>NC_086444.1:593146865-593794365 GCF_028390025.1 Pseudophryne corroboree
CAGGCGGGTACTGTGTCACCCTAGCAACTCAGTATGGTGTGAAGTGCTGTATGTATATCACAAACAGCACTGATGACCAACCGAGGTCATAGATCAAAAGATGGACGATATCTTGCAATTGAAATGGGAGTTCCGAAGGAGACACAACCTTACCCTTACTGCTGTGAGTAATGAACTGACCGGCTGGGTCTCATGGTTGAACCCACGCAATTGGTTCTCAGGTTTAAGAGAATGGGCTGAAAATGTTATCGTGAGTGTAGGAAAGTTTCTCCTTTGTATCCTGGGAGTTGTCATGATGATTGGTTTGATATTTAGGTGTGTTCGAGTTTTAACGGGGTACAAGTGCAGTACCAAAGTGATGAGTTTGAGGAGCGGGGGCATTGTTACAACGACTGATTTGATTTGTGACCCATCATTAGAGACAATGTTGTGATAAGACGTGATTCCACGGTCCGTTTCTTTCACCTGTTTCTCCTTTGTTTTCCCTCAGCGAAAATACATCCCTACAGAAAAGACTTTGATGAATTTTCCCAGCAAAGATACATCTATCCGCAAAAGACTTTAATGGACACGCTAAAGACTTTAATGGACACACAAAAGACTTTAATGGACACGCTAAAGACTTTAATGGACACGCTAAAGACTTTAATGGACACTCACAGCAAAGATACACCCACACGGACAAGACTTCAATCAACACCCAAGGACGATTGCACAACTGATTATGTGAATGTATTTGTGATACATGTCTTACCTTCATCTCTACAGCCTTCAGGTAGTGTAACACATAGTCGACAGGTGATATCCATATATTAGCATTCACATATGTTCCCCCTCCATGTATCATCAACTAAATGTGCACCCCATTTGTTGGAACAAGAAGCCGAAATGAGCTCAGTAGTGTTTGTTGGCCCATTTACAGACCCTTGATACGGGATAAGAAGGATTTAATGTATACTTCGCAATACCTCGAAGCTTATTTAGAACATATACGGCACGATGATACATGCCCCTCAGACATGAACTTCATACATACATGCTTTTACTTTCTCACTAGGTCATACATTTCACACCTATACCTCTCCTCCTAACCATCCATTTTTTATATATATATATATATATATATATATAATAAGAATTTACTTACCGATAATTCTATTTCTCATAGTCCGTAGTGGATGCTGGGGACTCCGTAAGGACCATGGGGAATAGCGGCTCCGCAGGAGACTGGGCACATCTAAAGAAAGCTTTAGGACTATCTGGTGTGCACTGGCTCCTCCCCCTATGACCCTCCTCCAAGCCTCAGTTAGGATACTGTGCCCGGACGAGCGTACACAATAAGGAAGGATTTTGAATCCCGGGTAAGAATCATACCAGCCACACCAATCACACCGTATAACCTGTGATCTGAACCCAGTTAACAGCATGATAACAGAGGAGCCTCTGAAAGATGGCTCACAACAAGAGTAACCCGATTTTTGTAACAATAACTATGTACAAGTATTGCAGACAATCCGCACTTGGGATGGGCGCCCAGCATCCACTACGGACTATGAGAAATAGAATTATCGGTAAGTAAATTCTTATTTTCTCTAACGTCCTAAGTGGATGCTGGGGACTCCGTAAGGACCATGGGGATTATACCAAAGCTCCCAAACGGGCTGGAGAGTGCGGATGACTCTGCAGCACCAAATGAGAGAACTCCAGGTCCTCCTCAGCCAGGATATCAATTTTGTAGAATTTTACAAACGTATTTGCTCCTGACCAAGTAGCTGCTCGGCAAAGTTGTAAAGCCGAGACCCCTCGGGCAGCCGCCCAAGATGAGCCCACCTTCCTTGTGGAGTGGGCATTTACAGATTTTTGGCTGTGGCAGGCCTGCCACAGAATGTGCAAGCTGAATTGTACTACAAATCCAACGAGCAATAGTCTGCTTAGAAGCAGGAGCACCCAGCTTGTTGGGTGCATACAGGATAAACAGCGAGTCAGATTTCCTGACTCCAGCCGTCCTGGAAACATATATTTTCAGGGCACTGACGTCTAGCTACTTGGAGGCCTCCAAGTCCCTAGTAGCCGCAGGCACCACAAATAGGTTGGTTCAGGTGAAACGCTGAAACCACCTTGGGGAGAAACTGAGGACGAGTCATCAAATCCGCCCTGTCCGAATGGAAAATCAGATAAGGGCTTTTTCAGGATAAAGCCGCCAATTCTGACACGCGCCTGGCCCAGGCCAGGGCCAACAGCATGACCACTTTTCATGTGAGTTATTTTAACTCCACAGATTTAAGTGGTTCAAACCAATGTGACTTTTGGAACCCAAAACTACATTGAGATCCCAAAGTGCCACTGGAGGCACAAAAGGAGGCTGTATATGCAGTACCCCTTTTACAAACGTCTGAACTTCAGGGACTGAAGCTAGTTCTTTTTGGAAGAAAATTGACAGGGCCGAAATTTGAACCTTAATGGACCCCAATTTCAGGCCCATAGACACTCCTGTTTGCAGGAAATGTAGAAATCGACCCAGTTGAATTTCCTCCGTCGGGCCTTACTGGCCTCGCACCACGCAACATATTTTCGCCAATTGCGGTGATAATGTTTTTGCGGTTACATCCTTCCTGGCTTTGATCAGGATAGGGATGACTTCATCCGGAATGCCTTTTTTCCTTCAGGATCCGGCGTTCAACCGCCATGCCGTCAAACGCAGCCGCGGTAAGTCTTGGAACAGACAGGGTCCTTGCTGGAGCAGATCCCTTCTTAGAGGTAGAGGCCACGGATCCTCCGTGAGCATCTCTTGAAGTTCCGGTTACCAAGTCCTTCTTGGCCAATCCGGAACCACGAATATAGTGCTTACTCCTCTCCATCTTATCAATCTCAGTACCTTGGGTATGAGAGGCAGAGGAGGGAACACATACCCTGACTGGTACACCCACGGTGTTACCAGAGCGTCTACAGCTTATTGCCTGAGGGTCCCTGGACCTGGCGCAATACCTGTCGAGTTTTTAATCATGTGGAAGACTTCTGGGTGAAGTCCCCACTCTCCCGGGTGGAGGTCGTGCTAAGGAAGTCTGCTTCCCAGTTGTCCACTCCCGGAATGAATACTGCTGACAGTGCTATCACATGATTTTCCGCCCAGCGAAGAATTCCTGCAGCTTCTGCCATTGCCCTCCTGCTTCTTGTGCCACCCTGTCTGTTTACGTGGGTGACTGCCGTGATGTTGTCCGACTGGATCAACACCGGCTGACCTTGAAGCAGAGGTCTTGCTAAGCTTAGAGCATTGTAAATGTCCCTTAGCTTCAGGATATTTATGTGAAGTGATGTCTTCAGGCTTGCCCATAAGCCCTGGATATTCCTTCCCTGTGTGACTGCTCCCCAGCCTCGCAGGCTGGCATCCGTGGTCACCAGGACCCAGTCCTGAATGCCTAATCTGCGGCCCTCTAGAAGATGAGCACTCTGCAACCACCACAGGATGGACACCCTTGTCCTTAGTGACAGGGTTATCCGCTGATGCATCTGAAGATGCGACCCGGACCATTTGTCCAGCAGGTCCCACTGGAAAGTTCTTGCGTGGAATCTGCCGAATGGGATTGCTTCGTAGGAAGCCACCATTTTACCCAGAACCCTTGTGCATTGATGCACTGAGACTTGGCTCGGTTTGAGGAGGTTCCTGACTAGCTCGGATAACTCCCTGGCTTTCTCCTCCGGGAGAAACACCTTTTTCTGGACTGTGTCCAGGATCATCCCTAGGAACAGAAGACACGTCGTCGGAACCAGGTGCGATTTTGGAATATTGAGAATCCAATCGTGCTGCCGCAACACTACCTGAGATAGTGCTACACCGACCTCCAACTGTTCCCTGGATCTTACCCTTATCAGGGAATTGTCCAAGTAAGGGATAACTAAAATTCACTTCCTTCGAAGGAATATCATCATTTCGGCCATTACCTTGGTAAAGACCCGGGGTGCCGTGGACCATCCATACGGCAGCGTCTGAACTGATAGTGACAGTTCTGTACCATAAACCTGAGGTACCCTTGGTGAGAAGGGTAAATTTTGACATGAAGGTAAGCATCCTTGATGTCCCGAGACATCAAGTAGTCCCCTTCTTCCAGGTTCGCAATCACTGCTCTGAGTGACTCAATCTTGAATTTGAACCTCTGTATGTAAGTGTTCAAAGATTTTAGATTTAGAATCGGTCTCACCGAGCCGTCCGGCTTCGGTACCACAACAGTGTGGAATAATACCCCGTTCCCTGTTGCAGGAGGGGTATCTTGATTATCACCTGCTGGGAATACAGCTTGTGAATGGCTTCCAAAACTGTCTCCCTGTCAGAAGGAGACATCGGTAAAGCCGACTTTAGGAAACGGCGAGGGGGAGACGTCTCGAATTCTAATTTGTACCCCTGAGATATCACCTGAAGGATCCAGGGGTCTACTTGCGAGTGAGCCCACTGCGCGCTGAAATTCATTGAGACGGGCCCCCCACCGTGCCTGATTCTGCTTGTAAAGCCCCAGCGTATACTGAGGGCTTGGCAGAGGCGGGAGAGGGTTTCTGTTCCTGGGAACTGGCTGATTTCTGCAGCCTTTTTCCTCTCCCTCTGTCACGGGGCAGAAATGAGGAACCTTTTGCCCGCTTGTCCACGAAAAGACTGCGCCTGATAATACGGCGTCTTCTCATGTTGAGAGGCGACCTGGGGTACAAACGTGGAATTCCCAGCTGTTGCCGTGGCCACCAGGTCTGAAAGACCGACCCCAAATAACTCCTCCCCTTAATAAAGCAATACTTCCAAATGCCGTTTGGAATACGCATCACCTGACCACTGACGTGTCCATAACCCTCTACTGGTAGAAATGGACAACGCGCTTAGACTTGATGCCAGTCGGCAAATATTCCGCTATGCATCACGCATATATAGAAATGCATCTTTTAAATGCTCTATAGGCAAAAATATACTGTCCCTATCTAGGGTATCAATATTTTCAGTCAGGGAATCCGACCACGCCAACCCAGCACTGCACATCCAGGCTGAGGCGATTGCTGGTCGCAGTATAACACCAGTATGTGTGTAAATACCTTTTAGGATACCCTCCTGCTTTCTATCAGCAGGATCCTTAAGGGCGGCCATCTCAGGCGAAGGTAGAGCCCTTACAAGCGTGTGAGCGCTTTATCCACCCTAGGGGGTGTTTCCCAACGCACCCTAACCTCTGGCGGGAAAGGATATAATGCCAATAACATTTTAGAAATTATCAGTTGTTATCGGGGGAAACCCACGCATCATCACACACCTCGTTTAATTTCTCAGATTCAGGAAAACTACAGGTAGTTTTTCCTCACCGAACATAATACCCCTTTTTTGGTGGTACTCGTATTATCAGAAATGTGTAAAACATTTTTCATTGCCTCAATCATGTAACGTGTGGCCCTACTGGAAGTCACATTCGTCTCTTCACCGTCGACACTGGAGTCAGTATCCGTGTCGGCGTCTATATCTGCCATCTGAGGTAACGGGCGCTTTAGAGCCCCTGACGGCCTATGAGACGTCTGGACAGACACAAGCTGAGTAGCCGGCTGTCTCATGTCAACCACTGTCTTTTATACAGAGCTGACACTGTCACGTAATTCCTTCCAACAGTTCATCCACTCAGGTGTCGACCCCCTAGGGGGTGACATCACTATTACAGGCAATCTGCTCCGTCTCCACATCATTTTTCTCCTCATACATGTCGACACAAAAGTACCGACATACAGCACACACACAGGGAATGCTCTGATAGAGGACAGGACCCCACTAGCCCTTTGGGGAGACAGATGGAGAGTTTGCCAGCACACACCAGAGCGCTATATATATACAGGGATAACCTTATATAAGTGTTTTTCCCCTTATAGCTGCTGTATAGTTAATACTGCGCCTAATTTGTGCCCCCCTCTCTTTTTTAACCCTTTCTGTAGTGTAGTGACTGCAGGGGAGAGCCAGGGAGCTTCCCTCCAACGGAGCTGTGAGGGAAAATGGCGCCAGTGTGCTGAGGAGATAGGCTCCGCCCCCTTATCGGCAGCCTTATCTCCCGTTTTTCTATGTATTCTGGCAGGGGTTAAATGCATCCATATAGCCCAGGAGCTATATGTGATGCATTTTTTGCCATCCAAGGTGTTTTTATTGCGTCTCAGGGCGCCCCCCCCCCCCCCAGCGCCCTGCACCCTCAGTGACCGAAGTGTGAAGTGTGCTGAGAGCAATGGCGCACAGCTGCAGTGCTGTGCGCTACCTTGTTGAAGACAGGACGTCTTCTGCCGCCGATTTTCCGGACCTCTTCTGCCTTCTGGCTCTGTAAGGGGGCCGGCGGCGCGGCTCTGGGACCCATCCAAGCTGGGCCTGTGATCGTCCCTCTGGAGCTAATGTCCAGTAGCCTAAGAAGCCCAATCCACTCTGCACGCAGGTGAGTTCGCTTCTTCTCCCCTTAGTCCCTCGATGCAGTGAGCCTGTTGCCAGCAGGTCTCACTGAAAATAAAAAACCTAAACTAAAACTTTCACTAAGAAGCTCAGGAGAGCCCCTAGTGTGCACCCTTCTCGTTCGGGCACAGAGATCTAACTGGGGCTTGGAGGAGGGTCATAGGGGGAGGAGCCAGTGCACACCAGATAGTCCTAAAGCTTTCTTTAGATGTGCCCAGTCTCCTGCGGAGCCGCTATTCCCCATGGTCCTTACGGAGTCCCCAGCATCCACTTAGGACGTTAGAGAAATATTGTATATTTTTCTGTTTAATGTTTAGATAGTGGCAGTTATTGTTGACTGCCAAAGGGTGGACTGTTAAAGTCGAAAAATATTGTAGTGTACTAACCCCATGCGCATGTCCGCTGCGTGTGCACTCAGTCTGCCGTGCGTGCACATATCCACAATTTGCGTAAGATCGCTCCGGCGATCACGCGCGTGGTATGCGCATTTACGGTAGATTTTGTGAGCGCGTAGAGGGTTATTAGAACATTGCATATTTAACCCAAATAGCGTATATTTTAGATATAGTTCCCCTAGACCGCATCAGCGAGTATGAACAGTTTAAACAGTTCCAGGACTAAGGGATTCGCCTTTGCATGATAGGAGGGGTCAGACAAAGGTTGGAAGGTGATGCTTAGTATCCAGCTGTAGGGTATTGTAAGGGTAACATTCCGGTGTTAGTTAGGAGAAGATTGCATGTTCCTGCGTATAGTTATGTACAGAAGTAGAATATAGGTATTAACTGTATTTACTGTATATTAAGTATGCAGCGGGAATCCAGGGGATACCACCCACAAGAGCAGTTGGGGAAAGACATCGCCCACCTATTCAAATCAACCTATGACCTCTTCTGTAATGAAGAGACATATCCCGGTGTTCAATGGACAATGAGGTTACAGTGACCATTGTATTGTGTATGCATGTTGTGTATAAAAAGACCGTCGTGGCCTGGCCGGTCACCAGACTCTGAACGCTATCTACCTGATGAGCGGAGGACCGGATCCGGGTTGCGCTTGCGAACATTCTCACGTATGTACATTCTCTGTAGCCATTATTCTGTTTAGACTTATCTTGTTAGCCTGTAGTGTATAAATTGTATTGTTTACCTTTTGGAATCAATCCACTGTGGCCTTAGAACCCGGTGGTTTCAACTACAAACCAGCGTGGTGTCTTCACTTTCCTGCAGGGGTTTAAAGAGTATTTTAACTGTTTAAGGTGTATAAGTATTGATAATGTGTACGCACTGCGGTTACTTTATACCGTCAGCGCTACTTAAGGTTTAAGTTATAACATTGTTACAGTACTTTGCTGTTAAGGGTTTGTTAGCAATAGTGTGTGCGGGCACTGTGCGTACTCTGTACTATCAGCGCAGCGTGTGTACGCCAAGTGTGTACCACGTACGGGACTCTGTACGCAAATAGCGTACAAAGTGCGTAGCACGTGTATTCAGCCTAACGGCCATAGCGGCTCAACGGTAAAAGGGTATTACAAGGTATAACTTTGTGTTTTAAGATAATATCGACATTATCACCACAGAGTGAAATACCCTTTAATAAGGCAGCCACGCATCACCTACATGCACACACACATTTATTGTCACACACGTACCATGCAGAAATTATGCACTATAAAACTGCACTGGACTAGCAATATAAAGTAATACTCAGCATGGCTATATGTGTTAACAATTGATATAACAAAACACAGTAACTAATGGATGTATATAACAGAGTATTTGTACCACACAACCCTGAATGTATGCACTGTTTCTTAACTAACACTGTCCCAGTGACAGGTAGAATACTTAAGTGTCCTGTAGGAAACACAGCACTGGCAATTAGGCGGTTCTACAGAACAGGATTTGCCCCAGCAGTCCCAGGAACAGTACAGCTCTATCAGTGATGGCTGCTGGCCGGAAGTGAAGGAGAGGAAGGCAGCTCCAGGGCGGGAACACTTGTAGAAATGGCGCCCTGGGGCTGGGGGGAGGGGCCTCAGGTCCGACCTGCTCCCCCTGCTGGCATCCCCACCGGGCTCTGCGGCCAGTTAAAAACGGTGTTAACCTAATGTAAGAGCCCCCCAGACCTGTGCCATTAAGTGTCCCTGGTGGATAGTGGAGCGGCTGCCCAGTAATCAGTGTCCACGCCAGCGCGCGCACAGCCAGCCTTCTACGGCCGCGCTGGATCGCGGTAAAGTGCGGGCACAGAAGCCCCTTACCTTCCCCCGTAGCTGCGGCCCCACGATCCGGGAGGACGGCGGCGTGTGTGTGTGACTCACGATTGAAAGAATCTGCGCCTCCGCTGCAGTGACCCGGAAACCGGGGCACGGGAGTATACAGCGCCGCTGGGGGTGACGGAGCTGCAAGTAGGAAAGTCTATGAGACTTTACCCGCAGCAGCCCTTGTAGTTTCTCACAGAATCTTCTTTTTCTTTCAATTTAAAGCAACGAATGGGCTGCCTAAGGCAGCCCTCCTGTTAAATGCCTGCTTACTGCATGGCACCAACTTACAAACTGAGCTCTTTTGCATGAGGGCGGGGTTATAGAGGAGGCGGCGCTGTGCATCTTGGGAACAGTCCAAAGCTTTGAGCCTGTTAGGTCCTCGGATCAAGACCCTACTCTACACACCAATGTAAATCCTTGTGGAGCCCAGTGTACATCGCAGCAGAAATATATATGATAGCTTGATAGAATATTTCTATGTCCTAGGAGTGTGGGGGTCATCTGCACAGTTAAAAAAGAAATATTTACTGCGCCACATGCGATAACAACAGATATGTTGTATAATGACTGGCTAATAAGACACTCCCCTACACCACTAATGGGGCGTCAGCTGTTTTCCCTCAAATGGATACAGGGGTGGTAAATCCCTGAAAATAATGTAGGAGCAAGGGGGGATGAGGGATACGTAGCGACCAAAGTGTCAATAAAAAGTGGGTTTGCCAGTTAAAATATTAAAAATGTATTTATTAAATTAGCATAAAAGAGGCACATAAAAAAATGGAAACAACAATATATACACAACCGAACTAAAAGCACTTAAATGAATATATGCACTTAATAAATAAAACTTTTCCTAATCTTAGAATGAGGTATGAACAGGTCACCTAACGCGTTTCGTCTCAAAGACTTCTATGCCCCGAAACGTTGGAATGCAAATTGTAACTATGATTCATTAAAAGCACTTTCTACAATTTTGCACAAGTCTCCGAGTGCCGCTGTATGGATTAGAGTTGTCTTTAGAAATGGATTTCCAGAGGGCACCGGAGCATGATATCACCAGCTAGGTGAGTGCCGATCCGCTTGCAGCAGCTATATATATATATATATATATATATATATATACATATATATATAGACACACACACACACACACACACACACACACACACACACCCCTTCCCCACCACATGTATGTAATCATTATTTTCAGGTGCAGATTGTATTTTGGAAACCTACATGTAATATCCTGCTTTTTGCCGTTCTGAAAAAGTGAATTAATGCCAACGCAAGAACAAAATATTTTGTGAAGTTTCTTTCAAAAATAAGACAAGACAAACTAATATTATTTGGGGCATTTTACCTCTGAGCATGTAAAACTAAATTAAGGGCATTTCAAAGCCTTTCAAAAGAAAAAAGTATGTAAAGAGTTTGGGTGCAACATTGACAACAACAAAAAAAGAAAATAATATACATGTTGGAATCTGACAAAAAACAACTAAAACAGGTTCAGCACAGGGGGTGATATAGCTGGGTACACACTTTACAGATTTGATAAACGCTCTGACTCTTGTATCGATTATCAGTGTGCACTATTTATAGCTCATGGAGGGTCATTCCGAGTTGTTCGCTCGCTAGCTGCTTTTAGCAGCATTGCAAACGCTAGGCCGCCGCCCTCTGGGAGTGTATCTTAGCATAGCAGAATAGCGAACGAAAGATTAGCAGAACTGCTACTAAACATTTTCATGCAGTTTCTGAGTAGCTCCAGACCTACTCCTAGATTGCGATCACCTCAGTCCGTTTAGTTCCTGGTCTGACGTCACAAACACGCCCTGCGTTTGGCCAGCCACTCCCCCGTTTCTCCATCCATTCCTGCGTTTTTCCATGGCACGCCTGCGTTTTTAGCACTCCCGGAAAACGGTCAGTTTCCGTCCAGAAACACCCACTTCCTGTCAATCACTCACCGATCAGCAGAGCGACTGAAAAGCGCCGCACGAACACCAGCAAATCTACAAAGTTTTGTGTTAAAAAACTTTGTCTCACAAGAGCCCATATTTGATTTTTCATGTGGATAGAGCAGAATTGAGGACTCGTCAACAACTTCTGCCGAAGGTGGTTTCTTCGTTTCACATAAATCAACCTATTGTTGTACCTGTGGCTACGGATGCTGTGGCAGTCCCAAAATCTCTTGATGTTGAAAGAGCTTTGAAAATTTCTGTCGCCAGAACGGCTCTTACTAGAAAAAATAAGAATTTACTCACCGGTAATTCTATTTCTCGTAGTCCGTAGTGGATGCTGGGAACTCCGTAAGGACCATGGGGAATAGACTGGCTCCGCAGGAGACTGGGCACTCTTAAAGAAAGATTAGGTACTATCTGGTGTGCACTGGCTCCTCCCTCTATGCCCCTCCTCCAGACCTCAGTTAGGGAAACTGTGCCCGGAAGAGCTGACATTACAAGGAAAGGATTTGGAATCCAGGGTAAGACTCATACCAGCCACACCAATCACACCGTACAACTCGTGATAACTATACCCAGTTAACAGTATGAAGAAAACTGAGCCTCATTCAAAAGATGGCTCATAACAATAAGCCTTAAGTTAAGCAATAACTATATACATGTATTGCAGAGAGTCCGCACTTGGGACGGGCGCCCAGCATCCACTACGGACTACGAGAAATAGAATTACCGGTGAGTAAATTCTTATTTTCTCTGACGTCCTAGTGGATGCTGGGAACTCCGTAAGGACCATGGGGATTATACCAAAGCTCCCAAACGGGCGGGAGAGTGCGGATGACTCTGCAGCACCGAATGAGCAAACTCAAGGTCCTCCTCAGCCAGGGTATCAAACTTGTAGAACTTAGCAAATGTGTTTGAACCCGACCAAGTAGCAGCTCGGAAAAGCTGTAAAGCCAAGACCCCTCGGGCAGTCGCCCAAGAAAAGCCCACCTTCCTTGTGGAATGGGCTTTAACTGATTTAGGATGCGGCAGTCCAGCCGCAGAATGTGCCAGCTGAATCGTGCTACAGATCCAGCGAGCAATTGTCTGCTTTGAAGCAGGAGCACCCAGCTTGTTGGGTGCATGCAGGATAAATAGCGAGTCAGTTTTCCTGACTCTAGCCGTCCTGGAAACATAAATTTTCAGGGCCCTGACTACGTCCAGCAACATGGAATCCTCCAAGTCCCGAGTAGCCGCAGGCACCACAATAGGTTGGTTCAAATGAAACGCTGATTTGATACCACCTTAGGGAGAAACTGGGGACGAGTCCTCAATTCTGCCCTGTCCATATGGAAAATCAGATAAGGGCTTTTACAAGACAAAGCCGCCAATCCTGAAACACGCCTAGCGGAAGCCAAGGCCAACAGCATGACCACCTTCCACGTGAGATAAGTGGCTCAAACCAATGGAATTTCAGGAAATCCAACACAACGTTAAGATCCCAAGGTGCCACTGGAGGCACAAAAGGGGGCTGAATATGCAGCACTCCCTTAACAAACGTCTGAACTTCAGGCAGGGAAGCCAGTTCTTTTTGAAAGAAAATAGACAGGGCCGAAATCTGGACCTTTATGGACCCCAATTTTAGGCCCATAGTCACCCCTGACTGTAGGAAGTGCAGAAATCGACCCAGCTGGAATTCCTCCGTTGGGGCCTTCCTGGCCTCACACCAAGCATATTTTCGCCATATGCGGTGATAATGGTTTGCCGTTACATCCTTCCTCGCTTTAATCAGCGTAGGAATCACTTCATCTGGAATGCCCTTTTCCGTTAGGATCCGGCGTTCAACCGCCATGCCGTCAAACACAGCCGCGGTAAGTCTTGGAACTGACAGGGCCCCTGCTGTAGCAGGTCCTGTCGGAGAGGCAGAGGCCATGGGTCCTCTGAAATCATTTCTTGCAGTTCCGGGTACCAAGTTCTTCTTGGCCAATCCGGAACGATGAGTATTGTTCTTACTCCTCTTTTTCTTACTATCCTCAGCACCTTGGGTATGAGAGGAAGAGGAGGGAACACATAAACCGACTGGTACACCCACGGTGTCACTAATGCGTCCACAGCTATCGCCTGAGGGTCCCTTGACCTGGCGCAATATCTCTTTAGCTTTTTGTTGAGGCGGGACGCCATCATGTCCACCTGTGGCCGTTCCCAACGATTTACAATCTGTGTGAAGACTTCTTGATGAAGTCCCCACTCTCCCGGGTGGAGGTCGTGCCTGCTGAGGAAGTCTGCTTCCCAGTTGTCCACTCCCGGAATGAACACTGCTGACAGTGCTAGTACGTGATTCTCCGCCCATCGAAGAATCCTTGTGGCTTCTGCCATTGCCATCCTCCTGCTTCTCATGCCGCCCTGGCGGTTTACATGGGCGACCGCTGTGATGTTGTCTGACTGAATCAGCACTGGTTTGTTTTGAAGCAGGGGCTCTGCTTGACTCAGGGCGTTGTAAATGGCCCTTAGTTCCAGAATATTTATGTGTAGTGAAGTCTCCTGACTTGACCACTGTCCTTGGAAGTTTCTTCCCTGAGTGACTGCACCCCATCCTCGGAGGCTTGCATCCGTGGTCACCAGGACCCAGTCCTGTATGCCGAATCTGCGGCCCTCGAGAAGATGAGCACTCTGCAGCCACCACAGCAGAGACACCCTGGCCCTCGGGGACAGGGTTATCAACCGATGCATCTGAAGATGCGATCCGGACCATTTGTCCAACAGATCCCACTGAAAGATCCTTGCATGGAACCTGCCGAATGGAATTGCTTCGTAAGAAGCCACCATCTTTTCCAGGACTCACGTGCAGTGATGCACCGACACCTGTTTTGGTTTCAGGAGTTCCCTGACCACAGATGACAATTCCTGGGCCTTCTCCACCGGGAGAAACACCTTCTTCTGTTCTGTGTCCAGAATCATGCCCAGGAAAAGCAGACGCGTCGCAGGAATTAGCTGCGACTTTTGGATATTCAGAATCCAGCCGTGTTGTTGCAACACCTCCTGAGAAAGTGCTACGCTGACCAACAACTGCTCTCTGGACCTCGCCTTTATAAGGAGATCGTCCAAGTACGGGATAATTATAACTCCCTTCTTCCGAAGGAGTATCATCATCTCGGCCATTACCTTGGTAAATACCCTCGGTGCCGTGGAAAGGCCAAACGGCAACGTCTGGAATTGGTAATGACAGTTCTGTACCACAAACCTGAGGTACTCCTGGTGAGGTGGGTCAATGGGGACATGCAAGTAAGCATCTTTGATGTCCAGCGACACCATAAAATCCCCCTCTTCCAGGCTTGCAATAACCGCCCTGAGCGATTCCATTTTGAACTTGAACTTCCTTATATAAGTGTTCAAGGATTTTAAATTCAGAATGGGTCTCACCGAACCGTCTGGTTTCGGAACCACAAACATTGTAGAATAGTAACCCCGTCCCTGTTGAAGGAGGGGAACCTTGATTATCACCTGCTGGAGGTACAGCTTGTGAATTGCCGCCAGTACTACCTCCCTTTCCCTGGGAGCTGCTGGCAAGGCGGATTTGAGGTAACGGCGAGGGGGAGTCGCCTCGAACTCCAGCTTGTATCCCTGAGATACAATTTGTACAGCCCAGAGATCCACCTGTGAGCGAACCCACTGGTTGCTGAAGTTTCGTAGACGGGCCCCCACCGCACCTGGCTCCGCCTGTGGAGCCCCAGCGTCATGCGGTGGACTTAGAGGACGCGGGGGAGGATTTTTGTTCCTGGGAACTAGCTGCCTGGTGCAGCTTCTTTCCTCTACCCCTGCCTCTGGCCAGAAAGGATGCGCCTCTGACCCGCTTGCCTTTCTGAGGCCGAAAGGACTGTACTTGATAATACGGTGCTTTCTTAGGCTGTGAGGGAACCTGAGGTAAAAATGTCGACTTCCCAGCTGTTGCTGTGGATACGAGGTCCGAGAGACCGTCCCCAAACAATTCCTCACCCTTATAAGGCAAAACCTCCATGTGCCTTTTAGAATCAGCATCACCTGTCCACTGCCGAGTCCATAATACTCTCCTGGCAGAAATGGATATTGTCACGTCTGAGGATTCTTGTGGATCCGGATTTGGGGAAGATGATTCTGGTGCACTTGGATCTCTGAATAACAAACGAGCGGGACGGATGAAGGTCTTGCGCATTTATTACTTGGAATAGTTTAACAGAGTTCGCCAAAGACAGGTGAATAGAGATACTACTGTAGGTTAGCAGGTGGCTGAGGATACCGGAACCGTGACCCAGTACTTTAAGGAGAAATTCCGAAGGCTGGTTACTGCGGTGTCCAGAACAGGTAGCTGGGAAGGACACGGGAACAGAGTCGGCAGTCTGCGTAAGGCTAAATCAGGAGGCTTGGGTAATTTGCTGTAACAAGAACCTGACACTGGAGATGCTGCAGGAGCACAGAGAACTAGCTTCACAGATACTGTGAAAGACGTTGAACTGGCAATTTCCCTCCTCCAGGCCTTCCTGTCTTCTAGCAGCTGCTAGAGCTAATTGCCCATAGGGAAGTGATAAATTGGTGAAGTGTGGGCAAGACAGGCTTTTTGCCCACATCCAAGATGGCCACCGGGACCACAGCCCAGCCTGTTCACAGAAGCCCTGCTCCACAGCAGCACTGCTAACATGCTGTTAGTCTGCTAGGCTGCCAAACAGTGCCCCTGCCTGTCCTCACCAGCACACCCTGCCCGACGCCAGCAGCCCGCACCTCCGCCAGCTGGTCCTCTCCAAAGGGACCGGACAGGTAAGAGCCGGCTCCTCTGCACAGTCTCCCGCCGGACCGTGACATTACCCCCCCTCTTTAGAGTGGCCCCTGGACACAATTTCTGCTTCTCTGGATGTTCAGAATGAAATTTGCGAACTAATGCTGGGGCATGAACATCTGTTGCGTACTCCCAGGACCGTTCCTCCGGACCATATCCTTTCCAGTCCAATAGGTACTGTAACCGGCCATAACGAATTCGGGAGTCAAGTACCTTTTTAACCTCAAACTCTATTCCACTCTGGGTGAGTACTTTGGGTGGTTGTGGTAACAGTCTCCGAAATCGGTTCAAAACTAAAGGTTTTAGCAAGGAAACATGGAAAGAAGAAGGAATTTTGAGGTAAGGGGGTAGTTTGAGTTTATAAGCCACTGGATTAATTATTCCCACAATTGGAAAAGGACCTATAAAGCGGGGGGCAAACTTCATTGAAGGTACTCGTAAGCGTAAGTTCCTTGTAGAAAGCCAAACTTGGTCTCCTACCTTGAGACTAGGAATTGTTCTTCGTTTTCTATCAGCCCATTTCTTGTAACGAAGAGAAGCCTTTTGAAGATTGGTATGAACCTGATTCCAGATGTTCAAAAAACGCTTAAGGGAAGTTTCCACTGCTGGTAAATCGAGTGCCGGTAGACTTTGAAATGCTGGAACTTTAGGATGGGCTCCGTAAACAATGAGGAATGGTGTAAGCCCAGTAGAAGAATGGTAAGTATTGTTGTGGGCGAACTCAGCCCAAGGTAAATGTTCTACCCAATCATCCTGAGAAGAGGAAAGGTGAATGCGTAGAAAGGTCTCCAAATCTTGATTAACTCGTTCCGTGGAACCGTTGGACTGTGGATGATAGGCTGTGGAATACTGCAATTTGATTTGTAAGGCTGTGCAAAGGGATTTCCAGAACTTTGCTACAAATTGCACCCCTCGATCAGACACTATTTCGGCGGGAAGACCGTGAAGCCTGAAAATCTCGGAAATGAAATGATGGGCCAATTCAGATGCTGTTGGTAATTTCTTCAATGGTACAAAGTGGGCCATTTTGGAGAATCGGTCTATCATCACCCAGATTGTAGTGTAGCCTCTAGAAGATGGTAAATCTGTTATGAAGTCCATTGATAAATGGGACCACGGTTGAAAGGGTACAGAAAGAGGCAGTAACTTCCCAGCTGGAGGTTGCCGAGAGACTTTGTGTTGGGCACACTTAATGCACGAGGAAATGAAGGCTGTCACATCTGCTTTCAGCGTGGGCCAACAATAGGATCTTTGCAGAAATTCCATTGTCTTGTGAACACCTGGATGACCTGAAAATCGGGAAGTGTGAGCCCAAGATATGAGTTTCTTCCGTAGTTGGGGAGTGACAAAAGTTTTCCCTGCAGGAGGTTGTAGACGAGTGGAGGCAAAAACTTTTGCATCTAGGACGGGGTGTGTTTGAGGAGGTTCTTCAGATTCAATGGAGGTAGTGGACCGTGACAGAGCATCTGCTTTTAGATTCTGTGAACCGGGCCGATAAGTCAGGATGAACGAAAAGCGGGAGAAGAACATGGTCCAACGAGCAAGACGCAGACTCAGACATTGTAGATCTTTCAGGAAGGTTAAGTTCCAATGATCTGTATAAATGGTAATAGGGAAGTTAGCTCCTTCCAGGAGGTATCGCCATTCCTCTGGGGCTAGCTTGACTGCCAACAACTCCTGCTCCCCGATAGTGTAGTTCTTCTCGGCGGGGAGAAACTTCTTCGAGAAGTAACCACAAGGATGGAACTTATGATCTTCGTACCTTTGAGAGAGTACTGCTCCTACCGCTTCTGAGGAGGCGTCCACTTCGAGAAAAAAGGGTTTATTTATATCTGGTTGCCTTAATACTGGTGCTGATATGAATGCTTGTTTAAGCAGATGGAAAGCGGACTCTGCCTCTGGGGACCAATGAGACGGGTCTGCTCCTTTCCGAGTAAGAGCGGTGATGGGGGCTACCAAGGCGGAGAATCCTCTAATAAATTTCCGATAGTAGTTAGAGAACCCTAGGAAACGCTGCACCGCTTTAAGAGAGGAAGGTCTTGACCAGTTCAATATGGCTTGTACTTTCTCCGGATCCATCTGTAATCCGGAGCCTGAAATTATATACCCTAGAAAGGGAACTGAAACCTGCTCGAAGATGCATTTCTCTAGCTTGCAATACAGATGATTCTCCCGTAGTCTACATAGAACCTCTAGGACGTGTCGTCGATGTGTGCCAAGGTCTGGGGAAAAGATTAAGATGTCGTCCAGGTAGACCACGACAGATTGATATAGAAGATCTCGAAAAATTTCATTGACGAAATTTTGGAATACGGCAGGGGCGTTACTCAGACCAAATGGCATGACGAGATATTCAAAATGACCATCCCTGGTATTAAACGCGGTTTTCCATTCGTCGCCTGCTCGTATCCTGATCAGATTGTAGGCTCCTCTTAGGTCTAGTTTGGAGAAGATGGACGCTCCCTTGACTCGATCAAATAATTCAGAAATGAGGGGTAGAGGGTAACGATTATTTACCGTGATGTTATTCAGGCCCCGGTAATCTATACACGGTCTTAACCCCCCATATTTTTTCTGGACAAAGAAGAAGCCAGCTCCGGCTGGTGAGGTAGATGACCGAATGAACCCCTTGGCCAAGTTTTCTCGGATATACTCGGACATAGCCTTAGTTTCTGGAATTGATAAAGGGTAGGTCCGACCTCTGGGTGGATCTTTCCCTGGTTCGAGGTCTATAGGACAGTCCCATTTCCTATGAGGTGGCAAGATATCTGCTCCCTGTTTACTGAAGACGTCGGAGAAGGAAGCGTACTGAGACGGAATCTGCGGGAGTGATGTGACAAGGGTTTTATTGAGTGGTTTGATACACGGCAAACAAGAGGTCAAACAAGTCTTCCCCCAGGATAAGATTTGCATGGAGTGCCAATCGATATGCGGGTTATGTCTACTAAACCAAGGGTAACCCAGCACAATTTCATGTGATGCCTTGGGTATAACTAAAAGTTCCAATTGCTCTTTATGAAGAGCACCGACACCAACTGAAATAGGAAGAGTCCGTTGAGAAATTACTCCACCAGGAATACGGATTCCATCAACCGCAGATAACGAAATGGAACGGGACAAATCTCGTACAGGGATCTGAAGCTGCTGAACCAGATGGGCTGTGATGAAATTCTCTGCTGCTCCTGTATCTAAAAGAGAGAGAATGGACTTAGTACCTTGCGAGAGTTCAATAGTGACTTGTAGAGTAGGATCAGAGGATTTTGGAGACCAAGACAAGACTCCTAACCTGGTGTCTCCTAGCCCAGTTAGGAGCGGGAGTTTCCCGGACGCTGCGGGCATGATGCCAACATGTGTCCCGGTGCTCGACAGTAAAGACACAAATTTTCTCGCCGCCGTTTCTGGCGCTCCTCAGGAGTAAGTCGGGCCCGATTCAGCTGCATGGGTTCGTCAGGAGAATCTACTGCTAGCGGAGGGGGTGCCAGAGGTACAGGGCGGAAACGATAGCGATCGCCCTTGCTTTTTTCGGCCTGCCTCTCCCGGAATCGTAGATCGACTTTGTTACATAATGAAATGAGGTCATCCAGTTTTGGTGGTAAGTCTCGAGTCGCTAGATCATCCTTCAAACGGTCAGAAAGGCCACTCCAAAATACTGCAACCAAAGCTTCCTCATTCCATTGCAGTTCAGAGGCGTAGGTTTGAAACTGAATGATATACTGGCCGACTGGCCTATTCCCTTGGCGTAGACGCATAATCTCAATGGATGCTGATGTCGAGCGTCCCGGTTCATCAAAGATCTTCCTAAAAGTGGCTAGGAATTTTGGAAAGTCACTCAGCAGAGCATCATCTCTCTCCCAGAGCGGTGAGACCCATTCCAGGGCTGCCCCTGAGAGTAAGGAGACTATGTACGCCACCTTCGCCTTTTGCGTTGGGAAATTGGCTGACTGTAACGTAAAGTGCACATCGCACTGATTAAGGAATCCACGACAGAGTTTAGAGTTCCTGTCGAACTTGTTGGGGGTTGGCAAACGGAGAGAGGACGGTGATGACCCCAATGACGCCGGAACGGCCTGAGAAACTTGTGACTCCGGTCGACGGACAGGAGTAGTATTCGCTAGAGAGGCTTGGATGGAATCCTGCCGAGTGGATATCTCCTGGAGGCACTGCGCCAAATGTCGCTGTGAATTATCCAATCCCTCCAGACGCCTCACTATGCTGTGTAGGAGATCCGAGCCAGAATCCTGTCCAGTTCCTGGATCCAAATGGCCAGTGCAAACTGTCACGTCTGAGGATTCTTGTGGATCCGGATTTGGGGAAGATGATTCTGGTGCACTTGGATCTCTGAATAACAAACGAGCGGGACGGATGAAGGTCTTGCGCATTTATTACTTGGAATAGTTTAACAGAGTTCGCCAAAGACAGGTGAATAGAGATACTACTGTAGGTTAGCAGGTGGCTGAGGATACCGGAACCGTGACCCAGTACTTTAAAGAGAAATTCCGAAGGCTGGTTACTGCAGTGTCCAGAACAGGTAGCTGGGAAGGACACGGGAACAGAGTCGGCAGTCTGCGTAAGGCTAAATCAGGAGGCTTGGGTAATTTGCTGTAACAAGAACCTGACACTGGAGATGCTGCAGGAGCACAGAGAACTAGCTTCACAGATACTGTGAAAGACGTTGCACTGGCAATTTCCCTCCTCCAGGCCTTCCTGTCTTATAGCAGCTGCTAGAGCTAATTGCCCACAGGGAAGTGATAAATTGGTGAAGTGTGGGCAAGACAGGCTTTTTGCCCACATCCAAGATGGTCACCGGGAACACAGCCCAGCCTGTTCACAGAAGCCCTGCTCCACAGCAGCACTGCTAACATGCTGCCAGTCTGCTGAGCTGCCAAACAGTGCCCCTGCCTGTCCTCCCAGCACACCCTGCCCGACGCCAGCAGCCCGCACCTCCGCCAGCTGGTCCTCTCCAAAGGGACCGGACAGGTAAGAGCCGGCTCCTCTGCACAGTCTCCCGCCGGACCGTGACAGATATTGCATTAATTCTAGATGCCAGCCGGCAAATGTCTCTCTGTGCATCCCTCATATATAAGACAACGTTCTTTATATGTTCTATGGTTAGCAAAATAGTATCCCTGTCGAGGGACTCAATGTTGTCTGACAGGGTATCAGACCATGCTGCTGCAGCACTACACATCCATGCTGAAGCAATAGCAGGTCTCAGTATAGTACCTGTGTGTGTATATACAGACTTCAGGATAGCTTCCTGCTTTCTATCCGCAGGCTCCTTTAGGGCGGCCGTATCCTGAGACGGCAGTGCCACCTTTTTTGATAAGCGCGTGAGCGCCTTGTCCACCCTAGGGGATGTTTCCCAACGTAACCTATCCGTTGGCGGGAAAGAGTACGCCATCAGTAACCTCTTAGAAATCACTAGTTTCTTATCAGGGGAACACCACGCTTCTTCACACAATTCATTTAACTCATCAGATGGGGGAAAAGTCACTGGCTGCTGTTTCTCCCCAAACATAATACCCTTTTTGGTGGTAACCGGGTTAATGTCAGAAATGTGCAACACATTTTTCATTGCAGTAATCATGCATCGAATGGCCCTTGTGGACTGTACATTTGTCTCATCCACATCTACACTGGAGTCAGACTCCGTGTCGACATCTGTGTCTGCCATCTGATCTAGCGGGCGTTTATGAGCCCCTGATGGCCTCTGAGACGCCTGGGCAGGCGCGGGTTGAGGTCCCGGCTGTCCCAAGCCTGCATCATCGAACCTTTTATGTAAGGGGTTGACACTGTCGGTTAATACCTTCCACATATCCATCCACTCCGGTGTCGGCCCCGTCGGGGGTGACACCACACTTATCTGCCCCTGCTCCGCCTCCACGTAACCCTCATCAAACATGTCGACACAGCCGTACCGACACACCGCACACACACAGGGAATGCTCTGACTGAGGACAGGACCCCACAAAGTCCTTTGGGGAGACAGAGAGAGAGTATGCCAGCACACACCACAGCGCTATATAACACAGTGATTACACTAAAAAGAGTGATTTTTCCCAATAGCTGCTTATATCACATTTGCACCTAAATTTATGTGCCCCCCCTCTCTTTTTTACCCTTGTTGTACTGTATACTGCAGGGGAGAGCCTGGGGAGCGTCCTTCCAGCGGAGTTGTGAAGAGAAAATGGCGCTGGTGTGCTGAGGAAGAAGGCCCCGCCCCCTCAGTGGCCGGCTTCTCCCGCGTTTTGCATAAAGTTAATGGCGGGGTTTTTTGCACATATACAGTTTTATAAACTGTATTATATGCATATTGTGCCAAAAGGTAATCTAATTGCTGCCCAGGGCGCCGGGCGCCCCCCCCCCCCAGCGCCCTGCACCCAACAGTGACCGGAGTGTGTGGTGTGCTGTGGGAGCAATGGCGCACAGCTGCAGTGCTGTGCGCTACCTTAATGAAGACCGGAGTCTTCTGCCGCCGATTTCATCCGTTTTCTTCTGTCTTCAGGCTCTGCAAGGGGGACGGCGGCGCGGCTCCGGGAACGGACGATCGAGGACGGGCCCTGTGTTCGAACCCTCTGGAGCTAATGGTGTCCAGTAGCCTTAGAAGCACAAGCTAGCTGCAAGCAGGTAGGTTTGCTTCTCTCCACTCAGTCCCACGTAGCAGTGAGTCTGTTGCCAGCAGATCTCACTGAAAATAAAAACCTAACAAATACTTTCTTTTCTAGCAAGCTCAGGAGAGCCCACTAAGTGCATCCAGCTCTGGCCGGGCACAGATTCTAACTGAGGTCTGGAGGAGGGGCATAGAGGGAGGAACCAGTGCACACCAGATAGTACCTAATCTTTCTTTTAGAGTGCCCAATCTCCTGCGGAGCCCGTCTATTCCCCATGGTCCTTACGGAGTTCCCAGCATCCACTAGGACGTCAGAGAAACTGAAGCTCTGTTTGTCCTGTATGCTTCCAACAAGATTGGAAATCCGGCTTCTAAGCAGATTATTACACGCTGGATTTGTAATACGATTCAGCACGCTCATTCTTCGGCTGGGCTACCGTTGCCGAAGTTGGTGAAGGCCCATTCTACCAGGAAGGTGGGCTCATCTTGGGCGGCTGCCCGAGAGGTTTCGGCTCTTCAACTTTGCCGAGCAGCTACATGGTCAGGTTCAAACACTTTTGCTAAGTTCTACAAGTTTGATACGCTGGCTGATGAGGACCTCATGTTTGCTCATTCGGTGCTGCAGAGTCGTCCGCACTCTCCCGCCCGGTCTGAAGCTTTGGTATAGAACCCATGGTCCTTTTGGAGTCCCCAGCATCCTCTAGGACGTAAGAGAAAATAGGATTTTAATACCTACTGGTAAATCCTTTTCTCTTAGTCCGTATAGGATGCTGGGCGCCCATCCCAGTGAGGACTGTTACTTGCAGTTGTATTGATACTGATTTTTTCGGTTACACGAGGTTTGTGTATCAGTTGTATTCAGCTTGTTGCTGTTGATAGTTCATACTGTTATCTGGTTTCCATGCTGCTCCAGTTGTACGGTATGTTTGTGGTGTGAGCTGGTATGTTTCTCGCCCTTAGTGTAACAAAAATCCTTTCCTCTAAATGTCCGTCTCTCCTGGGCACAGTTCCTATAACTGAGGTCTGGAGGAGGGGCATAGAGGGAGGAGCCAGTTCACACCCAGTCAAAGTCTTTTTAGTGTGCCCAAGCTCCTGCGGATACCGTCTATACCCCATGGTCCTTTTGGCCCTAACTTCATACAATGGATCAGACTGCTATATCAAAATCCGAGTGCCAGGATCTTGGTTAATGGTTACATTTCGTCCTCCTTTACCCTGTCTCGGGGTACTAGACAAGGGTGCCCCCTCTCCTCTGCCCTATTTGCTATAGCCATAGAGCCTCTGGCCTGCCTGATTAGGACACACCCGGACATTGGGGGAATCGCTACGGGCCCTTGTGTAGACAAAATTACCCTTTATGCGGATGACCTGCTGTTATTTCTACATGATTATGCTGTTGATATGCCTATTTTGCTGCAGATCATTGAGGAATTTGGTGGCTTTTCTGGTCTCCGTATCAGCTGGCCCAAGTCACTTAATATGCCCGTCATTGGTTCTACTCCCCAGGTCCCGAAGCTCTGCTTGCCGCTATGCTGGACAGATCAGTTTAAATATCTTGGAATTCAAGTCACAAATAACCCTTCTGATTTTATACCCCTGAACCTAGACCCACTGACGCAACTGATTATACGCAAGTCGAGAGCTTGGTGCAAGCTTCCGCTGACAGTGACTGGCAGGGTTAGTCTCATTAAAATGATAATTCTACCCAAACTATTATACATTGTTTTGTAATCCCCGGTATATATCTTCCTGGCATTTTTTAGGAAACTGAATGGTATATTATCATCCTTGATCTGGGCCAACAAAAGGCCTACTATAAAGCTGAATACCCTCACTAGGCTAAAAGCTGATGGAGGTTTAGCCTTACCTAACTTTCAAATGTACTACTTTGCGTCTCAGTTATCACATCTTAGCACCTTGATACAGGGCGGGGATGCCGGCACTTTACAATGGGCGTTTCTCCAGTGCTACTATCCGGGCCTCTCTCCGGTGCAGGTTTTGCTGAGTGGGACTGTTTTTCGGTACTCTCCCCCTATTGTCTTCCAGTCCATGAAGATCTGGCTCGCTTTGAGGAATCTGCTTGGGTTTGATGACCTGGACCCGGATACTCCCCTCTGGCACTCTACTTCACTACCCGAGCTGGGGGCCCTCGAGGGCAGGGTGGTGTGGGTTCCATACTCCATTGTCTCTATATCCCAACCGTACAGTGATGGTACGCTGAAATTGTTTCAGCAGTTAAAGGAGGAATTTGGTCTACCTAATTCTTATTTTTTTAGATTCCTACAACTCCGACACGCCTTACAATCACAATTTCGGGACTCACCCCTGGCGCTCCTCCATTTCCCCATAAAGACCTTTTTAAGTTCGTTGGGACGGGTTAAGGTGATTTCTTTTACCTACTCGTACCTATTAAAAACACTTCATGCAGACCCTCTCTCGGGACTCCGTGTGCGTTGGGAGTGTGATCTGGGCCCCATAGGCGAGGAGGACTGGGAGCTTGCCCTGGAGTACCCAGGTATGGTGACTAAGTCACTCCGATTTCAACAAATACACCTCTTTATTTTGCACAGATCCTATATGACACCGGCTCGGTTGGCCAGGTTTGGGGCTGGCACTACAGCTGTTTGCCCTAAATGTGGAGCCGATGGGGAATCCTTTTGGCACCTTGTGTGGGAGTGTCCATCCATTCAGGTGTTTTGGTCTGGGGTCAGGTCGATTCTGGAGCACACGGGGATGCCTGGGAGTATGTTGACTTTGAGATTCTGTGTACTGGGAATGGGGGGGCCTGCTTCGGAGTCCAAGTGGGAGGGCCTTTATGCTCGTAGTATTTGTGCCCTGGCCAAAGTGTGCATCGCGCGGACATGGATGGCACCGCATAGCCCTTCTGTATCAGCCTTTAAGGCTTTGGTTAATGACACTCTCCTTAAAGACCACTATATATACATGAAAAATATTGCCATTTCTAAATATGAGAAAATATGGTCCCCTTGGATTACTTCTGTATACTCCTCTCCCGCCCTTGCGGTATGAGACACACTGTACCCTGGTGGTGGTGTGTGTCCTGGGTTCATGCAGGGCCAGGTCGTGATATTCACCGTTACTCTTTATACCTCACCTGTTTATTGTAATACTGCTTCTTGTTGTTTTTTCTTTATCTCTCTTTTCTTCCTTTCCTATTCTTTATGTTCTAGAAGTTTCTGTAGACTATGTTACGGCCTACTAGTTGGAGTTTTAATTGTTAAATAACTGGGGAGAAAATTAAAAATGTCTAACATGTGATTTATAACCTGTTTACGGACATTAGATCTTTATTGCACCGTGAGCTTAATAATAATGTGGGAGCAATTGTACATGTAATGTTATGTATCTTACTTTTGGAGTTCACACATGCTATAAACTGTTGCATTGCTTATCCTGTACTATGCGATTTCCCATGTCTAATGATATGTCTGTATTGGTGATCCTTTTTCGAATAAACAAACTCTATTTAAAAAACAAAGAGCAACTTCCTCTTACTTTGAGGGGCACTTGTTGATTCTGCGTCAGGTGGAGGCACCCTCCTCGCATAGTTCGCCTTCCTTCGGATAACAATGTCTTCAGACCCTGTGTTGTCCAAAACCAACTCTGCAAAAGCAAATTATTTATATTTATTTATTATTGTTATTCATATAGCGCACACATATTCCGCAGCGCTTTATAAAGACTATTTGGCCATTCACATCAGTCCCTGCCCTAGTGGAGCATACAATCTATATTACCTACCACTTGCGCACATGCACACATTCATGCTGGGGTTAAGTTTATTGTGATCCAATTAACCTACCAGTACATTTTTGGATCGTGGGAGGAAACCGGAGTACCCGGAGGAAACCCATGCAAGTATGGGAAAATATACAAACTCCACATAGTTAATCGAACCCATGACCTCAGTGCTGTGAGGCAGTAATGCAAACCATAACACCATCTGTACTGCCCATAAAACAAGATTTATGGTAAGAACTTAACGTTGTTAAATATCTTTCTGCGAGGTACACTGGGCACCACAAGGATTCACATCGGGGTGTAGAGTAGGATCTTGATCCGAGGCACCAACAGGCTCAAAGCTTTTGACTGTTCCCAAGATGCACAGCGCCGCCTCCTCTATACACCCGCCTCCATGCACAGGAGCTCAGTTTCCAGCCCAAAGCAATAGCAGGTACCAGAGATGACAATCGCTCGTAGCCAATTACACCACACACTCACCGCAGGAGAGGGTGTCAGCGGCTATGCCAATACCAACCCAAAGAAGCTAAGTGCGTCCGGGTGGGCACCTTGTGGAGCCCAGTGTACCTCGGCAGAAAGAGATTTAACAACGGTAAGTTCTTACCATAAATCTCGTTTTCTGCTGCGGGATACACTGGGTTCCACAAGGATTCACATCGGGGATGTCCTAAAGCAGTTCCTCATCTGAGGGGATGCACTGTAGCGGGCATGAGCACCTGGCGTCAAAAGGAAGCATCCTGGGAAGCGGCGGTATCGAAGGCATAGAACCTTACAAACGTGTTCCCTGAGGACCACGTTGCCGCCTTGCACAATTGTTCAAGGGTCGCACCACGGCGGACCGCCCAAGAAGGTCCAACCGACCGAGAAGAATGGGCTTTGATGGTAGCAGGAACCAGACGACTAGCCTGTACATAAGCATGTGCAATCACCATTCTAATCCATCTGGTCAAAGTCTGCTTGGAAGCAGGCCAGCCACATTTGTGAAAAACAAACAATACAAAAAGAGAATCAGATTTCCGAGTGGAAAAAGTTCTCTTCACATAGCTACGGAGAGCTCTTTGGTAGACAACTCAGGAGAATTAAAGGCCGGAACCATAATCTCCTGGTTAAGGTGGAAGGAAGACACCACCTTAGGTAAAATACTTGGACGCGTTCTAAGAACCGCCCGGTCACGGTGAAAAATCAAATAGGGAGACTTACAGGATAAGGCACCCAAGTCCGAGATCCTACTAGCTGAAGCAATCGCCAGCAAGAATAGGACCTTAAGGGAAAGCCACTTAAGGTCAGCAGAGGCAAGAGGCTCAAACGGAGACTCTTGCAAGGACTCCAAAACCACGACAAGTCCCAAGGAGCCACAGATGGCACATAAGGAGGCTGAATCCGCAACACACCCTGGGTGAATGTATGTACATCAGGTAGGGTAGCAATTTTTCTCTGAAACCAAACCGACAAGGCAGAGATGTGAACCTTGAGGGAGGCCAGACGCAGGCCTAAGTCCAGGCCCTGTTATAGAAAGGCCTAAAGCTTGGCCGTACTAAACTTGAAAACGTCATGATTGTGAGACGCACACCAAGTAAAGTAAGCATTCCAGACCCTATGGTAAATCCGAGCAGAAGCCGGAATACAGGCCTTCAACATAGTTTGAACGACCGCTTCAGAAAAACCCTTGGCCCTCAAGACGGAAGTTTCAAGAGCCATGCCGTCAAAGCCATCCTGGCCAAATCATGGTAAACACAAGGGCACTGAACGAGGAGATCCGGTTGTTGTGGAAGTAGAAGGGGACGATTCCACAAGAGACCCAGGAGATTGGAGAACCATGACGTCTGGGCCACGCTGGAGCGACCAGAAGCAGGGTTCCTCCTTTTTGCTTGAACTTCCTTATCACACTGGGCAGGACTGACACCAGAGGGAACACATACGGTAGCTGAAAGTTCCATGGAATTGCCAGAGCGTCCACGAATGCAGCTTGAGGATCCCTTGTCTTTGCTCCGAAGACCGGAACCTTGTGACTGTGTTGAGACGCCATCAGATCCACATCTGGAAGGCCCCACGTGTCCACGAGAAGTTGAAACACCTCCGGATGGAGGCTCCACTCGCCGGCGTGTAAGTCCTGACGATTGAGATAGTCTGCTTCCCAGTTCAGGACGCCCGGAATGAACACTGCAGATATGGCCGGCAGATGGCGCTCCGCCCACTGAAGAATCCGTGCTACTTCCCTCATTGCCATGCGGCTTCGAGTGCCGCCTTGATGATTTATGTACACCACCGTGGTGGCGTTGTCCGACTGTACTTGAACAGGTCTGTTCTGTATTAGATGCTGGGCCATTGTCAACGCGTTGAACACTGCCCGCAGTTCCAGAATATTGATCGGGAGCAGAGACTCCTCCTTGGTTCACCGACCCTGAAGAGAGTGTTGTTCCAACCTCTCAGACTGGCATCTGTCGTCAGAAGGACCCAGTTGGATATCCAGAAGGGTCGGCCCCTGCTCAATCGTTGGTCCTGAAGCCACAAGCTCAGCAACAGGCGGACCTCCGGAGACAATGTAATTATGTGAGATCTGATCCGATGAAGCAGGCCGTCCCACTTGGCCAGAATTAACTTCTGCAGAGGGCGAGAGTGGAATTGAGCATACTCCACCACGTCGAAAGCCGACACCATGAGACCCAGCAATTGCATTGCCGAATGTATCGCCACTTGCAGACGAGATAGGAAGCATCGAATCCTGTTCTGAAGTTTCAGGAATTTCTCCTGAGACAGGAACAACCATTGGTTGTGAGTGTCCAATAACGCCCCCAGATGTATCATGCTCCGAGCAAGAACCAGGGAGGATTTCTTCCAGTTGATCAGCCACCCGTGGACTTTCATGCACTGGACTGTCAGATTGAGATGACACAGGAGAAGTTCTGGGGAATTTGCCAGGATCAACAAGTTGTCCAAGTATGGTAGGATCCTGACCCCTTGACGGCAGAGTGTAGCTGTCATGACCGCCATAACTTTGGTAAAAACTTGGGGAGCCGTTGTCAAACCAAAGGATAACGCCCCCAAATTTGGTAATGAAGGTTGCCCATCGCAAACTTCAGGTACTGCTGGATTAGGAATATATAGGTAGGCTCCAAGGCCAGAACAATAGAGCGCAGCGTTTCCATACAAAACTTGGAGACCCGCACATGCTTGTTCAAGGACTTCAGATTGAGAATGGGCCCCACGGACCCGTTCAGTTTTGGGACAGCGGTGAATAGTACCCCTTGTCTCTCTGAGCCAGAGGCAACTGTACTACCACTCCTGTGGTCAGGAGGGAATGTACCACCGAGTGCAAAGTGTTTGCTTTTGCTGGATCCAGAGGCACATCTGTCAGACAAAATCGATGAGGGGGACGATTCTTCAAGGGTACGGCGTATCCTGGAGCGACGACTTCCCTCACCCAGGTATCTTAAGTGGTCTTCAACAATTCCCGGGCAAAACTGGAAATCAGCCCCCCACCCTGGGATCCCCCAGAGGGAGGCCCGCCCCGTCATGCGGCAGGCTTGTCAGTTTCGGTCTGGGCGTTGCAGGTCTAGAAGCACGAGCTTGCTTTGGGTACGCCTGACCTTTTGCTTTTCCTGGAGGACGAAAGGGCCGAGGGAAAGTACTTTTAACCTTCTGTGCGGAAGGTGGCGTACTAGGTAGGCAAGCTGTTCTAGCAGTAGCCAGATCAGCCACAATCTTATTCAGGTTTTCTCCAAAGAGAATATCACCCTTGAAAGGAAGCACCTCCAGGGTTTTCTTGGAATCTGGCCAAGACAGACGTAGCAGAGCAACCTTGGCCGCGAGCACCCCGGCATCGGAGGCCGCTTCCTTATGGTACAAAGAAGCCGTGGTAATATACGAGAGACATTGTCGAGCATGCTCAGAGGCATTGGAAGGCAAATCCGCCTCAAGCTCCTGAGCCCACGCCTCAACAGCTTCAGCAGCCCAAGTTGCTGCAATGGTTGGCCTATGCACAGTCGTCAGGGTATAAATCGCTTTTAAACAACCCTCCACACGTCTATTCGTCGGTTCCTTCAGAGAGGTGACGGTAGTAACTGGAAGAGCAGAGGAAACCATACGCGCCACATAAGAATCAACGGGCGGAGGACATGCCTGGGATAGCATTGGATTGGGAGGAGGTAATTGCCCATTTAGAAGATGACTTAGTCTTGGGTGAGATTTTCACTTAGATTTAGTCAGTGATCGGTTCAAATGCAGTAATTGAGTGGAGATCTGATCTGCCCATGGCGGGCGGATTAATAGCAGGGACCATAAACTGTTGCAGTGGCATCGGTGGTCCCACAGGGGGCGCCAATTTAGTTACAAGCGTATTTAACAGTGTAGAAAACGTAGCCCAAGGTGGGTCCTGTGATGCCCCAGGTGCTACCGACCTACTGGGGGGTAAGGAACCCCCTGAACCTGAACTCTCAGCACCATATTATCCTCCATCACGTCTGCGGCCTCACTACCACGCAGTGTGGGAGAATCCCCAACGTCGTTGCCACGTGTAGCAGACATAACAAAGTGCATAATATAGGGCAACTTGATGCAAAGTTTAGCAGCAATATACTGTACCTAGCAAGAACACTCGGTGAAGTGTGAAGCACCAACCGGGAGTTCAAGAGATATATAGTGTGACTATGAATCACAAGTAAAAATACACAGCCAGTATATCTTGTGATAAAATCCTATATTATACAGAAAATAGGATTTTGGTACTTACCAGGTAAATCCTTTTCTTTGAATCCATAGGGGGCACTGGAGTACTCTTGGGATATGGACGGGCGTAGCCGAACAAAGGCACTGAATATTTAAATTTAGGACTCTCCCCCCTCCATATCCCCGAGTACCTCAGTGTACTCCCTCAGTGTTTTTTACTGAGCGAACAGGAACTATATAGAGAGGTTGACAATGGAGAATACCTATAACATAACGGACAACAACAAAGTTGACCCATAACCTTACTGTCAACTAAACAGTTGACACCTTAACCGATAGAATTTTATAATTTGAACCAATCGGTGAAAATGTGTTACCATAAGCTCCTCTGAGCTTAATACCAACCAAGTAAAACTTGTTACCCTAAGCTCCCTTGAGCTTAAAACAACCCAGATAAAACTGCTCTGGGTGGGCGTCCAGTGCCCCCTATGGATTCAAAGAAAAGGATTTACCTGGTAAGTACCAAAATCCTATTTTCTTTATCATCCACTAGGGGTCACTGGAGTACTCTTGGGACGTACCAAAGCTTCCCTCGTGGGCGGGAGAGCTGTTTGATACTTGTAACAGTAGGCAGCCAAAGCTAGATGCTGATGGCGCTTACCATTCATAACGTGTAAACATGCACCAACGTGGTGCACTGAAGGCTATGTAGCCGCGTCGTAGACGCTCCACGACCCGCTGGGTCTGACGTTCCCACAGAACCTGTGGGATGAGCTATTACTGACGTAGGCGATTGTAACTTAGCCTTAAAGTAAGCCTGACTTGTAGTCATTATTATCCAACTGGATAATGTCTGCTGAGAACTGGCTAACCCCAGTTGGCAGCATCATAGAGAACAAACAACGTATCCGTATTACGTATTGTAGACGTTCGGGACATATATAAATGCATAATGCGTTTACCACATTCAGAATTCTAGAATGTGCTGTCCACACAGGAACCACTATTAGTATATTGATGTGCAGACTGCGAAAGCGGAATTCGTCCGAAGATCTGCTTTGTCATGAGAAAACTGAAATACGGTGGCTTGGAATACAAGGCACCCAAATATGAAAACAAACCCCTTGCCGAAGCCAAGGCTAGATGAAAAACGCTTTCCAAAGTGAGAAACTTAATCCCCATTTGTTGTAAGGGTTCAAAATATGAAAACTGTAAGAAATCTGAACCCAACCTCAAGCCACCTGGCGCTGTAGGTGGGATAAATAGAGTCTGAACTTTGATGACACCCTGTAGAAAAGTGTGTACAGACGCAATAGAGGCAAACGTCTTTGAAAATAAGTTTACCACACAGATACCTGCAACCTCAGTGCAGATAAACGCAGTTTTCCATTCCACCCCGTTTAACAGAATACGGGTAACTTGAAGGATGATGTCGGAAACTTCGGAGGTCTACCACCTATGTAAGCACACAAAATTTTGTAATAATGAGCTGCCTCAAGCGGCTTACTAGCTCGTAACATGGTTGGTATAACCGATACTGTAACGCTCTATTTCTTAAGAGGGCGGTCTGAACCCTCACCCCGTCAACCGCAGCTGCTGTACATAGGTAATAGGTACATAGGTAACTATGGGTAAAAGAACGTTCCCTGATGTAACAGGCTGGACGTATTATGAGCAGCCAAGATCGTGTGCCAGTATTCCTTGGAGATTCGAGAAGCAAGCTCTCCGAAACCCATGAGATATCACCAGTATGACTGTGACGAACTGTCTTATGATCCGTTTTGGCAACGGAGAGAACAGCGGAAAATGGTGGAGCCAGATACACGATGCTGAATGACCACATGAATGTGAAACACTCCACCGCCACTGCCCTTGTGATCTGTTGTTTTGTACACATACAGAGCTTTTGTAATTTGGCGAGATGCCATCATGTATACCTGAGGGTAATCTTTTGTGGACTCACATATGAACCACCTCTGGATTTAATGTCCAGTTTTCAGGATATAACTCCTGACGGTTGAGATCATCTGTCTTAGATGTCCACTCACGGAATGAACCCCGTTGACCTTATCACATAATAGTGTTCTGGGCAATTAAGGATTCGAGTTACCTGCCGCATTGCCATGCGGCTTCTTGGTTCTCCCTGGTTGTTGTGTATGCAACTCCCGTTGCATTGTCTGACTGCCCTTGGTCAGACTGAAAACGAAGCATGTAGTGCATTGTAAAATGCATGGAGTTCCAGGACTTTTATCGACATCAATCTGTCGTGATTTTAGAACCTCTTTTTTAACTACAACTCCTGAACCTCTGAGACTGTCGTCCAGAGTATATACTAGAGATGAGCGGGTTCGGTTTCTCTGAAACCGAACCCGCACGAACTTCATGTTTTTTTCACGGGTCCGAGCAGACTCGGATCCTCCCGCCTTGCTCGGTTAACCCGAGCGCGCCCGAACGTCATCATGACGCTGTCGGATTCTCGCGAGACTCGGATTCTATATAAGGAGCCGCGCGTCGCCGCCATTTTCACACGTGCATTGAGATTGATAGGGAGAGGACGTGGCCGGCGTCCTCTCCATTAGAAATTAGATTAGAAGAGAGAGAGAGATTGTGCAGAGTCAGACAGAGTTTACCACAGTGACCAGTGCAGTTGTTGTTAGTTAACTTTTATTTATTTTAATATAATATATCCGTTCTCTGCTATATCCGTTCTCTGCCTGAAAAAAAACGATACACAGCAGCAGCCAGTCACACAGTGTGACTCAGTCTGTGTGCACTCAGCTCAGCCCAGTGTGCTGCACATCAATGTATAAAAGGCAAAGCTTATAATAATTGTGGGGGAGACTGGGGAGCACTGCAGGTTGTTATAGCAGGAGCCCCCAGGAGTACATAATATTATATTAATTTAAAATTAAACAGTGCACACTTTTGCTGCAGGAGTGCCACTGCCAGTGTGACTAGTGGTGACCAGTGCCTGACCACCAGTATAGTAGTATATTGTTGTATGTATTGTATACTATCTCTTTATCAACCAGTCTATATTAGCAGCAGACACAGTACAGTGCGGTAGTTCACGGCTGTGGCTACCTCTGTGTCGGCAGTCGGAACTCGGCAGGCAGTCCGTCCATCCATAATTGTATTACAATATATACCACCTAACCGTGGTATTTTTTTTTCTTTCTTTATACCGTCGTCATAGTGTCATACTAGTTGTTACGAGTATACTACTATCTCTTTATCAACCAGTGTACAGTGCGGTAGTTCACGGCTGTGGCTACCTCTGTGTCGGCAGTCGGCAGGCAGTCCGTCCATCCATAATTGTATTATTATTATAATATATACCACCTAACCGTGGTTTTTTTTTCATTCTTTATACCGTCATAGTGTCATACTAGTTGTTACGAGTATACTACTATCTCTTTATCAACCAGTGTACAGTGCGGTAGTTCACGGCTGTGGCTACCTCTGTGTCGGCAGTCGGCAGGCAGTCCGTCCATCCATAATTGTATTATTATTATAATATATACCACCTAACCGTGGTTTTTTTTTCATTCTTTATACCGTCGTCATAGTGTCATACTAGTTGTTACGAGTATACTACTATCTCTTTATCAACCAGTGTACAGTGCGGTAGTTCACGGCTGTGGCTACCTCTGTGTCGGCAGTCGGCAGGCAGTCCGTCCATCCATAATTGTATTATTATTATAATATATACCACCTAACCGTGGTTTTTTTTTCATTCTTTATACCGTCGTCATAGTGTCATACTAGTTGTTACGAGTATACTACTATCTCTTTATCAACCAGTGTACAGTGCGGTAGTTCACGGCTGTGGCTACCTCTGTGTCGGCAGTCGGCAGGCAGTCCGTCCATCCATAATTGTATTATTATTATAATATATACCACCTAACCGTGGTTTTTTTTTCATTCTTTATACCGTCGTCATAGTGTCATACTAGTTGTTACGAGTATACTACTATCTCTTTATCAACCAGTGTACAGTGCGGTAGTTCACGGCTGTGGCTACCTCTGTGTCGGCAGTCGGCAGGCAGTCCGTCCATCCATAATTGTATTATTATTATAATATATACCACCTAACCGTGGTTTTTTTTTCATTCTTTATACCGTCGTCATAGTGTCATACTAGTTGTTACGAGTATACTACTATCTCTTTATCAACCAGTGTACAGTGCGGTAGTTCACGGCTGTGGCTACCTCTGTGTCGGCAGTCGGCAGGCAGTCCGTCCATCCATAATTGTATTATTATTATAATATATACCACCTAACCGTGGTTTTTTTTTCATTCTTTATACCGTCGTCATAGTGTCATACTAGTTGTTACGAGTATACTACTATCTCTTTATCAACCAGTGTACAGTGCGGTAGTTCACGGCTGTGGCTACCTCTGTGTCGGCAGTCGGCAGGCAGTCCGTCCATCCATAATTGTATTATTATTATAATATATACCACCTAACTGTGGTATTTTTTTTTCTTTCTTTATACCGTCGTCATAGTGTCATACTAGTTGTTACGAGTATACTACTATCTCTTTATCAACCAGTGTACAGTGCGGTAGTTCACGGCTGTGGCTACCTCTGTGTCGGCAGTCGGCAGGCAGTCCGTCCATCCATAATTGTATTATTATTATAATATATACCACCTAACCGTGGTTTTTTTATACCACCTAACCGTGGCAGTCCGTCCATAATTGTATACTAGTATCCAATCCATCCATCTCCATTGTTTACCTGAGGTGCCTTTTAGTTCTGCCTATAAAATATGGAGAACAAAAAAGTTGAGGTTCCAAAATTAGGGAAAGATCAAGATCCACTTCCACCTCGTGCTGAAGCTGCTGCCACTAGTCATGGCCGAGACGATGAAATGCCAGCAACGTCGTCTGCCAAGGCCGATGCCCAATGTCATAGTACAGAGCATGTCAAATCCAAAACACCAAATATCAGAAAAAAAAGGACTCCAAAACCTAAAATAAAATTGTCGGAGGAGAAGCGTAAACTTGCCAATATGCCATTTACCACACGGAGTGGCAAGGAACGGCTGAGGCCCTGGCCTATGTTCATGGCTAGTGGTTCAGCTTCACATGAGGATGGAAGCACTCAGCCTCTCGCTAGAAAACTGAAAAGACTCAAGCTGGCAAAAGCACCGCAAAGAACTGTGCGTTCTTTGAAATCCCAAATCCACAAGGAGAGTCCAATTGTGTCGTTTGCGATGCCTGACCTTCCCAACACTGGACGTGAAGAGCATGCGCCTTCCACTATTTGCATGCCCCCTGCAAGTGCTGGAAGGAGCACCCGCAGTCCAGTTCCTGATAGTCAGATTGAAGATGTCAGTGTTGAAGTACACCAGGATGAGGAGGATATGGGTGTTGCTGGCGCTGGGGAGGAAATTGACCAGGAGGATTCTGATGGTGAGGTGGTTTGTTTAAGTCAGGCACCCGGGGAGACACCTGTTGTCCGTGGGAGGAATATGGCCGTTGACATGCCAGGTGAAAATACCAAAAAAATCAGCTCTTCGGTGTGGAGGTATTTCACCAGAAATGCGGACAACAGGTGTCAAGCCGTGTGTTCCCTTTGTCAAGCTGTAATAAGTAGGGGTAAGGACGTTAACCACCTCGGAACATCCTCCCTTATACGTCACCTGCAGCGCATTCATAATAAGTCAGTGACAAGTTCAAAAACTTTGGGTGACAGCGGAAGCAGTCCACTGACCAGTAAATCCCTTCCTCTTGTAACCAAGCTCACGCAAACCACCCCACCAACTCCCTCAGTGTCAATTTCCTCCTTCCCCAGGAATGCCAATAGTCCTGCAGGCCATGTCACTGGCAAGTCTGACGAGTCCTCTCCTGCCTGGGATTCCTCCGATGCATCCTTGCGTGTAACGCCTACTGCTGCTGGCGCTGCTGTTGTTGCCGCTGGGAGTCGATGGTCATCCCAGAGGGGAAGTCGTAAGCCCACTTGTACTACTTCCAGTAAGCAATTGACTGTTCAACAGTCCTTTGCGAGGAAGATGAAATATCACAGCAGTCATCCTACTGCAAAGCGGATAACTGAGTCCTTGACAACTATGTTGGTGTTAGACGTGCGTCCGGTATCCGCCGTTAGTTCACAGGGAACTAGACAATTTATTGAGGCAGTGTGCCCCCGTTACCAAATACCATCTAGGTTCCACTTCTCTAGGCAGGCGATACCGAGAATGTACACGGACGTCAGAAAAAGACTCACCAGTGTCCTAAAAAATGCAGTTGTACCCAATGTCCACTTAACCACGGACATGTGGACAAGTGGAGCAGGGCAGGGTCAGGACTATATGACTGTGACAGCCCACTGGGTAGATGTATGGACTCCCGCCGCAAGAACAGCAGCGGCGGCACCAGTAGCAGCATCTCGCAAACGCCAACTCTTTCCTAGGCAGGCTACGCTTTGTATCACCGCTTTCCAGAATACGCACACAGCTGAAAACCTCTTACGGCAACTGAGGAAGATCATCGCGGAATGGCTTACCCCAATTGGACTCTCCTGTGGATTTGTGGCATCGGACAACGCCAGCAATATTGTGTGTGCATTAAATATGGGCAAATTCCAGCACGTCCCATGTTTTGCACATACCTTGAATTTGGTGGTGCAGAATTTTTTAAAAAACGACAGGGGCGTGCAAGAGATGCTGTCGGTGGCCAGAAAAATTGCGGGACACTTTCGGCGTACAGGCACCACGTACAGAAGACTGGAGCACCACCAAAAACTACTGAACCTGCCCTGCCATCATCTGAAGCAAGAAGTGGTAACGAGGTGGAATTCAACCCTCTATATGCTTCAGAGGTTGGAGGAGCAGCAAAAGGCCATTCAAGCCTATACAATTGAGCACGATATAGGAGATGGAATGCACCTGTCTCAAGTGCAGTGGAGAATGATTTCAACGTTGTGCAAGGTTCTGATGCCCTTTGAACTTGCCACACGTGAAGTCAGTTCAGACACTGCCAGCCTGAGTCAGGTCATTCCCCTCATCAGGCTTTTGCAGAAGAAGCTGGAGGCATTGAAGAAGGAGCTAACACGGAGCGATTCCGCTAGGCATGTGGGACTTGTGGATGCAGCCCTTAATTCGCTTAACAAGGATTCACGGGTGGTCAATCTGTTGAAATCAGAGCACTACATTTTGGCCACCGTGCTCGATCCTAGATTTAAAGCCTACCTTGGATCTCTCTTTCCGGCAGACACAGGTCTGCTGGGGTTGAAAGACCTGCTGGTGACAAAATTGTCAAGTCAAGCGGAACGCGACCTGTCAACATCTCCTCCTTCACATTCTCCCGCAACTGGGGGTGCGAGGAAAAGGCTCAGAATTCCGAGCCCACCCGCTGGCGGTGATGCAGGGCAGTCTGGAGCGACTGCTGATGCTGACATCTGGTCCGGACTGAAGGACCTGACAACGATTACGGACATGTCGTCTACTGTCACTGCATATGATTCTCTCAACATTGATAGAATGGTGGAGGATTATATGAGTGACCGCATCCAAGTAGGCACGTCACACAGTCCGTACTTATACTGGCAGGAAAAAGAGGCAATTTGGAGGCCCTTGCACAAACTGGCTTTATTCTACCTAAGTTGCCCTCCCACAAGTGTGTACTCCGAAAGAGTGTTTAGTGCCGCCGCTCACCTTGTCAGCAATCGGCGTACGAGGTTACATCCAGAAAACGTGGAGAAGATGATGTTCATTAAAATGAATTATAATCAATTCCTCCGCGGAGACATTGACCAGCAGCAATTGCCTCCACAAAGTACACAGGGAGCTGAGATGGTGGATTCCAGTGGGGACGAATTGATAATCTGTGAGGAGGGGGATGTACACGGTGATATATCGGAGGGTGAAGATGAGGTGGACATCTTGCCTCTGTAGAGCCAGTTTGTGCAAGGAGAGATTAATTGCTTCTTTTTTGGGGGGGGTCCAAACCAACCCGTCATATCAGTCACAGTCGTGTGGCAGACCCTGTCACTGAAATGATGGGTTGGTTAAAGTGTGCATGTCCTGTTTTGTTTATACAACATAAGGGTGGGTGGGAGGGCCCAAGGATAATTCCATCTTGCACCTCTTTTTTCTTTTCTTTTTCTTTGCATCATGTGCTGATTGGGGAGGGTTTTTTGGAAGGGACATCCTGCGTGACACTGCAGTGCCACTCCTAGATGGGCCCGGTGTTTGTGTCGGCCACTAGGGTCGCTAATCTTACTCACACAGCTACCTCATTGCGCCTCTTTTTTTCTTTGCGTCATGTGCTGTTTGGGGAGGGTTTTTTGGAAGGGACATCCTGCGTGACACTGCAGTGCCACTCCTAGATGTGCCCGGTGTTTGTGTCGGCCACTAGGGTCGCTAATCTTACTCACACAGTCAGCTACCTCATTGCGCCTCTTTTTTTCTTTGCGTCATGTGCTGTTTGGGGAGGGTTTTTTGGAAGGGCCATCCTGCGTGACACTGCAGTGCCACTCCTAGATGGGCCCGGTGTTTGTGTCGGCCACTAGGGTCGCTAATCTTACTCACACAGCTACCTCATTGCGCCTCTTTTTTTCTTCGCGTCATGTGCTGTTTGGGGAGGGTTTTTTGGAAGGGACATCCTGCGTGACACTGCAGTGCCACTCCTAGATGGGCCCGGTGTTTGTGTCGGCCACTAGGGTCGCTTATCTTTCTCACACAGCTACCTCATTGCGCCTCTTTTTTTCTTTGCGTCATGTGCTGTTTGGGGAGGGTTTTTTGGAAGGGACATCCTGCGTGACACTGCAGTGCCACTCCTAGATGGGCCCGGTGTTTGTGTCGGCCACTAGGGTCGCTTATCTTTCTCACACAGTCAGCTACCTCATTGCGCCTCTTTTTTTCTTTGCGTCATGTGCTGTTTGGGGAGGGTTTTTTGGAAGGGACATCCTGCGTGACACTGCAGTGCCACTCCTAGATGGGCCCGGTGTTTGTGTCGGCCACTAGGGTCGCTTATCTTACTCACACAGCGACCTCAGTGCAAATTTTAGGACTAAAAATAATATTGTGAGGTGTGATGTGTTCAGAATAGGCTGAAAATGAGTGTAAATTATGTTTTTTGAGGTTAATAATACTTTGGGATCAAAATTACCCCCAAATTCTATGATTTAAGCTGTTTTTTAGGGTTTTTTGAAAAAACCACCCGAATCCAAAACACACCCGAATCCGACAAAAAAAATTCGGTGAGGTTTTGCCAAAACGCGGTCGAACCCAAAACACGTCCGCGGAACCGAACCCAAAACCAAAACACAAAACCCGAAAAATTTCAGGCGCTCATCTCTAGTATATACACCCTCGGCCCTCTGTGGGAAACGCGAGTGAAGGCCGGCGAACTTAAAGCGCTTTGAAACACATCATTATTTTTAACAGTCGAATACACCAATGTATCGCTAGTGTGCGTGTTTTGCACTAATTACTAGATGTGTAGTAGGTAAATGTCTTTGATTTACCGTATTTATAATCTTACCTAGGAATCGCTCAGCTTTTGAACATGATCTGCCACCGCAGTATACATTAGTAGCGCAAATTAGAGGAACTCTGTTGAGACAGAGTTTTTATGAGCAGATCATCTAAGTTAGAGGCACTCTGGTGAGACAGAGTTCTAATGAGCAGATAGTCTAAGTATGGAAAGATTGTCACTGTCAGGACTCTGAGATGAGCTACCACCAACATCACTTTGGTAAATACCCGAGGCGTTGACCAGAAGCCAAACGGTAGACCTGAAATGGGTAATAGTTGTGGCGTTTTGCAAACGCTAGAACCTATGAACAACCAGAATGGTTAAATACTCATTGTGAAGATCAAGTGCAATTATGCAATGTTGTGGCTCCAATATGCAAATGCTAACCGCAGAAAATCCATTTTCAAACTGCATTAAGTGACTTGCTGATTGAGACTGCGAAGGAGCTGCCTGTTTTTGTTCCCCCAAACAGAGGGGAATAAGTAACCCTGACTCTGCTGGTGTACTACTGACTGGATATAAAACAGCTGAAAACCAGCAGAGACTAAATGGCCACCTGCCAAACCCTTCGCTAGAGGCATCTTGTACTTTAATCTGTAAATAGCTGAGACCTCATGAGTTGATGTCTTCCGCAATGTAACGTGTAAAGACGCGCTTCCACAATAGGAACATGTAGATGGCCTAAGAGGTCATCAAGCCACTGGCTTGCAGACTATAGCGTCTTTACAAAGCGTGACTGCTTTTGTTTGAAAAACTGAAGTCTAAAGGAATTAAACGCCGGCACAAGTATTTCCGTTTTGATACTGGCTGCAGTAATGTCAAATTTAGGACCAACAAGCTATGGCCTTGTCGTGGTTAAACTAGCGACGATGAAAGTGACCGGCGTTAGCAGAAGCTTTACAGATATACTCTGCAGCTTCTTTAAACCGTGATCGACCCTGTTTCCATACATATAGTCTAGTGTATTCTTTGACACAGACGCATTTACCAATAGCGGATCGCGTCATTTTGGAAACGATTAAATAGAGCTTAGAGTGCTCAGTCTCTGTAAAAATAAAGACAGTGACGCACTGGGATTTAGCAATGTATGTTGTCAAAAACTCCCCCTATATGCGTGCTGGTGTAATGCACCCTTCTCACTCGTAGTTATTGGTGTGAGATCTGACATAGAATCGTGCATTAAATTATAAGACCAGTTAAATAAACACCCTGGTACCCAAAGGGAATTGCCCTTTGAAAAGACTGTCTTTAGTTAGAGCAGGTGGAGTATCCGAGACTCCGATGTTACCGCTCTTTAAATTTGAATTGCCAATGTTAACATAGGATCTTTAAAATTATTTTTAGTCTGCGCTAGAGCCTTACTCGCTATGCAGACAGACCCCACAATAGGCAACGGACAGACACTTGCACGACTTATTGAAGTTCTTTTGTGTCATATATATATTTTTATTGCTGAAAAGCATATTAAAGCCAGCCGTAGCCAGGCATCAAAAATTTATATGAAACTCATGGTTGTTTCTCTCTACGGAAATCTTTAGTAAAAGGCGAAAGATTTATTCCCTCTGAAGAGAAACCAGAGTATTCTTTATGTGAAAAGTTCACATGGACATGTGCAACCCGAACCAAATTCCCACTAACACCCCTTTGCCTCTGGTGGCTTAGAGATGTAGGGCAGGAATGTTCCAGAATTATGTGAAAACCTGAACAAAAAATTCCCACTAACACCCCTGCGCCTCCTTGTGGAGTAGAGGTGTATGGCCGGAATGTTCTGGAATTATAAACTGGAAGAAACAGTAATGATTAAACTGGCCCTCCATGCATACACTGAAAATCACATGACAGGTTTCCTGCTGCAGTGTTAATATATATGCTTAATAGCCTATTATACAGTTAATATAGGCTATTATACAGTTAATATAGGCTATTATACAGTTAATATAGGCTATTATACAGTTAATATAGGCTTAATCGCCTATTAAACTGTGATAATCATTTTAGCCTTCCAGTTAATAGAAACACTGTTGTATTAACATTATATGGCAACCATAACAGGGAGAAAAAAAAAAAAAAAAACTAGGAAGCATGTTAAAAATGCCTGCCATGCTTACAATCAGAAACATAGTTTAGGTTATTAGCTTAAAACTGAACAGCCTATGCTTATTATCCATGCAGCCTTTATGGTGCTGCTGCTATGGCATTTACTCCCCCTCACCCCCCCTGCAGCTGCGCTGCTTGTGAGGAAGTTTCCCCATGTTACCTGCAGCGGACGGGAGCGGGTGCAGGGAGCCAAGATGAAGCAGGGAAGCGCTGCTGTAAAGTGCCGGGGAGCTGTGGTCCGGACGAGCGGGCAGCGCCTTTCATCCTTCAGCAGTGGCCGGGTAATCAGCGGCGGCTGCGGTGGCGCTGGGAGAGCGGCCGGCGTCTTTGAGTGACGTGCGGCCGCTCAGAGCTATGTCCCCGCGATCTCGTAAAGTGGCTGGCTCGGCTGGTTTCAGCGTGTCTAATCAGCGGCGGCGAGCAGCGGCGGGTGTCTGTACTAAGCGGCGCGGTGTAATTAGTCAGTAAAGTAATACCTTTTCCCCACACAGCAGGGTGGCAGCGTGAGCTGACCGCCCTGACACCCCACCATACCTTGTCACCGCTTTTGTACTCAGTTCGACGGGGCTTTCATCCTGGCTGTGACGGGGCTTCTTTCTTGTAAGCTCCGTCCAGCTTCTCATCTTGGCTGTGACGGGGCTTCTTCTGTAAGCTCCGTCCAGCTGCAGCTGTTTGTCTCATCTTGGCTGTGACGGGGCTTCTCCTGTAAGCTCCGTCCAGCCTGGCTGTGACTGTGACGGGCTTCTCTTGTAAGCTCCGTTCCTCCAGCTCTTTGTCTCATCCTGGCTGTGACGGGCTTCTTTCTGTAAGCTCCGTCCAGCTTGCAGGAGACAGTGGCTGCCTGTGGCTGTGAGGGTGCTCTTTGTGAGGACCGACACGCCATGCGCTGCCTTGTAGCGCCTGTGGCTGTGAGGGTGCTCTTTGTGAGGACCGACACGCCATGCGCTGCCTTGCAGCGGCACCATCCCGGACCCATGTTTTTCAAGAAACTGGGAAGGGAAGTGTAAAAATTAAAAATAAAAAGTAAAATGAAAAATTTAATAAAATCTTCAAATGTGGGCATTCCCACAAGCCGATGTTCGTGCTGTGAGCACCGAAAAAACACTGAGGGAGTACACTGAGGTACTCGGGGATATGGAGGGGGGAGAGTCCTAAATTTAAATATTCAGTGCCTTTGTTCGGCTACGCCCGTCCATATCCCAAGAGTACTCCAGTGACCCCTAGTGGATGGTAGCCCACTGAGTGAAATACCCTTTAATAATGTAGCCACGCAGCACCTACATGCACACACACACACATATATTGTCACACACGTACCATGCAGAAATTATGCAACATAAAACTGCACTGGACTAGCAATACAAAGTAATACTCAGTCTGGCTATATGTGTTAACAATAGATATAACAAAACACAGTAACTACTGGATGCATATCACAGAGTGTTTGTACCACACAACCCTGAATGTATGCACTGTTTCTTAACTAACACTGTCCCAGTGACAGGTAGAATACTTAAGTGTCCTGTAGGAAACACAGCACTGGCAATCAGGCGGTTCTACAGAAGATTTGCCCCAGCAGTCCCAGGAACAGTACAGCTCTATCAGTGATGGCTGCTGGCCGGAAGTGAAGGAGAGGAAGGCAGCTCCAGGGCGGGAACACTTGTAGAAATGGCGCCCTGGGGCTGGGGGGAGGGGCCTCAGGTCCGACCTGCTCCCCCTGCTGGCATCCCCACCGGGCTCTGCGGCCAGTTAAAAACGGTGTTAACGTACAGTAAGAGCCCCCCAGACCTGTGCCATTAAGTGACCCTGGTGGATAGTGGAGCGGCTGCCCAGTAATCAGTGTCCACGCCAGCGCGCGCACAGCCAGCCTTCTACGGCCGCGCTGGATCGCGGTAAAGTGCGGGCACAGAAGCCCCTTACCTCCCCCGTAGCTGCGGCCCCACGATCCGGGAGGACGGCGGCGTGTGTGTGTGACTCACGATTGAAAGAATCTGCGCCTCCGCTGCAGTGACCCGGAAACCAGGGCACGGGAGTATACAGCGCCGCTGGGGGTGACGGAGCTGCAAGTAGGAAAGTCTATGAGACTTTACCCGCAGCAGCCCTTGTAGTTTCTCACAGAATCTTCTTTTTCTTTCAATTTAAAGCAACGAATGGGCTGCCTAAGGCAGCCCTCCTTTTAAGTGCCTGCTTACTGCATGGCACCAACTTACAAACTGAGCTCTTGTGCATGAGGGCGGGGTTATAGAGAAGGCGGCGGCGCTGTGCATCTTGGGAACAGTCCAAAGCTTTGAGCCTGTTAGGTCCTCGGATCAAGACCCTACTCTACACACCGATGTAAATCCTTGTGGAGCCCAGTGTACATCGCAGCAGAAATATATATGATAGCTTGATAGAATATTTCTATGTCCTAGGAGTGTGGGGGTCATCTGCACAGTTAAAAAAGAAATACATTTTATATATATATATATATATATATATATATATATATATATATATATATAAAAGCAGGGATTATTACTGCGCCACATGCGATAACAACAGATATGTTGTATAATGACTGGCTAATAAGACACTCCCCTACACCACTAATGGGGCGTCAGCTGTTTTCCCTCAAATGGATACAGGGGTGGTAAATCCCTGAAAATAATGTAGGAGCAAGGGGGGATGAGGGATACGTAGCGACCAAAGAGGTAGGTACAGGTCTTTGAAGAAGTCTTTGAGACGAAACGCGTTGGTTGACCTGTACCTACCTCATTCTAAGATAAGGAAAAGTTTTATTTATTAAGTGCATATATTCAATTAAGTGCTTTTAGTTCGGTTGTGTATATATTGTTGTTTCCATTTTTTTATGTGTCTCTTTTATGCTAATTTAATAAATAAATTTGTAATATTTTGACTGGCAAACCCACTTTTTATTGACACTTTGGTCGCTAAGTATCCCGCATCCCCCCTTGCTCCCATATAATAAGAATTTACTTACCGATAATTCTATTTCTCGTAGTCCGTAGTGGATGCTGGGGACTCCGTCAGGACCATGGGGATTAGCGGCTCCGCAGGAGACAGGGCACAAAAGTAAAAGCTTTAGGACTAGGTGGTGTGCACTGGCTCCTCCCCCTATGACCCTCCTCCAAGCCTCAGTTAGGATACTGTGCCAGGACGAGCGTACACAATAAGGAAAGATTTTGAATCCCGGGTAAGACTCATACCAGCCACACCAATCACACTGTACAACTTGTGATCTGAACCCAGTTAACAGCATGATAACAGAGGAGCCTCTGAAAAGATGGCTCACAACAATAATAACCCGATTTTTGTAACAATAACTATGTACAAGTATTGCAGACAATCCGCACTTGGGATGGGCGCCCAGCATCCACTACGGACTACGAGAAATAGAATTATCGGTAAGTAAATTCTTATTTTCTCTGACGTCCTAAGTGGATGCTGGGGACTCCGTCAGGACCATGGGGATTATACCAAAGCTCCCAAACGGGCGGGAGAGTGCGGATGACTCTGCAGCACCGAATGAGAGAACTCCAGGTCCTCCTCAGCCAGGGTATCAAATTTGTAGAATTTTGCAAACGTGTTTGCCCCTGACCAAGTAGCAGCTCGGCAAAGTTGTAAAGCCGAGACCCCTCGGGCAGCCGCCCAAGATGAGCCCACCTTCCTTGTGGAATGGGCATTTACAGATTTTGGCTGTGGCAGGCCTGCCACAGAATGTGCAAGCTGAATTGTACTACAAATCCAACGAGCAATCGTCTGCTTAGAAGCAGGAGCACCCAGCTTGTTGGGTGCATACAGGATAAACAGCGAGTCAGTTTTCCTGACTCCAGCCGTCCTGGAAAATAAGAATTTACTTACCGATAATTCTATTTATCATAGTCCGTAGTGGATGCTGGGGACTCCGTAAGGAAGATGGGGAATAGCGGCTCCGCAGGAGACTGGGCACATCTAAAGAAAGCTTTAGGACTAACTGGTGTGCACTGGCTCCTCCCCCTATGACCCTCCTCCAAGCCTCAGTTAGGATACTGTGCCCGGACGAGCGTACACAATAAGGAAGGATTTTGAATCCCGAGTAAGACTCATACCAGCCACACCAATCACACCGTATAACCTGTGATCTGAACCCAGTTAACAGCATGATAACAGAGGAGCCTCTGAAAGATGGCTCACAACAATAATAACCCGATTTTTGTAACAATAACTATGTACAAGTATTGCAGACAATCCGCACTTGGGATGGGCGCCCAGCATCCACTACGGACTATGAGAAATAGAATTATCGGTAAGTAAATTCTTATTTTCTCTAACGTCCTAAGTGGATGCTGGGGACTCCGTAAGGACCATGGGGATTATACCAAAGCTCCCAAACGGGCGGGAGAGTGCGGATGACTCTGCAGCACCGAATGAGAGAACTCCAGGTCCTCCTCAGCCAGGATATCAATTTTGTAGAATTTTACAAACGTATTTGCTCCTGACCAAGTAGCTGCTCGGCAAAGTTGTAAAGCCGAGACCCCTCGGGCAGCCGCCCAAGATGAGCCCACCTTCCTTGTGGAGTGGGCATTTACAGATTTTTGGCTGTGGCAGGCCTGCCACAGAATGTGCAAGCTGAATTGTACTACAAATCCAACGAGCAATAGTCTGCTTAGAAGCAGGAGCACCCAGCTTGTTGGGTGCACACAGGATAAACAGCGAGTCAGATTTCCTGACTCCAGCCGTCCTGGAAACATATATTTTCAGGGCACTGACAACGTCTAGCAACTTGGAGGCCTCCAAGTCCCTAGTAGCCGCAGGCACCACCAATAGGTTGGTTCAGGTGAGACGCTGAAACCACCTTGGGGAGAAACTGAGGACGAGTCCTCAATTCCGCCCTGTCCGAATGGAAAATCAGATAAGGGCTTTTTCAGGATAAAGCCGCCAATTCTGACACGCGCCTGGCCCAGGCCAGGGCCAACAGCATGACCACTTTCCATGTGAGATATTTTAACTCCACAGATTTAAGTGGTTCAAACCAATGTGACTTTTGGAACCCAAAACTACATTGAGATCCCAAAGTGCCACTGGAGGCACCAAAGGAGGCTGTATATGCAGTACCCCTTTTACAAACGTCTGAACTTCAGGGACTGAAGCTAGTTCTTTTTGGAAGAAAATTGACAGGGCCGAAAATTTGAACCTTAATGGACCCCAATTTCAGGCCCATAGACACTCCTGTTTGCAGGAAATGTAGGAATCGACCCAGTTGAATTTCCTCCGTCGGGCCTTACTGGCCTCGCACCACGCAACATATTTTCGCCAATTGCGGTGATAATGTTTTTGCGGTTACATCCTTCCTGGCTTTGATCAGGATAGGGATGACTTCATCCGGAATGCCTTTTTTCCTTCAGGATCCGGCGTTCAACCGCCATGCCGTCAAACGCAGCCGCGGTAAGTCTTGGAACAGACAGGGTCCTTGCTGGAGCAGGTCCCTTCTTAGAGGTAGAGGCCACGGATCCTCCGTGAGCATCTCTTGAAGTTCCGGTTACCAAGTCCTTCTTGGCCAATCCGGAGCCACGAATATAGTGCTTTCTCCTCTCCATCTTATCAATCTCAGTACCTTGGGTATGAGAGGCAGAGGAGGGAACACATACACTGACTGGTACACCCACGGTGTTACCAGAGCGTCTACAACTATTGCCTGAGGGTCTCTTGACCTGGCGCAATACCTGTCGAGTTTTTTAATCATGTGGACGACTTCTGGGTGAAGTCCCCACTCTCCCGGGTGGAGGTCGTGCTGAGGAAGTCTGCTTCCCAGTTGTCCACTCCCGGAATGAATACTGTTGACAGTGCTATCACATGATTTTCCGCCCAGCGAAGAATCCCTGCAGCTTCTGCCATTGCCCTCCTGCTTCTTGTGCCACCCTGTCTGTTTACGTGGGTGACTGCCATGATGTTGTCCGACTGGATCAACACCGGCTGACCTTGAAGCAGAGGTCTTGCTAAGCTTAGAGCATTGTAAATGGCCCTTAGCTTCAGGATATTTATGTGAAGTGATGTATCCAGGCTTGACCCTAAGCCCTGGATATTCCTTCCCTGTGTGACTGCTCCCCAGCCTCGCAGGCTGGCATCCGTGGTCACCAGGACCCAGTCCTGAATGCCGAATCTGCGGCCCTCTAGAAGATGAGCACTCTGCAACCACCACATGATGGATACCCTTGTCCTTGGTGACAGGGTTATCCGCTGATGCATCTGAAAATGCGACCCGGACCATTTGTCCAGTAGGTTCCACTGGAAAGTTCTTGAGTGGAATCTAACGAATGGGATTGCTTCGTAGGAAGCCACCATTTTTACCCAGAACCCTTGTGCATTGATGCACTGAGACTTGGTTCGGTTTAAGGAGGTTCCTGACTAGCTCGGATAACTCCCTGGCTTTCTCTTCCGGGAGAAACACCTTTTTTCTGGACTGTGTCCAGGAACATCCCTAGGAAACAGAAGACAAGTCGTCGGAACCAGCTGCGATTTTGGAATATTGAGAATCCAATCGTGCTGCCGCAACACTACCTGAGATAGTGCTACACCGACTTCCAACTGTTCCCTGGATCTTACCCTTATCAGGGAATCGTCCAAGTAAGGGATAACTAAAATTCCCTTCCTTCGAAGGGATATCATTTCGGCCATTACCTTGGTAAAGACCCGGGGTGCCGTGGACCATCCCTACGGCAGCGTCTGAACTGATAGTGACAGTTCTGTACCATAACCTGAGGTACCCTTGGTGAGAAGGGTAAATTTTGACATGAAGGTAAGCATCCTTGATGTCCCGAGACATCATGTAGTCCCCTTCTTCCAGGTTCGCAATCACTGCTCTGAGTGACTCAATCTTGAATTTGAACCTCTGTATGTAAGTGTTCAAGGTTTTTAGATTTTAGATTTAGAATCGGTCTCACCGGGCCGTCTGGCTTCGGTACCACAATAGTGTGGAATAATACCCCGTTCCCTGTTGCAGGAGGGGTACCTTGATTATCACCTGCTGGGAATACAGCTTGTGAATGGCTTCCAAAACTGCCTCCCTGTCAGAGGGAGACGTCGGTAAAGCCGACTTTTGGAAACGGCGAGGGGGAGACGTCTCGAATTTCAATATGTACCCTTGAGATATTACCTGAAGGATCCAGGGGTCTACTTGCGAGTGAGCCCACTGCGCACTGAAATTCATTGAGAACGGGCCCCCACCGTGCCTGAGCTTGTAAGGCCCTAGCGTCATACTGAGGGCTTTTGCAGAGGCGGGAAAGGATTTCTGTTCCTGGGAACTGGGTAATCTCTTCAGCCTTTTTCCTCTCCCTCTGTCACGAGCAGAAAAGAGGAACCTTTTGTCCGCTTGCCAACAAAGGACTGCGCCTGATAATACGGCGTCTTATTTTGAGAGGCGACCTGCGGTACAAACGTGGATTTCCCAGTTGTTGCCGTGGCCACCAGGTCTAAAAGACCGACCCCAAATGTCCCCTTTCAAAGGCAATACTTCCAAATGCCGTTTGGAATCCGCATCACCTGACCATTTTACTGGTAGAATTGGACAACGCACTTATACTTGATGCCAGTCGGCAAATATTCCGCTATGCATCATGCATATATAGAAATGCATCTTTTAAATGCTCTATAGGCAATAATATACTATCCTTATCTAGGATATCAATATTTCCAGTCAGGGAATCCGACCATGCCAACCCAGCACTGCACCTCCAGGCTGAGGCGATTGCTGGTCGCAGTATAACACCAGTATGTGTGTGAATACATTTTTGGATACCCTCCTGCTTTCTATCAGCAGGATCCTTAAGGGCGGCCATCTCATGAGAGGGTAGAGCCCTTGTTCTTACAAGCGTGTGAGCGCCTTATCCCCCCTAGGGGGTGTTTTCCAACGCACCCTAACCTCTGGCGGGAAAGGGTATACAGCCAATACTTTTTAAGAAATTATCAATTGTTATCGGGGGGAAACCCACGCATCATCACACACCTCATTTTATTTCTCAGATTCAGGAAAACTACAGGTAGTTTTTTCCTCACCGAACATAATACCCCTTTTTGGTGGTACTCGTATTATCAGAAATGTATAAAACATTTTCCATTGTCTCAATCATGTAACGTGTGGCCCTACTGGAAATCACGGTTGTCTCTTCACCGTCGACACAGGAGTCAGTATCCGTGTCGGCGTCTGTATCTGCCATCTGAGGTAACGGGCGCTTTAGAGCCCCTGACGGCCTATGAGACGTCTGGACAGGCACAAGCTGAGTAGCCGGCTGTCTCATGTCAACCACTGTTTTTTTTATACAGAGCTGACACTGTCACGTAATTTTCAACAGTACATCCACTCAGGTGTCGACCCCCTAGGTGGTGACATCACTGTTACAGACACTCTGCTCCGTCTCCACATCATTTTTCTCCTCATACATGTCGACACAAACGTACCGACACACAGCACACACACAGGGAATGCTCTGATAGAGGACAGGACCCCACTAGCCCTTTGGGGAGACAGAGGGAGAGTATGCCAGCACACACCAGAGCGCTATATATATATACAGGGATAACCTTATGTAAGTGTTTTTCCCCTTATAGCTGCTGTATGTTTTAATACTGCGCCTAATTAGTGCCCCCCTCTCTTTTTTTAACCCTTTCTGTAGTGTAGTGACTGCAGGGGAGAGCCAGGGAGCTTCCCTCCAACTGAGCTGTGAGGGAAAATGGCGCCAGTGTGCTGAGGAGATAGGCTCCGCCCCCTTTCCGGCGGCCTTATCTCCCGTTTTTCTGTATATTCTGGCAGGGGTTAAATGCATCCATATAGCCCAGGAGCTATATGTGATGTATTTTTTGCCATGTAAGGTATTTTTATCATGTTTTATTGCGTCTCAGGGCGCCCCCCCCAGCGCCCTGGACCCTCAGTGACCGGAGTATGAAGTGTGCTGAGAGCAATGGCGCACAGCTGCAGTGCTGTGCGCTACCTTATTGAAGACAGGAACGTCTTCTGCCGCCGATTTTTCCGGACCTCTTCGCTCTTCTGGCTCTGTAAGGGGGCCGGCGGCGCGGCTCCGGGACCCATCCAGGCTGGGCCTGTGATCGTCCCTCTGGAGCTAATGTCCAGTAGCCAAGAAGCCCAATCCACTCTGCACGCAGGTGAGTTCGCTTCTTCTCCCCTTAGTCCCTCGATGCAGTGAGCCTGTTGCCAGCAGGTCTCACTGAAAATAACAAACCTAAACTAAAACTTTCACTAAGAAGCTCAGGAGAGCCCCTAGTGTGCACCCTTCTCGTCGGGCACAGAAATCTAACTGAGGCTTGGAGGAGGGTCATAGGGGGAGGAGCCAGTGCACACCAGTTAGTCCTAAAGCTTTCTTTAGATGTGCCCAGTCTCCTGCGGAGCCGCTATTCCCCATGGTCCTTACGGAGTCCCCAGCATCCACTTAGGACGTTAGAGAAATATATATTTTCAGGGCCCTGACAACGTCTAGCAACTTGGAGTCCTCCAAGTCCCTAGTAGCCGCAGGCACCACAATAGGTTGGTTCAGGTGAAACGCTGACACCACCTTAGGGAGAAACTGGGGACGAGTCCGCAGTTCTGCCCTGTCCGAATGGAAAATCAGATATGGGCTTTTGTGAGACAAAGCCGCCAATTCTGACACTCGCCTGGCCGAGGCCAGGGCCAACAGCATGGTCACTTTCCAAGTGAGATATTTCAAATCCACAGATTTGAGCGGTTCAAACCAATGTGATTTGAGGAATCCCAGAACTACGTTGAGATCCCAGGGTGCCACTGGAGGCACAAAAGGGGGTTGTATATGCAGTACTCCCTTGACGAATGTCTGGACTTCAGGAACTGAAGCCAATTCTTTCTGGAAGAAAATCGACAGGGCCGAAATTTGAACCTTAATGGACCCCAATTTGAGGCCCATAGACACTCCTGTTTGCAGGAAATGCAGGAATCGACCGAGTTGAAATTCCTCCGTGGGGGCCTTCCTGGCCTCACACCACGCAACATATTTTCGCCAAATGCGGTGATAATGTTGTGCGGTCACCTCCTTCCTGGCTTTGACCAGGGTAGGTATGACCTCTTCCGGAATGCCTTTTTCCCTTAGGATCCGGCGTTCAACCGCCATGCCGTCAAACGCAGCCGCGGTAAGTCTTGGAACAGACAGGGTTCTTGCTGAAGCAAGTCCCTTCTTAGCGGCAGAGGCCATGGGTCCTCTGTGAGCATCTCTTGAAGTTCCGGGTACCAAGTCCTCCTTGGCCAATCCGGTGCCACGAGTATAGTATTACTCCTCTCCGTCTTATAATTCTCAGTACCTTGGGTATGAGAGGAAGAGGAGGGAACACATACACTGACTGGTACACCCACGGTGTTACCAGAGCGTCCACAGCTATTGCCTGTGGGTCCCTTGACCTGGCGCAATACCTGTCCAGTTTTTTGTTGAGGCGGGACGCCATCATGTCCACCTTTGGTTTTTCCCAATGGTTCACAATCATGTGGAAGACTTCCGTGTGAAGTCCCCACTCTCCCGGGTGGAGGTCGTGCCTGCTGAGGAAGTCTGCTTCCCAGTTGTCCACTCCCGGAATGAACACTGCTGACAGTGCTATCACATGATTTTCCGCCCAGCGAAGAATCCTTGCAGCTTCTGCCATTTCCCTCCTGCTTCTTGTGCCGCCCTGTCTGTTTACGTGGGCGACTGCCGTGATGTTGTCCGACTGGATCAGCACCGGCTGACCTTGAAGCAGAGGTCTTGCTAGGCATAGAGCATTGTAAATTGCCCTTAGCTCCAGTATATTTATGTGGAGAGAAGTCTCTAGACTTGACCACGTTCCCTGGAAATTTCTTCACTGTGTGATTGCTCCCCAGCCTCTCAGGCTGGCATCCGTGGTCACCAGGATCCAATCCTGAATGCCGAATCTGCGGCCCTCTAGTAGATGAGCACTCTGCACCCACCACAGAAGAGACACCCTTGTCCTCGGAGACAGGGTTATCCGCTGATGCATCTGAAGATGCGATCCGGACCATTTGTCCAGCAGATCCCACTGAAAAGTTCTTGCGTGAAATCTGCCGAATGGAATCGCTTCGTAAGAAGCCACCATTTTTCCCAGGACCCTTGTGCAATGATGCACTGACACTTTTCCTGGTTTTAGGAGGTTCCTGACTAGCTCGGATAACTCCCTGGCTTTCTCCTCCGGGAGAAACACCTTTTTCTGGACTGTGTCCAGAATCATCCCTAGGAACAGCAGACGTGTCGTCGGGATCAGCTGCGATTTTGGAATATTTAGAATCCACCCGTGCTGTTGTAGCAGTACCCGAGATAGTGCTACTCCGACCTCCAACTGTTCCCTGGACTTTGCCCTCATCGGGAGATCGTCCAAGTAAGGGATAATTAAGACGCCTTTTCTTCGAAGAAGAATCATCATTTCGGCCATTACCTTGGTAAAGACCCGGGGTGCCGTGGACAATCCAAACGGCAGCGTCTGAAACTGATAATGACAGTTCTGTACTACGAACCTGAGGTACCCTTGGTGAGAAGGGCAAATTGGGACATGAAGGTAAGCATCCTTGATGTCCAGGGACACCATATAGTCCCCCTCTTCCAGGTTCGCTATCACTGCTCTGAGTGACTCCATCTTGAATTTGAACCTTTGTATGTAAGTGTTCAAAGATTTCAGATTTAGAATAGGTCTCACCGAGCCGTCTGGCTTCGGTACCACAAATAGTGTGGAATAATACCCCTTTCCCTGTTGTAGGAGGGGTACTTTGATTATCACCTGCTGGGAATACAGCTTGTGAATTGCTTCCAATACTGCCTCCCTGTCGGAGGGAGACGTTGGTAAAGCAGACTTCAGGAACCTGCGAGGGGGAGACGTCTCGAATTCCAATCTGTACCCCTGGGATACTACCTGTAGGATCCAGGGGTCCACTTGCGAGTGAGCCCACTGCGCGCTGAAACTCTTGAGACGACCCCCCACCGCACCTGATTCCGCTTGTAAGGCCCCAGCGTCATGCTGAGGACTTGGCAGAAGCGGTGGAGGGCTTCTGTTCCTGGGAAGAGGCTGTCTGCTGCAGTCTTTTTCCCTTTCCTCTACCCCGGGGCAGATATGACTGGCCTTTTGCCCGCTTGCCCTTATGGGGACGAAAGGACTGAGGCTGAAAAGACGGTGTCTTTTTCTGCTGAGAGGTGAGTTGGGGTAAAAAGGTGGATTTTCCAGCTGTTGCCGTGGCCACCAGGTCCGAAAGACCGACCCCAAATAACTCCTCCCCTTTATACGGCAATGCTTCCATGTGCCGTTTGGAATCCGCATCACCTGACCACTGTCGTGTCCATAAACATCTTCTGGCAGAAATGGACATCGCACTTACTCTTGATGCCAGGGTGCAAATATCCCTCTGTGCATCACGCATATATAGAAACGCATCTTTTAAACGCTCTATAGTCAATAAAATACTGTCCCTGTCAAGGGTATCAATATTTTCAGTCAGGGACTCCGACCACGCCACCCCAGCGCTGCACATCCAGGCTGAGGCAATCGCTGGTCGCAGTATAACACCAGTATGTGTGTATATACTTTTTAGGACATTTTCCAGCTTCCTATCAACTGGCTCCTTGAGGGCGGCCGTATCAGGAGACGGTAACGCCACTTGTTTTGATAAGCGTGTGAGTGCCTTATCCACCCTAGGGGGTGTTTCCCAACGCGCCCTAACTTCTGGCGGGAAAGGGTATAATGCCAATAATTTCTTAGATATCAGCAATTTTTTATCGGGGGAGACCCACGCATCCTCACACACTTCATTTAATTCTTCTGATTCAGGAAAAACTACGGGTAGTTTTTTCACACCCCACATAATACCCCTTTTTGTGGTACTTGTAGTATCAGAAATATGCAAAGCCTCCTTCATTGCCGTGATCATGTAACGTGTGGCCCTACTGGAAAATACGTTTGTTTCTTCACCGTCGACACTGGAGTCAGTGTCCGTGTCTGTGTCGACCGACTGAGGTAATGGGCGCTTTAGAGCCCCTGACGGTGTTTGAGACGCCTGGACAGGCACTAACTGACTTGCCGGCTGTCTCATGTCGTCAACAGTTTTTTGTAAAGTGCTGACACTATTACGTAATTCCTTAAATAAGACCATCCAGTCAGGTGTCGACTCCCTAGGGGGTGACATCACTAATACAGGCAATTGCTCCGCCTCCACACCATTTTCCTCCTCATATATGTCGACACACGCGTACCGACACACAGCACACACACAGGGAATGCTCTTATAGAGGACAGGACCCCACTAGCCCTTTGGGGAGACAGAGGGAGTGTTTGCCAGCACACACCAGAGCGCTATATATGTATAGGGACAACCTTATAAATAAGTGTTTCTCCCTTATAGCTGCTATATATGTTTTTATATGCCAAATTAGTGCCCCCCCCTCTCTTTTTTACCCTGTTTCTGTAGTGCAGGACTGCAGGGGAGAGTCAGGGAGACGTCCTTCCAGCGGAGCTGTGAGGGAAAATGGCGCTTGTGTGCTGAGGAGATAGGCTCCGCCCCCTTCACGGCGGCCTTACTCCCGCTTTTTATGAGGTAAAATGGCAGGGGTTAAATACATCCATATAGCCCAGGAGCTATATGTGATGTATTTTTTACCATAAACAGTGTTTTCATTGCGTCTCAGGGCGCCCCCCCCCCCAGCGCCATGCACCCTCAGTGACCGGAGTGTGAAGTGTGCTGAGAGCAATGGCGCACAGCTGCAGTGCTGTGCGCTACCTTTCTTGAAGACAAGATGCCTTCTGCCGCCGATTTCTGGACCTCTTCACTCTTCTGGCTCTGTAAGGGGGCCGGCGGCGCGGCTCCGGGACCCATCCATGGCTGGGCCTGTGATCGTCCCTCTGGAGCTAATGTCCAGTAGCCAAGAAGCCCAATCCACTCTGCACGCAGGTGAGTTCGCTTCTTCTCCCCTTAGTCCCTCGATGCAGTGAGCCTGTTGCCAGCAGGACTCACTGAAAATAAAAAAAAACCTAAGTCTATACATTTATTCTAAGCAGCTCAGGAGAGCTACCTAGATTGCACCCTTCTCGGCCGGACACAAAAACCTAACTGAGGCTTGGAGGAGGGTCATAGGGGGAGGAGCCAGTGCACACCACCTAGTCCTAAAGCTTTTACTTTTGTGCCCTGTCTCCTGCGGAGCCGCTAATCCCCATGGTCCTGACGGAGTCCCCAGCATCCACTTAGGACGTTAGAGAAATATATATATATATACACACACACACACACACACACACACAAACACACACACACACACACCCCTTCCCCACCACATGTATGTAATCATTATTTTCAAGTGCAGATTGTATTTTGGAAACCTACATGTAGGGGTAAATTTACTAAGCTCCCGATTTTGACCGAGATGCCGTTTTTTCATCAAAGTGTCATCTCGGTAATTTACTAAGCAATAATCACGGCAGTGATGAGGGCATTCGTAATATTTTGAAGTCCAAGAAAAAAATCACGAATGAATACACCATCGGTCAAAACGCGGCTGTTTAAGTATGAATCTCGGTCATTTACTAAGAAGTGCACAGCAAAAAAAAAACAAACACTGCCGTGAAAAATTACAACTCGTAAAAAAGTGCTAAAAAAAAACAGACCTACTTTTTTTTTCCGTGATTGGATAGGCATGCAAGGATCCATGAGATCCGTGCATGTATATCAGTGGGAAGGGGTGGGAAAGTTGTTATTTTATTAAAAAAAATTGCGTGGGGTCCCCCCTCCTAAGCATAACCAGCCTCGGGCTCTTTGAGCCGATCCTGGTTGCAGAAATATGGGGAAAAAATTGACAGGGGTTCCCCCATATTTAAGCAACCAGCATCGGGCTCTGCGCCTGGTCCTGGTTCCAAAAATACGGGGGACAAAAAGAGTAGGGGTCCCCCGTATTTTTAAAACCAGCACCGGGCTCCACTAGCTGGACAGATAATGCCACAGCCGGGGGTCACTTTGATATAGTGCCCTGCGGCCGTGGCATCAAAAATCCAACTAGTCACCCCTGGCCGGGGTACCCTGGGGGAGTGGGGACCCCTTCAATCAAGGGGTCCGTCCCCCCCAGCCACCCAAGGGCCAGGGGTGAAGCCCGAGGCTGTCCCCCCCCCATCCAATGGGCTGCGGATGGGGAGGCTGATAGCCTTTTGTGATAATGAAAAGATATTGTTTTTAGTAGCAGTACTACAAGTCCCAGCAAGCCTCCCCCGCATGCTGGTACTTGGAGAACCACAAGTACCAGCATGCGGCGGAAAAACGGGCCCGCTGGTACCTGTAGTACTACTACTAAAAAAATACCCAAAAAAACACAAGACACACACACCGTGAAAGTATAATTTTATTACATACATACACACATACATACATACTTACCTTATGTTCCCACGCAGGTCGGTCCTCTTCTCCAGTAGAATCCAAGGGGTACCTGTTGAAGAAATTATACTCACGAGATCCAGGGGCTCAGGGTCCTCGGAGAAATCCTTTGTAATCCACGTACTTGAAAAAAAAAAAAAAACGCTTACCCGAGCCACGCACTAAAAGGGGACCCATGTTTGCACATGGATCCCCTTTTCCCGACTGCCAGAAAACCCACTCTGACTGATGGCTAAGTGGGTTTCCTCAGCCAATCAGGGAGCGCCACGTTGTAGCACTCTCCTGATCAGCTGTGTGGTCCTGTCCTCACTGACAGGCAGCACACGGCAGTGTTACAATGTAGCGCCTATGCGCTACATTGTAACCAATGATGGGAACTTTCTGCCCTGCGGTTGACCTAAAGTGACGTCACCGCTGAGCAGAAAGTTCCCATCATTGGTTACAATGTAGCGCATAGGCGCTACATTGTAACACTGCCGTGTGCTGCCTGTCAGTGAGGACAGGACCACACAGCTGATCAGGAGAGTGCTACAACGTGGCGCTCCCTGATTGGCTGAAGAAACCCACTTAGACAGAAGTCAGAGTGGGTTTCTGGCATTCGTGGAAAGGTGACCCATGTGCAAACATGGGTCCCCTTTCAGTTCGTGGTCGGGACACCGTTTTTTTTTTTTTTTTTCAAGTACGTGGATTACCCCTGGATTTCCCGAGGAGCCTGGACCCCTGGATCTCGTGAGTATAATTTCTTCAACAGGTACCCCTTGGATTCTACTGGAGAAGAGGACCGACCTGCGTGGGAACTTAAGGTAAGTATGTATGTATGTATGTGTGTATGTATGTAATAAAATTATACTTTCACGGTGTGTGTGTCTTGTCTTTTTTTGGGTATTTTTTTAGTAGTAGTACTACAGGTACCAGCGGGCCCGTTTTTCCGTCGCATGCTGGTACTTGTGGTTCTCCAAGTACCAGCATGCGGGGGAGGCTTGCTGGGACTTGTAGTACTGCTACTAAAAACAATATCTTTTCTTTTACAACAAAGGCTATCAGCCTCCCCATCCGCAGCCCATTGGATGGGGGGGGACAGCCTCGGGCTTCACCCCTGGCCCTTGGGTGGCTGGGGGGGGGGACCCCTTGATTGAAGGGGTCCCCACTCCCCCAGGGTACCCCGGCCAGGGGTGACTAGTTGGATTTTTGATGCCACGGCCGCAGGGCACTATATAAAAGTGACCCCCGGCTGTGGCATTATCTGTCCAGCTAGTGGAGCCCGGTGCTGGTTTTAAAAATACGGGGGACCCCTACTCTTTTTGTCCCCCGTATTTTTGGGACCAGGACCAGGCGCAGAGCCCGATGCTGGTTGCTTAAATATGGGGGAACCCCTGTCATTTTTTTCCCCATATTTTTGCAACCAGGATCGGCTCAAAGAGCCCGAGGCTGGTTATGCTTAGGAGGGGGGACCCCACGCATTTTTTTTTATTATTTTACAGTGTTTAATTAAAAAAAAAAAAATACATAAACCCCAGCACGGATCACACAGATCCGGCCGAGATTGATTGTAAAAAAAGTCGGCAGTGTTTTGCTAATCACTGCCGTAAAAATAAAAAAAAAACCACGAATGACATCGACATCGGAACAAAAGAAAAACCCGAATACGACAGCTTAGTAAATTAGTCGTAATCAATTCAAAAAGTTGCAGTTTTACACTTTCGATGTCATTCGTGATTGAACTTTGACCTGAAACGGGAAAATACGAATCTTAGTAAATTTACCCCGTAGTATCCTGCTTTTTGCCGTTCTGAAAAAGTGAATTAATGCCAACGCAAGAACAAAATATTTTGTGGAGTTTCTTTCAAAAATAAGACAAGACAAACAAATATTATTTGGGGCATTTTACCTCTGAGGATGTAAAAGTAAATTAAGGGCATTTCAAAGCCTTTCAAAAGAAAAAATAGGATTTTGGTACTTACCAGGTAAATCCTTTTCTTTGAATCCATAGGGGGCACTGGAGTACTCTTGGGATATGGACGGGCGTAGCCGAACAAAGGCACTGAATATTCAAATTCAGGACTCTCCCCCCCCTCCATATCCCCAAGTACCTCAGTGTACCTTGCCAGTGTTTTTTACTGAGCGAACAGGATATAGAGAGGTTGACAATGGAGAATCCCTATAACATAACGGACAACCACAAAGTTGATCCGTAACCTTATTGTCAACTAAACAGTTGACACCTTAACCGATAGAACTTTATAATTTGAGCCAATCGGTGAAAATGTGTTACCATAAGCTCCCTTGAGCTTAATACCATCCAAGTTAAATTTGTTCACTAAGCTCCTTTGAGCTTAAAACAACCCAGGTAAAACTGCTCTGGGTGGGCGTCCAGTGCCCCCTATGGATTCAAAGAAAAGGATTTACCTGGTAAGTACCAAAATCCTATTTTCTTTATCATCCACTAGGGGTCACTGGAGTACTCTTGGGACGTACCAAAGCTTCCCTCGTGGGCGGGAGAGCTGTTTGATACTTGTAACAGTAGGCAGGCCAAAGCTAAATGCTGATGGCGCCACCATTAATAACGTATAAACGTGCACAAACGTGGTGCACTGAAGGCTATGTAGCCGCGTTGTAGACGCTCCACGACCCGTTGGGTCTGACATTCCCACAGAACCTGTGGGATGAACTATTACTGACGTAGGCGATTGTAACTTAGCCTTAAAGTAAGTCTGACTTGTAGTCATTATTATCCAACTGGATAATGTCTGCTGAGAAACTGGCTAACCCCAGTTTACAGTATCATATAGAACAAACAACGTATTCAGATCACGTACTGTAGACGTTCGGTACATATATAAACGCGTAACGCGTGTACCACATTCAGAATTCAAGAATGTGCAGTCCACACAGGAACCACTATTGGTATATTGATGTGAAGAATACGAAAGCGGATTTCGTCCGAAGATCTGCTTTGTCATGAGAAACTCAAATACGGTGGCTTGGAATACAAGGCACCCAAATATGAAAACAAAACCTTTGCCGAAGCACCCTTGCCGAAGGCAAGGCTAGAAGAAAAATGTTTTCCAAAGTGAGAAACTTAATTCTCATTTGTTGTAAAGGTTCAAAAAATATGAAACTTACTTCCCCTTTGTTGAAAGGGTTCCAAAATATGAAAACTGTAATAAATCTGAACCCAACCTCAAATCGCCTGGCGCTGTAGGTGGGATAAATAGAGTCTGAACTTTGGTGACACCTTGTAGAAAGATGTTTACAGACGCAAATAGAGGCAAACTTCTTTGAAAATACGTTTACCACACAGATACCTGCACTGTTAGTGCAGATGAACGCAGTTTTCCATTCCATCCCGTTTAACAGAATACGGGTACTTGAAGTATGATGTTGGAAACTTCTGAGGTTTACAACCTATGTAAGCACACGAAATGTTTTAATAATGAGCTGCCTTAAGCGGCTTACTATTTCGTTACATGGTTGGTATAACCGATACTGTAATGCTCTATTTTTTTAAGAGGGCGGTCTTATGGAACGTTTCACGAATTTGCGTGTCATCCTTGCGCAGGGGCCATGCTAATCTTCTCTGTATCGTTCCAACTTTAGTATATGTGCTGCCGAAGCGAGCACTGAACCCTCACCCCGTCAACCGCAGCTGCGGTACATAGATAATAGGTACATAGGTAACTATGGGTAAAAGAACGTTCCCTGATGTAACAGGTTGGACGTATTATGAGCGGGCCAAGATCGTGTGCAAGTATTCCTTGAAAATTCGAGAAGCAAACTTCTCTGAAACCCATAAGATACCACCAGTATGCCTGTGACGAACTGTCTTCTGATCCGTTTTGGCAACGAAGAAAGAAGCGGAAATTGGTGAAGCCAGATACACGATGCTGAATGACCCCATGAATGTGATGTACACATACTGAGCTTTTGTAATTGTGGTGAGATGCCCTCATGTATACTTGAGGGTAACCCCCTTCTGTGGACTCACATCTGAAACACCTCTGGATTTAATGTCCAGTGTTTTAAAATCCAAACCCTGACAGGTGAGATCGTCTGTCTAACAGATGTCCACTCACGGATTGATATTTTGACATTTTCACATAATGGCGTTCTGAGCCATTGAAGATTTGAGTTACCTACCGCCTTGCCATGCGGCTTATTGGTTCTCATTGGTTGTTGAGTATGCAACTGCCGTTGCTTTGTTTGACTGCTTAAGGGCAGCGTGAGCCAGGTATGAAAAACAAAATTACATGAAACTCACGGTTGTTCCTCTCCACAGAAATCTTTAGTAAAAAGCGAAAGATTTATTTGTTCTGAAGAGAAACCAGAGTCTATCCCTGGTCAGACTGAAAGCGATTTATTGCATTGTAAAATGCACATAGTTCTAGGACATTTATCTATTGCATTGTAAAATGCACAGAGTTCTAGTACATTTATCGACAGCAATCTGTCGTGTTTTAGAACCTTATAACGACAAATCCTGACTCTCTGTGACTGTAATCCAGAGTATACGCACCCTTGTTCCTTTGTGGGTAAAGCAAATGAAGGGTGGCGAACTAAATTGAAAACCCATCTTTATTCTTAATAAGTGAATACACCAATGTACCGCTAGTGTAAGTGTACTTTTGTTGTTGCTGGTGTAGTAGGTAAAAGTCTTTGAATTACCATATTTATAATCTTACCTAGGAATTGACATCGTTTAGACAGACTTAGATGTGATTGTTACTTAATCTGCTACCGCAGTATACCTTAGTAACGCAAGATATAGGAACTTTGTTGATACATAGTTCTTATGTGAGATGAGCTATCATTCCAACATCACTTTGGTAAATACAGGAAGCGATAAGCAACTGTAGAAATGAAATGGTTAATGGTTGCGGCGATTTGCAAACGCTAAACCTGTGATGAAGAAACCGGACTGTGTAAATACGCATTGTGAAGGTCAAATGCAATTATACAATTTTGTGTCTTCAATAAGCAAAAACTAACTGCAGAAAATTACTTGCTGATTGATATTGGAACGGAGCTGTTTGATTTTGCTCAAACAGAGGGGAATAAGTAACTCTGACTCTGTTGGCGTACTACTGCCTGGTTTATAAACCAGCAAAGACTAAATGACAACCTGCCAACCCGTTCGACAGAAGCAGTTTTGTACTCCAAGCTGTAAATAGCTGAGACATATATGAGTTGAAGTCATGAAACCTCGCAACTGTAACATGAAAAGACACACTTCCACAATTGTAAAAGAGGTCATCAACCCACTGACTTGTGACTGTAACGTCCTGTATATGGAACGCTTCAAGAATTTGCATGTGAACCTTCCAATTTTGTGCTGCCGAAGCAAGCACTCGTTACAAGGCGTGACTTTTTTTTTTTTTTTTTTATAAAGGAATAAAACGCTGTTACAAGTAAATTGTATGCGCTAATGGCAGAATATCCTAAAGGGATAAAATGTCGTTACACATATATCAAATTTAGGAGCAAACAAGCTCTGGCCTTGTCGCGCGTTACTAACGACAATGAAAGTAACCGGCGTTAGCAGAAGCTTTACAGATATACTCTGCAGCTTCTTTTAACCGTGATCGGTATGGTTTCATACATAGATTCTAGTGACCCAAATGTATCTGTGGTTTTTATAATGTTTGACAGAAACGCATATACCAATGGCGGATCGCGTCCTTTTGGAAACGATTATTTATGGTTGTCCAAAACCCCGCACTATCTGAGTGCTGGACTAATGTACCCTTCTCACTCGTAGTTATCGGTGTGAGATTTGACATAGAATCGTGCATTAAATTATAAGACTAGTGAAATAAACACTCTGGTACCCAAAGGAAAATTGTCACTTTGGAAAGATTGTCTTTTGTTAGCGCTGGCGGAGTTATTCTGAGACTCCGATTACCGCTGTTTTAACTTGAATTGCCAATGTTAACATTTTTAGTCTGCACTAGAGCCTTATTCGCTATGTAGACAAACATCATAATAGGCAACAGACAGACACTTGCACGACTTAATACCATTATTATATGGCATATATATCTATATATATATGTTATTGCTGAACAGCATATTTATTAGGAAACTAAAGTGTTCTTTATGTGAAAAGCAGTTCACATGGGCATGAAACCCGAACCAAATTCCTACTAACACCCCTGCGCCTTCTGGTGGCTTAAAGATGTAGGGCAGGAATGTTCTAGAATTGAACTAAAAATTCCCACTAACACCCCTGCGCCTCCTTGTGGAGTAGAGGTGTACAGTCTGGAATTATAACTGGAAAAAACCAGCAATGATTAAAATGGCCGTCATGCCATGCTTTCCTAGAAAATCACAGTACAGGTTACCTGCTGCAGTTTTAATATAGGCTTAATAGCCTATTATACAGTTACTAAGCTTAATAGCCTATTATACAGTTACTAAGCTTAATAGCCTATTATACAGTGCATTTATTCAAATAATATGAGCACTGCCTGCAGTGTATGCCAGTGTAACCAAAAATAACAGAAAACATGGTTAAACGTGCAATAGGGTATGCCACTGATAACCTATTGCCAGCCAAAGCCTCATATATATATTATATATATATATACAAAGTGTTTACACATATATATTATAGACAGTTTCGCCAGCAAAAGCTTTATTATATTTATATATATATAAAACGTGCTGAAACATCCCAGTACACAGTGTACATTGTTTAAAGTGCTGCGCTGCTTGTGTATTTTGAACCCATGCAGCCTTTGCTGCTGCCATGGGTATTATTCCCCCTCCCCCCCCCTGCATCCCTTACCTGCAGCGTACGGAGATCGGGAACAGGGAGAGCGCCTGAATCTAGCGCCGGGGAGCCGTCCGGCAGCTGCTTCCTACAGCAGTACACAGTCTCCCTGTGTCTGCGGTGTCTCACTGGAAGAGCGGCCGGCGTCCTTTAGTGACGTGCGGCCGCTCTTTAGTACAGAGGAGCGTCTCGGCGGCGTGCCGGGCCATCAGAGCAGCGAGAGCGGCCGGCGTCTGAGTGACGTGCGGCCGCTCTGCTTAGTTGAGCGCCCGGAGGATGTCGGCGGCGTGTAGCGGTGCCGCATCAGAGCCGTGAGAGCGGCCGGCGTCTGAGTGACGTGCGGCCGCTCTGCTTAGTTGAGCGCCCGGAGGATGTCGGCGGCGTGTAGCGGTGCCGCATCAGAGCCGTGAGAGCGGCCGGCGTCTGAGTGACGTGCGGCCGCTCTGCTTAGTTGAGCGCCCGGAGGATGTCGGCGGCGTGTAGCGGTGCCGCATCAGAGCAGTGAGAGCGGCCGGCGTCTGAGTGACGTGCGGCCGCTCTGTTAGTTATAACACTCCCGTGCTCAGCGGCTATGGCATTCTACAGCTCACACACAGCAGGGCGGCAGCGTGAGCTGACCGCCCTGTCACTCATACCTTGTGCTGCCTTCTCCTGGCTGTGACGAGCTTCTCTCTGCTCCGTTTCAGCCTCCAGCATCTCATCTTGGCTGCGTTGCAGCTGTAGATCTTTCCAGCTCTTTGTCTCCTTCTGGCTGTGACGGAGCTTCTTCCTGTAAGCTCCGTTCAGTTTGCAGGAGACAGTGGCTGCCTGTGGCTGTGAGGGTGCTCTTTGTGAGGACCGACACGCCATGCGCTTGCCTATAGCGCCTGTGGCTGTGAGGGTGCTCTTTGTGAGGACCGACACGCCATGCGCTTGCCTATAGCGCCTGTGGCTGTGAGGGTGCTCTTTGTGAGGACCGACACGCCATCCGCTGCCTTGCAGCGGCACCATCCCGGACCCATGTTTTTCAGAAACTGGGACGGGAAGTGTAAAAATTAAAAATAAAAATCTTCTGAAAAGTGGCCATTGCCACAAGCCGATGTTCATCTGTGAGCACCGAAAAAACACTGGCAAGGTACACTGAGGTACTTGGGGATATGGAGGGGGGGGAGAGTCCTGAATTTGAATATTCAGTGCCTTTGTTCGGCTACGCCCGTCCATATCCCAAGAGTACTCCAGTGACCCCTAGTGGATGATAAAGAAAAGTATGTAAAGAGTTTGGGTGCAACATTAACAACAACAAAAAAAGAAAATAATATACATGTTGGAATCTGACAAAAAACAACTAAAACAGGTTCAGCACAGGGGGTGATATAGCTGGGTACACACTTTGCAGATTTGATAAACGCTCTGACTCTTGGATCGATTATCAGTGTGCACTATTTATAGCTCATGGAGGGTCATTCCGAGTTGTTCACTCGCTAGCTGCTTTTAGCAGCATTGCAAACGCTAGGCCGCCGCCCTCTGGGAGTGTATCTTAGCATAGCAGAATAGCGAACGAAAGATTAGCAGAACTGCTACTAAACATTTTCATGCAGTTTCTGAGTAGCTCCAGACCTACTCCTAGATTGCGATCACCTCAGTCCGTTTAGTTCCTGGTCTGACGTCACAAACACGCCCTGCGTTTGGCCAGCCACTCCCCCGTTTCTCCATCCATTCCTGCGTTTTTCCATGGCACGCCTGCGTTTTCAGCACTCCCGGAAAACGGTCAGTTTCCGTCCAGAAACACCCAATTCCTGTCAATCACTCACCGATCAGCAGAGCGACTGAAAAGCGCCGCACGAACACCAGGAAATCTACAAAGTTTTGTGTTAAAAAACTTTGTCTCACAAGAGCCCATATTTGATTTTTCATGTGGATAGAGCAGAATTGAGGGCTAGTCAACAACTTCTGCCGAAGGTGGTTTCTTAGTTTCACATAAATCAACCTATTGTGGTACCTGTGGCTACGGATGCTGTGGCAGTTCCAAAATCTCTTGATGTTGAAAGAGCTTTGAAAATTTACGTCGCCAGAACGGCTCTTAATAGAAAAAATAAGAATTTACTCACCGGTAATTCTATTTCTCGTAGTCTGTAGTGGATGCTGGGAACTCCGTAAGGACCATGGGGAATAGACGGGCTCCGCAGGAGACTGGGCACTCTAAAAGAAAGATTAGGTACTATCTGGTGTGCACTGGCTCCTCCCTCTATGCCCCTCCTCCAGACCTCAGTTAGGGAAACTGTGCCCGGAACAGCTGACATTACAAGGAAAGGATTTGGAATCCAGGGTAAGACTCATACCAGCCACACCAATCACACCGTACAACTCGTGATAACTATACCCAGTTAACAGTATGAACAAAACTGAGCCTCATTTAAAAGATGGCTCATAACAATAACCCTTAAGTTAAGCAATAACTATATACATGTATTGCAGAGAGTCCGCACTTGGGACGGGCGCCCAGCATCCACTACGGACTACGAGAAATAGAATTACCGGTGAGTAAATTCTTATTTTCTCTGACGTCCTAGTGGATGCTGGGAACTCCGTAAGGACCATGGGTATTATACCAAAGCTCCCAAACGGGCGGGAGAGTGCGGATGACTCTGCAGCACCGAATGAGCAAACTCAAGGTCCTCCTCAGCCAGGGTATCAAACTTGTAGAACTTAGCAAATGTGTTTGAACCCGACCAAGTAGCAGCTCGGCAAAGCTGTAAAGCCGAGACCCATCGGGCAGCCGCCCAAGAAGAGCCCACCTTCCTTGTGGAATGGGCTTTAACTGATTTAGGATGCGGCAGTCCAGCCGCAGAATGTGCCAGCTGAATCGTGCTACAGATCCAGCGAGCAATTGTCTGCTTTGAAGCAGTAGCACCCAGCTTGTTGGGTGCATGCAGGATAAATAGCGAGTCAGTTTTCCTGACTCTAGCCGTCCTGGAAACATACATTTTCAGGGCCCGGACTACGTCCAGCAACATGGAATCCTCCAAGTCCCGAGTAGCCGCAGGCACCACAATAGGTTGGTTCAAATGAAACGCTGATACCACATTAGGGAGAAACTGGGGACGAGTCCTCAATTCTGCCCTGTCCATATGGAAAATCAGATAAGGGCTTTTACAAGACAAAGCCGCCAAATTTTCTGCAACACGCCTAGCGGAAGCCAAGGCCAACAGCATGACCACCTTCCATGTGAGATACTTTAACTCCACGGTCTTAAGTGGCTCAAACCAATGGAATTTCAGGAAATCCAACACAACGTTAAGATCCCAAGGTGCCACTGGAGGCACAAAAGGGGGCTGAATATGCAGCACTCCATTAACAAACGTCTGAACTTCAGGCAGTGAAGCCAGTTCTTTTTTAAAGAAAATAGACAGGGCCGAAATCTGGACCTTTATGGACCCCAATTTTAGGCCCATAGTCACACCTGACTGTAGGAAGTGCAGAAATCGACCCAGCTGGAATTCCTCCGTTGGGGCCTTCCTGGCCTCACACCAAGCAACATATTTTCGCCATATGCGGTGATAATGGTTTGCCGTTACATCCTTCCTCGCTTTAATCAGCGTAGGAATCACTTCATCTGGAATGCCCTTTTCCGTTAGGATCCGGCTATCAACCGCCATGCCGTCAAACGCAGCCGCGGTAAGTCTTGGAACTGACAGGGCCCCTGCTGTAGCAGGTCCTTTCGGAGAGGCAGAGGCCATGGGTCCTCTGAAATCATTTCTTGCAGTTCCGGGTACCAAGTTCTTCTTGGCCAATCCGGAACGATGAGTATTGTTCTTACTCCTCTTTTTCTTACTATCCTCAGCACCTTGGGTATGAGAGGAAGAGGAGGGAACACATAAACCGACTGGTACACCCACGGTGTCACTAATGCATCCACAGCTATCGCCTGAGGGTCCCTTGACCTGGCGCAATATCTCTTTAGCTTTTTGTTGAGGCGGGACGCCATCATGTCCACCTGTGGCCGTTCCCAACGATTTACAATCTGTGTGAAGACTTCTTGATGAAGTCCCCACTCTCCCGGGTGGAGGTCGTGCCTGCTGAGGAAGTCTGCTTCCCAGTTGTCCACTCTCGGAATGAACACTGCTGACAGTGCTAGTACGTGATTCTCCGCCCATCGAAGAATCCTTGTGGCTTCTGCCATTGCCATCCTGCTTCTCAGGCCGCCCTGGCGGTTTACATGGGCGACCGCTGTGATGTTGTCTGACTGAATCAGCACTGGTTTGCTTTGAAGCAGGGGCTTTGCTTGACTCAGGGCGTTGTAAATGGCCCTTCGTTCCAGAATATTTATGTGTAGTGAAGTCTCCTGACTTGACCACTGTCCTTGGAAGTTTCTTCCCTGAGTGACTGCCCCCCATCCTCGGAGGCTTGCATCCGTGGTCACCAGGACCCAGTCCTGTATGCCGAATCTGCGGCCCTCGAGAAGATGAGCACTCTGCAGCCACCACAGCAGAGACACCCTGGCCCTCGGGGACAGGGTTATCAACCGATGCATCTGAAGATGCGATCCGGACCATTTGTCCAACAGATCCCACTGAAAGATCCTTGCATGGAACCTGCCGAATGGAATTGCTCCGTAAGAAGCCACCATCTTTTCCAGGACTCGCGTGCAGTGATGCACCGACACCTGTTTTGGTTTCAGGAGTTCCCTGACCAGAGATGACAATTCCTGGGCCTTCTCCACCGGGAGAAACACCTTCTTCTGTTATGTGTCCAGAATCATGCCCAGGAAAAGCAGACGCGTCGCAGGAATTAGCTGCGACTTTTGGATATTCAGAATCCAGCCGTGTTGTTGCAACACCTCCTGAGAAAGTGCTACGCTGACCAACAACTGCTCTCTGGACCTCGCCTTTATAAGGAGATCGTCCAAGTACGGGATAATTATAACTCCCTTCTTCCGAAGGAGTATCATCATCTCGGCCATTACCTTGGTAAATACCCTCGGTGCCGTGGAAAGGCCAAACGGCAACGTCTGGAATTGGTAATGATAGTCCTGTACCACAAACCTGAGGTACTCCTGGTGAGGTGGGTAAATGGGGACATGCAAGTAAGCATCTTTGATGTCCAGCGACACCATAAAATCCCCCTCTTCCAGGCTTGCAATAACCGCCCTGAGCGATTCCATTTTGAACTTGAACTTCCTTATATAAGTGTTCAAGGATTTTAAATTCAGAATGGGTCTCACCGAACCGTCTGGTTTCGGAACCACAAACATTGTAGAATAGTAACCCCGTCCCTGTTGAAGGAGGGGAACCTTGATTATCACCTGCTGGAGGTATAGCTGGTGAATTGCCGCCAGTACTACCTCCCTTTCCCTGGGAGCTGCTGGCAAGGCGGATTTGAGGTAACGGCGAGGGGGAGTCGCCTCGTACTCCAGCTTGTATCCCTGAGATACAATTTGTACAGCCCAGAGATCCACCTGTGAGCGAACCCACTGGTTGCTGAAGTTTCGGAGACGGGCCCCCACCGTACCTGGCTCCGCCTGTGGAGCCCCAGCATCATGCGGTGGACTTAGAGGACGCGGGGGAGGATTTTTGTTCCTGGGAACTGGCTGCCTGGTGCAGCTTCTTTCCTCTACCCCTGCCTCTGGCCAGAAAGGATGCGCCTCTGACCCGCTTGCCTTTCTGAGGCCGAAAGGACTGTACTTGATAATACGGTGCTTTCTTAGGCTGTGAGGGAACCTGAGGTAAAAATGTCGACATCCCAGCTGTTGCTGTGGATACGAGGTCCGAGAGACCGTCCCCAAACAATTCCTCACCCTTATAAGGCAAAACCTCTATGTGCCTTTTTGAATCAGCATCACCTGTCCACTGCCGAGTCCATAATACTCTCCTGCCAGAAATGGACATTGCATTAATTCTAGATGCCAGCCGGCAAATGTCCCACTGTGCATCCCTCATATATAAGACAACGTCCTTTATATGTTCTATGGTTAGCAAAATAGTATCCCTGTCGAGGGAATCAATGTTGTCTGACAGGGTATCAGACCATGCTGCTGCAGCACTACACATCCATGCTGAAGCAATAGCAGGTCTCAGTATAGTACCTGAGTATGTATATACAGACTTCAGGATAGCTTCCTGCTTTCTACCCGCAGGCTCCTTTAGGGCGGCCGTATCCTGAGACGACAGTGCCACCTTTTTTGATAAGCATGTGAGCGCCTTGTCCACCCTAGGGGATGTTTCCCAACGTAACCTATCCGTTGGCGGGAAAGGGTACGCCATCAGTAACCTCTTAGAAATCACTAGTTTCTTATCAGGGGAACACCACGCTTCTTCACACAATTCATTTAACTCATCAGATGGGGGAAAAGTCACTGGCTGCTTTTTCTCCCCAAACATAATACCCTTTTTGGTGGTAACCGGGTTAATGTCAGAAATGTGCAACACATTTTTCATTGCAGTAATCATGCATCGGATGGCCCTTGTGGACTGTACATTTGTCTCATCCTCATCTACACTGGAGTCAGACTCCGTGTCGACATCTGTGTCTGCCATCTGATCTAGCGGGCGTTTATGAGCCCCTGATGGCTTCTGAGATGCCTGGGCAGGCGCGGGTTGAGGTCCCGGCTGTCCCAAGCCTGCATCATCGAACCTTTTATGTAAGGAGTTGACACTGTCGGTTAATACCTTCCACATATCCATCCACTCCGGTGTCGGCCCCGTCGGGGGTGACACCACACTTATCTGCCCCTGCTCCGCCTCCACGTAACCCTCCTCATCAAACATGTCGACACAGCCGTACCGACACACCGCACACATACAGGGAATGCTCTGACTGAGGACAGGACCCCACAAAGTCCTTTGGGGAGACAGAGAGAGAGTATGCCAGCACACACCACAGCGCTATATAACACAGGGATTTACACTAAAAAGAGTGATTTTTCCCAAAAGCTGCTTATATCACATTTGCACCTAAATTTATGTGCCCCCCCTCTCTTTTTTACCCTTGTTGTACTGTATACTGCAGGGGAGAGCCTGGGGAGCGTCCTTCCAGCGGAGTTGTGAAGAGAAAATGGCGCTGGTGTGCTGAGGAAGAAGGCCCCGCCCCCTCAGTGGCCGGCTTCTCCCGCGTTTTGCATAAAGTTAATGGCGGGTTTTTTGCACATATACAGTTTTATAAACTGTATTATGGCCCTCATTCCGAGTTGTTCGCTCGGTATTTTTCATCGCATCGCAGTGAAAATCCGCTTAGTACGCATGCGCAATGTTCGCACTGCGACTGCGTCAAGTAACTTTACTATGAAGAAAGTATTTTTACTCACGGCTTTTTCTTCGCTCCGGCGATCGTAATGTGATTGACAGGAAATGGGTGTTACTGGGCGGAAACACGGCGTTTCAGGGGCGTGTGGCTGAAAACGCTACAGTTTCCGGAAAAAACGCAGGAGTGGCCGGAGAAACGGTGGGAGTGCCTGGGCGAACGCTGGGTGTGTTTGTGACGTCAACCAGGAACGACAAGCACTGAACTGATCGCACAGGCAGAGTAAGTCTGGAGCTACTCTGAAACTGCTAAGTAGTTAGTAATCGCAATATTGCGAATACATCGTTCGCAATTTTAAGAAGCTAAGATTCACTCCCAGTAGGCGGCGGCTTAGCGTGTGTAACTCTGCTAAATTCGCCTTGCGACCGATCAACTCGGAATGAGGGCCAATGTGCATATTGTGCCAAAAGGTAATCTAATTGATGCCCAGGGCCCCCCCCCCCCAGCGCCCTGCACCCAACAGTGACCGGAGTGTGTGGTGTGCTGTGGGAGCAATGGCGCACAGCTGCAGTGCTGTGCGCTACCTTAATGAAGACCGGAGTCTTCTGCCGCCGATTTCATCCGTTTTCTTCTGTCTTCTGGCTCTGCAAGGGGGACGGCGGTGCGGCTCCGGGAACGGATGATCGAGGACGGGCCCTGTGTTCGAACCCTCTGGAGCTAATGGTGTCCAGTAGCCTTAGAAGCACAAGCTAGCTGCAAGCAGGTAGGTTTGCTTCTCTCCACTCAGTCCCACGTAGCAGTGAGTCTGTTGCCAGCAGATCTCACTGAAAATAAAAACCTAACAAATACTTTCTTTTCTAGCAAGTTCAGAAACTGAGGCTCTGTTTGTCCTGTATGCTTCCAACAAGATTGGAAATCCGGCTTCTAAGCAGATTATTGCACGCTGGATTTGTAATACGATTCAGCACGCTCATTCTTCGGCTGGGCTACCGTTGCCGAAGTCGGTGAAGGCCCATTCTACCAGGAAGGTGGGCTCATCTTGGGCGGCTGCCCGAGAGGTTTCGGCTCTTCCACTTTGCCGAGCAGCTACATGGTCAGGTTCAAACACTTTTGCTAAGTTCTACAAGTTTGATACCCTGGCTGATGAGGACCTTATGTTTGCTCATTCGGTGCTGCAGAGTCGTCCGCACTCTCCCGCCCGGTCTGAAGCTTTGGTATAGAACCCATGATCCTTTTGGAGTCCCCAGCATCCTCTAGGACGTGAGAAAATAGGATTTTAATACCTACTGGTAAATCCTTTTCTCTTAGTCCATTGAGGATGCTGGGCGCCCATCCCAGTGCGGACTGTTACTTGCAGTTGTATTGATACTGATTTTTTCGGTTACACGAGGTTTGTGTATCAGTTGTATTCAGCTTGTTGCTGTTGATAGTTCATACTGTTATCTGGTTTCCATGCTGCTCCAGTTGTACGGTGTTTGTGGTGTGAGCTGGTATGTTTCTCGCCCTTAGTGTAACAAAAATCCTTTCCTCGAAATGTCCGTCTCTCCTGGGCACAGTTCCTATAACTGAGGTCTGGAGGAGGGGCATAGAGGGAGGAGCCAGTTCACACCCAGTCAAAGTCTTTTTAGTGTGCCCAGGCTCCTGCGGATCCCGTCTATACCCCATGGTCCTTTTGGCCCTAACTTCATACAATGGATCAGACTGCTATATCAAAATCCGAGTGCCAGGATCTTGGTTAATGGTTACATTTCGTCCTCCTTTACCCTGTCTCGGGGTACTAGACAAGGGTGCCCCCTCTCCTCTGCCCTATTTGCTATAGCCATAGAGCCTCTGGCCTGCCTGATTAGGACACACCCGGACATTGGGGGAATCGCTACGGGCCCTTGTGTAGACAAAATTACCCTTTATGCGGATGACCTGCTGTTATTTCTACATGATTATGCTGTTGATATGCCTATTTTGCTGCAGGTCATTGAGGAATTCGGTGGCTTTTCTGGTCTCCGTATCAGCTGGCCCAAGTCATTTAATATGCCCGTCATTGGTTCTCCTCCCCAGGTCCCGAAGCTCTGCTTGCCGCTATGCTGGACAGATCAGTTTAAATATCTTGGAATTCAAGTCACAAATAACCCTTCTGATTTTATACCCCTGAACCTAGACCCACTGACGCAACTGATTATACGCAAGTCGAGAGCTTGGTGCAAGCTTCCGCTGACAGTGACTGGCAGGGTTAGTCTCATTAAAATGATAATTCTACCCAAACTATTATACATTGTTTTGTAATCCCCGGTATATATCTTCCCGGCATTTTTTAGGAAACTGAATGGTATATTATCATCCTTGATCTGGGCCAACAAAAGGCCTACGATAAAGCTGAATACCCTCACTAGGCTAAAAGCTGATGGAGGTTTAGCCTTACCCAACTTTCAAATGTACTACTTTGCATCTCAGTTATCACATCTTAGCACCTGGATACAGGGCGGGGATGCCGGCACTTTACAATGGGCGTTTCTCCAGTGCTACTATCTGGGCCTCTCTCCGGTGCAGGTTTTGCTGAGTGGGACTGTTTCTCGGTACTGTACCCCTATTGTCTTCCAGTCCATGAAGATCTGGCTCGCTTTGAGGAAACTGCTTGCGTTTGATGGCTTGGACCCAGATACTCCCCTCTGGCACTCTACTTCACTACCCGAGCTGGGGGCCCTCGAGGGCAGGGTGGTGTGGGTTCCATACTCCATTGTCTCTATATCCCAACTGTACAGTGATGGTACGCTGAAATCGTTTCAGCAGTTAAAGGAGGAATTTGGTCTACCTAATTCTTATTTTTTTAGATTCCTACAACTCCGACACGCCTTACAATCACAATTTCGGGACTCACCCCTGGCGCTCCTCCATTTCCCCATAAAGACCTTTTTAAGTTCGTTGGGATGGGTTAAGGTGATTTCTTTTACCTACTCGTACCTATTAAAAACACTTCATGCAGACCCTCTCTCGGGACTCCGTGTGCGTTGGGAGTGTGATCTGGGCCCCATAGGCGAGGAGGACTGGGAGCTTGCCCTGGAGTACCCAGGTATGGTGACTAAGTCACTCCGATTTCAACAAATACAGCTCTTTATTTTGCACAGATCCTATATGACACCGGCTCGGTTGGCCAGGTTTGGGGCTGGCACTACAGCTGTTTGCCCTAAATGTGGAGCCGATGGGGAATCCTTTTGGCACCTTGTGTGGGAGTGTCCATCCATTCAGGTGTTTTGGTCTGGGGTCAGGTCGATTCTGGAGCACACGGGGATGCCTGGGAGTATGTTGACTTTGAGATTCTGTGTACTGGGAATGGGGGGGCCTGCTTCGGAGTCCAAGTGGGAGGGCCTTTATGCTCGTAGTATTTGTGCCCTGGCCAAAGTGTGCATCGTGCGGACATGGATGGCACCGCATAGCCCTTCTGTATCAGCCTTTAAGGCTTTGGTTAATGACACTCTGCTTAAAGATCACTATATATACACATGAAAAATATTGCCTTTTCTAAATATGAGAAAATATGGTCCCCTTGGATTACTTCTGTATACTCCTCTCCCGCCCTTGTGGTATGAGACGCACTGCGCCCTGGTGGTGGTGTGTGTCCTGGGTTCATGCAGGGCCAGGTCGTGATATTCACCGTTACTCTATATACCTCACCTGTTTATTGTAATACTGCTTCTTGTTGTTTTTTCTTTATCTCTCTTTTCTTCCTTTCCTATTCTTTATGTTCTAGAAGTTTCTGTAGACTATGTTACGGCCTACTAGTTGGAGTTTTAATTGTTAAATAACTGGGGAGAAAATTAAAAATGTCTAACATGTGATTTATAACCTGTTTACGGACATTAGATCTTTATTGCACCGTGAGCTTGGTAATAATGTGGGAGCAATTGTACATGTAATGTTATGTATCTTACTTTTGGAGTTCACACATGCTATAAACTGTTGCATTGCTTATCCTGTACTATGCGATTTCCCATGTCTAATGATATGTCTGTATTGGTGATCCTTTTTCGAATAAACAAACTCTATTTAAAAAACAAAGAGCAACTTCCTCTTACTTTGAGGGGCACTTGTTGATTCTGCGTCAGGTGGAGGCACCCTCCTCGGATAGTTCGCCTTCCTTCGGGTAACCGTTTCTTCAGACCCTGTCTTGTCCATTTTAGCAATTTGGCACAAAACCAACTCTGCAAAAGCAAATTATTTATATTTATTTATTATTGTTATTCATATAGCGCACACATATTCCGCAGCGCTTTATAAAGACTATTTGGCCATTCACATCAGTCCCTGCCCTAGTGGAGCTTACAATCTATATTACCTACCACTTGCGCACACGCACACATTCATGCTAGGGTTAATTTTATTGTGATCCAATTAACCTACCAGTACATTTTTGGATCGTGGGAGGAAACCGGAGTACCCGGAGGAAACCCACGCAAGTATGGGAAAATATACAAACTCCACATAGTTAATCGAACCCATGACCTCAGTGCTGTGAGGTAGTAATGCAAACCATAACACCATCTGTACTGCCCATAAAACAAGATTTATGTTAAGAACTAAACGTTGTTAAATATCTTTCTGCGAGGTTCACTGGGCACCACAAGGATTCACATCGGGGTGTAGAGTAGGATCTTGATCCGAGGCACCAAAAGGCTCAAAGCTTTTGACTGCTCCCAAGATGTACAGCGCCGCCTCCTCTATAAACCCGCCTCCATGCACAGGAGCTCAGTTTCCAGCCCAAAGCAATAGCAGGTACCAGAGATGACAATCGCTCGTAGCCAATTACACCACACACTAACCGCAGGAGAGGGTGTCAGCGGCTATGCCAATACCAACCCAAAGAAGCTAAGTGCGTCAGGGTGGGCACCTTTTGGAGCCCAGTGTACCTCGGCAGAAAGAGATTTAACAATGGTAAGTTCTTACCATAAATCTCGTTTTCTGCTGCGGGATACACTGGGCTCCACAAGGATTCACATCGGGGATGTCCTAAAGCAGTTCCTCATCTGAGGGGACGCACTGTAGCGGGCATGAGCACCCGGCGTCAAAAGGAAGCATCCTGGGAAGCGGCGGTATCGAAGGCATAGAACCTTACAAACGTGTTCCCTGAGGACCTCGTTGCCGCCTTGCACAATTGTTCAAGGGTCGCACCACGGCGGACCGCCCAAGAAGGTCCAACCGACCGAGAAGAATGGGCTTTGATGGTAGCAGGAAGCAGACGACTAGCCTGTACATAAGCATGTGCAATCACCATTCTAATCCATCTGGTCAAAGTCTGCTTGGAAGCAGCCACATTTGTGAAAAACAAACAATACAAAAAGAGAATCAGATTTCCGAGTGGAGAAAGTTCTCTTCACATAGCTACGGAGAGCTCTTTGGTAGACAACTCAGGAGAATTAAAGGCCGACACCATAATCTCCTGGTTAAGGTGGAAGGAAGACACCACCTTAGGTAAATTACTTGGACGCGTTCTAAGAACCGCCCGGTCACGGTGAAAAATCAAATAGGGAGACTTACAGGATAAGGCACCCAAGTCCGAGATCCTACTAGCTGAAGCAATCACCAAGCAAGAATAGGACCTTAAGGGAAAGCCACTTAAGGTCAGCAGAGGCAAGAGGCTCAAACGGAGACTCTTGCAAGGACTCCAAAACCACGACAAGTCTCAAGGAGCCACAGGTGGCACATAAGGAGGCTGAATCCTCAACACACCCTGGGTGAATGTATGTACATCAGGTAGGGTAGCAATTTTTCTCTGAAACCAAACCGACAAGGCAGAGATGTGAACCTTGAGGGAGGCCAGACGCAGGCCTAAGTCCAGGCCCTGTTATAGAAAGGCCTAAAGCTTGGCCGTACTAAACTTGAAAACGTCATGATTGTGAGACGCACACCAAGTAAAGTAAGCATTCCAGACCCTATGGTAAATCCGAGCAGAAGCCGGCATACGGGCCTTCAACATAGTTTGAACGACCGCTTCAGAAAAACCCTTGGCCCTCAAGACGGAAGTTTCAAGAGCCATGCCGTCAAAGCCATCCTGGCCAAATCCTGGTAAACACAAGGGCCCTGAACGAGGAGATCTGGTTGTTGTGGAAGTAAAAGGGGACGATTCCACAAGAGACCCAGGAGATCGGAGAACCAATGCTGTCTGGGCCACGCTGGAGCGACCAGAAGCAGGGTTCCTCTTTTTTGCTTGAACTTCCTTATCACACTGGGCAGGACTGACACCAGAGGGAATACATACGGTAGCTGAAAGTTCCATGGAATTGCCAGAGCGTCCACGAATGCAGCTTGAGGATCCCTTGTCTTTGCTCCGAAGACCGGAACCTTGTGACTGTGTCGAGACGCCATCAGATCCACATCTGGAAGGCCCCACATGTCCACGAGAAGTTGAAACACCTCCGGATGGAGGCTCCACTCGCCGGCGTGTAAGTCCTGACGATTGAGATAGTCTGCTTCCCAGTTCAGGACGCCCGGAATGAACACTGCGGATATGGCCGGCAGATGGCGCTCCGCCCACTGAAGAATCCGTGCTACTTCCCTCATTGCCATGCGGCTTCGAGTGCCGCCTTGATGATTTATGTACACCACCGTGGTGGCGTTGTCCGACTGTACTTGAACAGGTCTGTTCTGTGTTAGATGCTGGGCCATTGTCAACGCGTTGAACACTGCCCGCAGTTCCAGAATATTGATCGGGAGCAGAGACTCCTCCTTGGTCCACCGACCCTGAAGAGAGTGTTGTTCCAACCTCTCAGACTGGCATCTGTCGTCAGAAGGACCCAGTTGGATATCCAGAAGAGTCGGCCCCTGCTCAATCGTTGGTCCTGAAGCCACAAGCTCAGCAACAGGCGGACCTCCGGAGACAGTGAAATTATGTGAGATCTGATCTGGTGAGGCAGGCCGTCCCACTTGGTCAGAATTAACTTCTGCAGAGGGCGAGAGTGGAATTGAGCATACTCCACCACGTCGAAAGGTGACACCATGAGACCCAGCAATTGCATTGCCGAATGTATCGCCACTTGTGGACGAGATAGGAAGCATCGAATCCTGTTCTGAAGTTTCAGGAATTTCTCCTGAGACAGGAACAACCATTGGTTGTGAGTGTCCAATATCGCCCCCAGATGTATCATGCTCCGAGCAAGAACCAGGGAGGATTTCTTCCAGTTGATCAGCCACCCGTGGGCTTTCATGCACTGGACTGTCAGATTGAGATGACACAGGAGAAGTTCTGGGGAATTTGCCAGGATCAACAAGTTCTCCAAGTATGGTAGGATCCTGACCCCTTGACGGCAGAGTGTAGCTGTCATGACCGCCATAACTTTGGTAAAAACTTGGGGAGCCGTTGTCAAACCAAAGGATAACGCCCCCAAATGTGGTAATGAAGGTTGCCCATCGCAAACCTCAGGTACTGCTGGAATAGGAATATGTAGGTAGGCTCCAAGGCCAGAACAGTAGAGCGCAGCGTTTCCATACAAAACTTGGAGACCCGCACATGCTTGTTCAAGGACTTCAGATTGAGAATGGGCCCCACGGACCCCTTCAGTTTTGGGACAGCGGTGAATAGTACCCCTTGTCTCTCTGAGCCAGAGGCAACTGTACTACCACTCCTGTGGTCAGGAGGGAATGTACCACCGAGTGCAAAGTGTTTGCTTTTGCTGGATCCAGAGGCACATCTGTCAGGCAAAATCGATGAGGGGGACGATTCTTTAAGGGTACGGCGTATCCTGGAGCGACGACTTCCCTCACCCAGGTATCTTAAGTGGTCTTCAACAATTCCTGGGCAAAACTGGAAATCAGCCCCCCACCCTGGAATCCCCCAGAGGGAGGCCCGCCCCGTCATGCGGCGGGCTTGTCAGTTTCGGTCTGGGCGTTGCAGGTCTAGAAGCACAGCTTGCTTTGGGTACGCCTGACCTTTTGCTTTTCCTGCAGGACGAAAGGGCCGAGGGAAAGTACTTTTAACCTTCTGTGCGGAAGGTGGCGTACTAGGTAGGCAAGCTGTTCTAGCAGTAGCCAGATCAGCTACAATCTTATTCAGGTTTTCTCCAAAGAGAATATCACCCTTGAAAGGAAGCACCTCCAGGGTTTTCTTGGAATCTGGCCAAGACGGACGTAGTAGAGCAACCTTGGCCTCGAGCACCCCGGCATCGGAGGCCGCTTCCTTATGGTACAAAGAAGCCGTGGTAATATACGAGACATTGTCGAGCATGCTCAGAGGCATTGGAAGGCAAATCCGCCTCAAGCTCCTAAACCCACTCCTCAACAGCTTCAGCAGCCCAAGTTGCTGCAATGGTTGGCCTATGCACAGTCGTCAGGGTATAAATCGCTTTTAAACAACCCTCCACACGTCTATCCGTCGGTTCCTTCAGAGAGGTGACGGTAGTAACTGGAAGAGCAGAGGAAACCATACGCGCCACATAAGAATCAACGGGCGGAGGGGTTTCCCAATTTTTTCAAACCTCCGCAGAAAGAGGATAGCAAGCCAACAGTCTCTTATTCGGTGTAAATTTTGTCCCCGGATTTTCCCAGGATTCCTGATGTATGTCAACCAGGTGTTCAGAATGAGGTAAAACTTGTTTAACCACCTTCTTTCGTTTGAACCTATCCGGTTTCTTAGAGACAGCCTCAGGCTCAGGATCATCAGACACCTGAAGAATGTGCCTAATCGCTTCAATCAAATCCGGGACATCCACCAATGATTTCCCTTCCTCATCAGAAACATCTGTGTCAGTGTCTGTGGGATCAGTATATGCACCATCCTCGTCAGAGGACATGCCTGGGATAGCATTGGATTGGGAGGAGGTAATTGCCCATTTAGAAGATGACTTCGTCTTGGGTGAGATTTTCACTTAGATTTAGTCAGTGATCGGTTCAAATGCAGTAACTGAGTGGAGATCTGATCTGCCCATGGCGGGCGGATTAATAGCAGGGACCATAAACTGTTGCAGTGGCATCGGTGGTCCCACAGGGGGCGCCAATTTAGTTACAAGCGTATTTAACAGTGTAGAAAACGTAGCCCAAGGTGGGTCCTGTGATGCCCCAGGTGCTACCGACCTACTGGGGGGTGGGGAACCCCCTGTACCTGAACTCTCAGCACCATATTATCCTCCATCACGTCTGCGGCCTCACTACCACGCAGTGTGGGAAAAGCCCCAACGTCGTTGCCACGTGTAGCAGACATAACAAAGTGCATAATATAGGGCAACTTGATGCAAAGTTTAGCAGCAATATACTGTACCTAGCAAGAACACTCGGTGAAGTGTGAAGCACCAACCGGGAGTTCAAGAGATATATAGTGTGACTATGAATCAAGAGTAAAAATACACAGCCAGTATATCTTGTGATAAAATCCTATATTATACAGAAATAAACCTGATACACTTAGTCCCCTCAGGTATTTATTTATTTATTTATTAACAGTTTCTTATATAGCGCAGCATATTCCGTTGCGCTTTACAATTAGAACAACAGTAATAGAACAAAACTGGGTAAAAACAGACAGACATAGAGGTAGGAAGGCCCTGCTCGCAAGCTTACAATCTATATATATTATACAGAAATAAACCTGATACACTTAGTCCCCTCAGGTACAGCAATATAGGAGTAGCCCACTGAGTGAAATACCCTTTAATAAGGTAGCCACGCAGCACCTACATGCACACACACACACATATATTGTCACACACGTACCATGCAGAAATTATGCACCATAAAACTGTACTGGACTAGCAATACAAAGTAATACTCAGTCTGGCTATATGTGTTAACAATAGATATAACAAAACACAGTAACTACTGGATGCATATCACAGAGTGTTTGTACCACACAACCCTGAATGTATGCACTGTTTCTTAACTAACACTGTCCCAGTGACAGGTAGAATACTTAAGTGTCCTGTAGGAAACACAGCACTGGCAATCAGGCGGTTCTACAGAAGATTTGCCCCAGCAGTCCCAGGAACAGTACAGCTCTATCAGTGATGGCTGCTGGCCGGAAGTGAAGGAGAGGAAGGCAGCTCCAGGGCGGGAACACTTGTAGAAATGGCGCCCTGGGGCTGGGGGGAGGGGCCTCAGGTCCGACCTGCTCCCCCTGCTGGCATCCCCACCGGGCTCTGCGGCCAGTTAAAAACGGTGTTAACGTACAGTAAGAGCCCCCCAGACCTGTGCCATTAAGTGTCCCTGGTGGATAGTGGAGCGGCTGCCCAGTAATCAGTGTCCACGCCAGCGCGCGCACAGCCAGCCTTCTACGGCCGCGCTGGATCGCGGTAAAGTGCGGGCACAGAAGCCCCTTACCTCCCCCGTAGCTGCGGCCCCACGAACCGGGAGGACGGCGGCGTGTGTGTGTGACTCACGATTGAAAGAATCTGCGTCTCCACTGCAGTGACCCGGAAACCAGGGCACGGGAGTATACAGCGCCGCTGGGGGTGACGGAGCTGCAAGTAGGAAAGTCTATGAGACTTTACCCGCAGCAGCCCTTGTAGTTTCTCACAGAATCTTCTTTTTCTTTCAATTTAAAGCAACGAATGGGCTGCCTAAGGCAGCCCTCCTTTTAAGTGCCTGCTTACTGCATGGCACCAACTTACAAACTGAGCTCTTGTGCATGAGGGCGGGGTTATATAGGAGGCGGCGCTGTGCATCTTGGGAACAGTCAAAAGCTTTGAGCCTGTTAGGTCCTCAGATCAAGACCCTACTCTACACCCCGATGTGAATCCTTGTGGAGCCCAGTGTACACCGCAGCAGAAATATATACAGTATGACAGCTTGATAGAATATTTCTACGTCCTAGGGGTGTGGGGGTCATCTGCACAGTCAAAAAATAAATACATTTTATATATATATATATATATATATATATATATATAGATAGATAGATATAGACACACACACACACACACACACACACACACACACACACACACCCACACCCCTTCCCCACCACATGTATGTAATCATTATTTTCAAGTGCAGATTGTATTTTGGAAACCTGCATGTAGTATCCTGCTTTTTGCCGTTCTGAAAAAGTGAATTAATGCCAAGGCAAGAACAAAATATTTTGTGGCGTTTCTTTCAAAAAATAAGATTTTAAACCTACCGGTAAATCTTTTTCTCCTAGTCCGTAGAGGATGCTGGGGTCTCCGTAAGGACCATGGGGAATAGACGGGCTTCGCAGGAGACATGGGGACTAAAAATAAGATTTTACTCACCGGTAAATCTATTTCTCGTAGTCCGCAGTGGATGCTGGGAACTCCGTAAGGACCATGGGGAATAGGCGGGCTCCGCAGGAGACTGGGCACTCTAAAAGAAAGATTAGGTACTATCTGGTGTGCACTGGCTCCTCCCACTATGACCCTCCTCCAGACCTCAGTTAGGATACTGTGCCCGGAAGAGCTGACACAATAAGGAAGGATTTTGAATCCCGGGTAAGACTCATACCAGCCACACCAATCACACCGTATAACTCGTGATACCATACCCAGTTAACAGTATGAAATATAACTGAGCCTCTCAACAGATGGCTCAACAATAACCCTTAGTTAGGCAATAACTACATACAAGTATTGCATACAATCCGCACTTGGGATGGGCGCCCAGCATCCACTAGGGACTACGAGAAATAGATTTACCGGTGAGTAAAATCTTATTTTCTCTGACGTCCTAGTGGATGCTGGGAACTCCGTAAGGACCATGGGGATTATACCAAAGCTCCCAAACGGGCGGGAGAGTGCGGATGACTCTGCAGCACCGAATGAGAGAACTCAAGGTCCTCCTCAGCCAGAGTATCAAATTTGTAGAATTTAGCAAACGTGTTTGCCCCTGACCAAGTTGTAGCTCGGCAAAGTTGTAAAGCCGAGACCCCTCGGGCAGCCGCCCAAGATGAGCCCACTTTCCTCATGGAATGGGCTTTTACTGATTTAGGATGCGGCAATCCAGCCGCAGAATGCTCCAGCTGAATTATGCTACAAATTCAGCGAGCAATAGTCTGCTTAGAAGCAGGAGCACCTATTTTGTTGGGTGCCTACAGGATAAAAAGCGAGTCAGTTTTTCTGACTCCAGCCGTCCTGGAAATATAAATTTTTAAGGCCCTGACTACGTCCAGTAACTTGGAATCTTCCAAGTCCCTAGTAGCCGCAGGCACTACAATAGGTTGGTTCATGTGAAACGCTGATACCACCTTAGGGAGAAACTGGGGACGAGACCTCAATTCTGCCCTATCCATATGGATAATCAGATAAGGGCTTTTACATGACAAAGCCGCCAATTCTGACACACGCCCGGCCGAAGCCAAGGCCAATAACATGACCACTTTCCACGTGAGATATTTCAAATCGACAGTTTTAAGTGGCTCAAACCAATGTGATTTTAGGAAACTCAACACCACGTTGAGATCCCAAGGTGCCACAGGAGGCACAAAAGGGGGCTGAATATGCAGCACTCCCTTTACAAATGTCTGAACTCCAGGCAGTGAAGCCAGTTCTTTCTGGAAGAAAATCGACAGAGCCGAAATCTGGACCTTAATGGAACCCAAGTTTAGGCCCATAGTCACTCCTGACTGTAGGAAGTGCAGAAAACGACCCAGCTGAAATTCCTCTGTTGGGGCCTTCCTGGCCTCACACCACGCAACATATTTTCGCCAATACGGTGATAATGGTTTGCAGGTACTTCTTTCCAGGCTTTTATCAGCGTAGGAATGACTTCCTCTGGAATGCCCTTTTCCTTTAGGATCCGGAATTCAACCGCCATGCCGTCAAACGCAGCCGCGGTAAGTCTTGAAACAGACAGGGCCCCTGCTGTAGCAGATCCTGTCTGAGCGGTAGAGGCCATGGGTCCTCTGATATCATTTCTTGAAGTTCTGGGTACCAAGCTCTTCTTGGCCAATCCGGAACCACGAGTATCGTTCTTACTCCTCGTTTTCTTATTATTCTCAGTACCTTTGGTATGAGAGGCAGAGGAGAGAATACATAAACCGACTGGTACACCCACGGTGTCACTTGAGCGTCCACAGCTATTGCCTGAGGGTCCCTTGACCTGGCGCAATATCTAGTTTTTTGTTTAGGCAGTACGCCATCATGTCCACCTGTGGCCTTTCCCAACGGTTTACAATCAGTTGGAAGACTTCTGGATGAAGTCCCCACTCTCCCGGGTGTAGGTCGTGTCTGCTGAGGAAGTCTGCTTCCCAGTTGTCCACTCCCGGAATGAACACTGCTGACAGTGCTAAGACGTGATTTTCCGCCCATCGGAGAATCCTTGTGGCTTCTGCCATCGCCATCCTGCTTCTTGTGCCGCCCTGTCGGTTTACATGGGCCACTGCCGTGATGTTGTCTGACTGGATCAGTACCGGCTGGTTTTGAAGCAGAGGCCTTGCCAGACTTAGGGCATTGTAAATGGCCCTCAGTTCCAGAATATTTATGTGTAGGGACGACTCCTGACTTGACCAAAGTCCTTGGAAATTTCTTCCCTGTGTGACTGCCCCCCCAGCCTCGAAGGCTGGCATCCGTGGTTACCAGGACCCAGTCCTGTATGCCGAATCTGCGGCCCTCTTGAAGATGAGCACTCTGCAGCCACCACAGTAGAGATACCCTGGTCCTTGGAGACAGGGTTATCAGCCGATGCATCTGAAGATGCGATCCCGACCACTTGTCCAAGAGGTCCCACTGAAAGGTTCTTGCATGGAACCTGCCGAATGGAATTTGCTTCGTAAGAAGCTACCATTTTTCCCAGGACTCGTGTGCAGTGATGCACCGATACCTATTTTGGTTTCAGGAGGTCTCTGACTAGAGATGACAACTCCTTGGCTTTCTCCTGCGGGAGAAACACTTTTTTCTGTTCTGTGTCCAGAACCATCCCCAGGAACAGTAGGCGTGTGGTAGGAACCAGCTGTGACTTTGGAATGTTTAGAATCCATCCGTGCTGTTGTAGCACATCCCGAGATAGTGCTACTCCGACCAACAACTGCTCCTTGGACCTCTCCTTTATAAGGAGATCGTCCAAGTACGGGATAATTAAAACTCCCTTTTTTCGAAGGAGTATCATCATTTCTGCCATTACCTTGGTAAAGACCCTCGGTGCCGTGGACAGTCCAAACGGCAGTGTTTGAAATTGGTAATGGCAATCCTGTACCACAAATTTGAGGTACTCCTGGTGAGGATGGTAAATGGGGACATGTAGGTAAGCATCCTTGATGTCCAGGGATACCATGTAATCCCCCTCCTCCAGGCTTGCAATAACCGCCCTGAGCGATTCCATCTTGAACTTGAATTTTTTTATGTATGTGTTCAAGGATTTCAAATTTAAAATGGGTCTCACCGAACCGTCCGGTTTCGGTACCACAAACAGTGTGGAATAGTAACCCCGTCCTTGTTGAAGTAGGGGCACCTTGACTATCACCTGCTGGGAATACAGCTTGTGAATTGCCTCTAGCACAGCCTCCCTGCCTGAGGGAGTTGTCGGCAAGGCAGATTTGAGGAAACGGCGGGGGGGAGACGCCTCGAATTCCAGCTTGTACCCCTGAGGTACTACTTGAAGGATCCAGGGATCCACCTGTGAGCGAGCCCACTGATCGCTGAAATTTTTGAGGCGGCCCCCCACCGTACCTGGCTACGCCTGTGGAGCCCCCGCATCATGCGGTGGACTCAGAGGAAGCGGGGGAAGATGACCCGCTTGCTTTTCTGAAGCCGAAAGGACTGTACCTGATAATACAGTGCTTTCTTAGGCTGTGAGGAAACCTGAGGTAAAAAAAATTTCTTCCCAGCTGATGCTGTGGATACGAGGTCCCAGAGACCATCCCCAAATAATTCCTCACCCTAATAAGGCTCTATGTGCCTTTTAAAGTCAATATCACCTGTCCCCTGCCGGGTCTCTAATACCCTCCTGGCAGAATGGACCTTGCATTAATTCTGGACGCCAGCCGGCAATATCCCTCTGTGCATCCCTCATATATAAGACTACGTCTTTAATATGCTCTATGTTAGCACCATATTCTCCCTGTCTAGGATATTAATATTATCTGACAGGGTATCAGACCCTGCTACAGCAGCACTATGCATGCTGAGGCAATTGCAGGTCTCAGTATAATACCTGAGTGTGTATATACAGACTTCAGGATAGCCTCCTGCTTTTTATCAGCAGGTTCCTTCAAAGTGGCCGAATCCTAAGACGGCAGTGCCACCTTTTATGACAAACGTGTGAGCGCCTTATCCACCCTAGGGGATATCTCCCAACGTGACCTATCCTCTGGCGGGAAAGGGTACGCCAGCAGTAATTTTTTTGAAATTACCAGTTTCTTATCGGGGGAACCCACGCTTCTTCACACACTTCATTCACTCATCTGATGGGGGAACAAAACACCGGCTGCTTTTTCTCCCCAAACATAAACCCCCTTTTATGTGGTACTTGGGTTAATGTCAGAAATGTGTAACACAATTTTTATTGCCGAGATCATGCAACGGATGTTCCTAGCGGATTGTGTATATGTCTCAACCTCGTCGACACTGGAGTCAGACTCCGTGTCGACATCTGTGTCTGCCATCTGAGGTAACGGGCGTTTTTTGAGCCCCTGATGGCCTTTGAGACGCCTGGGCAGGCGCGGGCTGAGAAGCCGGCTGTCCCACAGCTGTTACGTCATCCAGCCTTTTATGTAAGGAGTTGACACTGTCGGTTAATACCTTCCACCTATCCATCCACTCTGGTGTCGGCCCCCAGGGGGCGACATCCCATTTATCGGCATCTGCTCCGCCTCCACATAAGCCTCCTCATCAAACATGTCGACACAGCCGTATCGACACACCGCACACACACAGGGAATGCCCTGACAGAGGACAGGACCCCACACAGCCCTTTGGGGAGACAGAGAGAGAGTATGCCAGCACACACCAGAGCGCTATATAATTTAGGGATAAACACTATCACTAAGTGAATTTTCCCCAATAGCTGCTTGTATAACAATATTGCGCCTAAATTTAGTGCCCCCCCTCTCTTTTTAACCCTTTGAGCCTGAAAACTACAGGGGAGAGCCTGGGGAGCTGTCTTCCAGCTACACTGTGAAGAGAAAATGGCGCCAGTGTGCTGAGGGAGATGGCTCCGCCCCTTTTTTGGCTGACTTTTCTCCCGCTTTTTTATGGATTCTGGCAGGGGTAATTACCACATATATAGCCTCTGGGGCTATATATTGTGATTATTTTGCCAGCCAAGGTGTTTTTATTGCTGCTCAGGGCGCCCCCCCCCCAGCGCCCTGCACCCTCAGTGACCGGAGTGTGAAGTGTGTATGAGGAGCAATGGCGCACAGCTGCAGTGCTGTGCGCTACCTTGGTGAAGACTGAAGTCTTCTGCCGCCGATTTTCCGGACCATCTTCATGCTTCTGGCTCTGTAAGGGGGACGGCGGCGCGGCTCCGGGAACGAACACCAAGGACGGGTCCTGCGGTCAATCCCTCTGGAGCTAATGGTGTCCAGTAGCCTAAGAAGCCCAAGCTAGCTGCAAGCAGGTAGGTACGCTTCTTCTCCCCTTAGTCCCTCGTTGCAGTGAGCCTGTTGCCAGCAGGTCTCACTGTAAAATAAAAAAACCTAAAATAAACTTTCTTTCTAGGAGCTCAGGAGAGCCCCTAGTGTGCATCCAGCTCAGCCGGGCACAGAAATCTAACTGAGGTCTGGAGGAGGGTCATAGTGGGAGGAGCCAGTGCACACCAGATAGTACCTAATCTTTCTTTTAGAGTGCCCAGTCTCCTGCGGAGCCCGTCTATTCCCCATGGTCCTTACGGAGTTCCCAGCATCCACTAGGACGTCAGAGAAAAGAACTTTAGGTATGGGTGTGCACTGGCTCCTCCCTCTATGCCCCTCCTCTAGACCTCAGTTAGAGAAACTGTGCCCAGAGGAGACGGACAGTACGAGTAAAGGATTTTGGAAATCCAAGGGTAAGATTCATACCAGCCCACACCATCCACACCGTATAACTTGGACTATACGAACCAGTCAACAGTATGAAACAAAACATCATCAGTCAAAGACCGATCACAACTGCAACAAAAATCCCTTGTGCAAGCAATAACTATATACAAGTCTTGCAGAATGAAGTCCGCACTGGGACAGGCGCCCAACATCCTCTACGGACTAGGAGAAAAGGATTTTCCGGTAGGTTTAAAATCTTATTTTCTCTTACGTCGTAGAGGATGCTGGGGACTCCGTAAGGACCATGGGGATATACCAAAGCTCCAGACCGGGCGGGAGAGTGCGGATGACTCTGCAGCACCGATTGAGCAAACATGAGGTCCTTATCAGCCAGGGTATCAAACTTGTAGAACTTAGCAAAGGTGTTTGAACCCGACCAAGTAGCTGCTCGGCAAAGCTGTAATGCCGAGACACCTCGGGCAGCCGCCCAAGAAGAGCCCACCTTCCTAGTGGAATGGGCCCTTACCGAATTTGGCAACGGCAATCCAGCCGTAGCATGAGCCTGCTGAATTGTGTTACAGATCCAGCGAGCAATAGTCTGCTTAGAAGCAGGAGCGCCAACCTTGTTGGCTGCATACAGGACAAACAGGGCCTCTGTTTTCCTAACCCGAGCCGTTCTGGCCACATAAATTTTCAATGCCCTGACCACATCCAGGGACGCGGAATTCTACACGTCCCTTGCAGCCACAGGCACCACAATAGGTTGGTTCATATGAAAGGAAGAAACCACCTTAGGCAAAAATTGAGGACGAGTCCGCAACTCAGCTCTATCCACATGGAAAATCAGATAAGGGCTTTTGTGAGACAAAGCCGCCAACTCAGACACTCGCTGTGCCGAAGCCAAGTGCCGAAGCCAAGGCCAACAACATGACCACTTTCCAAGTGAGATACTTCAATTCAACTGTTTGAAGAGGCTCAAACCAGTGAGACTTAAGAAAATGTAACACCACGTTAAGGTCCCATGGTGCCACCGGAGGTACAAAAGGAGGCTGGATATGCAGCACCCCTTTCACAAAAGTCTGGACTTCTGGAAGAGAAGCCAATTCCTTTTGAAAGAAAATGGATAGGGCCGAAATCTGAACCTTAATGGAGCCTAATTTTAGGCCCAAATCCACTCCAGTTTGCAGGAAGTGAAGAAAACGGCCCAGATGGAATTCTTCCGGAGGAGCAGTCCTGGCTTTGCACCAAGACACATACTTCCTCCATATACGGTGATAATGTTTCGCTGTCACCTCCTTCCTAGCCTTTATCAGAGTAGGAATGACCTTATCCGGAATGCCCTTCTCCGCTAGGATCCTGCGTTCAACCGCCATGCCGTCAAACGCAGACGCGGTAAGTCCTGGAACAGACAAGGCCCTTGTTGTAACAGGTCTTCCCTGAGAGGAAGAGGCCACGGATCCTCTGTGAGCATTTCCTGCAGATCCGGATACCAGGCCCTTCGAGGCCAATCTGGAGCAATGAGAATTGTCTGTACACCTCTTCGTCTTATGATTCTCAGTATTTTTGAGATGAGAGGAAGAGGAGAGAACACATAGACCGACTGAAACACCCAACCACGGGTGTAGGTGCTGGGGTATGAAGAAAGCAGGGAGAACGAAGAAAGTTCCGTTTCATATATTTATTGAAAATAACAATTCCAGGAAAATGTTAAATGACAAATAATAAATCACCATATATGAACTGACGTATTGCATAAATGGTAGAAATGATATGCAGGATTAATCTTAAAGATAAATTAAAGAAATGTTCATGGAACTGAGTTTAAAACAGGCTTGTGAATGAATGTTGAATTGTCCAATAGAAACAAGCTTTGATGCTGAACTGTAGAATGTGTTTAACTGGGTAATGCAGACATGAAGAAGTAACTGTAGGGATTTGCAATGAAGTTTTGAGAGTTAACTGAGAGGCTGTGAAGAATTATCCTTGTTATGGCAACATAGAAAATAAAAGTACTAAATTGGGTTACTTGCGAGTTCTGGAGATCACTGTGAAACTGTAGCAGATGACAAAGGTGATGAACGGGTTAAATGCAGAGCAGAACAAACTAACAGCTGATGTTAGTAGAATCCTTCAAACTCTGTATGGTTGAAAGCAGGCAGACAGGGTAACCTCATGCAAGACTCTGGGAATCCAATTGTTTACCACTAGGTGCGTGATTAACTGACAGCACAGAGGGGAGCTGGTGGATCTTTTAGCAGTGAAGGCTGCAGACGGACCTCTGGGAACGGAGGCGATATCTGGACCACGGGAATCACACAGGAATGCACGGAGAGAGCTCAGAGCTATGGCATAGCGTTGATACAACAAAGCACTGGCCCAGAGTAACGTAATCCCAGCCTACTTAAAGGTAGCACAAGCACGGGATTGGTTTACACCTACCCACAGGTGTTTTCACAAGTGCTCTGTATTACTTATTTGGTCTCCAACATGGCCACCTCCTATACAGCAGACACACCGCAGTGCCTTAGGCCATTCGGTCCCCGCACTCCCAGTTCCCAGATTCTGCATCACCTGTGCCACCGATCACGCCGCGTCCCCACACGGCCGCACAGCACCGCGAGCAACCGCACCGGCAACGGATGAACCCCAGAACCCGCAGAGGTGAGAGACCGGTTCGTGACAGATGCAGATCGTGTCTGCTTAGGAAGTCTGCTTCCCAGTTGTCCACTCCCGGAATGAAGACTGCTGTTACAGCGCTGACATGACTCTCCGCCCATCGAAGAATCTTTGAGGCTTCTGCCATTGCGACTCTGCTCCTTTTGCCGCCTTGGCGGTTTACATGAGCCACTGCTGTGATGTAGACCGGTAGACCTCGAAGTAAGGTCTCTGCTTGCCGAAGGCCGTTGTATATGGCCCTTAACTCCAGACCCTGGAAGTTTCTTCCCTGCGTGACTGCTCCCAAGCCTCGGAGGCTCGCGTCCGTGGTTACCAGAACCCAGTCATGAATGCCGAACCTGCGACCCTCTAGAAGGTGAGCACTCTGCAGCCACCAAAGGAGAGATACCCTGGCCCTGGGGGACAGGCTGATCATTTGATGAATCTGTAGATGTGATCCGGACCGCTTGCCCAGAAGGTCCCATTGAAAAATCCTCGTATGGAACCTGCCGAATGGAATGGCCTCGTAAGACGCCACCATTTTTTCCCAGAACTCGAGTGTAGTTCGGTAGAAAGACCCTCTTTTGTTCCGTGTCCAGAATCATCCCTAAGAAAGGCAATCGGGTCGTTGGAACCAACTGTGACTTCGGGAGATTGAGAATCCAGCCGTGCTGTTGCAACACCCTCAGGGAGAGTGATACGCTGTCCAGCAACTGTTCTCTCGATCTCGCTTTTATCAGGAGATCGTCCAAGTATGGGATAATTGTGACACCCTGCTTGCGCAGGAGCACCATCATTTCTTCCATTAATTTGGTAAAAATCCTCGGACCCGTGGAAAGCCCAAACAGCAACGTCTGAAATTGGTAATGACAATCCTGCACCACAAACCTCAGGAACGCCTGATGAGGTGGATATATGGGGACATGAAGGTATGCATCCTTTATGTCTAGGGACACCATATAATTCCCCCCCTTCCAGGCTGGCGATGACCGCTCTGAGCGATTCATCTTGAACTTGAACCTCTTTAAGTATAGGTTTAAGGATTTTAAATTCAGAATGGGTCTGACCGAACCGTCCGGCTTCTGGACCACAAACAGGGTTGAATAGTAGCCCATCCCTTGCTGAAGCAGGGGAACTTTGACCACCACTTGTTGAAGGTACAATTTTTGAATTGCCGCTAAAACTACCTCCCTCTCCGGGGAAGAAGCAGGCAGTGCCGATTTGAAAAACCGGCGAGGAGGCACCTCTTAGAATTCCAGCCTGTACCCCTGAGAAACAATGTCTATTGCCCAGGAATCCACCTGAGAGTGAACCCAGACATAGCTGAAAAGTCGAAGACGTGCCCCCACTGGGGCGGGCTCCCTCAACGGAGCCCCAGCGTCATGCGGTGGATTTAGTAGAGGCCGGGGAGGACGTCTGTTCCTGGGAACTGGCTGTAGCTGGCAGCTTTTTCCCCTTGCCCTTACTTCTGGCAAGAAAGGAAGATCCCCGAGCTCTCTTGGATTTATGCGACCGAAAGGACTGCATCTGATAATGTGGCGCTTTCTTAGGCTGTGAGGAAACATAAGGCAAAAAAATAAGATTTTACTCACCGGTAAATCTATTTCTCGTAGTCCGTAGTGGATGCTGGGAACTCCGTAAGGACCATGGCGAATAGCGGCTCCGCAGGAGACTGGGCACAACTAAAGAAAGCTTTAGGACTACCTGGTGTGCACTGGCTCCTCCCATTATGACCCTCCTCCAGACCTCAGTTAGGATACTGTGCCCGGAAGAGCTGACACAATAAGGAAGGATTTTGAATCCCGGGTAAGACCTCATACCAGCCACACCAATCACACCGTATAACTCGTGATACTATACCCAGTTAACAGTATGAAATATAACTGAGCCTCTCAACAGATGGCTCATAACAATAACCCTTTAGTTAGGCAATAACTATATACAAGTATTGCAGACAATCCGCACTTGGGATGGGCGCCCAGCATCCACTACGGACTACGAGAAATAGATTTACCGGTGAGTAAAATCTTATTTTCTCTGACGTCCTAGTGGATGCTGGGAACTCCGTAAGGACCATGGGGATTATACCAAAGCTCCCAAACGGGCGGGAGAGTGCGGATGACTCTGCAGCACCAAATGAGAGAACTCAAGGTCCTCCTCAGCCAGGGTATCAAATTTGTAGAATTTTGCAAACGTGTTTGACCCTGACCAAGTAGCAGCTCGGCAAAGTTGTAAAGCCGAGACCCCTCGGGCAGCCGCCCAAGAAGAGCCCACCTTCCTTGTGGAATGGGCTTTTACAGATTTAGGATGCGGCAGTCCAGCCGCAGAATGCGCAAGCTGAATTGTGCTACAAATCCAGCGAGCAATAGTCTGCTTAGAAGCAGGAGCACCCAGCTTGTTGGGTGCATACAGGATAAATAGCGAGTCAGTTTTCCTGACTCCAGCCGTCCTGGAAACATACATTTTCAAGGCCCTGACTACGTCAAGTAACTTGGAATCCTCCAAGTCCCTAGTAGCCGCAGGCACCACAATAGGTTGGTTCAAGTGAAAAGCTGATACCACCTTAGGGAGAAACTGGGGACGAGTCCTCAATTCTGCCCTATTCATATGGAAAATCAGATAAGGGCTTTTACACGACAAAGCCGCCAATTCTGACACACGCCTGGCCGAAGCCAAGGCCAATAGCATGACCACCTTCCACGTGAGATATTTTAAATCCACGGTTTTAAGTGGTTCAAACCAATGTGATTTTAGAAAATCCAACACCACGTTGAGATCCCAAGGTGCCACTGGAGGCACAAAAGGGGGCTGAATATGCAGCACTCCCTTTACAAATGTCTGAACTTCAGACAGTGAAGCCAGTTCTTTCTGGAAGAAAATCGACAGAGCCGAAATCTGGACCTTAATGGAACCCAATTTTAGGCCCATAGTCACTCCTGACTGTAGGAAGTGCAGAAATCGACCCAGCTGAAATTCCTCTGTTGGGGCCTTCCTGGCCTCACACCACGCGACATATTTTCGCCAAATGCGGTGATAATGGTTTGCGGTTACTTCTTTCCTAGTTTTAATCAGCGTAGGAATGACTTCCTCCGGAATGCCCTTTTCCTTCAGGATCCGGCGTTCAACCGCCATGCCGTCAAACGCAGCCGCGGTAAGTCTTGGAACAGACAGGGGCCCTGCTGCAGCAGGTCCTGTCTGAGCGGTAGAGGCCATGGGTCCTCTGAGATCATTTCTTGAAGTTCCGGGTACCAAGTTCTTCTTGGCCAATCCGGAACAATGAGTATAGTTCTTACTCCTCTTTTCCTTATTATCCTCAGTACCTTGGGTATGAGAGGAAGGGGAGGGAACACATAAACCGACTGGTACACCCACAGTGTCACTAGAGCGTCCACAGCTATTGCCTGAGTGTCTCTCGACCTGGCGCAATATCTTCCTAGCTTTTTGTTTAGGCGGGACGCCATCATGTCCACCTGTGGCCTTTCCCAACGGTTTACAATCAGTTGGAAGACTTCTGGATGAAGTCCCCACTCTACCGGGTGTAGGTCGTGTCTGCTGAGGAAGTCTGATTCCCAGTTGTCCACTACCGGAATGAACACTGCTGACAGTGCTAACACGTGATTTTCCGCCCATCGGAGAATCCTTGTGGCTTCTGCCATCGCCATCCTGCTTCTTGTGCCGCCCTGTCGGTTTACATGTGCGACTGCAGTGATGTTGTCTGATTGGATCAGTACCGGCTGGTTTTGAAGCAGGGGTCTTGCCTGACTTAGGGCATTGTAAATGGCCCTCAGTTTCAGAATATTTATGTGTAGAGAAGTCTCCTGACTTGACCAAAGTCCTTGGAAGTTTCTTCCCTGTGTGACTGCCCCCCAGCCTCGAAGGCTGGCATCCGTGGTCACCAGGACCCAGTCCTGTATGCCGAATCTGCGGCCCTCTTGGAGATGAGCACTCTGCAGCCACCACAGCAGAGATACCCTGGTCCTTGGAGACAGGGTTATCAGCTGATGCATCTGAAGATGCGATCCGGACCACATGTCCAACAGGTCCCACTGAAAAGTTCTTACATGGAACCTGCCGAATGGAATTGCTTCGTAAGAAGCTACCATCTTTCCCAGGACTCGCGTGCAGTGATGCACCGAGACCTGTTTCGGTTTCAGGAGGCCTCTGACTAGAGATGACAGCTCCTTGGCTTTCTCCTCCGGGAGAAACACTTTTTTCTGGTCTGTGTCCAGAACCATCCCCAGGAACAGTAGACGCGTCGTAGGGACCAGCTGTGACTTTGGAATATTTAGAATCCAACCGTGCTGTTGTAGCACTTCCTGAGATAGTGCTACCCCGACCAACAACTGCTCTCTGCATCTCGCCTTTATTAGGAGATCGTCCAAGTATGGGATAATTAAAACTCCCTTTTTTCGAAGGAGTATCATCATTTCCGCCATTACCTTGGTAAAGACCCTCGGTGCCGTGGACAGCCCGAACGGCAACGTCTGGAATTGGTAATGACAATCCTGTACCACAAATCTGAGGTACTCCTGGTGAGTATGGTAAATGGGGACATGCAGGTAAGCATCCTTGATGTCCAGCGATACCATGTAATCCCCCTCGTCCAGGTTTGCAATAACCGCCCTGAGCGATTCCATCTTGAACTTGAATTTTTTTATATATGTGTTCAAGGATTTCAAATTTAAAATGGGTCTCACCGAACCGTCCGGTTTCGGTACCACAAACATTGTGGAATAGTAACCCCTTCCTTGTTGAAGGAGGGGCACCTTGACTATCACCTGCTGGGAATACAGCTTGTGAATTGCCTCTAGCACAGCCTCCCTGCCTGAGGGAGTTGTTGGCAAGGCAGATTTGAGGAAACGGCGGGGGGGAGACGTTTCGAATTCCAGCTTGTACCCCTGAGATACTACTTGTAGAATCCAGGGATCCACCTGTGAGCGAGCCCACTGATTGCTGAAATTTTTGAGCCGGCCCCCCACCGTACCTGGCTCCGCCTGTGGAGCCCCACCGTCATGCGGTGGCTTTGGAGGAAGCGGGAGAGGACTTTTGTTCCTGGGAACTGGCTGTATGCTGCAGCTTTTTCCCCCTACCTCTGCCTCTGGGCAGAAAGGACGCTCCTTTTCCCCGCTTGCTCTTCTGGGGCCGAAAGGACTGCACCTGATAATACGGTGCTTTCTTTGGCTGTGAGGGAATATGGGGTAAAAATGCTGACTTCCCAGCTGTTGCTGTGGAAACTAGGTCCGAGAGACCGTCCCCAAATAACTCATCACCCTTGTAAGGCAAAACTTCCATGTGCCTTTTAGAATCTGCATCCCCTGTCCACTGCCGAGTCCATAACTCTCTCCTGGCAGAAATGGACATTGCACTTATTTTAGATGCCAGCCGGCAAATATCCCTCTGTGCATCTCTCATGTATAAGACTGCGTCTTTTATATGCTCTACGGTTAGCAATATGGTGTCCCTGTCAAGGGTGTCAATATTTTCCGATAGGGAATCTGACCACGTAGCTGCAGCACTGCACATCCATGCTGAAGCAATAGCTGGTCTCAGTATAATACCTGAGTGTGTATACACAGACTTCAGGATAGCCTCCTGCTTTCTATCAGCAGGCTCCTTTAGGGCGGCCGTATCCGGAGACGGTAGTGCCACCTTCTTTGACAAGCGTGTGAGCGCTTTATCCTCCCTAGGGGGTGTTTCCCAACGTGACCTATCCTCTGGCGGGAAAGGGTACGCCAGTAGTAATCTTTTAGAAATTACCAGTTTCTTATCAGGGGAAGCCCACACTTCTTCACTTCATTTAATTCATCAGAAGGGGGAAAAACCACTGGTAGCTTTTTCTCCCCAAAAATAATACCCTTTTTAGTGGTACCTGGGGTAAGATCAGAAATGTGCAAAACATTTTTCATTGCCTCAATCATGTAACGAGTGGCCCTATTGGACATTACATTAGTCTCATCGTCGTCGACACTGGTATCAGTATCCGTGTCGACATCTGTGTCTGCCATCTGAGGTAGCGGGCGTTTTAGAGCCCCTGATGGCCTTTGAGACGCCTGGGCAGGCACGAGCTGAGAAGCCAGCTGTCCCGCATTTGGCATGTCGTCAAATTTTCTATGTAAGGAGTTGACACTTTCACGTAATTCCTTCCACAAATCCATCCACTCAGGTGTCTGTCCCGCAGGGGGTGACATCACATTTATAGGCATCTGCTCCGCCTCCACATAAGCCTCCTCGTCAAAAATGTCGACACAGCCGTACCGACACACCGCACACACACAGGGAATGCTCTGACTGAGGACAGGACCCCACAAAGCCCTTTGGGGAGACAGAGAGAGAGTATGCCAGCACACACCAGAGCGCTATATAATACAGAGACTAACTGAATTATATCCCCTTATAGCTGCTATATAGTTATACTGCGCCTAAATGTAGTGCCCCCCCTCTCTTTTTTACCCTTATGTAGTTGTAACTGCAGGGGAGAGCCTGGGAGCGATCCTACCAGCGGAGCTGTGAGGGAGAAATGGCGCCAGTGTGCTGAGGGAGATAGCCCCGCCCCTTTTTCGGCTGACTTCTCCCGCTTTTTCTGTAACCCTGGCAGGGGTATTTTTTACACCTATATAGCCTCTGGGACTATATATGGTGTAGATTTGTCAGTCAAGGGGGTAAATTTACTAAGATTCGTATTTTTCGGAAAAAGGTGTCAAAGTTCAATCACGAATGACATCGAAAGTGTAAAACTGCAACTTTTTGAATTGATTACGACTAATTTACTAAGCTGTCGTATTCGGATTTTTCTTTTGTTCCGATGTCGATGTCATTCGTGTTTTTTTTCTTTTTTTCACGGCAGTGATTAGCAAAACACTGCCGACTTTTTAAAAATGAATCTCGGCCGGTTCTGTGTGATCCGTGCTGGGGTTCATTTATTTTTATTTTTTTAATTAAACAATGTAAAATAAAAAATAAAAAAATGCGTGGGGTCCCCCCTCCTAAGCATAACCAGCCTCGGGCTCTTTGAGCCGATCCTGTTTGCAAAAATATGGGGGGAAAAATGACAGGGGTTCCCCCATATTTAAGCAACCAGCATCGGGCTCTGCGCCTGGTCCTGGTTCCAAAAATACGGGGGACAAAAAGAGTAGGGGTCCCCCGTATTTTTAAAACCAGCACCGGGCTCCACTAGCTGGACAGATAATGCCACAGCCGGGGGTCACTTTTATATAGTGCCCTGCGGCCGTGGCATCAAAAATCCAACTAGTCACCCCTGGCCGGGGTACCCTGGGGGAGTGGGGACCCCTTCAATCAAGGGGTCCCCCCCCCCAGCCACCCAAGGGCCAGGGGTGAAGCCCGAGGCTGTCCCCCCCCATCCAATGGGCTGCGGATGGGGGGGCTGATAGCCTTTTGTGATAATGAAAAGATATTGTTTTTAGTAGCAGTACTACAAGGCCCAGCAAGCCTCCCCCGCATGCTGGTACTTGGAGAACCACAAGTACCAGCATGCGGCGGAAAAACGGGCCCGCTGGTACCTGTAGTACTACTACTAAAAAAATACCCAAAAAAAGACAAGACACACACACCTTGAAAGTAAAGATTTATTACATACACGCACACAAACATACATACATACTTACCTTATGTTCACACGCAGGTCGGTCCTCTTCTCCAGTAGAATCCAAGGGGTACCTGTTGAATAAATTCTACTCACCAGATCCAGGGTCCCAGGCTCCTCGGGGAATCCTTTTGTAATCCAGGTACTTGATTAAAATAAAAAAACGGACACACGAGCCACGAACTGAAAGGGGCCCCATGTTTTCACATGGGACTCCTTTCCCCGAATGCCAGAAACCCACTCTGACTTCTGTCTAAGTGGGTTTCTAAAGCCAATCAGGGAGCGCCACGTTGTAGCACTCTCCTGATCGGCTGTGTGCTCCTGTACTGAGTGACAGGCGGCACACGGCAGTGTTACAATGTAGCGCCTATGCGCTCCATTGTAACCAATGGTGGGAACTTTCTGCTCAGCGGTGACGTCACTTTAGGTCAACCGCAGGGCAGAAAGTTCCCACCATTGGTTACAATGGAGCGCATAGGCGCTACATTGTAACACTGCCGTGTGCCGCCTGTCACTCAGTACAGGAGCACACAGCCGATCAGGAGAGTGCTACAACGTGGCGCTCCCTGATTGGCTGAAGAAACCCACTTAGACAGAAGTCAGAGTGGGTTTCTGGCATTCGGGGAAAGGAGTCCCATGTGAAAACATGGGGCCCCTTTCAGTTCGTGGCTCGGGTATCCGTTTTGTTATTTTATTCAAGTACCTGGATTACAAATGGTTGGCCCGAGGACCCTGGGACCCTGGATCTGGTGAGTAGAATTTATTCAACAGGTACCCCTTGGATTCTACTGGAGAAGAGGACCGACCTGCGTGTGAACATAAGGTAAGTATGTATGTATGTTTGTGTGGATGTATGTAATAAATCTTTACTTTGACGGTGTGTGTGTCTTGTCTTTTTTTGGGTATTTTTTTAGTAGTAGTACTACAGGTACCAGCGGGCCCGTTTTTCCGCCGCATGCTGGTACTTGTGGTTCTCCAAGTACCAGCATGCGGGGGAGGCTTGCTGGGACTTGTAGTACTGCTACTAAAAACAATATCTTTTCATTTTCACAAAAGGCTATCAGCCCCCCATCCGCAGCCAATTGGATGGGGGGGACAGCCTCGGGCTTCACCCCTGGCCCTTGGGTGGCTGGGGGGGGGGACCCCTTGATTGAAGGGGTCCCCACTCCCCCAGGGTACCCCGGCCAGGGGTGACTAGTTGGATTTTTGATGCCACGGCCGCAGGGCACTATATAAAAGTGACCCCCGGCTGTGGCATTATCTGTCCAGCTAGTGGAGCCCGGTGCTGGTTTTAAAAATACGGGGGACCCCTACTCTTTTTGTCCCCCGTATTTTTGGAACCAGGACCAGGCGCAGAGCCCGATGCTGGTTGCTTAAATATGGGGGAACCCCTGTCAATTTTTTTCCCATATTTCTGCAACCAGGATCGGCTCAAAGAGCCCGAGGCTGGTTATGCTTAGGAGGGGGGACCCCACGCAATTTTTTTTGAGAAAATAATCACTTTCCCACCCCTTCCCACTGATATACATGCACGGATCTCATGGATCCCTGCATGCCTATACAATCACGGATAAAAAAAGCAGGTCTGTTTTTTTAAAGCACTTTTTTACGAGTTGTAATTTTTCACGGCAGTGTTTTGTTTTTTTTGGCTTTGCACTTCTTAGTAAATGACCGAGATTCATACTTAAACAGACGCGTTTTGACCGATGGTGTATTCATTCGTGATTTTTTCCTAGGACTTCCAAATATTACGAATGCCCTCATCACTGCCGTGATTTGAGTTTAGTAAATTACTGAGATGACACTTTGATGAAAAAACGGCATCTCGGTCAAAATCGGGACCTTAGTAAATTTACCCCAAGGTGTCTAATATTGCCCTCAGGGCGCCCCCTTCCCCCCCCAGCGCCCTGCACCCATCAGTGACCGGAGTGTGAGGTGTGCATGAGGAGCAATGGCGCACAGCTGCAGTGCTGTGCGCTACCTTGAAGAAGACAGAAGTCTTTTGCCGCCGATTTTCCGGACTCTTCTTGCTTCTGGCTCTGTAAGGGGGACGGCGGCGCGGCTCCGGGAACGAACGATCGAGGTCGGGTCCTGTGTTCGATCCCTCTGGAGCTAATGGTGTCCAGTAGCCTAAGAAGCCCAAGCTATCTCCAGTCAGGTAGGTTCGCTTCTTCTCCCCTTAGTCCCTCGCTGCAGTGAGTCTGTTGCCAGCAGATCTCACTGTAAAATAAAAAACCTAAAATATACTTTCTTTCTAGGAGCTCAGGAGAGCCCCTAGTGTGCATCCAGCTCAGCCGGGCACAAGATTCTAACTGAGGTCTGGAGGAGGGTCATAGTGGGAGGAGCCAGTGCACACCAGGTAGTCCTAAAGCTTTCTTTAGTTGTGCCCAGTCTCCTGCGGAGCCGCTATTCCCCATGGTCCTTACGGAGTTCCCAGCATCCACTAGGACGTCAGAGAAATTTGATTTACCTGCAGTAGCCGTGGAAACTAGGTACGTGAGACCTTCCCCAAACAATTCCTCACCTTTGTAAGGCAAAACCTCCATATGCCGTTTCGAGTCGGCATCACCCGTCCACTGTCGGGTCCACAGGGCTCGCCTGGCAGAAATCGCCATAGCGTTCGTTCTGGAACCCAGTATGCCCACATCCCTCTGAGCATCTCTCATATAAAGGACCGCATCCTTAATATGACCCAGGGTCAATAAAATAGCTTCCTTATCCATCGTATCCATATCAGCAGATAAGGTATCTGTCCACGCTATTACAGCACTACAAACCCAAGCCGGCGCTATTGCCGGTCTGAGTAATGTACCAGTATGTGTGTAAATTGACTTCAAGGTAGTCTCCTGCTTGCGATCAGCAGGATCCCTGAGGATTGCGGAATCCGGAGACGGCAGCGCCACCTTTTTGGAAAGGCGTGTCAACGCTTTGTCCACCCTTGGGGAGGATTCCCACCGTATCCTGTCCTTAATCGGGAAAGGATACGCCATAAGAATCCTTTTGGGAATCTGCAGTTTCTTGTTGTTACGCACACCAGTGCTAACAGGAGTATACCGGTGTATGAACAGAGAGGGATGCGAAGCAAACGAACTCACAGACAGTATAACATAACATACACAGGAGGTGATGGAATAACTAATAAACACAAAGTGAACAGAGAAGCCCAAAGGCTCAGGAACTGGGTGTCTCCCTAGTGTCAGGAATGCTCAGATGGAATAGAGCGGACAATGAAGCGAGATGTAGTGATTTAACATGTGGAGCACCCGAAATGATGTTGCTAAGAGCAACAGAAAAAACCCCAAAGGGTTACCAACGGGTGTGGGAATAAACTCCTTGGTCAGAGATAGAAATATAGACACAAGGAGAGTATCCACAATCCTAACCCCCACTTGGAGGGCACAGGTTCAGCTTACTGCCACTAAACTGACACCTGGACGCCCTGCACAGTGAGGGAGGATTAAGCAAGCAGGTCTGAGAGTACAGCCGCAAACCTGCTGGGTTCACAGAATAGCAAAAGAACCCCAGCAGGTTAAACAACTGACTCCAGTCTTACTGCTAGGTCCGGATTGGCAGAATGAAGTACCGAATCCCAAGGCCTATTCGCAGTAAGCAACAAGTAAATACAAAGTCACACAGTACTAGCTAACTCTCTGGAACTGACTAACAAACAAAGATTCAGCAGCATTTGCCTAGCCTGAGAGGATGGTTTATATAGCAGGTGCTGTCCACGCCCCACTCAGACCTCACAGACTGTGAGCACAAAACCAGCGCCGGATTCCCTGCCGTGCACAGAGCCTGTAATCACTACACAGTAAAAACCCGGACCGGAGTATCAGCTACGCTCAGGTTACTTCGCTAACACTTGCCTCCCGGTTGCCATGGCGACGTGGCAGCACAGACCAGGAGATCCTAACACTTGTCTGGAGTTTCCCAAGCACTCTCAAATAACTAATTTAGTTCATATGAATGGGGATAAGTAACCTCAGGCTTCTTTTCTTTAAACATGTGTACCCTCGTGTTAGGTACAGAGGGGTCATCTGTGATATGGAACACATCCCTTATAGCAATAATCATATAATGAATACTTTTAGCTAATTTTGGCTGCAACCTCGCATCATCATAGTCGACACTGGAGTCAGAATCCGTGTCGGTATCAGTGTCTACTACTGGAGAAAGTGGGCGTTTTTGAGACCCAGAAGGCCCCTGTGACATAGGGAAAGGCAGGGTATGACCCCCTGTACATTCCCTGGACTCTGCTTTGTCCAACCGTTTGTGCAATAAATTCAAATTTGCATTTAAAACATTCCACATACTGTATCCAACAGGTCAGGTGTTGGCTTTGCCGACGGGGACACCACACTCATGCGCTCCACCTCATCCCTAGAAGAGCCTTCCGCTTTAGACATGCCGACACGCACGTACCGACACCCCACACACTCAGGGAAATCTCTAATCTGGAGACAGTTCCCCCACCAGGCCCTACGGAGAGACAGAGAGAGAGTCTGCCAGCACACACACAGCGCCAATAACCCTGGTAAAAAAATACCCAGATAAAGCGCTTTTCATTATATATATGTACTGCGCCAAATAAGTGCCCCCCACCCCCCTTCTTTAAACCCCTCCGTCACCTGTGATCAACAGGGGAGAGTCCGGGGAGCCAGCCTATCAGCGTGTGCTGTGGAGGAAAATGGCGCTGGTGAGTGCTGAGGGACAAGCTCCGCCCCCTCAGCGGCGGTCTTCGGTCCCGCTCTATTTTAAACAAACTGGCGGAGATCTCTTAAATATACCACAACCAAGTGTATATACCGTATTTAGCCAGACCTAGAGGTTTTAACATTGCTGCCCAGGGCGCCCCCCCTGCGCCCTGCACCCAACAGTGTGCGCTGTGTGTGTTCTGTGTGGGAGCAATGGCGCGCAGCGTTACCGCTGTGCGTTACCTCAGTGAAGCTCTGAAATCTTCTGCCGCCTCTGAAGTCTTCTATTTTCTCATACTCATCCGGCTTCTATCTTCCGGCTCTGCGAGGAGGACGGCGGCGCGGCTCCGGGACGAACCGCGAGGGGAGACCTGCATTCTGACTCCCTCTGGAGCTAATGGTGTCCAGTAGCCTAAGAAGCAGAGCCTAACATTTAAGTAGGTCTGCTTCTCTCTCCTCAGTCCCACGATGCAGGGAGCCTGTTGCCAGCAGGTCTCCCTGAACATAAAAAACCTAACAAAATACTTTTATTCCAGGAAGCTCAGGAGAGCTCCCTTTAGTGCACCCAGTCTCCTCTGGGCACAGTATTAAACTGAGGTCTGGAGAAGGGGCATAGAGGGAGGAGCCAGTGCACACCCATACCTAAAGTTCTTTTTAGTGCCCATGTCTCCTGCGGAGCCCCTCTATTCCCCATGGTCCTTACGGAGTCCCCAGCATCCTCTAGGACGTAAGAGAAATAAGACAAACAAATATTATTTGGGGCATTTTACCTCTGAGGATGTAAAAGTAAATTAAGGGCATTTCAAAGACTTTCAAAAGAAAAAAGTATGTAAAGAGTTTGGGTGCAACATTGACAACAACAAAAAAGAAAATATACATGTTGGACTCTGACAAAAAACAACTAAAACAGGTTTACCACAGGGGGTGATATAGCTGGGTACACACTTTGCAGATTTGATAAACGCTCTGACTCATAGATCGATTACTCTATCAGTGTGCACTATTTATAACTCATGGGGGGTCATTCCGAGTTGTTCGCTCGCTAGCTGCTTTTAGCAGCATTGCAAACGCTAGGCCGCCACCCTCTGGGAGTGTATCTTAGTTTAGCAGAATAGCGAACGAAAGATTAGCAGAATTGCTACTAAGTAATAAGATTTTACTTACCGGTAAATCTATTTCTCGTAGTCCGTAGAGGATGCTGGGACTCCGTAAGGACCATGGGGAATAGACGGGCTCCGCAGGAGATAGGGCACTTTAAGAAAGCTTTGGATTCTGGGTGTGCACTGGCTCCTCCCTCTATGCCCCTCCTCCAGACCTCAGTTAGGGAAACTGTGCCCAGAGGAGATGGACAGTACGAGGATGGATTTTTGTAAATCTAAGGGCGAGATTCATACCAGCCACACCAATCACACCGTATAACTTAAGATAAACTTACCCAGTTAACAGTATGAACAACAACATAGCCACGGTATCACCGAAAACTATAACATAACCCTTATGTAAGCAATAACTATATACAAGTCATGCAGAAGAAGTCCGCACGAGAAATAGATTTACCGGTAAGTAAAATCTTATTTTCTCTAACGTCCTTGAGGATTCTGGAACTCCGTAAGGACCATGGGGATTATACCAAAGCTCCCAAAGGGGCGGGAGAGTGCGGTAGACTCTGCAGCACTGATTGAGCAAACAGGAGGGCCTCCTCAGCCAGGGTATCAAACTTATAGAACTTTGCAAAGGTGTTTGTCCCCGACCAAGTAGCTGCTCGGTACAACTGTAATGCCGAGACCCCTCGGGCAGCCGCCCAAGAAGAGCCCACTTTCCTAGTGGAGTGGGCCTTAACCGATTTCGGTAATGGCAATCCTGCCGTAGAATGCGCCTGCTGATTCGTGTTACAGATCCAGCGAGCAATAGTCTGCTTTGAAGCAGGGGCGCCAACCTTGTTGTCCGCATACAGAACAAACAAAGCTTCAGTCTTCCTGATCCGAGCCGTTCTGGTCACATAACTCTTCAAAGCTCTGACTACATCCAAGGACTCGGAATCCTCCAAGTCCCTTGTAGCCACAGGCACGACAATAGGTTGGTTCACATGAAAAGATCAGACCACTTTTGGCAGAAAGTGAGGACGAGTCCTCAACTCTGCCCTATCCACGTGAAAAACCAAGTATGGGCTTTTATGCGATAAAGCCGCCAATTCTGAAACACGTCTCGCCGAAGCTAACGCCAACAACATGACCACTTTCCACGTGAGGTATTTCAACTCCACAGTTTTAAGTGGTTCAAACCAAGGTGACTTGAGGAAACGTAACACCACGTTAAGATCCCAAGGCGCCACCAGAGGCACAAAGGGAGGCTGAATATGCAGCACCCCCTTCACAAAAGTCTGTACCTCAGGAAGAGAGGCTAATTCTCTTTGAAAGAAAATGGATAAGGCCAAAATCTGGACCTTTATGGACCCTAATTTTAGGCCCAAGGTCACTCCAGTTTGAAGGAAGTGAAGTAGACGGCCCAAATGGAACTCCTCCGTAGGAGCAGCTCTGGCCTCACACCAAGAAACATATTTCCGCCATATACGGTGATAATGTTTCAACGTCACGTCTTTCCTAGCCTTGATCAGGGTAGGAATGACTTCCTCCGGAATTCCTTTTTCCGCTAGGATCCGGCGTTCAACCGCCATGCCGTCAAACGCAGCCGCGGTAAGTCTTGGAACAGACAAGGCCCCTGCTGCAGCAGGTCCTGCCTTAGAGGAAGAGGCCACGGATCTTCTGTGAGCAACTCTTGCAGTTCCGGATACCAAGTCTTCCGTGGCCAATCTCGAACAATAAGGATTGTTCTGACCCTGCTTATTCTTACAATTCTCAACATCTTGGGTATGAGAGGAAGAGGAGGGAACACATAGACCGATCTGAACACCCAAGGTGTCACCAGAGCATCTACCGCTACCGCCTGAGGGTCCCTTGACCTGGCGCAATACCGCTTTAGCTTTTTGTTGAGACGGGACGCCATCATGTCTATTTGAGGCAGGCCCCACCGATCCGCGATCTGTGCAAAGACTTCTTGATGAAGTCCCCACTCCCCGGGATGCAGGTCGTGCCTGCTGAGGAAGTCCGCCTCCCAGTTGTCCACCCCCGGGATGAACACCGCTGACAGTGCACTTACATGGCCTTCCGCCCAGCGTAGAATCCTGGTCGCTTCTGCCATGGCCACTGTGCTCCTTGTTCCGCCTTGGCGGTTTATATGAGCCACTGCCGTGACATTGTCTGACTGAATCAGAACCGGTCTTCTCCGAAGTAAGTTCTCAGCTTGTCGCAGGGCGTTGTATATGGCCCTCAACTCCAGGACGTTGATGTGGAGACAAGTCTCCAGGCTTGACCAGAGACCTTGGAAATTTCTTCCCAGTGCCACTGCTCCCCAGCCTCGGAGGCTTGCGTCCGTGGTCACCAGGACCCAGTCCTGAATGCCGAACCTGCGACCCTCTAGAAGGTGAGCATTGTTCAGCCACCACAGGAGAGATACCCTGGTCCTGGGAGACAGGGTGATCCTTTGATGCATTTGTAAATGGGACCCGGACCACTTGTCCAAGAGGTCCCATTGAAAAGTCCTCGCATGGAATCTGCCGAAAGGGATGGCCTCGTATGAAGCCACCATCTTCCCAAGGACCCGCGTGCACTGATGCACTGAAACCTTCTTTGGTTTCAATAGGTTCCTGACCATGGTCATGAGTTCCTGAACCTTTTCGATCGGAAGAAAAACCTTTTTCTGGTCTGTGTCTAGGATCAGGCCCAGAAAGGTCAGACGCATTGTAGGAACTAGCTGGGACTTCGGTATAATGAGAATCCAGCCGTGTAGCTGCAACGTCTTCATGGACAGAGACACGCTGTCCAGCAACTTCTCCCGAGATCTCGCCTTTATTAGGAGATCGTCCAAGCATGGGATAATTGTGACCTCCTGCCTGCGCAGGAGCACCATCATTTCCGCCATTACCTTGGTGAAAACCCTCGGGGCCGTGGAAAGCCCAAACGGCAACGTCTGAAAATAAGAATTTAATCACCGGTAATTCTATTTCTCGTAGTCCGTAGTGGATGCTGGGAACTCCGTAAGGACCATGGGGAATAGACGGGCTCCGCAGGAGACTGGGCACTCTAAAAGAAAGATTAGGTACTATCTGGTGTGCACTGGCTCCTCCCTCTATGCCCCTACTCCAGACCTCAGTTAGGGAAACTGTGCCCGGAAGAGCTGACATTATGTCTGTGGGAGTGTGTTGCCGGATGGATCTACAGTATGTTTTGTGGATTCAGCTACGAATAGGATTTCTGCTCCAGTTTAAAAGCCGGTTTCATCCCCGGACTCGTCATGGGCTATGCTAGCGGATGTCATGGCTGGATTGCAATCAGAATTGGCCGCCGCTCTACAAGAGCGGGAAGCGGCAAGATCTGAGTCTAGGGTGAGGCCGCTAGCACTACCGGAGGGGTCTCAGCCTTGCCAAAAGTCAAAGTCCGTTTTGGGTAGTAGGGATAAATTTAATTTGTCTTATGATTTACCCGTTTCTGCTATGTTGCATTCTGACGATTCTATGCCAGACCTCACTGCGCCAGATGACGGTGATGAGGGCGAGGTGGACCAGCAGTCAGATAGTGAAGATTTTGACAGCCCAGGCATTGATAATCTCATCAGAGCGGTGCGCCAGTCTCTGAAATTTACAGAAACTGAGGTGCCTCTGACAAATGATGATGTCGTCTTTGCTAAACGACAGAGGACTCCGATGTGTTTTCCTGTTTCGGAATCTCTTAATAAGATGTTACTGGAAACAAGAAAGAATCCGGATAAACGTTTTTCTATACCTCGCAGATTTAAGTCTAGTTACCCGTTTCCAGAGTCTGTGACAGCTACATGGGAGAATCCGCCATTAGTGGATTCGTCTGTGTCTAAACTTACGAAGAAATTAACCATACCAGTACCAACTGCTACTATGCTTAAAGACCCTTCGGACCATAATACAATACTACAGCAGGTGGAGTAGAGCTGGGGGGAGGAGGAGGAGCCGGAGTAGGCACCTCAGGGGGAATAGGAGGGGGCATAGACACCGGTAAATGTGCCTGCGGTAACCGGTTACCTAAAAAGGGGGTTGAACTGGATTTGGCCCAGGTGAATATAATTCTGCCACCACGCTGTGGGTGGCTGGTACAAATTTGGGAATTGACCCGGCAACTGATGAGTGGGTCGCAGAACCCGAAGGTGTCCAATAAGGGACACCAACCTGCCCTACCGGGGATGATGAACCCGGATACGATGTGGTGCCTGGGGACTGACTTAATGTTGTAAATCCCCCATATGGCCATGCAGTTGCAAAATGCGGTGGTGAGCTAAACAAAGTAAAAGGCCCCACACTATACTCAGCACTCACGGGGAAGACGACAGGAGCCTTCGTGGTGGATACACTCCTGACAAAAGCTGTCCTTGTGAAAACCTGAGTAACCCATGCTGCCGACGTAGGTGCTGGGAAACTAAATGCTTCTGAATAATTAACCCTTACTGAGGGTGCTTGAAAAGGCTGTGCATCAGCTATATCATTTTCAGATGAAACTGCACCTTGCAGGTTACCATACAGACCAACCTGTAATAAAGGCTGCTCCCTCTGACTCCTGGAAAATTTGTTGAGGAAACTCCCAGGTGGAGCCAGCGCAAGCTGCACTCCCTCTCTGGGCTGATTATCATATCCCCTACCTGATTCTTCTTCTAAAAGTGGGGGGGAGGCGCCGACCTTTTAGGACGGGGCATGGTACACCAGGAGGGGGGGAAATAAATTTGGGGAGGGTGAGGGAGAGAGGGGGAATGAGTTAATAGAAAAATAAAATTAAGAAATAGTGAAGCACAATGGTGGTCATTCCGAGTTGTTCGCTAGTTGCTTTCGCTCGTTGTGCAGCGATCAGGCAAAAAAAATAAGAATTTACTTACCGATAATTCTATTTCTCGTAGTCCGTAGTGGATGCTGGGAACTCCGTAAGGACCATGGGGAATAGCGGCTCCACAGGAGACTGGGCACAAAAGTAAAAGCTTTAGGACTACCTGGTGTGTACTGGCTCCTCCCCCTATGACCCTCCTCCAAGCCTCAGTTAGGATACTGTGCCCGGACGAGCGTACACAATAAGGAAGGATTCATGAATCCCGGGTAAGACTCATACCAGCCACACCAATCACACCGTACAACTTGTGATAACCATACCCAGTTAACAGTATGAACAACAACTGAGCCTCATTCAACAGATGGCTCATAACAATAACCCTTTAGTTAAGCAATAACTATATACATGTATTGCAGAGAGTCCGCACTTGGGACGGGCGCCCAGCATCCACTACGGACTACGAGAAATACAATTACCGGTGAGTAAATTCTTATTTTCTCTGACGTCCTAGTGGATGCTGGGTACTCCGTAAGGACCATGTGGATTATACCAAAGCTCCCAAACGGGCGGGAGAGTGCGGATGACTCTGCAGCACCGAATGAGCAAACTCAAGGTTCTCCTCAGCCAGGGTATCAAACTTGTAGAATTTTGCAAAAGTGTTTGAACCCGACCAAGTAGCAGCTCGGCAAAGTTGTAAAGCCGAGACCCCTCGGGCAGCCGCCCAAGAAGAGCCCACCTTCCTCGTGGAATGGGCTTTTACTGATTTAGGATGCGGCAGTACAGCCGCAGAATGTGCAAGCTGAATCGTGCTACAGATCCAGCGAGCAATAATCTGCTTTGAAGCAGGAGCACTCAGCTTGTTGGGTGCATGCAGGATAAAAAGCGAGTCAGTTTTTCTGACTCTAGCCGTCCTGGAAACATAGATTTTCAGGGCCCGGACTACCTCCAGCAACTTGGAATCCTCCAAGTCCCGAGTAGCCGCAGGCACCACAATAGGTTGGTTCAAATGAAACGCCGATACCACCTTAGGAAAAAAAATAAGATTTTACTTACCGATAAATCTATTTCTCGTAGTCCGTAGTGGATGCTGGGGACTCCGTCAGGACCATGGGGAATAGCGGCTCCGCAGGAGACAGGGCACAAAAGCAAGCTTTTAGGATCACATGGTGTGTACTGGCTCCTCCCCCTATGACCCTCCTCCAAGCCTCAGTTAGGTACTGTGCCCGGACGAGCGTACACAATAAGGAAGGATCTTGAATCCCGGGTGAGACCCAAACCAGCCACACCAATCACACCGTACAACTTGTGATCTGAACCCAGTTAACAGTATGATAACAATGAAGTAGCCTCTAAAAAGATGGCTCACAACAATAATAACCCGATTTTTGTAACAATAACTATGTACAAGTAATGCAGACAATCCGCACTTGGGATGGGCGCCCAGCATCCACTACGGACTACGAGAAATAGATTTATCGGTAAGTAAAATCTTATTTTCTCTAACGTCCTAGTGGATGCTGGGGACTCCGTCAGGACCATGGGGATTATACCAAAGCTCCCAAACGGGCGGGAGAGTGCGGGTGACTCTGCAGCACCGAATGAGAGAACTCCAGGTCCTCCTCAGCCAGGGTATCAAATTTGTAGAATTTTACAAACGTGTTCCCCCCTGACCACGTAGCTGCTCGGCAAAATTTTAAAGCCGAGACCCCCTTGGGCATCCGCCCAAGATGAGCCCACCTTCCTTGTGGAATGGGCATTGACAGATTTTGGCTGTGGCAGGCCTGCCACAGACTGTGCAAGCTGAATTGTACTACAAATCCAACGAGCAATAGTCTGCTTAGAAGCAGGAGCACCCATCTTTTGGGGTGCATACAATATAAACAGCAAGTCAGACTTTCTGACTCCAGCCGTCCTGGAAATATATATATATATATATATCTATTTTTAGGGCCCCGACAACGTCTAGCAACTTGGAGTCCTCCAAGTCCCTAGTAGCCGCAGGCACCACAATATGTTGTTTCAGGCGAAACGCTGACACCACCATAGGAAGAAACTGGGGACGAGTCCGCAGTTCTGCCCTGTCCGAATGGAAAAACAAATATGAGCTTTTTTTTAAGACAAAGCCCCCAATTCTGACAATCGCCTGGCCGAGGCCAGGGCCACAACATGGTCCCTTTCCATGTGAGATATTTCAAATCCACAGATTTGATCGGTTCAAACCAATATGATTTGAGGAATCCCAACACTACGTTGAGATCCCACGGTGCCACTGGAGGCACACAAGGGGCTGTATATGCAATACTCCCTTGAGAAACGTCTGGACTTCAGGAACTGAAGCCAATTTTTTTTTTCTGGAAGAAAATCTACAGGGCCGAAACTTGAACCTTAATGGACCCCAATTTGAGGCTCATAGACACTCCTGTTTTCAGGAAGTGCAGAAATCGACCTAGTTGAAATTTTTTCGTGGGGCCTTCCTGGCCTCACCCACGCAACATATTTTCACCACATGTGGTGATAACGTTGTGCGGTCACCTCCTTCCTGGCTTTGACCAGGGTAGGTATGACCTCTTCCGGAATGCCTTTTCCCTTAGGATCCGGTGTTCAACCGCCATGCCGTCAAACGCAGTCGCGGTAAGTCTTGGAACAGACAAGGTCCCTGCTGGAGCAGGTCCTTTCTTAGAGGCAGATGCCACGGTTCCTCTTGGAACAGACATGGTTCTTGCTGAAAGCAAATCCCATCTTAGCTCCCGAGGCCATTAGTCCTCTGTGAGCATCTCTTGAAGTTCCGGGTACCAAGTCCCTCTTGGCCAATCCGGAGCCACGAGTATAGTTCTTACTCCTCTACGTCTTATAATTCTCAATACCTTGGTTATGAGAAGCAGAAGAGGGAACACATACACCGACTGTTACACCCACGGTGTTACCAGGACGTCCACAGCTATCGCCTGAAGGTCTCGTGACCTGGCGCAATACCTGTCCCGTTTTTTGTTCGGGCGGGACGCCATCATTTCCACCTTTGGTCTTTCCCAACGGTTCACAATCATGCGGAAAACTTCCCGATGAAGTTCCCACTCTCCCGGGTGGAGGTCGTGCCTGCTGAGGAAGTCTGCTTCCCAGTCGTCCACTCCCGGAATGAACACTGCTGACAGTGCTATCACATGATTTTCCGTCTAGCGAAAAATCCTTGCAGTTTTGACCACTGCCCTCCTGCTTCTTGTGCCGCCCTATCTGTTTACGTGGGCGACTGCCGTGATGTTATCCCACTGGATCAATACCGGCTGACCTTGAAGCAGAGGCCTTGCTAAACTTAGAGCATTATAAATTTGCTCTTAGCTCCAGTATATTTATGTGGAGAGAATTCTCCAGACTTGATCACACTCCCTGGAAATTTTTTCCCTGTGTGACTGCTCCCCAGCCTCTCAGGCTGGCCTCCGTGGTTACCAGCATCCAATCCTGAATGCCGAATCTGCGGCCCTCTAGAAGATGAGCACTCTGTAATCACCACAGGAGAGACACCCTTGTCCTTGGATATAGGGTTATCCGCTGATGCATCTGAAGATGCGATCCGGACCATTTGTCCAGCAGATCCCACTGAAGAGTTCTTGCGTGAAATCTGCCGAATGGAAGCGCTTCGTAATAAGCCACCATTTTTTACCAGGACTCTTGTGCAATGATGCACTGACACTTTTCCTGGTTTTAGGAGGATCCCGATTAGCTCGGATAACTCCCTGGCTTTCTCCTCTGGGAGAAACACCCTTTTCCTGGACTGTGTCCAGAATCATCCCTAGGACCAGCAGACGTGTCGTCGGAACAACTGCGGTTTTGGAATATTTAGAATCCACCCGTGCTGTCGTAGAACTACTTGAGATAGTGCTACTCCGACCTCCAACTGTTCTCTGGACCTTGTTCTTATCAGGAGGTCGTCCATTTTCTTTGAAGACGAATCCTCATTTCGGTCATTACCTTGGTAAAGACCCGGGGTGCCTTGGACACTCCAACGGCATCGTCTGAAACTGATAGTGACAGTTCTGTACCACGAACCTGAGGTACCCTTGGTGAGAAAAGCAAATTTTGGGACATGGAGGTAAGCATCCCTGATGTCCCGGGACACCATATAGTCCCCTTGTTCCCAGTTCGCTATCACTGCTCTGAGTGACTCCATCTGGATTTGAACCCTTGTAAGTGTTCAAATTTTTCAGATTTAGAATCGGTCTCACCTAGCCTTCTGGCTTCAGTACCACCCTATAGTGTGGAACAATACCCCTTTCCTTGTTGTAGGAGGGGTAATTTTATTATCACCTGCTGGGAATACAGCTTGTGAATTGTTTTCAATACTGCCTCCCTGTCGGAGGGGGACATTGGTACAGCAGACTACAGGAACTTGCGAGGGGGGAAACGCCTCGACATTCCAAACTGTGCCCCTTTGATACTACTTGTAGGATCCAGGGGTCCTGTACGGTCCCAGCGTCATGCTGAGAACTTAGTAGAAGCGGTGGAGGGCTTCTGTTACTGGGAATGGACTGCCTGCTGCAGTCTTCTTCCCTTTCCTCTATCCCTGGGCAGATATCTTATAGGGACGAAAAGACTGAGGCTGAAAAGACGGTGTCTTTTTCTGCAGAGATGTGACTTAGGGTAAAAAACGGTGGATCTTCCAGCAGTTGCCGTGGCCACCAGGTCCCATGGACCGACCCCAAATAACTCCTCCCCTTTTATACGGCAATACATCTTTGTGCCGTTTGGAATCTGCATCCCCTGACCACTGTCGTGTCCATAAACATCTTCTTGCAGATATGGACATCGCATTTACTCTTGATGCCAGAGTGCAAATATCCCTCTGCGCATCTCGCATATATAGAAATGCATCCTTTAAATGCTCTATAGTCAATAAAATACTGTCCCTGTCAAGGGTATCAATATTTTTAGTCAGGGAATCCGACCAAGCCACCTCAGCTCTGCACATCCAGGCTGAGGCGATCGCTGGTCACAGTATAACACCAGCATGTGTGTGTATACTTTTTAGGATATTTTTCTGATAAGCATGTGAGCGCCTTATCCACCCTGAGGGGTGTTTCCCAATGCGCCTTAACTTCTGACGGGAAAGGGTATACCGACAATAATTTTCTATCGGGGGAAACCCACGCATCATCACACACTTCATTTAATTTATCTGATTCAGGAAAAACTACAGGTAGTTTTTTTCACCTCACACATAATACCCTTCTTTGTGGTACTTGGAGTATCAGAAATATGTAACACCTCCTTCATTGCCCTTAACGTGTGGCCCTAAAGGAAAATACGTTTGTTTCTTCACCGTCGACACTGAAATCAGTGTCCGTGTCTGGGTCTATGTCGACCGACTGAGGTAAATGGGCGTTTTTACAAGCCCCTGACGGTGTCTGAGACGCCTGGACCGGTACTAATTTGTTCGCCGGCCGTCTCATGTCGTCAACCCACTTGCAGCGTGTTGACCTTATCACGTAATTCCATAAGTAAGCCATCCATTCCGGTGTCGACTCCCTAGAGAGTGACATCACCATTACAGGCAATTTGCTCCGCCTCCTCACCAACATTTTCCTCATACATGTCGACACACACGTACCGACATACAGCACACACATAGGGAATGCTCTGATAGAGGACAGGACCCACTAGCCCTTTGGGGAGACAGAGGGAGAGTTTGCCAGCACACACCAAAATGCTATAATTATACAGGGACAACCCTTATATAAGTGTTCCTCCCATATAGCATTTAATATATATGTATATCGCCAAATCAGTGCCCCCCCTCTCTGTTTTAACCCTGTTTCTGTAGTGCAGTGCAGGGGAGAGCCTGGGAGCCTTCCCCTCAGCCTTTCTGTGAGGGAAAATGGCGCTGTGTGCTGAGGAGAATAGGCCCAGCCACCTTTTCGGCGGGCTTCTTCTCCGGAGATTGTGAAGTCTGGCAGGGGTTAAATACATCCATATAGCCTCAAGGGCTATATGTGATGTATTTTTCGCCATACAGGTATTCTACATTGCTGCCAGGGCGCCCCCCCCCCGCGCCCTGCACCCTCCGTGATCGCTGTGGGAAGTGTGCTGACAGACAATGGCGCACAGCTGCAGTGCTGTGCGCTACCTGAGGAAGACTGAAAAGTCTTCTGCCGCCTGGTTCCGGACCTCTTCAATCTTCAGCATCTGCAAGGGGGTCGGCGGCGCGGCTCCGGGACGAACCCCAGGGCGAGACCTGTGTTCCGACTCCCTCTGAAGCTAATGGTGTCCAGTAGCCTAAGAATCCAATCCATCCTGCACGCAGGTGAGTTGAAATTCTCTCCCCTAAGTCCCTCGATGCAGTGAGCCTGTTGCCAGCAGGACTCACTGAAAATAAAGAACCTAAAAACTTTTTCTAAGCAACTCTTTAAGAGAGCCACCTAGATTGCACCCTTCTCGGACGGGCACAAAAACCTAACTGAGGCTTGGAGGAGGGTCATAGGGGGAGGAGCCAGTACACACCATGTGATCCTAAAAGCTTGCTTTTGTGCCCTGTCTCCTGCGGAGCCGCTATTCCCCATGGTCCTGACGGAGTCCCCAGCATCCAGTAGGACGTTAGAGAAATGGGGACGAGTCCTCAATTCTGCCCTATCCATATGGAAAATCAGATATGGGCTTTTACATGACAAAGCCGCCAATTCTGACACACGCCTGGCCGAAGCTAAGGCCAACAGCATGACCACCTTCCACGTGAGATATTTTAAATCCACGGTCTTAAGTGGCTCAAACCAATGTGATTTTAGGAAATCCAACACAACGTTGAGATCCCAAGGTGCCACAGGAGGCACAAAAGGGGGCTGAATATGCAGCACTCCCTTAACAAACGTCTGAACTTCAGGCAGTGAAGCCAGTTCTTTTTGAAAGAAAATAGACAGGGCCGTAATCTGGACTTTAATGGATCCCAATTTTAGGCCCATAGTCACTCCTGACTGTAGGAAGTGCAGAAATAGACCCAGCTGAAATTCTTGTAGTTCTGGGTACCAAGTTCTTCTTGAACTTGGTATAGTTCTTACTCCTCTCTTTCTTATTATCATCAGTACCTTGGGTATGAGGGGAAGAGGAGGGAACACATAAACCGATTGGTACACCCACGGTGTCACTAGAGCGTCCACAGCTATCGCCTGAGGGTCCCTTGTCCAGAAGGTCCCATTGAAAAGTCCTTGCATTGAACCTTCCGAATGGGATGGCCTCGTAGGCCGCCACCATCTTTCCCAGAACTCGAGTGCACTGGTGAACAGACACCCTTTTCGGTATCAGCAGGTCTCTGACCATGTTCTGGATGTCCTGGGCTTTCTCCATTGGAAGGAAGACATTCATTTGTTCCGTATCCAGTATCATACCTAGGAACGGTAGTCGAGTTGTCGGAATCAACTGTGACTTCGGTAGATTCAGAATCCAACCGTGTTGCTGGAGCACTCTCAGAGAGAGCGCCACACTGCTCAGCAATTTCTCCCTTGATCTCGCTTTTATCAGGAGATCGTCCAAGTATGGGATAATTGTGACTCCCTGCTTGCGCAGGACCACCATCATTTCCGCCATTATCTTGGTGAAAATCCTCGGGGCCGTGGAAAGTCCAAACGGCAACGTCTGAAATTGGTGTTACGTTCCTGATGCTCAGAACTAGAGAGATGTTGCGAGGAGAGTTCAGAGCACCAGGACGTGACCCTGAACTAAGGAGTGGTACGAGAATAGCCCCTAGCACCCTACTTCCGTTGTCTTACCCGTGTGGTCAATTCACGCTTGAGTGACTATGGTTTCTTGGGCCCATGGCAGCCGCGTTTGAAGGGCGGATTAGGTCTGCCCAACTTCGATGCCCCCAGGTCTTAGATTGAGACAAGGTGTGAACCGAGACAGGGTAATAACAAGGGGACCTCTAACTGAAACAAACAAAAGCTAGAAGCTACTAACTACCCTGAAACTAAATACATGTGCGGCACGCTGCCAAAATCAGGATTTTGGTACTTACCGATAAATCCCTTTCTCCGATTCCACAGGGGCCACTGGAGCGTAGTTACAATGGGGAAATAGTAGGCAGTAAATGGGAGCTGGCACTTTAAAATTCTCACACTGTGGCTAGCTCCTCCCCTACTATCTCCCCTCCAAGCCAGTCTACGTAAAACTGTGCCCGAGGAGAGCTGTAATAAACAAACCGTAAGGTAGAGGAGGTTAATGAAGCCCTGTAAACCAGGATAACACAAACCCAACCTGGAACAGAACCTAACAAACAACCTGCTAGCCTGAACTCAACAAGCAGTCATATGGTGATCTGCAAACCGTTAAGCAAAAAAACAAGGAGGAACAGCGCTGGGCGGGCGTCCAGTGGCCCCTGTGGAATCGGAGAAAGGGATTTATCGGTAAGTACCAAAATCCTGATTTCTCCTTCATCCACTAGGGGCCACTGGAGCGTAGTTACAATGGGGACGTCCCAGAGCTCCCAAAACGGGTGGGAGAGCGCTGAGAGCCCTGTAAAACCACTGGGCCAAACTGTGATGCCGAGGCCGCAAAAGTGTCAAACTTGTAGAATTTGACAAAACGAATGTCGGTCCGACAAAGTAGCCGCCCGACCTAAAGTATTCATGGAGACCCCACGGGCAGCTGCCCACGAAGGTCCCACCACGCGCGTAAAGTGCGCTGAAATGGAAAACGGAGGCTCCCGAGCAACCGCCAAGAAGACTGTCTGATGGTCAGATGTATCCAACAGCCCAGCATATGCTGGGACCCCGGCTATTTAGTACGGGAGCATCGTACAGAATAAAGAAGAAAAAACCCTTCGTCGAATAGCCTAAGACCTCTGTAGAGAGAGTCGGCGAGCCCTGACAACAGTCAAAGAGGACTGAAAAACTCTAGTGTCAGATTTATATGAAAAACGGACATCCCCTTTGGAAGAAACGACCGCTGAGGCCGAAGCTCAGCCGGGGGAGTTGCTAATAGAGTACTCCCTGAAAGAGAGCCCGAACTTACGGCCGCCAGGCTAATTTCTTTTGGAAGAAAACCGAAAAAGGCAGGGACCGAAAATTCAGGTCAATGTGGTTTGAAGCGCATTGTAGCAAAACCTCCCAGAGAAACCAAAGATGAATGGTAACTGAAAGAAGGGGAAAACCCCGTTCATCCTTATTATGTCCCATAAAGTCTTCCAAAAGTGGCAAAAGCGAGAAGAGGTAACAGACTTCTGAAATCGGGGCCTAGTAGGCCTAACCGAACTAGGGAACTCCTCCCTTCTGAGGTCTCGTGAACAGTCTCACGGTTAAATGAAACCAGTGTAAGATTGAACAAAGAAAAGGACCCTGTTGAAGTAGACAGTCCAGACGAGGTAGGAGCCAAGGCTCCTCTACTGACAACAGGTGTAGCCGTATCTTCAAGTCATGGGTGGCCCAACCAGAGCCACCGAGAGGACTAGCACGCATATTCCCCTCCTGTGTTACCGAAAATGAGGTAGAAATAGAAAAGGAGGCAGGATAGAATAACCAGAAACTCCCAGGAGCCCTGAGGGCATCCTCGGCTACTGCCACCAGAGCTCACGTCCGAGAGTAGTAAAGGGTTAAAGAGTCAGTCAGAACGCCCTGATGTCGATTCGAAATCTCCGCCCACAGCAGACCAGCTGACAAAACTCCGGGGAATGTTCCCTCACCCAGGAGTCTGACCTGGTGGCCTGACCTGGAAAGAAGATTGTTGTCCCCCGCTCAGAGGGGAATGTAGGCGACCACTCATTGCGTCGCAACTTGACTGAAGAAATATAGTACCTGGTGCCGAGGAAGGAAAAATCCTCTGACGGACCGTGTTGAAAAAACGTCTACGAGGAGCATAAATTGGATCTGTGTCGAACCAGAAGCTCCTGGATCCTCCGGATCTTCAGAAGCCACGTAATGTACAGAGTGGGATAGTAGCAGTAGATTGTCCCATTAGGGAACCAACGTCAACCCCTTGAAAAAGAGTTATTCTGTGATCTTCCTGAACCCTGTGGGAGCGGAAGAGAGACCGAAAGAAAAGGACTTACAGTGAAAATGAGAATCCTGTAATGCGACTCTGAGTAAAGCCCGATGAGGAAACCCAACGGAAATCAGTAAACAGGCACCCCTGAAGACAAGGGACGCGTAAAACTCCCTTTCTTGTTCAACTAGCAATCACAGACTGAAAGGATTCTAAGGCCAGAATAGGCCTGGCCGAGCCAACTGGCTTCGGAACGTGAAAAGAAAACAAAGGCCTGAGAACTGTCCCGATTCAAATGATATGTGAAAACAGGGATCAACACCCTTTGCGGTTAGAAGCATATGGAGCGCCGCCTGCAGTATGACTCTCTTGTCATCGTAAATCGGCCGACCCCTGCCGAGGGACTCCCGAGACGGATGTACTCCCAAATCTAGTCTGTAACCGCCCAAGCCTTCTCCCACCGACCTGCGCCTACCCTGGGACCCTCCAGGTGGTAGGAAAGTCTGACCTTTAGTGTGTGTATAGGATGATGTAAAATCAGACTGGACCGAGGATGTTGAACCTCTGCTTCAGCTTTTTTTTTTTTTTTTTCTTCTGAGATCCCCTGGCGATAGAGATATCGCCCGTGTGGAGTCGAAAGCCTGAAAGGGCACGGTAAAAATCTAAAGGAAAGACTGGTAAAGGTCTGTCTTGGAGCTGGGACAGAAGTAGGAGAAAGCAAAGTGGACTTACCTCCAATGGTTCAAGAAATCCTGCCGAAAGGTCCTTCCCCTGAACCATCTGCCCCGAAGGATCTCATGTTCACCTGTCACTGTCGCAGCCCCAGAGGTCGTCGGGTTAAGACAGCCCAAGCGAAAATGCAGGTTCCGAGACTGCAGACGTGGAGACCTCCAAAGAACATAAAGCAGAATCGTGATTCTGACCCGTACCAAAGTATCAATTGATCCGGATGCGAAACATCCTGTAACCTAGGGGACAATTGTTCCACAACCTACCTGCTCCGGACAAGGTAGAACCCTGCTGCCGTATATGTCTTCGATGGATCCCTGAGCAAGGTTGCCTCAGGAAAACGGCAGCTTGTTGGACCGGCGATACATCGAGGGGTATACCCTGGAGAGGTACTGATACCATTTCCTGCCGTCTGCGGGGAAAGGATAGGAAAACAAACATTGTTTGATACCTGAAAATGTGTATTCGGGCGTCTGCCGGCCGTCTACCGGAGCCGGGCCAGCTCATCCGAAACTGGACCAGTCGCTGTAATTTCGTCATCGCCGTCGAACCCTGATGGACTTGACGTGTCCGCCTCCTTTACCTGCAGTCTCAGACAAACTGCTGTATAATGCACCTGGATATTCTGAGACACTGGTTCAGACTCCACAGAAAACAGACATCATCAGTATTGTAACATGGAAGGTTAGCAAGGTTCCTTTAGAAACCTGGAGTGGTGAAATGACGTACAAGGTCTCTGGTTAACAGTGACATTACCTGCATAATCTGAGCTGTTCAAACAGGAGTGTCCTGCAGGTGCGTGGAGGGCTAAGCAGATGGCTCCACCGCATACTTCACACCTAAGAGGGAATTCTTTGACTATCCCAGGTGAGACAAACGAAAGGAGAAAATCAGGATTTTGGTACTTACCGATAAATCCCTTTCTCCGATTCCACAGGGGCCACTGGAGCGTAGTTACAATGGAGAAATAGTAGGCAGTAATTGGGAGCTGGCATTTTAAAATTCTCACACTGTGGCTAGCTCCTCCCCTACTATCTCCCCTCCAAGCCAGTCTACGTAAAACTGTGCCCGAGGAGAGCTGTAATAAACAAACCGTAAGGTAGAGGAGGTTAATGACGCCCTGTAAACCAGGATAACACAAACCAAACCTGGAACAGAACCTAACAAACAACCGGCTAGCTCGAACTCAACAAGCAGTCATATGGTGATCTGCAAACCGTTAAGCAAAAAACAAGGAGGAACAGCGCTGGGCGGGCGTCCAGTGGCCCCTGTGGAATCGGAGAAAGGGATTTATCGGTAAGTACCAAAATCCTGATTTCTCCTTCATCCACTAGGGGCCACTGGAGCGTAGTTACAATGGGGACGTCCCAGAGCTCCCAAAACGGGTGGGAGAGCGCTGAGAGTCCTGTAAAACCGCTCGGCCAAACTGTGATGCAGAGGCCGCAACAGTGTCAAACTTGTAGCATTTGACAAAACGAATGTCGGACCGACCAAGTAGCCGCCCGACAAAGTATTCAAGGAGACCCCACGGGCAGCCGCCCACGAAGGTCCCACAACGCTCGTAAAGTGCGCTGAAATGGAAAATGGAGGCTCCCGAGCAACCGCCAACAAGACTGTCTGATGGTCAGATTTATCCAACGGCCCAGCCTCTGCTGGGACCCCGGCTATTTATTACGGGAGCATCGTACAGAAGAAGGAAGAAAACACTTCGTCGAATAGCCTAAGATCTCTGTAGAGAGAGTCGGCGAGCCCTGACAACCTTCAAAGAGGGCCGAAAACACTAGTGTCAGATATATAGGAAAAACGGACATCCCCTCTGGAGAAACGACCACTGAGTCTGAAGTTCAGCCAGGGGAGTTGCCAATAGAGTACTCCCTGAACGAGAGCCCAAACTTACGGCCGGCAGGCTAATCTCTTTTGGAAGAAAACCGAAAGGGCAGAGACCTAAATTTCAGGTCAATGTATGTTGAAGCGCAGCCGAGCAAAACTTCCCAGAGAAACCAAAGATGACGGCTTAATGGTAACTGAAAGAAAGAGAAAACCCCTGTTATCCTCCTATTACCCCATAAAGTTTTCCAAAAGTGGCAAAAGCGAGAAGAGGTAACAGACTTCTGAAATCGGGGCCCAGTATGCATTACCGAACTAGGGAACTCCTCCCTTCTAAGGTCTCGTGAATAGCCACGAGCTTAAACGAAACCAGTTTAAAATTGAACAAAGAAAAGGACCCTGTTGAAGTAGACAGACCAGTCGAGGTAGGAGCCAATGTTTCTCTACTGACAACAGGTGCAGGCTGGAAATGTAAGTCATGCGTGGCCCAACCGGAGCCACCGAGAGGACTAGCGCGCACTCTCCCCTCCTGTGTTACCGAAAGTGAGGTAGAAATAGAAAAGGAGGCAGGATAGACTAACCCGAAACTCCAAGGAGCCCTGAGGGCATCCTCGGCTACTGCCGCCAGAGCTCACGTCTTAAAGAGTCAGTCAGAACGCCCTGAGGACGATCCGAAATCTCCGCCAACAGCGGACCAGCTGACAAAACTCCGGGGAATGACCCCTCATCCGGGAGTCTGACCTGGCGGCTTGACCTGGAAAGAAAATTGTTGTCCTCCGCTCAGAGGGGAATGCAGGCGACCACTCATGGCGTCGCAACTTAACTGAAGAAAGAGAGTACCCGGTGCCGAGGAAGGAAAAATCCTCTGACGGACCGTGTTGCGAAACGTTTACGAGGAGCATAATTGGATCCGTGTCGAACCAGAAGCTCCTGGATCCTCAGGATATTCAGAAGCCACCTAATCTGCAGAGTGGGATACTAGTAGTAGATTGTCCAATTAGGGAACAAACGTCACTTCCTGTCCCTGAAAAAAGTTATTCTGTGATCTTCCTGAACCCTGTGGGAGCGGAAGAGAGACCGAATGAAAAGTATTGGCAGTGAAAATGAGTATCCTGTAATGTGAATCTGAGAAAAGTCCGATGAGGAAACCCAACGGAAATCAGTAAACAGGCATCGCTGAAGACAAGGGACGCATAAAAAAACCTCCTTTCTTGTTCAAAACTAGCAATCACAGACTGAAAAGATTCTAAGGCCAGAATAGGCCTGGCCGAGCAATCTAGCTTCGGCCCCTGAAAAGAAAACAAAGGCCTGAGAACTGTCCCGATTCAACTGATATGTGAAAACAGGGATCAACACCCTTTGCGGTTAGAAGCATATGGAGCGCCGCCTGCAGTATGACTACTCTTGTCATTGTCGACTGGCCGACCCACGCCGAGGGACCCCAGAGACGGTTTTATTCCAAAATCTAGTCTGTAACCGCCCAAGCCTTCTCAGTCCTTCCAGTAGGACCACCTGCATACGCCTACCCTGGGACCCTCCAGGTGGTAGGAAGGTGTGACCTGTAGTGGGTGTGTTGGATGATCTAAAATCAGACTGGACCGAGGATGCTGAACCTCTGCTTCAGCCTGTTACCATGAGATCCCTTGGTGCCCATGTGAAGTCGAAAACCTGAAACGGCACAGAAAGATCTAAAAGGAAAGACCGGTAAAGGTCCGTCTTGGAGCTGGGGCAGCAGTAGGAGAAAGAAAAGTGGACTTACCTCCAATGGTTCAAGAAATCATACAGAAAGTTCCTTCCCCTGAACCCTCCGCCCCGTAGGATTTCATGTTCACCAGTCACTGTTGCAGCCTCAGAGGTCGTCGGGTTGAGACAGCCCCAAGCGAAAATGCAGGTTCCGAGTCTGCAGACGTGGAGACCTCAAAAGAGCATAAAGCAGAATCGTGATTCTGATCTGTCCCAAAGTATCAGTTGATCCTGATGCGAATTATCCTGTAGACTAGAGGACAATTGTTCCACAACCTACCTGCTCAGGACAAGGTAGAACCCCGCTGCCGTATATATGTCTTCGATGGATCCCTGAGCAAGGTTGCCTCAGGGAAACGGCAGCTTGTTGTACCGGCGATACATCGAGGGGTATACCGTGGAGAGGGTCTGATACCCTTTCCTGCCATCTGCGGGGAAAGGATAGGAAAACAAACATTGTTTGATACCTGAAATTGTGTATCCGTGTGTCTGCAGGCCGCCTACCGGAGCCTGCCGAGCTCAACCGAAACTGGACCAGTCGCTGTCATTTCGTCATCAGCGTCGAACCCTGATGTACCTGACGTGTTCGCCTTAAAAAAAATTATGGTCAACACATCGGCCACAACCTTAACATTGTCCCTGGCAGATCCTTTACCTGCAGTATCAGATGAACTGCTGTATGATATACCTGGATATTCTGAGACACTGGTTTAGACTCCACGGAAAACAGCCATCATCAGTATCCTGGACATCTCTCTCCTTCTTCCAGAGAGGCCTTTCCACCGCCAATCCGTGTAACATGGAAGGTTAGCAAGGTTCTTTTAGAAACCTGGAGAGGGGAAATGACTTACATGGTCTCTGTTAACAGTGACATTACCTGCATAATCTGAGCTGTTCAAACAGGAGCGTCCTGCAGGTGCGTGGAGGGCTAAGCAGATGGCTTTACCTCGTACTTCACTTAAGAGTGAATTCTTTGACTATACCAGGTGAAACAAACGAAAGGAGAAAAGGTGTGTTAAATAGACACCGCCCTATGTAAGGTCTGCACTATAACGTGTAGTGACCGACACGATTCAACTAAACTTTCTGGAGCAGCGAAGACCTGAACCAGCAGCGCTGCGCTGTGGGACAGGAGTCTTAGCCATGGGCTATAGGAGCTCCCCTTAAAATTTCTTTTTTTTTTTTTTTTTTTGAGATTGAAACCCTGGTGTTCAGATACCCGCTACTAGCGTACTGAGCCGCAGCGCTATTTGTCTGATGCCACACACATTTCCCAAATTACAAATAGCATTAGTAACTAGTGACAGCAAGGAATAATAAAGGGAAGGCAACACCCCGCCCTGTATGTAGTGTACCGCTAATTAAGGTGCACCAGATGTTTCTCGGAGGTTCCGCTGGCTTTTCAAAATGGTGGCCAGCCTGCGAGAAAAGATGGGGGAAAATGTTATGTGGCAAGGTGGGATCTTTTATTATTATAAAACATTGCGGAAGTGGTTTGTTTTATTCCCTATATATGGTAATGTATGTATATATATACATACATACACACATACACAGTTAACCCAACAGAGTAGATAAATACTGTCTATGTGAACTTCTAACAGGGTAGATAAATACCAGGGTAGATAAATACTTGCACCCTAGATTTTAATCATTAATGAGCGGAGCACCAGCTCCTGCAATAGAGCAGGTTCCTAATCTACAGCCTCTCTGAAATGACTCCCCTGCAGGGAGGAATGGCAGCCAGCATCTGCATGCACAGAAAAAGATACCTTTTTAAAAGTAAATATGCTCCTTGAACAGCCAGGCAGAGGAAAGGAGCTTGCCGCGGTCCGGGGAGCAGAGGGCTTGTGCTGCAGCGGTCCGGGGGCGGAGGACTTGTGCTGCTGCGGCTAGAGAACGGAGGACTTGTGCTGCGGCGCCCGGAGGGCTTGTGCTGCAGCGGTCCGGGGAGCGGAGGACTTCCGGGGAGCGGAGGACTTGTGTGCAGCTGCCGGAGAGCGGAGAGCGCAGAGCCGCCGTACGGAGCGTGGGTTAGCTCCGCCCCCCCCCCATTCGGCGCCAAGTTTGAAAACCCGCTGCTGTGTACAGTAAGCGGGAAGTACCTTGTATCCCTCCCGGCCGCCTGTATGTTGTGGCCGGGGAGCGGAGCGGGAGTTAGCTCCCCCCTACCCCATTCCAACACAGTATATCCCCTCCGGCCGCCTGTATGCTGCGGCCGGGGCGCTTTCAATTGCAAATGAAAACCCGCAGAAGTGTAAAAATAGCGGGAAGTGTAGCACCCGGCTTGCTGCGGCCGGGAGCAGAGAGCGCTGAGCCCGCTTACAGAGCGGGCTGTAGCTCCGCCCCCAACGTAATTAAAAATTCAAAATAATAAGTGCGCCTCTGATACCCGTCGGCTTGTCTCTGACTGGGGAGTGTAGGGGGGGTGCACAATTAAATCTGTACAATCATACATCAGTCTGGAGGGGGGGAGATTGTACTCACCGCTGTCCTGATGTAGTCCAGACACGCGCCGCACTCAGCGGTGTTGACTTATACTCTGCTCGACAGAGCGACCCCGACACGCGCCGCATGCAGCGGTGTCCGGTCACTTTTGAGGCTTACCGCTGCCGTGCTGCCGGAATCTTCTGCTGGTGGAGCGGCCCCGACACGCGCCGCACGCAGCGGTGTCCGGCCAACTCAGGAGAGCTCAGTCTCTCCCTCAGCCGGGGCCTATCCCGAGCCGCACGCAGCTGCGATGGGACCCCGCCGGCAGCTCCCGCGGTGCAGACTGGCAGTGACAGAGCTGCCAGTCTGTGTGTGTAAGTAAGAAAAATAAAATAATAAAGAAAAAAATAAGAATTTACTCACCGGTAATTCTATTTCTCGTAGTCCGAAGTGGATGCTGGGAACTCCGTAAGGACCATGGGGAATAGCGGCTCCGCAGGAGACTGGGCACAACTAAAGAAAGCTTTTAGGTCACCTGGTGTGCACTGGCTCCTCCCACTATGACCCTCCTCCAAGCCTCAGTTAGGACACTGTGCCCGGACGAGCTGACATAATAAGGAAGGATTTTGAATCCCGGGTAAGACTCTTACCAGCCACACCAATCACACCGTATAACTCGTGATACTATACCCAGTTTAACAGTATGAAAACAACTGAGCCTCTCAACAGATGGCTCAACAATAACCCTTTAGTTAACAATAACTATGTACAAGTATTGCAGACAATCCGCACTTGGGATGGGCGCCCAGCATCCACTTCGGACTACGAGAAATAGAATTACCGGTGAGTAAATTCTTATTTTCTCTGACGTCCTAGTGGATGCTGGGAACTCCGTAAGGACCATGGGGATTATACCAAAGCTCCCAAACGGGCGGGAGAGTGCGGATGACTCTGCAACACCGAATGAGAGAACTCCAGGTCCTCCTCAGCCAGGGTATCAAATTTGTAGAATTTTGCAAACGTGTTTGCCCCTGACCAAGTAGCAGCTCGGCAAAGTTGTAAAGCCGAGACCCCTCGGGCAGCCGCCCAAGATGAGCCCACCTTCCTTGTGGAATGGGCTTTTACTGATTTAGGATGCGGCAGTCCAGCCGCAGAATGCGCCAGCTGAATTGTGCTACAAATCCAGCGAGCAATAGTCTGCTTAGAAGCAGGAGCACCCAGTTTGTTGGGTGCATACAGGATAAATAGCGAGTCAGTTTTCCTGACTCTAGCCGTCCTGGAAACATAAATTTTCAAGGCCCTGACTACGTCCAGTAACTTGGAATCCTCCAAGTCCCTAGTAGCCGCAAGCACCACAATAGGTTGGTTCAAGTGAAAAGCTGATACCACCTTAGGGAGAAACTGGGGACGAGTCCTCAATTCCGCCCTATCCATATGGAAAATCAGATAAGGGCTTTTACATGACAAAGCTGCCAATTCTGACACACGCCTGGCTGAAGCCAAGGCCAATAACATGACCACTTTCCACGTGAGATATTTTAGATCCACGGTTTTAAGTGGCTCAACCAATGTGATTTTAAGAAACTCAACACCACGTTGAGATCCCAAGGTGCCACTGGAGGCACAAACGGGGGCTGAATATGCAACACTCCTTTCACAAACGTCTGAACTTCAGGTAGTGAAGCTAGTTCTTTCTGGAAGAAAATCGACAGAGCTGAGATCTGTACCTTAATGGAGCCTAATTTCAGGCCCATAGTCACTCCTGCTTGTAGGAAATGCAGAAAACGACCTAGTTGAAATTCCTCTGTTGAGGCCTTTTTGGCCTCACACCAAGCAACATATTTCCGCCATATGCGGTGATAATGCTTTGCAGTTACATCTTTCCTGGCTTTAATCAGCGTAGGAAAGACTTCCTCCGGAATGCCCTTTTCCTTCAGGATCCGGCGTTCAACCGCCATGCCGTCAAACGCAGCCGCGGTAAGTCTTGGAACAGACAGGGCCCCTGCTGCAGCAGGTCCTGTCTGAGCGGCAGAGGCCATGGGTCCTCTGAGATCATCTCTTGAAGTTCCGGGTACAACACTCGTCTTGGCCAATCCGGAACCACGAGTATTGTTCTTACTCCTCTTTTTCTTATTATTCTCAGTACCCTTGGTATGAGAGGCAGAGGAGGGAACACATAAACTGACTGGTACACCCACGGTGTCACTAGAGCGTCCACAGCTATCGCCTGAGGGTCCCTTGACCTGGCGCAATATCTCTCTAGTTTTTTGTTTAGGCGGGACGCCATCATGTCCACCTGTGGCCGTTCCCATCGATTTACAATCAGCGTGAAGACTTCTGGATGAAGTCCCCACTCTCCCGGGTGTAGGTCGTGTCCGCTGAGGAAGTCTGCTTCCCAGTTGTCCACTCCCGGAATGAACACTGCTGACAGTGCTAAGACGTGATTTTCCGCCCATCGGAGAATCCTTGTGGCTTCTGCCATCGTCATCCTGCTTCTTGTGCCGCCCTGTCGGTTTACATGGGCGACTGCCGTGATGTTGTCTGATTGGATCAGTACCGGCTGGTTTTGAAGCAGAGGCCTTGCCAGACTTAGGGCATTGTAAATGGCCCTCAGTTCCAGAATATTTATGTGTAGGGACGACTCCTGACTTGACCAAAGTCCTTGGAAATTTCTTCCTTGTGTGACTGCCCCCCAGCCTCGAAGGCTGGCATCCGTGGTTACCAGGACCCAGTCCTGTATGCCGAATCTGCGGCCCTCTTGAAGATGAGCACTCTGCAGCCACCACAGTAGAGATACCCTGGTCCTTGGAGACAGGGTTATCAGCCGATGCATCTGAAGATGCGATCCCGACCACTTGTCCAAGAGGTCCCACTGAAAGGTTCTTGCATGGAACCTGCCGAATGGAATTTTGCTTCGTAAGAAGCTACCATTTTTCCCAGGACTCGTGTGCAGTGATGCACCGATACCTGTTTTGGTTTCAGGAGGTCTCTGACTAGAGATGACAGCTCCTTGGCTTTCTCCTGCGGGAGAAACACTTTTTTCTGTTCTGTGTCCAGAACCATCCCCAGGAACAGTAGGCGTGTGGTAGGAACCAGCTGTGACTTTGGAATGTATAGAATCCATCCGTGCTGTTGTAGCACTTCCCGAGATAGTGCTACTCCGACCAACAACTGCTCCTTGGACCTCGCCTTTATAAGGAGATCGTCCAAGTACGGGATAATTAAAACTTCCTTTCTCGAAGGAGTATAATTATTTCTGCCATTACCTTGGTAAAGACCCTCAGTGCCGTGGACAGTCCAAACGGCAGTGTTTGGAATTGGTAATGGCAATCCTGTACCACAAATCTGAGGTACTCCTGTGGGTCTCACCGAACCGTCCGGTTTCGGTAGCACAAACAGTGTGGAATAGTAACCCCGTCCTTGTTGAAGTAGGGGCACCTTGACTATCACCTGCTGGGAATACAGCTTGTGAATTGCCTCTAGCACAGTCTCCCTGCCTGAGGGAGTTGTCGGCAAGGCAGATTTGAGGAAACGGCGGGGGGGAGACGCCTCGAATTCCAGCTTGTACCCCTGAAATACTACTTGAAGGATCTAGGGATCCACCTGTGAGCGAGCCCACTGATCGCTGAAATTTTTGAGGCGGCCCCCCACCGTACCTGGCTACGCCTGTGAAGCCCCCCCGTCATGCGGTGGACTCAGAGGAAGCGGGGGAAGAATTTTGATTCTGGGAACTGGCTGACTGGTGCAGCTTTTTCCCTCTTCCCTCGTTTTACACGCTTGCATTTCTGAAGCCGAAAGGACTGTACCTGATAATACAGTGCTTTCTGAGGCTGTGAGGAAACCTGAGGTAAAAAAAAATTTCTTCCCAGCTGTTGCTGTGGATACGAGGTCCCAGAGACCATCCCCAAACAATTCCTCACCCTTATAAGGCTCTATGTGCCTTTTAAAGTCAGCATCACCTGTCCAGTGTCGGGTCTCTAATAACCTCCTGACCGAATGGACATTGCATTAATTCTGGATGCCAGCCGGCAAAATATCCCTCTGTGCATCCCTCATATATAAGACGACGTCTTATGTTCGCAAACTAGTATCCCTGTTTGACAGGGTTACAGACCACGCTGCAGCAGCACTATCTGCAAGTCTCAGTCTAGTACCTGAGTGTGTAAATACAGACTTCAGAATAGCCTCCTGCTTTTTATCAGCAGGTACCTTCAAAGTGGCCGTATCCTAAGACGGCAGTGCCACCTTTTTTGACAAACGTGTGAGCGCCTTATCCACCCTAGGGGATATCTCCCAGCGTAACTTATCCTCTGGCGGGAAAGGGTACGCCATCAGTAACTTTTTAGAAATTACCAGTTTCTTATCGGGGGAACCCACGCTTTTTCACACTTCATTCACTCATTTGATGGGGGAACAAAACACTGCCTGCTTTTTCTCCCCAAACATAAAACCCTTTTTTAGTGGTACGTGGGTTAATGTCAGAAATGTGTAACACATTTTTTATTGCCGGGATCATGTAACGGATGTTCCTAGTGGATTGTGTATATGTCTCAACCTCGTCGACACTGGAGTCAGACTCCGTGTCGACATCTGTGTCTGCCATCTGAGGGAGCGGGCGTTTTTGAGCCCCTGATGGCCTTTGAGACGCCTGGGCAGGCGCGGGCTGAGAAGCCGGCTGTCCCATAGCTGTTACGTCATCCAGCCTTTTATGTTAGGAGTTGACACTGTCGGTTTATACCTTCCACCTATCCATCCACTCTGGTGTCGGCCCCACAGGGGGCGACATCACATTTATCGGCATCTGCTCTGCCATCACATAAGCCTCCTCATCAAACGTGTCGACACAGCCGTACCGACACACCGCACACACACAGGGAATGCTCTGACTGAGGACAGGACCCCACACAGCCCTTTGGGGAGACAGAGAGAGAGTATGCCAGCACACACCAGAGCGCTATATTATTTAGGGATTAACACTATATTGAGTGAATTTTTCCCAATAGCTGCTTGTATATACAATATTGCGCCTAAATTTAGTGCCCCCCCTCTCTTTTTAACCCTTTGAGCCTGAAAACTACAGGGGAGAGCCTGGGGAGCTGTCTTCCAGTTGCACTGTGAAGAGAAAATGGCGCCAGTGTGCTGAGAGAGATAGCTCCGCCCCTTTTTCGCGGACTTTTCTCCTGCTTTTTTATGGATTCTGGCAGGGGTATTTATCACATATATAGCCTCTGGGGCTATATATTGTGATATATATGCCAGCCAAGGTGTTTTTATTGCTGCTCAGGGCGCTTCCCCCCAGCGCCCCGCACCCTCAGTGACCGGAGTGTGAAGTGTGCATGAGGAGCAATGGCGCACAGCTGCAGTGCTGTGCGCTACCTTGGTGAAGACTGATGTCTTCTGCCGCCGATTTTCCGGACCTCTTCTTGCTTCTGGCTCTGTAAGGGGGACGGCGGCGCGGCTCCGGGACCGAACACCAAGGCCAGTTCCATGCGGTCGATCCCTCTGGAGCTAATGGTGTCCAGTAGCCTAAGAAGCCCAAGCTAGCTGCAAGCAGGTAGGTTCGCTTCTTCTCCCCTTAGTCCCTCGCTGCAGTGAGCCTGTTGCCAGCAGGTCTCACTGTAAAATAAAAAACCTAATTATATACTTTCTTTCTAGAAGCTCAGGAGAGCCCCTAGTGTGCATCCAACCTCGGCCGGGCACAAAATCTAACTGAGGCTTGGAGGAGGGTCATAGTGGGAGGAGCCAGTGCACACCAGGTGACCTAAAAGCTTTCTTTAGTTGTGCCCAGTCTCCTGCGGAGCCGCTATTCCCCATGGTCCTTACGGAGTTCCCAGCATCCACTAGGACGTCAGAGAAAGAAAAATTTCTTCAGCTAAACCCAAGTGAACCAGCTCACCTCGGGCACTAACTAAGACTGGCTTGGAGGGGAGATAGTAGGGGAGGAGCTAGCCACAGTGTGAGAATTTTAAAGTGCCAGCTCCCAATTACTGCCTACTATTTCCCCATTGTAACTACGCTCCAGTGGCCCCTAGTGGATGAAGGAGAAAGGAGGGTTAAATAAACACAGCCCTATGTAAGGTCTGCACTATAATGTGTGACCGACACGATTCAACTAAACTTTCTGGAGCAGCGGAGACCTGAACCAGTAGCGCTGCGCTGTGGGACAGGAGTCTTAGCCCTAGGCTATAGGAGCTCTCCTTAAAGTTTTGTTTGGATTCAAACCCCTGTTCAGATACCCGCTACTAGCGTACTGAGCCACAGCGCTATTTGTCTGATGCCTCACACTCATTCCCCAATTACAAATAGCATTAGTAACCAGTGACAGCAAGGAATAATAAAGGGAAGGCAACACCCCGCCCTGTATGTAGTGTACCGCTAATTGAGGTGCACCAGATGTTTCTCGGAGGTTCCGCTGGCTTTTCAAAATGGTGACCAGCCTGTGAGAAAAGATGGGGGAAAATGTTATGTGGCAAGGTGGGGTATCTTGTTAGAAAACATTGCGGAAGTGTCTGTTTTATCCCCTATATATGGTATTGTATGGATATATCTATATACATACCCACACACACTTAAATATATATATACAAACATATCTATATATATCTATATACACACACCACAGTGAACCCATGCACCTAATAGGGTAGATAAATACTGTGCACCTAATAGGGTAGATAAATACTGTGCACCTAATAGGGTAGATAAATACTGTGTATTTGTAGGGTAAAGAAATACTGCACAGTAGATTTTTAATTATCAATGAGCTGAGTCTCAGCTCCTGTAATAGAGCAGGTTTCCTGATCTAAATGTCTGAAATGGGGCAGAGGACTCCCCTGCAGGGATGAATGTAGCCAAAGCAAGATGTAACAAATATTTCTGCAGCACACTGCACAGAAAAGCTACAAACTCCAGAGAGAGGTGTGTTGCCTAGAGACCATGAGAGCTGGGAGCTGACGCCGGGGGTGGGGGGGGGGGGGGGGTGGGGGGGGGGGGGGGGAATAAGCTTCACCCCCCCCCCCCCCCTCTTACCTTATACATGTAAAGAATCCTCCATGCACAGCCAGGAGAGGAAAGGAGCTTTCAGTGGCCCGGGGAGCGGGGGACTGTGGAGCGGCATCTCGTCATGCTGCAGCGGCCGGGTAGCGGAGAAAGCCCGCCGTACAGAGCGGGACTTAGCTCCGCCCCCTCCGCTTCGGCGCCAAATTCAAATCCGCTGTATAGTAAGCGGAAAGCGCCCATGCATCCCCCGGCCGCCTGTATGCTGCGGCCGGGGAGCGGTGTGCGGCCAGGGAGCAGAAAGCCTGAGCCCGCCGAACGGAGAGGAAGTTAGCTCCGCCCCCCTGCTCCGGTCACTTTCAAATTAAAACCACACTATCACCCGGCTGCCTGTAAGTGTGTATGCAGCGGCCGGGGAGAGTGTGTCCTTTGCTGGAATCGAACCCTAGCTTGTGGGCATCGTAACCATAGGTGTTACCACTCTGCCATGAGAACTATGTAGACAGAAAAAATAAGAATTTACTTACCGATAATTCTATTTCTCATAGGCCCTCATTCCGAGTCGTTCGCTCGGTATTTTTCATCGCATCGCAGTGAAATTCCGCTTAGTGCGCATGCGCAATATTCGCACTGCGACTGCGCCAAGTATCTTTGCTATGAAGAAAGTATTTTTACTCACGGCTTTCTCATCGCTCCGGCGAACGTAATGTGATTGACAGGAAATGGGTGTTACTGGGCGGAAACACGGCGTTTTATGGGCGTGTGGCTGAAAACGCTACCGTTTCCGGAAAAAACGCAGGAGTGGCCGGAGAAACGGGGGAGTGGTTGGGCGAACGCTGGGTGTGTTTGTGACGTCAAACCAGGAACGACAAGCACTGAACTGATCGCACAGGCAGAGTAAGTCTGGAGCTACTCTAAAACTGCTAAGTAGTTTGTGCTCGCAATATTGCGAATACATCGGACGCAATTTTAAGATGCTAAGATACACTCCCAGTAGGCGGCGGCTTAGCGTGTGTAACTCTGCTAAATTCGCCTTGCGACCGATCAACTCGGAATGAGGGCCATAGTCCGTAGTGGATGCTGGGAACTCCATAAGGACCATGGGGAATAGCGGCTCCGCAGGAGACTGGGCACAAAAGTAAAAGCTTTAGGACTAGCTGGTGTGCACTGGCTCCTCCCCCTATGACCCTCCTCCAAGCCTCAGTTAGGATACTGTGCCCGGACGAGCGTACACAATAAGGAAGGATTTTGAATCCCGGGTAAGACTCATACCAGCCACACCAATCACACTGTACAACCTGTGATCTGAACCCAGTTAACAGCATGATAACAGAGGAGCCTCTGAAAAGATGGCTCACAACAATAATAACCCGATTTTTGTAACAATAACTATGTACAAGTATTGCAGACAATCCGCACTTGGGATGGGCGCCCAGCATCCACTACGGACTATGAGAAATAGAATTATCGGTAAGTAAATTCTTATTTTCTCTGACGTCCTAGTGGATGCTGGGAACTCCGTAAGGACCATGGGGATTATACCAAAGCTCCCAAACGGGCGGGAGAGTGCGGATGACTCTGCAGCACCGAATGAGAGAACTCCAGGTCCTCCTCAGCCAGGGTATCGAATTTGTAAAATTTAGCAAACGTGTTTGCCCCTGACCAAGTAGCTGCTCGGCAAAGTTGTAAAGCCGAGACCCCTCGGGCAGCCGCCCAAGATGAGCCCACCTTCCTTGTGGAATGGGCTTTTACAGATTTTGGCTGTGGCAGGCCTGCCACAGAATGTGCAAGCTGAATCGTACTACAAATCCAACGAGCAATCGTCTGCTTAGAAGCAGGAGCACCCAGCTTGTTGGGTGCATACAGGATAAACAGCGAGTCAGATTTTCTGACTCCAGCCGTCCTGGAAACATATATTTTCAGGGCCCTGACTACGTCCAGCAACTTGGAGTCCTCCAAGTCCCTAGTAGCCGCAGGCACCACAATAGGCTGGTTCATGTGAAACGCTGAAACCACCTTAGGGAGAAATTGAGGGCGAGTCCTCAGTTCTGCCCTGTCTGAATGAAAAATTAGGTAAGGGCTTTTATATGATAAAGCCGCCAATTCTGAGACACGCCTGGCTGAAGCCAGGGCTAACAGCATGACCACTTTCCATGTGAGATATTTTAATTCCACAGTGGTGAGTGGTTCAAACCAATGTGACTTTAGGAGACTCAACACTACATTGAGATCCCAAGGTGCCACTGGAGGCACAAAAGGAGGCTGTATATGCAGTACCCCTTTGACAAACGTCTGAGCTTCAGGCACTGAAGCCAGTTCTTTTTGGAAGAATATTGACAGGGCCGAAATTTGAACCTTAATGGACCCTAATTTTAGGCCCATAGATAGTCCTGTTTGCAGGAAATGCAGGAAACGACCCAGTTGAAATTCCTCTGTAGGGGCCTTCTTGGCCTCACACCACGCAACATATTTTCGCCAAATGCGGTGATAATGTTTCGCGGTTACATCCTTCCTGGCCTTGATCAGGGTAGGGATGACTTCATCTGGAATGCCTTTTTCCTTCAGGATCCGGCGTTCAACCTCCATGCCGTCAAACGCAGCCACGGTAAGTCTTGGAACAGACAAGGTCCCTGCTGGAGCAGGTCCTTTCTTAGAGGTAGAGGCCACGGGTCCTCCGTGAGCATCTCTTGAAGTTCCGGGTACCAAGTCCTCCTTGGCCAATCCGGAGCCACGAGTATAGTTCTTACTCCTCTCCTTCTTATGATTCTCAATACTTTGGGTATGAGAGGCAGAGGAGGGAACACATACACTGACTGGTACACCCACGGTGTTACCAGAGCGTCCACCGCTATCGCCTGAGGGTCCCTTGACCTGGCGCAATATCTGTCTAGTTTCTTGTTGAGGCGAGACGCCATCATGTCCACCTTTGGTTTTTCCCAATGGTCTACAATCACGTGGAAGACTTCTGGGTGAAGTCCCCACTCCCCCGGGTGGAGGTCGTGTCTGCTGAGGAAGTCTGCTTCCCAGTTGTCCACTCCCGGAATGAACACCGCTGACAGTGCTGTCACATAATTTTCCGCCCAGCGAAGAATTCTTGCAGCTTCTGCCATTGCCCTCCTGCTTCTTGTGCCGCCCTGTCTGTTTACGTGGGCGACTGCCGTGATGTTGTCCGATTGGATCAATACCGACTGACCCTGAAGCAGAGGCCTTGCTTGACTTAGGGCATTGTAAATTGCCCTTAGTTCCAGGATATTTATGTGAAGAGACGTTTCCATGCTTGACCACAAGCCCTGGAAATTTCTTCCCTGTGTGACTGCTCCCCAGCCTCTCAGGCTGGCATCCGTGGTCACCAGAATCCAGTCCTGAATGCCGAATCTGCGGCCCTCTAGAAGATGAGCACTCTGCAACCACCACAGGAGAGACACCCTTGTCCTTGGAGATAGGGTTATCCGCTGATGCATCTGAAGATGCGATCCGGACCATTTGTCCAGCAAATCCCACTGAAAAGTTCTTGCATGGAATCTTCCGAATGGAATCGCTTCGTAAGAAGCCACCATCTTTCCCAGGACCCTTGTGCATTGATGCACTGACACTTGTCCTGGTTTTAGGAGGTTCCTGACTAGCTCGGATAACTCCCTGGCCTTCTCCTCCGGGAGAAACACCTTTTTCAGGACTGTGTCCAGAATCATCCCTAGGAACAGTAGACGTGTTGTTGGAATCAGCTGCGATTTTGGAATATTTAGAATCCACCCGTGCTGACGTAGCACTACCTGAGATAGTGCTACTCCGACCTCTAACTGTTCCCTGGACCTTGCCCTTATCAGGAGATCGTCCAAGTAAGGGATAATTAAGACGCCTTTTCTTCGAAGAAGAATCATCATTTCGGCCATTACCTTGGTAAAGACCCGTGGTGCCGTGGACAATCCAAACGGCAGCGTCTGAAACTGATAATGACAGTTTTGTACCACAAACCTGAGGTACCCTTGGTGAGAAGGGTAGATTGGGACATGGAGATAAGCATCTTTGATGTCCAGAGACACCATATAGTCCCCTTCTTCCAGGTTCGCTATCACTGCTCTGAGTGACTCCATCTTGAATTTGAACCTTTTTATGTAAGTGTTCAATGATTTCAGATTTAAAATCGGTCTCACCGAGCCGTCCGGCTTCGGTACCACAAACAGCGTGGAGTAATACCCCTTTCCCTGTTGTAGGAGGGGTACCTTGATTATCACCTGCTGGAAATACAGCTTGTGAATAGCTTCCAATACTGCCTCCTTGTCGGAGGGAGACGTTGGTAGAGCAGACTTCAGGAACCAGCGAGGGGGAGACGTCTCGAATTTCAATTTGTACCCCTGTGATACTACCTGCAGGATCCAGGGGTCCACTTGCGAGTGAGCCCACTGCGCGTTGAAATTTTTGAGACGGGCCCCCACCGTGCCTGAGTCCGCTTGTAAAGCCCCAGCGTCATGCTGAAGACTTGGCAGAAGCGGGGGAGGGCTTCTGATCCTGGGAAGAGGCTGTCTGCTGCAGTCTTTTTCCCCTTCCTCTGCCCCGGGGCAGAAATGAGTGGCCTTTTGCCCGCTTGCCCTTATGGGGACGAAAGGACTGAGTGTGAAAAGACGGTGTCTTTTTCTGCTGAGAGGTGACCTGGGGTAAAAATAAGAATTTACTTACCGATAATTCTATTTCTCGGAGTCCGTAGTGGATGCTGGGGTTCCTGAAAGGACCATGGGGAATAGCGGCTCCGCAGGAGACAGGGCACAAAAGTAAAGCTTTCCGATCAGGTGGTGTGCACTGGCTCCTCCCCCTATGACCCTCCTCCAAGCCAGTTAGGTACTGTGCCCGGACGAGCGTACACAATAAGGGAGGAATTTTGAATCCCGGGTAAGACTCATACCAGCCACACCAATCACACCGTACAACTTGTGATCTAAACCCAGTTAACAGTATGATAACAGCGGAGCCTCTGAAAAGATGGCTCACAACAATAATAACCCGATTTTTGTAACTATGTACAAGTATTGCAGATAATCCGCACTTGGGATGGGCGCCCAGCATCCACTACGGACTCCGAGAAATAGAATTATCGGTAAGTAAATTCTTATTTTCTCTATCGTCCTAGTGGATGCTGGGGTTCCTGAAAGGACCATGGGGATTATACCAAAGCTCCCAAATGGGCGGGAGAGTGCGGATGACTCTGCAGCACCGAATGAGAGAACTCCAGGTCCTCCTTAGCCAGGGTATCAAATTTGTAGAATTTAGCAAACGTGTTTGCCCCTGACCAAGTAGCTGCTCGGCAAAGTTGTAAAGCCGAGACCCCTCGGGCAGCCGCCCAAGATGAGCCCACCTTCCTTGTGGAATGGGCATTTACATATTTTGGCTGTGGCAGGCCTGCCACAGAATGTGCAAGCTGAATTGTATTACACATCCAACTAGCAATAGTCTGCTTAGAAGCAAGAGCACCCAGTTTGTTGGGTGCATACAGGATAACAGCAAGTCAGTTTTCCTGACTCCAGCCGTCCTGAAACATATTTTCAGGGCCCTGACAACATCTAGCAACTTGGAGTCCTCCAAGTCCCTAGTAGGTGCAAGGCACCACAATAAGCTGGTTCAGGTGAAACACTGACACCACCTTAGGGAGAGAACTGGGGACGAGTCCGCAGCTCTGCCCTGTCCGAATGGACAAACAGATATGGGCTTTTTTGAGAAAAAACCACCAATTTGACACTCGCCTGGTCCAGGCCAGGGCCAAGAGCATGGTCACTTTTCATGTGAGATGCTTCAAATCCACAGATTTGACTGGTTTTAAACCAATGTGATTTGAGGAATCCCAGAACTACGTTGAGATCCCACAGTGCCACTGGAGGCACAAAAGGGGGTTGTATATGCAATACTCCCTTGACAAACTTCTGGACTTCAGGAACTGAAGCCAATTCTTTCTGGAAGAAAATCGACAGGGCCGAAATTTGAACCTTAATGGACCCCAATTTGAGGCCCATAGACACTCCTGTTTGCAGGAAATGCAGGAAACGACCGAGTTGAAATTTCTTTGTGGGGCCTTCCTGGCCTCACACCACGCAACATATTTTCGCCACATGTGGTGATAATGTTGTGCGATCACCTCCTTTCTGGCTTTGACCAGGGTAGGAATGACCTCTTCCGGAATGCCTTTTTCCCTTAGGATCCGGCTTTCCACCGCCATGCCGACAAACGCAGCTGCGGTAAGTCTTGGAACAGACATGGTACTTGCTGAAGCAAGTCCCTTCTTAGCGGCAGAGGCCATAAGACCTCTGTAAGCATCTCTTGAAGTTCCGGGTACCAAGTCCTTCTTGGCCAATCCGGAGCCATGAGTATAGTTCTTACTCCTCTACGTCTTATAATTCTCAGCACCTTAGGTATGAGAAGCAGAGGAGGGAACACATACACCGACTGGTACACCCACGGTGTTACCAGAACGTCCACAGCTATTGCCTGAGGGTCTCTTGACCTGGCGCAATACCTGTCCCGTTTTTTGTTCAGACGGGACGCCATCATGTCCACCTTTGGTATTTCCCAACGGTTTACAATCATGTGGAAAAAACTTCCCGATGAAGTTTCCACTCTCCCGGGTGGAGGTCGTGCCTGCTGAGGAAGTCTGCTTCCCAGTTTCCATTCCCGGGATGAAACACTGCTGACAGTGCTATCACATGATTTTCCGCCCAGCGAAAAGTCCTTGCAGTTTTTGCCATTGCCCTCCTGCTTCTTGTGTCGCCCTGTCTGTTTACGTGGGCGACTGCCGTGATGTTTTTCCCACTGGATCAATACCGGCTGACCTTGAAGCAGAGGTCTTGCTAAGCTTAGAGCATTATAAATTTACCCTTAGCTCCAGTATATTTATGTGGAGAAAAGTCTCCAGACTTGATCACACTCCCTGGAAATTTTTTCCTTGTGTGACTGCTCCCCAGCCTCTCGGGCTGGGCTCCGTGGTCACCAGCATCCAATCCTGAATGCCGAATCTGCGGCCCTCTAGAAGATGAGCACTCTATAACCACCACAGGAGAGACACCCTTGTCCTTGGATATAGGGTTATCCGCTGATGCATCTGAAGATGCGATCCGGACCATTTGTCCAGCAGATCCCACTGAAAAGTTCTTGCGTGAAATCTGCCGAATGGAATTGCTTCGTAGGAAGCCACCATTTTTACCAGGACCCTTGTGCAATGATGCACTGTTTTTAGGAGGTTCCTGACTAGCTCGGATAACTCCCTGGCTTTCTCTTCCGGGAGAAACACCTTTTTCTGGACTGTGTCCAGAATCATCCCTAGGCACAGCAGACGTGTCGTCGGGATCAGCTGCGATTTTGGAATATTTAGAATCCACCCGTGCTGTTGTAGCAGTATCCGAGATAGTGCTACTCCGACCTCCAACTGTTCCCTGGACTATGCCCTTATCAGGAGATCGTCCAAGTAAGGGATAATTAAGACGCCTTTTCTTCGAAGAAGAATCATCATTTCGGCCATTACCTTGGTAAAGACCCGGGGTGCCGTGGACAATCCAAACGGCAGCGTCTGAAACTGATAGTGACAGTTCTGCACCACGAACCTGAGGTACCCTTAGTGAGAAGGGCAAATTTGGGACATAGAGGTAAGCATCCCTGATGTCCCGGGACACTATATAGTCCCCTTCTTCCTGGTTCGTTATCACTGCTCTGAGTGACTCCATCTTGATTTGAACCTTTGTAAGTGTTCAAAAAAATTTTTTAGAATAAGTCTCACCTAGCCTTCTGGCTTCAGTACCACAATATAGTGTGGAATAATACCCCTTTTCTTGTAGTAGGAGGGGTAATTTAATTATCACCTGCTGGGAATACAGCTTGTGAATTTTTTCCCATACTGCCTCCTTGTCGGAGGGAGACCTTGGTAAAGCAGACTTCAGGAGCCTGCGAAGGGGAAACGTCTCGACATTCCAATCTGTACCCCTGGGATACTACTTGTAGGATCCAGGGGTCCTGTACGGTCTCAGCGCCATGCTGAGAACTTGTCAGAAGCGGTGGAACGCTTCTGTTCCTGGGAATGGGCTGCCTGCTGCAGTCTTCTTCCCTTTCCTCTATCCCTGGGCAGATATGATCTTATAGGGACGAAAGGACTGAGGCTGAAAAGACGGTGTCTTTTTCTGCAGAGATGTGACTTAGGGTAAAAACGGCGAATTTTCCAGCAGTTGCCGTGGCCACCAGGTCCGATGGACCGACCCCAAATAACTCCTCTTCCTTTATACGGCAATACACCTTTGTGCCGTTTGGAATCTGCATCACCTGACCACTGTCGTGTCCATAACATCTTCTGGCAGATATGGACATCGCATTTACTCTTGATGCCAGGGTGCAAATATCCCTCTGTGCATCTCGCATATATAGAAATGCATCCTTTAAATGCTCTATAGTCAATAAAATACTGTCCCTGTCAAGGGTATCAATATTTTTAGTCAGGGAATCCGACCAAGCCACCCCAGCTCTGCACATCCAGGCTGAGGCGATCGCTGGTCGCAGTATAACACCAGTATGTGTGTATATACTTTTTATGATATTTTCCAGCCTCCTGTCAGCTGGTCCTTGAGGACGGCCCTATCTATAGACGGTACCGCCACTTGTTTTGATAAGCGTGTGAGCGCCTTATCCACCCTAAGGGGTGTTTCCCAACGCGCCCTAACTTCTGGCGGGAAAGGGTATACCGCCCATAATTTTCTATCGGGGGGAACCCACGCATCATCACACACTTTATTTAATTTATCTGATTCAGGAAAAACTACGGTAGTTTTTTCACATCCCACATAATACCCTCTTTTGTGGTACTTGTAGTATCAGAAATATGTAACACCTCCTTCATTGCCTTTAACGTGTGGCCCTAATAAGGAATACGTTTGTTTATTCACCGTCGACACTGGATTCAGTGTCCCTGTCTGTGTCTGTGTCGACCGACTAAAGTAAACGGGCGTTTTAAAACCCCTGACGGTGTTTTTGAGACGTCTGGACCGGTACTAATTGTTTGTCGGCCGTCTCATGTCGTCAACCGACCTTGCAGCGTGTTGACATTATCACGTAATTCCCTAAATAAGCCATCCATTCCGGTGTCGACTCCCTAGAGAGTGACATCACCATTTCAGGCAATTGCTCCGCCTCCTCACCAACATCGTCCTCATACATGTCGACACACACGTACCGACACACAGCACACACACAGGGAATGCTCTGATAGAGGACAGGACCCACTAGCCCTTTGGAGAGACAGAGGGAGAGTTTACCAGCACACACCAAAAACGCTATAATTATATAGGGACAACCTTATATAAGTGTTTTCCCTTATAGCATCTTTTTTATATATTTCTAACGCCAAATTAGTGGCCCCCCCTCTCTGTTTTAACCCTGTTTCTGTAGTGCAGTGCAGGGGAGAGCCTGGGAGCCTTCCCTCCAGCCTTTCTGTGAGGGAAAATGGCGCTGTGTGCTGAGGAGATAGGCCCCGCCCCTTTTTCGGCGGCCTCGTCTCCCGCTCTTAACGGATTCTGGCAGGGGTTAAATATCTCCATATAGCCTCCGGAGGCTATATGTGAGGTATTTTTAGCCAAAATAGGTATTCATTTGCCTCCCAGGGCGCCCCCCCCCAGCGCCCTGCACCCTCAGTGACTGCCGTGTGAAGTGTGCTGAGAGGAAAATGGCGCACAGCTGCAGTGCTGTGCGCTACCTTTAGAAGACTGAGGAGTCTTCTGCCGCCGATTCTGGACCTCTTCTTACTTCAGCATCTGCAAGGGGGCCGGCGGCAAGGCTCCGGTGACCATCCAGGCTGTACCTGTGATCGTCCCTCTGGAGCTGATGTCCAGTAGCCAAGAAGCCAATCCATCCTGCACGCAGGTGAGTTCACTTCTTCTCCCCTAAGTCCCTCGTTGCAGTGATCCTGTTGCCAGCAGGACTCACTGTAAAATAAAAAACCTAAGCTAAACTTTTCTAAGCAGCTCTTTAGGAGAGCCACCTAGATTGCACCCTTCTCGGCCGGGCACAAAAATCTAACTGGCTTGGAGGAGGGTCATAGGGGGAGGAGCCAGTGCACACCACCTGATCGGAAAGCTTTACTTTTGTGCCCTGTCTCCTGCGGAGCCGCTATTCCCCATGGTCCTTTCAGGAACCCCAGCATCCACTAGGACGATAGAGAAAAGGTGGATTTCCCAGCCGTCGCCGTGGCCACCAGGTCCGATAGACCGACCCCAAATAACTCCTCCCCTTTATACGGCAATACTTCCATATGCCGTTTGGAATCCGCATCACCTGACCACTGTCGTGTCCATAAACTTCTTCTGGCAGAAATGGACAGCGCACTTACTCTTGATGCCAGGGTGCAAATATCCCTCTGTGCATCTCGCATATATAGTAATGCATCCTTTAAATGCTCTATAGTTAAAAATATACTGTCCCTATCCAGGGTATCAATATTTTCAGTCAGGGAATCTGACCAAGCCACTCCAGCGCTGCACATCCAGGCTGAGGCGATTGCTGGTCGTAGTATAACACCAGTATGTGTGTATATACCCTTTAGGATATTTTCCAGCTTTCTATCAGCTGGTTCCTTGAGGGCGGCCGTATTAGGAGACGGCAACGCCACTTGTTTTGATAAGCGTGTGAGCGCCTTATCTACCCTAGGGGGTGTTTCCCAACGCGCCCTAACCTCTGGCGGGAAAGGGTATAATGCCAATAATTTATTAGAAATCAGCAGTTTTTTATCGGGGGAAACCCACGCTTTGTCACACACCTCATTTAATTCATCTGATTCAGGAAAAACTATGGGTAGTTTTTTCACACCCCACATAATACCCCTTTTTGTGGTACTTGTAGTATCAGAAATGTTCAAAGCCTCCTTCATTGCCGTGATCATGTAACGTGTGGCCCTACTGGACATTACGTTTGTCTCGTCACCGTCGACGCTGGAGTCAGTATCCGTGTCTGGGTCTGTGTCGACCATCTGAGGTAACGGGCGCTTTAGAGCCCCTGACGGTGTTTGAGACGCCTGGACAGGCACTAACTGATTTGCCGGCTGTCTCATGTCGTCAACAGTTTTTTGCAAAGTGCTGACACTGTCACGTAATTCCTTCCATACGACCATCCAGTCAGGTGTCGACTCCCTAGGGGGTGACATCACTATTACAGGCAATTGCTACGCCTCCACATCATTTTCCTCCTCATACATGTCGACACAATCGTACCGACACACAGCACACACACAGGGAATGCTCTGATAGAGGACAGGACCCCACGAGCCCTTTGGGGAGACAGAGGGAGAGTTTGCCAGCACACACCAGAGCGCTATATATATACAGGGATAACCTTATATAAGTGTTTCTCCCTTCTATAGCTGCTGTATTTGTATTATCTGCCAATTAGTGCCCCCCCTCTCTTGTTTTACCCTGATTCTGTAGCAGGACTGCAGGGGAGAGTCAGGGAGCCGTCCTACCAGCGGAGCTGTGAGGGAAAATGGCGCTTGTGTGCTGAGGAGATAGGCTCCGCCCCCTTTTCGGCGGCCTTTTCTCCCGCTTTTTTTAGGAAAACTGGCAGGGGTTAAATGCATCCATATAGCCCCGGAGCTATATGTGATGCATTTCTTTAGCCATATAAGGTTTAAAACGTGTTTTATTGCGTCTCAGGGCGCTCCCCCCCTGCGCCCTGCACCCTCAGTGACCGGAGTGTGAAGTGTGCTGAGAGCAATGGCGCACAGCTGCACCCTTCTCGGCCGGGCACAAAAATCTAACTGAGGCTTGGAGGAGGATCATAGGGGGAGGAGCCAGTGCACACCAGCTAGTCCTAAAGCTTTTACTTTTGTGCCCAGTCTCCTGCGGAGCCGCTATTCCCCATGGTCCTTACGGAGTTCCCAGCATCCACTAGGACGTCAGAGAAAAACTGTGGATGCTAATTATTACACAGATATATGATATATGTAAATATATACCCCCCGGCTGCCTGTATGCTGCAGCCGGGGAGTGAAGAACGCTGAGCCCGCTTACAGAGCGCGCTGAAGCTCCGCCCCCCACATAATGGCGCCAATTTCAAATTAGTAAGCCTTTTATGCACTCCAGCCTGTCTATGACTGGAGAGTATATGGGAGCCTGTCCATCCATGTATTAAAACACTGAAACTGAAAAATGTAAAAACATACATCAGTCTGGAGAGGGGGAGAATGTACTCACCGCTTCCTTCCGTCAGGCGTTTCGACCCAGCGGCCCCGACACGCGCCGCACGCAGCGGTGTCCGTCCATTTTTTATACTCACCGCTGCCATGCTGCCGGAATCTTCTGCTGGATGGAGTAGCCCCGACACGCGCCGCACGCAGCGGTGTCCGGCCAACTCAGGAGAGCTCAGTGTCTCCCTCAGCCGAGGCCCATCCCGAGCCGCACGCAGCTGCGATGGGACCACGCCGGCAGCTCCCGCGGTGCAGACTGGCAGTGGCAGAGCTGCCAGTCTGTGTGTGTGTGAAAGAAAAATAAAATAATAAAGAAAAAAGAAAAAAATTCTTCAGCTAAACCCAAGTGAACCAGCTCTCTCGGGCACTAAACTAAGACTGGCTTGGAGGGGAGATAGTAGGGGAGGAGCTAGCCACAGTGTGAGAATTTTAAAGTGCCAGCTCCCAATTACTGCCTACTATTTCCCCATTGTAACTACGCTCCAGTGCCCCCTAGTGGATGAAGGAGAAAGAAAAGAACAACAAAAGATACCACTGTCCGTTCCCCCACACGGCACCGCCGAGTTCCGGGGAGGACCGTGAAAAGCGGAAACCTCCGCAAAAACCACCAACACAAAGGTAATACAAGGATTAAGCGGCCTAGGCCGCAACTCGCGGCAGAAGCCGCTACTCACAAACCGGGAGAAAACCCCAAGTAACGAGAACCCACGGATGACTGCAGCAGGTTCGTTTGGGACAGGAAGGATTCCCAGGACCGGCTTCAGAACTCCAAGACACGGGAGCAAAGGGAGCAGGATCGACCAGATACAGCTAAACCAGGAACAGACGTTATCAGGCAGGAACAGCATACAGGAAGCTATCACCGGCGTCTGTGTCAGGTACTGAGGGAGAGCCAACAGGTGTAATGATTGGCAGGAAGCAACGGGGAACGCGATAGTCAGTGGCGTCCCCGTTGCTAAGGGTTCGGCGGCAAAGCGCGCACGGCGTCCTAGCGTTGCTAAGGACCCGGCGGCTCAGCACACCCGGCGTCCTAGCGTTGCTAGGTACTCGGCGGCTCAGCGCGCACGGCGTCCTAGCGTTGCTAGGTGCCGGGCGAGCAGGGAAGGAAGTGCGGTGGAAGTGAGCGTCGCTCGGAAACAGACCGAGCGGCGCCGTGGACCGCGGCACCTAACAATTGGTAATGACAATCCTGTACAGCGAATCTCAGGAATTCTTGATGGGGGGGATATATGGGGACATGAAGGTACGCATCCTTTATGTCCAGAGACACCATAAACTCCCCCTCCTCCATATTAGCTATTATCGCTCTGAGCAATTCCATTTTGAATTTGAACCCTTTCATGTACAGGTTTAGGGATTTCAGATTCAAGATAGGTCTGACCGAAACGTCCGGTTTCGGGACCACAAATAGGGTTGAGTAGTAACCTCTTCCTTGCTGGTTCATGTGAACCCTGATTATCACTTGCTGTATACACAGCGTTAGAATTGCAGCTAACACTACATCCTGTTCCGACGTGGAAAATGGTAGGGCCGACTTGAAAATCGGCGCGGGGGCACCTCTTCGAATTCCAATTTGTAACCCTGGGATACTATTTCTAACACCCAGGGATTCAGGTCTGAGCTGACCCAGACCTGGCTGAAAAGTCGAAGACGTGCGCCCACCGGTGTGGACTCCCGGCGTCATGCTGTGGGTTTTGGAGTAGCTGGGGAGGACTTTTGTTCCTGGGCGCCTGCCGAAGCAGGTGCTCTTTTGCCTCTGCCCTTACCTCTGGCAAGGAAGGAGGATCCCTGACCTCTTCTGGACTTGTGCGACCGAAGGGACTGCATCTGCTGGTATTTTCTTTTGCTGTTGGGGAATATATGGTAAAAAAATAAGAATTTACTCACCGGTAATTCTATTTCTCGTAGTCCGTAGTGGATGCTGGGGACTCCGTAAGGACCATGGGGAATAGACGGGCTCCGCAGGAGACTGGGCACTCTAAAGAAAGATTTAGGACTATCTGGTGTGCACTGGCTCCTCCCCCTATGACCCTTCTCCAAGCCTCAGTTAGGACACTGTGCCCGGAAGAGCTGACACAATAAGGAAGGATTTTGAATCCCGGGTAAGACTCATACCAGCCACACCAATCACACCATATAACTCGTGATAGGAACCCCGGTTAACAGTATGATAACAATGGAGCCTCTGAACAGATGGCTCGCAATAACAACCCGATTTTTGTAACAATAACTATTTACAAGTATTGCAGACAATCCGCACTTGGGATGGGCGCCCAGCATCCACTACGGACTACGAGAAATAGATTTACCGGTGAGTAAATTCTTATTTTCTCTGACGTCCTAGTGGATGCTGGGTACTCCGTAAGGACCATGGGGATTATACCAAAGCTCCCAAACGGGCGGGAGAGTGCGGATGACTCTGCAGCACCGAATGAGAGAACTCCAGGTCCTCCTCAGCCAGGGTATCAAATTTATAAAATTTTGCAAACGTGTTTTTCCCTGTGTGACTGCCCCCCAGCCCCGAAGGCTGACATCCGTGGTCACCAGGACCCAGTCCTGTATTCCGAATCTGCGGCCCTCTAGTAGATGAGCCCTCTGCAGCCACCACAGCAGCGACACCCTGGTTCTTGCCTACAGGGTTATCCGCTGTTGCATCTGGAGATGGGACCCGGACCATTTGTCCAACAGGTCCCACTGGAAAGTCCTTGCGTGGAACCTTCCGAATGGAATCGCCTCGTACGAAGCTACCATTTTTCCCAGGACTCGTGTGCATTGATGTACCGACACCTGTCCCGGTTTTAGGATGTCTCTGACTAGAGATGACAACTCCTCGGCTTTTTCCACTGGAAGAAACACTCTTTTCTGGTCTGTGTCCAGAATCATTCCCAGGAACAGAAGACGTGTCGTCGGGACCAGCTGTGACTTTGGAATATTGAGAATCCAGCCGTGCTGTTGTAGCACTTCCCGAGAAAGCGCTACCCCCACTACCAACTGTTCCTTGGACCTCGCCTTTATCAGGAGATCGTCCAAGTACGGGATAATTAAAACTCCCTTCTTGCAAAGGAGTATCATCATTTCGGCCATTACCTTGGCAAAGACCCTCGGTGCCGTGGACAACCCAAACGGCAGCGTCTGGAACGGATAGTGACAGTCCTGTACCACAAATCTGAGGTACTCCTGGTGAGGAGGGTTAATGGGGACATGGAGGTACGCATCCTTGATGTCCAGGGAGACCATGTAATCCCCCTCGTCCAGGCTCGCAATAACCGCCCTGAGCGATTCCATCTTGAACTTGAACCTCTTGATATAAGTGTTCAAGGATTTTAGATTTAAGATGGGTCTCACCGAACCGTCCGGTTTCGGTACCACAAACATTGTGGAATAGTAACCCTTTCCTTGCTGAAGGAGGGGTACTTTGACAATCACTTGCTGTGAATACAGTTTTTGAATAGCCACCAAAACCGCCTCCCTGGCGGAGGGAGTTGCCGGTAAGGCAGATTTTAGGAAACGGCGGGGGGGAGACGTCTCGAATTCCAGCTTGTACCCCTGAGATATTACTTGAAAAACCCAGGGATCCACTTGTGAGAGATCCCACTGAGCGCTGAAATTCCTGAGCCGGGCCCCCACCGTCCCCGGGTCCGCCTGAGCAGCCCCAGCGTCATGCTGTGGACTTACCGGACGCGGGGGAGGACTTCTGCTCTTGGGAACTAGCTGTGTGTTGCAGCTTTTTTCCTCTACCTTTGCCTCTCGGCAGAAAGGATGAGCCTCTAGCCCTCTTGCTTTTCTGGGGCCGAAAGGACTGTACCTGATAATACGGTGCTTTCTTTTGCTGTGGGGCAGCCTGTGGCAAAAAGGTCGATTTCCCAGCAGTAGCTGTGGACACGAGGTCCGAAAGACCATCCCCAAACAGTTCCACCCCTTTATAGGGCAAAACTTCCATGTGCCGCTTAGAGTCGGCATCGCCAGACCATTGCCGAGTCCATAACCCCCTTCTGGCGGCAATGGACATAGCGCTTATTCTTGATGCCAGTCGGCAAATATCCCTCTGTGCATCACGCATGTATAAGACTGCATCTTTTATATGCTCAATCGTCAGCAAAATATTGTCCCTATCCATGGTATCAATATTATCCGACAGGGAATCTGACCACGCAGCAGCAGCACTGCACATCCAAGCTGATGCAATCGCTGGTCGCAATATAATGCCCGTGTGTGTGTAAATAGCTTTTAGGGTAGCTTCCTGCTTTCTATCAGCAGGTTCCTTCAGGGTGGCCGTATCCGGAGACGGTAGTGCCACCTTCTTTGATAAGCGTGTCAGCGCCTTATCTACCCTAGGGGGTGTTTCCCAACGTGACCTATCCTCTAGCGGGAAAGGGTACGCTGCCAATAACCGTTTTGAAATTATCAATTTCTTATCGGGGGAAGTCCACGCTTCCTCACACACCTCATTTAATTCCTCAGATGTAGGAAAAAATAAGAATTTACTCACCGGTAATTCTATTTCTCGTAGTCCGTAGTGGATGCTGGGAACTCCGTAAGGACCATGGGGAATAGACGGGCTCCGCAGGAGACTGGGCACTCTAAGAAAGATTTTGGACTACCTGGTGTGCACTGGCTCCTCCCCCTATGACCCTCCTCCAAGCCTCAGTTAGGACTGTGCCCGGAAGAGCTGACACAATAAGGAAGGATTTTGAATCCCGGGTAAGACTCATACCAGCCACACCAATCACACCAGATAACTCGTGATAGGAACCCCGGTTAACAGTATGATAACAATGGAGCCTCTGAACAGATGGCTCGCCATAACAACCCGATTTTTGTAACAATAACTATGTACAAGTATTGCAGACAATCCGCACTTGGGATGGGCGCCCAGCATCCACTACGGACTACGAGAAATAGAATTACCGGTGAGTAAATTCTTATTTTTTCTAACGTCCTAGTGGATGCTGGGAACTCCGTAAGGACCATGGGGATTATACCAAAGCTCCCAAACGTGCGGGAGAGTGCGGATGACTCTGCAGCACCGAATGAGAGAACTCCAGGTCCTCCTCAGCCAGGGTATCAAATTTATAGAATTTTGCAAACGTGTTTGCCCCTGACCAAGTAGCAGCTCGGCAAAGTTGTAAAGCCGAGATCCCTCGGGCAGCCGCCCAAGATGAGCCCACCTTCCTCGTGGAATGGGCTTTCACATTTTTAGGCTGCGGTAGTCCCACCGCAGAATGCGCCAGCTGAATAGTGCTACAAATCCAGTGCGCGATAGACTGCTTAGAAGCAGGTGCACCTAACTTGTTGGGTGCATATAGAACAAACAGCGATTCAGTTTTCCTGACTCCAGCCGTCCTGGAAACATAAATTTTCAGGGCCCTGACTACGTCCAGAAACTTGGAATCCTCCAAGTCCCTAGTAGCTGCAGGCACCACAATAGGTTGGTTCAAGTGAAAAGCTGATACCACCTTCGGGAGAAACTGAGGACGAGTCCTCAACTCTGCCCTATCCATATGGAAAATCAGATAGGGGCTTTTACAGGACAAAGCCGCCAATTCTGACACCCGTCTGGCTGAAGCCAGAGCCAACAACATAACCACTTTCCACGTGAGATATTTTAAATCCACAGTCTTAAGTGGCTCAAACCAATGTGATTTTAGAAATTCCAAGACCACATTGAGATCCCAAGGTGCCACTGGGGGCACAAAAGGAGGCTGAATATGCAGAACTCCCTTGACAAAAGTCTGAACTTCAGGCAGTGTGTCACGATCCGGGTATCTGGACGCCATTTCTTACCCATCAGATGCCTCCTAAGGCTGGCTCAGCGCTCCAGGACCAGATCCCATCTGTTATCCTAAGGTTCACATTCCTGCATCCTCTCCTGTCTCTCTGAGACGCTGTCACAGTAACGCCATATTACATCTGGCATGGCGTCTCCCGCGGCCTCCGCCGCCGTCCCTGAGCTTTTGCATGCAGAGTGTCAGAGTGGCGATTACGTCAGCCGCGGCCTCCGCTGTGTCCGCGTGGTTGGATGTGCACTTGTCAGACTGGCGTCTCCTGTCTCCGGTGGCCGGCGCCGCCATTACTGTTTTCATTACCATATGGATTACAAACCAAACTTCCCTCCAAGTGTCTGCATGGGCGCAGCCATCTTGGATTCTGTCAGCTGATCATTTCCACCAATCTGTTGTCAGTATTGTTAATCTGCATAATTGCCTAGCCAATCCCTTCCTTGCTGCAGGTATAAATATGTTGTGCCTGAGCAAGGAAGGCGTCAGTGCTTTGGTTGTCAAACCTAGTTCCAGTTTGTCTCTCTCCTGTAATTGTGTAAGGATGTGCCCTGTGGGCACATCCATGTGGCTGTCCCTAGCTGGGGGCAGCGCTGGGGCAGCTTGTCTGTCCCCAGCGCGGAGTGTGCGGCGGCGGGTGCCTGGTGCAGGGATCGGATGTTTCCCTGCACCAGGCTGTCGGCGGCGGAGAGCAGCGCGGCGGCGCTTTAAACTTGGCGCCGCTGGGGCCGCCAATGAGAAGCGCCGCCCGCGGCTTTTTGAATCCGGCGCCGTCCGCGAGCCAATCACGGCTCGCGGGGCGCCGGCCAATCAGGAACAGGCGCGGCGAGCCAATCGGCGCTCGCCGCGTCATAGGCCCCGCCCCCGGCGTCTGACGTCAGACGCCGGGCGGGAGCCTGAAGGAGAGGCCGCGCCGAAGAGCGGCAGAAGACACGTGCGGGAGCAGCGGAAGAGGTCGTCGGCGCGCCGGAGCGCAGAAGAACATCCGGCGCAGAGGAGAAGACGACGGCCGTGGAAAGAAGAGCTCCGGTGGCCGCTGAAGAGGCCGGAAGACGTCGGGCTCCGGGAAGATGTCCAGCGGCGGCTGGACGCGGCGAGGAGACGGCGGCGCCGCTGGCCAGGACGGGCCAGCGGCAGAAGAGTTCCTCCAGGTCGAGAAGCGCTGCAGTGGTGGGAAGCAATTGAGCTGTGCAGTTCCCCACTGCAGCCTTCTCCACCGCAGGTAGGCCCTTCTAAGGTGCCCCCCCCCCTCTCCTCCGCTAGACCACCGGGTGTTCGGGCAATAGGCCCGTGGGCACAGTCAGGCCCTCCCGGCCTGTGGGCATTGAGTCGGGCCCTCCCGGCCCGTGGGCATTGAGTCGGGCCTCCTGGCCCGTGGGGCATGTAGTCGGGCCCTCCAGGCCCGTGTCCAAGATAGGCAGGCACTAGGCCTGGGGGCACAGGTTGGGCACTAGGCCCATAAGGATAGTCAGGCCACAGGCCTGTGGGCAGTTAGGCGGGCACTAGGCCCGGGGCACATATCAGGCACTAGGCCTGTGGGACGATAGAGGGCATTAGGCCCTAGCGTATTTTGGCCAGTAGGTACAGATAAGGTGACCCTGGGCACAAGGCCCAGGTCACCCAACGGGCAGCAAGTTAGGCGGGCGCTAGGCCCGTGGGTAAAGTCAGGCCTCCGGCCTGTGGGCAGTTAGGGGGCGCTAGGCCCAGCGAAGCAGTGTTTCCCTGAGGTGAGTAAAGGTGGTACTGGGCGCTAGGCTCAGGCCACCCTGAGAGTACGGTAGGTGGGTGAGCTGTGCGGTCCCCACTACTGGGTGTTCTGGGTCGGGTAGATAAAGGGACAGCACCGTTTTATGTTGTAACTCCGATAGTGTGTTATATGTTGTTACCGTGCAGGGCAAAGTGTATGTGTTGTGTAAGTTGTGCATAGTTGTGTTGCACCACACCCACAGAGCTAGTTTGAGGACTCCGCTGTTGTAGATAGTATAGGGTGTGACACTAGGTCAGAGTTAGGCCCTGCACGGCTGTTTCTCTTTGCCTCCTTACAGGGACCTGTAAGTGGAGAAGATCGGAGTGCAAGACTTGTGACGGTGAGTAGCATTCGTGTGCGTTTGTCCCTTGTTTGTCCCCGAGCGCCGGAGTCGGGATTGCTCACGGACGTGAGAATCCTTTTCATCACACTACGTGCGAAAGCGCGAGTGTGTGAAATCTGGGTGGCTGAGGCTTTGTGCCGGTGATGACCATTCGCCCAACCGGTGAAGGTCGCGGCCACCCCTGGGGTATCCCCTGTTCCAGCGGAAGAAGGGTCGATACCCCCTTTGATGTAAACCATTCTCTCCTCAGCTCGGTCGACGGTCAGCTCCAAGAGGGAATCGCCGTGTCCGGATCCGACTGAAGAATTCCAGGTCCGTTGAAGGTTCCGGTACCTGAAGGTGAGAGAGAGCGGCGCCTGGTGAGTACAGAGTCTACACCTGCACGGCAGCAGGCACCACCACACGCACCGCACATCTCACACTTGGCGTAGTCGGCAGGATCAAAGAGACCGGATCACGGACACGATGTGGAACGCCACCAAGAAGACCTCCCTGCGGACGGCTCCGGAGAAGACTCACCCCCGGACGTGTGCGGACCAGAGCGACTGGGTGACGGTGTCTGGGGCAGACATCCTGAAGATGGTGCAGCGGTCGGTCCAGCGTGAAAAAGAAGAGCGCTGGGAGAAGGGGCGCAAGAAGGCCGCTGTGACGCCCTGCAAGAAATGTCGGCAAACAGGTCACTTTGCCGACGAGTGTACTTGGCGAGAGACGTCCCCAAAGAAGGTGGTCCAGGAAGCGGACCGAAGACGTCAGAAGGGCCAAGCGAAGAAGGAGTCCTGGTGTTTGCTCTGCGGAAACTACGGGCATGAGCACAACAGTTGTCCCTGGGACGAAGAGTCGAGCGAAGACGAGGTTGATTCCCGGTGTGAAAGCTGTGGAGATCCCCGACATCGGCTCCTGGAATGTCCATGGACGGAAGACAGGACGGACTACGAGGCCACGGTGAAGCAGCTGACAGAGTCTCGTCAGCAGCTTTGGGACCGGGTGGCTGCAGAGCCTGTGTGTGCGCTCTGCGAGGCGAGAGGACATGCGCTTCCCGATTGTCCGTGGAACGAAGACCGGATGATTGCGGATGGTCGCGCCCAGAGATGGGAGGAGGAAACCAGGGAAATGGAGCGGAAGGCCTTGCTTGAAGTTAATTCGCAGGTGCCCATTTCCTCGGAGCCGGAACCAACGGGTGAAGATTCCCCAGTGAAGGAGGTGGACCAGGAACCCGTCTTGGAGAAGGTGACAGTGGCCCTCCCTTGTTGGAAGTGTCGGCGACCAGGACATGCGGCCAGTGAGTGCCCCTGGGAAGATGCCGCGGACCTACTCTGTCCCAGGAAAGTGACCCCAGTAAGGCAGAATCCTTTCCCGCATGAGGCGGAGGTGGACGACTGGGAGGTGAAGAGACCACGCTGCGAAGAAAAGCGTGAAGACCCAGTGACGGAGACGTCCGGAATCTCCCCGCGATGGAACCGTCCGCGACCAGGACGTGCGGAACAGGAGTGTCCTGGGTACCAAGAGATGCCAGTGGAAGCAAAGGAGTACGCTGAGGAAGTAACGATGCCAGCGGAAGCGAAGGAGTACGCTGAGGAAGTAACGATGCCAGCGGAAGCGCAAGAGTACGCTGAGGAAGCAGAGGTGCCAGCGGAAGCGAAGAAGTACGCTGAGGAGGAAAGTAATACCCCAGTCCAGATATCGGAGGAGGACTCGGACTACGGTGAGCTGTCCGCCGACGAATCCCTCCCAGAACAGATGGAGGACGACTCTGGCATCGGAAGCGCCGACGAGAGTGACTGGCAGGATCGGGTGGAGTCATGCTTCCAGTTGAATGCCCTCCGTGAAGAGGAGGAGATAGTCCTGGAGCAAGAATACCTGCCAGGAGTGCCGAAATGGACCGACGTACGGGGACAGGACTGTGATGCCGTGGGAGGACCCGTTCCAGAGGAAGACACAGGACCTTTGGAGATGCCCCACGAGGAAATTCGACATGTGGTGGCTGTTGCCCGGGAGGAAACGGATGCCCCGGAGGATTCCGCTGTTGGGTGGTGGTCGGTACCACGCCCTGAAGACAGGGACGATGTCCCAGACGATCTGGAAGGCCAAGAGTGGGTGACTGTTGTCCCCGTGGAGGAAGATTCCCCTTGGTGGCCCACGTTGAGCAACCGTGGGGAGATGCCACTTCCCCAGAGGATCCACCGATGGAGGTCAGGAGGAACGAAGAAGAGGAACCCGGAGCTGGAGGTGGAAGGATGTGGGGTCACAGCCTGTCCGGGCTGGACCCTTGAACACAACCTCGCCGGAAGGACCTCGGAATTCCCTGACACGCGGACAATGGAAGTCGTGAGGAACTTTGTAGGGACTACAAAGGAAAAAGGGGGGGGAAATGTAAGGATGTGCCCTGTGGGCACATCCATGTGGCTGTCCCTAGCTGGGGGCAGCGCTGGGGCAGCTTGTCTGTCCCCAGCGCGGAGTGTGCGGCGGCGGGTGCCTGGTGCAGGGATCGGATGTTTCCCTGCACCAGGCTGTCGGCGGCGGAGAGCAGCGCGGCGGCGCTTTAAACTTGGCGCCGCTGGGGCCGCCAATGAGAAGCGCCGCCCGCGGCTTTTTGAATCCGGCGCCGTCCGCGAGCCAATCACGGCTCGCGGGGCGCCGGCCAATCAGGAACAGGCGCGGCGAGCCAATCGGCGCTCGCCGCGTCATAGGCCCCGCCCCCGGCGTCTGACGTCAGACGCCGGGCGGGAGCCTGAAGGAGAGGCCGCGCCGAAGAGCGGCAGAAGACACGTGCGGGAGCAGCGGAAGAGGTCGTCGGCGCGCCGGAGCGCAGAAGAACATCCGGCGCAGAGGAGAAGACGACGGCCGTGGAAAGAAGAGCTCCGGTGGCCGCTGAAGAGGCCGGAAGACGTCGGGCTCCGGGAAGATGTCCAGCGGCGGCTGGACGCGGCGAGGAGACGGCGGCGCCGCTGGCCAGGACGGGCCAGCGGCAGAAGAGTTCCTCCAGGTCGAGAAGCGCTGCAGTGGTGGGAAGCAATTGAGCTGTGCAGTTCCCCACTGCAGCCTTCTCCACCGCAGGTAGGCCCTTCTAAGGTGCCCCCCCCCCCCTCTCCTCCGCTAGACCACCGGGTGTTCGGGCAATAGACCCGTGGGCACAGTCAGGCCCTCCCGGCCTGTGGGCATTGAGTCGGGCCCTCCCGGCCCGTGGGCATTGAGTCGGGCCTCCTGGCCCGTGGGGCATGTAGTCGGGCCCTCCAGGCCCGTGTCCAAGATAGGCAGGCACTAGGCCTGGGGGCACAGGTTGGGCACTAGGCCCATAAGGATAGTCAGGCCACAGGCCTGTGGGCAGTTAGGCGGGCACTAGGCCCGGGGCACATATCAGGCACTAGGCCTGTGGGACGATAGAGGGCATTAGGCCCTAGCGTATTTTGGCCAGTAGGTACAGATAAGGTGACCCTGGGCACAAGGCCCAGGTCACCCAACGGGCAGCAAGTTAGGCGGGCGCTAGGCCCGTGGGTAAAGTCAGGCCTCCGGCCTGTGGGCAGTTAGGGGGCGCTAGGCCCAGCGAAGCAGTGTTTCCCTGAGGTGAGTAAAGGTGGTACTGGGCGCTAGGCTCAGGCCACCCTGAGAGTACGGTAGGTGGGTGAGCTGTGCGGTCCCCACTACTGGGTGTTCTGGGTCGGGTAGATAAAGGGACAGCACCGTTTTATGTTGTAACTCCGATAGTGTGTTATATGTTGTTACCGTGCAGGGCAAAGTGTATGTGTTGTGTAAGTTGTGCATAGTTGTGTTGCACCACACCCACAGAGCTAGTTTGAGGGCTCCGCTGTTGTAGATAGTATAGGGTGTGACACTAGGTCAGAGTTAGGCCCTGCACGGCTGTTTCTCTTTGCCTCCTTACAGGGACCTGTAAGTGGAGAAGATCGGAGTGCAAGACTTGTGACGGTGAGTAGCATTCGTGTGCGTTTGTCCCTTGTTTGTCCCCGAGCGCCAGAGTCGGGATTGCTCACGGACGTGAGAATCCTTTTCATCACACTACGTGCGAAAGCGCGAGTGTGTGAAATCTGGGTGGCTGAGGCTTTGTGCCGGTGATGACCATTCGCCCAACCGGTGAAGGTCGCGGCCACCCCTGGGGTATCCCCTGTTCCAGCGGAAGAAGGGTCGATACCCCCTTTGATGTAAACCATTCTCTCCTCAGCTCGGTCGACGGTCAGCTCCAAGAGGGAATCGCCGTGTCCGGATCCGACTGAAGAATTCCAGGTCCGTTGAAGGTTCCGGTACCTGAAGGTGAGAGAGAGCGGCCCCTGTGAGTACAGAGTCTACACCTGCACGGCAGCAGGCACCACCACACGCACCGCACCTCTCACAATTGTCTTTCAGGTTCCAGCTCCTGTGTCATACTTCCACTATAGAGACCCGCACCAGCATTCCACCTGCGGTGTAGCCTGACTCTCCTATCCATTTGGATTCATCTGTTTCCAGCTACAGATCTACCTGCTTTCAGCATCCAGCTTCCAGCAGTGGTCAGCTCTTCTTAAAGTGCCGGTACCCTTTTCTGCAGATTATCATTTATCACCGGCATTATAATTTCACCGCTCTTAAACTTAAACTTCATCTCATATTTCATCGCTCTCAAGTTCATTTATTATTTAACTGGTTCCAGCCAGTATCCTCTCCGTGCCAACTACAGTCTGGTTCCAGCCAGTATCCACAGCAGCCGTTTTATCTACAGCAGCCCAGCTTTTCCTGGAACACCAGCTGGTACGATCCTGGGCTTTCTCCATTGCTACAGTCGGGCCTGGTAAGGACTTTCCAACTAGAAGATTATAAGAACTCTCTCACACTACCAGAGCCTGTGGCTCTTGCCACCCTGTAGTACCCAGGAACTGTATTTATCCTCTGCTGACTTTTTATGTTTTCTTTTACTGCTGCTGTGTTGCGGAGTTGTCATAAATAAACATCATTGACTTTTATCCAAGTTGTCGTGGTCACGCCTTCGGGCAGTTATTCTTCATGTTACTTACATGTCCAGGTGTCTGATACAACCTCCCAGGTTCCGGTACATCTCAGCCCCTACAACTGAGGCTGCCTCCCGTCAGCTCAGGCCCTCAGTTGTGACACAGTGAAGCCAGTTCTTTCTGGAAGAAAATCGACAGGGCCGAGATCTGGACCTTAATGGACCCCAATTTGAGGCCCAAAGTCACATCTGCTTGCAGGAAGTGTAAGAAACGACCCAGTTGAAATTCCTCCGTTGGGGCCTTCTTGGCCTCACACCAAGCAACATATTTCCGCCAAATGCGGTGATAATGCTTTGCGGTGACATCCTTCCTGGCTTTGATCAGGGTAGGGATGACTTCCTCCGGAATACCTTTTTCCTTCAGGATCCGGCGTTCAACCGCCATGCCGTCAAACGCAGCCGCGGTAAGTCTTGGAACAGACAGGGTCCCTGCTGCAGCAGGTCTTGTCTGAGCGGCAGAGGCCAAGGGTCCTCTGCAAGCATCTCTTCAAGTTCCGGGTACCAAGTCCTTCTTGGCCAATCCGGAGCCACGAGAATAGTTCTCACTCCTCGCCTTCTTATTATTCTCAGTACCTTGGGTATGAGAGGCAGAGGAGGAAACACATAAACCGACTGGTACACCCACGGTGTCACTAGAGCGTCCACAGCGATCGCCTGAGGGTCCCTTGACCTGGCGCAATACCTTTTTAGCTTTTTGTTTAGGCGGGACGCCAACATGTCCACCTGTGGTTTTTCCCAACGGTTGACCAGCATTCGGAAAACTTCTGGATGAAGTCCCCATTCTCCCGGGTGGAGGTCGTGCCTGCTGAGGAAGTCTGCTTCCCAGTTGTCCACTCCCGGAATGAATACTGCTGTCAGTGCTAACACATGATTCTCTGCCCATCGGAGAATCCTTGTGGCTTCTGCCATTGCCCTCCTGCTTCTTGTGCCGCCCTGTCTGTTTACATGGGCGACCGCCATGATGTTGTCTGACTGGATCAGCACCGGCCGGTTCTGAAGCAGGGGTCTTGCTTGACTTAGGGCATTGTAAATGGCCCTTAGCTCCAGAATATTTATGTGAAGTGAAATCTCCTGATTCGACCACAGTCCTTGGAAATTTCTTCCCTGTGTGACTGCCCCCCAGCCCCGAAGGCTGGCGTCCGTGGTCACCAGGACCCAGTCCTGTATTCCGAATCTGCGGCCCTCTAGTAGATGAGCCTTCTGCAGCCACCACAGCAGCGACACCCTGGTTCTTGCCGATAGGGTTATCCGCTGTTTTATCTGTTGATGGGACCCGGACCATTTGTCCAACAGGTCCCACTGGAAAGTCCTTGCGTGGAACCTTCCGAATGGAATTGCCTCGTACGAAGCTACCATCTTTCCCAGGACTCGTGTGCATTGATGTACCGACACCTGTCCCGGTTTTAGGATGTCTCTGACTAGAGATGACAACTCCTCGGCTTTTTCCACTGGAAGAAACACTCTTTTCTGATCTGTGTCCAGAATAATTCCCAGGAACAGAAGACGTGTCGTCGGGACCAGCTGTGACTTTGGAATATTGAGAATCCAGCCGTGCTGTTGTAGCACTTCCCGAGCAAGTGCTACCCCTACTATCAACTGTTCCTTGGACCTCGCCTTTATCAGGAGATCGTCCAAGTACGGGATAATTGAAACTCCTTTCTTGCGAAGGAGTATCATCATTTCGGCCATTACCTTGGTAAAGACCCTCGGTGCCGTGGATAACCCAAACGGCAGCGTCTGGAACTGATAGTGACAGTCCTGTACCACAAATCTGAGGTACTCCTGGTGAGGAGGGTAAATGGGGACATGTAGGTACGCATCCTTGATGTCCAGGGAGACCATGTAGTCCCCCTCCTCCAGGCTCGCAATAACCGCCCTGAGCGATTCCACCTTGAACTTGAACCTTTTGATATAAGTGTTCAAGGATTTTAAATTTAAGATGGGTCTCACCGAACCGTCCGGTTTCGGTACCACAAACATTGTGGAATAGTAACCCTTTCCTTGCTGAAGGAGGGGTACCTTGACAATCACTTGCTGTGAATACAGTTTTTGAATAGCCACCAACACTGCCTCCCTGGCAGAGGGAGTTGCCGGTAAGGCAGATTTTAGGAAACGGCGGGGGGGAGACGTCTCGAATTCCAGTCTGTACCCCTGAAGTACTACTTGAAGGACCCAGGGATCCACCTGTGAGAGAGCCCACTGTGCGCTGAAATTTTTGAGACGGGCCCCCATCGTACCCGGGTCCGCCTGAGCAGCCCCAGCGTCATGCTGTGGACTTACCGGACGCAGGGGAGGACTTCTGCTCTTGGGAACTAGCTGTGTGTTGCAGCTTTTTTCCTCTACCTTTGCCTCTCGGCAGAAAGGATGAGCCTCTAGCCCTCTTGCTTTTCTGCGGCCGAAAGGACTGTACCTGATAATACGGTGCTTTCTTTTGCTGTGGGGCAGCCTGTGGCAAAAAGGTCGATTTCCCAGCAGTAGCTGTGGACACGAGGTCCGAAAGACCATCCCCAAACAGTTCCACCCCCTTATAGGGCAAAACCTCCATGTGCCGCTTTGAGTCGGCATCGCCAGCCCATTGCCGAGTCCATAACCCCCTTCTGGCGGCAATGGACATAGCGCTTATTCTTGATGCCAGCCGGCAAATATCCCTCTGTGCATCACGCATGTATAAGACTGCATCTTTTACATGCTCAATCGTCAGCAAAATATTGTCCCTATCCATGGTATCGATATTATCTGACAGGGAATCTGACCACGCAGCAGCAGCACTGCACATCCAAGCTGATGCAATCGCTGGTCGTAATATAATGCCCGTGTGTGTGTAAATAGCTTTTAGGGTAGCCTCCTGCTTTCTATCAGCAGGTTCCTTCAGGGTGGCCGTATCCGGAGACGGTAGTGCCACCTTCTTTGATAAGCGTGTCAGCGCCTTATCTACCCTAGGGGGTGTTTCCCAACGTGACCTATCCTCTAACGGGAAAGGGTACGCTGCCAATAATCGTTTTGAAATTATCAATTTCTTATCAGGGGAAGTCCACGCTTCCTCACACACCTCATTTAATTCCTCAGATGCAGGAAAAACTACTGGTAGTTTTTTCTCACCAAACATAATACCCTTTTTTGTGGTACCTGGGGTATTATCAGAAATGTGTAAAACATTTTTCATTGCCTCAATCATGTAACGGGTGGACCTATTGGAGGGTACACTAGTCTCATCATCGTCGACACTGGAGTCGGTATCCGTGTCGACGTCTGTATCTGTCACCTGAGTTAGCGGGCGTTTTAGAGCCCCTGATGACATTTGAGACGCTGGAACAGGCACAAGCTGTGTAGCCGGCTGTCCTATGTCGTCAAACCTTTTGTGTAAGGAGTTGACACTTTCACGCAATTCCTTCCATAAGTCCAGCCACACAGGTGTCGACCCCGCAGGGGGTGACATCACATTCACAGGCATTTGCTCCGCCTCCACATCATTTTCCTCCTCATACATGTCGACACAGCAGTACCGACACACAGCAGACACACAGGGAATGCTCTTACAGAGGACAGGAGCCCACAAAGCCCTTTGGGGAGACAGAGGGAGAGTATGCCAGCACACACCAGAGCGCTATATATCACAGGGATATCACCTATAGAAGTGTATTTTCCCTTTATAGCTGCATAAATATAGTTATAGCAGGGACGTGCAGTCAGGGGAGGCAGGGGAGGCAGTGCCTCCCCTGTCATTAAAGGGATTAAAAGAATACAGAGAAGATACTTATGGCATCTTCTGTGTCATAAGTATCTTCTTATAGTAATCTAGTCTTTCATAGCGTTTAAAAAATGATTTTGGAGGCACCTTTAACGGTGCCTCTCGCTGCTAATACTAAATGGCCGGAAACAGGGGGCGGGCAGGGGGCGTGGTCATGCAGAGGGCTGTAAAAGCCCATTAAAAAAAGCATTAGAAGCGGCACCTATAGAGGTGCCGCAGTGCAGCAGGGACGTGCTTTCAGTCATGAAAGCACGCCCCTGTCACAGTGATTGGGCAGCAGCAGCAGCAGATGCAGCAGCACTGACAGTGACCTGCATGCTTCTGTCACCGTCAGTGCTGCTGCTGTTACACGGAGAGACGAGAGAGTGCCAGTGTCTTCTGCTGCAGTTAGTGGCAGACAGTGCATGTAAGTGTTTAGCACACACTGTCACACCACCGATTTATTCTTGTCCACTCACTGTCTGTCAGGTCTTTCATTAACTTATTAGCGCCACAATCGCGGCGCTGCCAAGTTAATGAAATCCCTGAACTTTAACACACATAGTCACTCATTAGTACATTAATTCCCCTGCAGCCCCCCCCCCCCCCCCATTCCCCACTCGAATTAAAACTTGATTTAGCTTTTTATTCATTTTAGCGGCGGGACTTATACGGCGGCGGGCGGCTGCGGTGCGGCGGGGCTTGTGTGGCGGAGCCGGGAGTTATGCGGCGGCGGCGGGCGGCCTCGGCGGGGCTTGTGTGACTGTGGCGGAGCTGGGCGTTATGCGGCGGCGGCGGGAGGCCTCGGCGGGGCTTGTGCGGCGGCAGCAGGCGGACGCGGCGGGGCTTGTGCGGCGGAGGCGGGCAGCGGGACTTCAGCGGCGGCAAGCGGCGGGACTTCTGCGGCGGGCGGCGAAACTCAGCGTTGTGGCTGCAGGTCTGGATCATGGATCCAGTCCCTGCAGCCATTAAGGAAACTTGCTTGAGGGTCTTTCCACTAACAAAAATGGCGCTGCTGTGCAGAGCCATTTTTGAAATCCAAGATGGCCGCCGCGAGCCAATCACGGCTCGCCGCGTCATCGCCCCGCCCACCAGGGGCCTGCTTATAAAAGCCAGCACGAGCCCGGAGCAGGCAGTTCGTCGGCGGTGTAGGAGCAGAGAAGAGCTCCAGAAGAAAGAAGTCCTGGTGGGCGGTGGCCATGTAAGAGCTTACAGGCTGCTGCCACCCAGGTGAAGACGTCAGAAGTCCTGGGTGAGGGCAGCAGCCATGTAAGAGCTTACAGGCTGCTGCCACCCAGGTGAAGACGTCAGAAGTCCTGGGTGAGGGCAGTAGCCATGTAAGAGCTTACAGGCTGCTGCCACCCAGGCGAAGTCGGCGGAAGCCCTGGTGTGTCGGCAGCCGCGCAAAAGAGCTATATGGCGGCCGACACGCCAGGCGAAGACGGCTAAAGCCCTGGTGGGCGCTGTCCCGCCAGGTGAAGACGGCTAAAGCCCTGGTGGGTCGGCGGCCGCGCAAAAGAGCTATATGGCCGCCGACCCGCCAGGCGAAGGCGGCGGAAGCCCTGGTGGGCGCTGTCCCGCCAGGTGAAGACGGCGAAAGCCCTGGTGGGTCGGCGGCCGCGCAAAAGCGCTATATGGCCACCGACCCGCCAGGCGAAGGCGGCGAAAGCCCTGGTGGGCGCTGTCTCGCCAGGCGAAGGCGGCGGAAGCCTTGGTGGGCGCTGTCCCGCTAGGCGAAGGCGGCGGAAGCCCTGGTGGGCGCTGTCCCGCCAGAGGAAGACGGCGAAAGCCCTGGTGGGTCGGCGGCCGCGCAAAAGAGCTATATGGCCGCCGACCCGTCAGGTGAAGGAGCAGATAAATAAAATAAGATTTTACTTACCGATAAATCTATTTCTCGTAGTCCGTAGTGGATGCTGGGACTCCGTCAGGACCATGGGGAATAGCGGCTCCGCAGGAGACAGGGCACAAAATTTAAAAGTTTGACCACTAGGTGGTGTGTACTGGCTCCTCCCCCTATGACCCTCCTCCAAGCCTCAGTTAGGATACTGTGCCCGGACGAGCGTACACAATAAGGAAGGATTTTGAATCCCGGGTAAGACTCATACCAGCCACACCAATCACACCGAACAACTTGTGATCTGAACCCAGTTAACAGTATGACAAACGTAGGAGCCTCTGAACAGACGGCTCACAACAATAACAACCCGATTTTTTTGTAACAATAACTATGTACAAGTATTGCAGACAATCCGCACTTGGGATGGGCGCCCAGCATCCACTACGGACTACGAGAAATAGATTTATCGGTAAGTAAAATCTTATTTTCTCTGACGTCCTAGTGGATGCTGGGACTCCGTCAGGACCATGGGGATTATACCAAAGCTCCCAAACGGGCGGGAGAGTGCGGATGACTCTGCAGCACCGAATGAGAGAACTCCAGGTCCTCCTTAGCCAGGGTATCAAATTTGTAGAATTTTACAAACGTGTTCTCCCCTGACCACGTAGCTGCTCGGCAGAGTTGTAATGCCGAGACCCCTCGGGCAGCCGCCCAAGATGAGCCCACTTTCCGTGTGGAATGGGCTTTTACAGATTTTGGCTGTGGCAGGCCTGCCACAGAATGTGCAAGCTGTATTGTACTACAAATCCAACGAGCAATAGTCTGCTTAGAAGCAGGAGCACCCAGCTTGTTGGGTGCATACAGGATAAACAGCGAGTCAGATTTTCTGACTCCAGCCGTCCTGGAAACATATATTTTCAGGGCCCTGACTACGTCCAGCAACTTGGAATCCTCCAAGTCCCTAGTAGCCGCAGGTACCACAATAGGCTGGTTTAAGTGAAACGCTGAAACCACCTTAGGGAGAAATTGAGGACGAGTCCTCAATTCTGCCCTGTCCGTATGAAAAATTAGGTAAGGGCTTTTATAGGATAAAGCCGCCAATTCTGAGACACGCCTGGCTGAAGCCAGGGCTAACAGCATTACCACTTTCCATGTGAGATATTTTAAGTCCACAGTGATGAGTGGTTCAAACCAATGTGATTTTAGGAACCCCAAAACTACATTGAGATCCCAAGGTGCCACTGGAGGCACAAAAGGAGGCTGTATATGCAGTACCCCCTTGACAAACGTCTGAACTTCAGGAACTGAAGCTAGTTCTTTTTGGAAGAATATCGACAGGGCCGAAATTTGAACCTTAATGGACCCTAATTTTAGGCCCATAGACAGTCCTGTTTGCAGGAAATGCAGGAAACGACCCCAGTTGAAATTCCTCTGTAGGGGCCTTCCTGGCCTCACACCACGCAACATATTTACGCCAAATACGGTGATAATGTTGCACGGTTACATCCTTCCTGGCTTTGATCAGGGTAGGGATGACTTCATCCGGAATGCCTTTTTCCTTCAGGATCCGGCGTTCAACCGCCATGCCGTCAAACGCAGCCGCGGTAAGTCTTGGAACAGACAGGGTCCCTGCTGGAGCAGGTCCTTTCTTAGAGGTAGAGGCCACGGGTCTTCCGTGAGCATCTCTTGAAGTTCCGGGTACCTGTCCAGTTTTTTGTTGAGGCGGGACGCCATCATATCCACCATTGGTTTTTCCCAACGGTTCACAATCATGTGGAAGACTTCTGGATGAAGTCCCCACTCTCCCGGGTGTAGATCGTGTCTGCTGAGGAAGTCTGCTTCCCAGTTGTCCACTCCCGGAATGAATACTGCTGACAGTGCTATCACATGATCTTCCGCCCAGCGAAGAATCCTTGCAGCTTCTGCCATTGCTGTCCTGCTTCTTGTGCCGCCCTGTCTGTTTACGTGGGCGACTGCCGTGATGTTGTCCGACTGGATCAACACCGGCTGACCCTGAAGCAGGGGTTTTGCCAGACTTAGAGCATTGTAAATCGCTCTTAGCTCCAGTATATTTATGTGAAGAGACATCTCCAGGCTTGACCATATTCCCTGGAAGTTTCTTCCTTGTGTGACCGCTCCCCAGCCTCTCAGACTGGCATCCGTGGTCACCAGGACCCAGTCCTGTATGCCGAATCTGCGGCCCTCTAACAGATGAGCACTCTGCAACCACCACAGAAGAGACACCCTTGTCCGTGGCGATAAGGTTATCCGCTGATGCATCTGCAGATGCGATCCGGACCATTTGTCCAGCAGATCCCACTGAAAAGTTCGTGCGTGGAATCTGCCGAATGGAATCGCTTCGTAAAAAGCCACCATCTTTCCCAGGACTCTTGTGCATTGATGCACAGACACTGTCACTGGTTTTAGGAGGTTCCTGACAAGTTCGGATAACTCCCTGGCTTTCTCCTCCGGAAGAAACACCTTTTTCTGAACCGTGTCCAGAATCATTCCCAGGAACAGCAGACGTGTCGTCGGGGTCAACTGAGATTTTGGAAAATTCAGAATCCACCCGTGTTGTTGCAGCACTAGTTGGGTTAGTGCTACTCCGTCTTCCAGCTGTTCTCTGGATCTTGCCCTTATCAGGAGATCGTCCAAGTAAGGGATAATTAATACGCCTCTTCTTCGTAGAAGGATCATCATTTCGGCCATTACCTTGGTAAAGACCCGAGGTGCCGTGGACAATCCAAACGGCAGCGTCTGAAACTGATAATGACAGTTTTGCACCACGAACCTGAGGTACCCTTGATGTGAAGGGCAAATTGGGACATGCAGGTAAGCGTCCTTTATGTCCAGGGACACCATAAAGTCCCCTTCTTCCAGATTCGCTATCACTGCTCTGAGTGACTCCATCTTGAACTTGAATTTTTGTATGTACAGGTTCAAAGATTTGAGATTTAGAATAGGTCTTACCGAGCCGTCCGGCTTCGGTACCACAAATAGCGTGGAGTAATACCCCTTTCCCTGTTGTAGGAGGGGTACCTTGACTATCACCTGCTGAGCAAACAGCTTGTGAATGGCTTCCAATACCGTCGCCCTGTCCGAGGGAGACGTTGGCAAAGCAGACTTTAGGAACCGGCGAGGGGGAGACTTCTCGAATTCCAACGTGTAACCCTGAGATACTACCTGTAGAATCCAGGGGTCCACCTGTGAGCAAGCCCACTGTGCGCTGAAATTCTTGAGTCGACCCCCCACCGTTCCTGAGTCCGCTTGTAAGGCCCCAGCGTCATGCTGAGGGCTTTGCAGAACCCTGGGAGGGCTTCTGTTCCTGGGCAGGGGCTGCTTGCTGCCCTCTCTTACCCCTTCCTCTGCCCCGAGGCAGATATGACTGTCCTTTTGTCCGCTTGTTCTTATAGGAACGAAAGGACTGCGGCTGAAAAGACGGTGTCTTTTTCTGTTGGGAGGGGGTCTGAGGTAAAAAAGTGGATTTTCCGGCAGTTGCCGTAGCCACCAGATCCGATAGACCGACGCCAAATAATTCCTCCCCTTTATACGGCAATACTTCCATATGTCGTTTGGAATCCGCATCACCTGACCACTGTCGCGTCCATAAACTCCTTCTGGCAGATATGGACATCGCATTTACTCTCGATGCCAGAGTGCAAATATCTCTCTGCGCATCTCGCATATAAAGGAAAGCATCCTTTAATTGCTCTATAGTCAATAAAATACTGTCCCTATCCAGGGTATCAATATTTTCAGTCAGGGAATCCAACCAGACGACCCCAGCACTGCACATCCAGGCTGAGGCGATGGCTGGTCGCAGTATAACACCAGTATGAGTGTATATACTTTTCAGGGTAGTTTCCAGCCTCCTATCAGCTGGATCCTTGAGGGCGGCCGTATCAGGAGACGGTAACGCCACTTGTTTCGATAAGCGTGTGAGCGCCTTATCCACCCTAGGGGGTGTTTCCCAGCGCGCCCTAACCTCTGGCGGGAAAGGGTATAATGCTAATAACTTTTTTGAAATTAGCATTTTTCTATCTGGGTTAACCCACGCTTCATCACATACATCATTTAATTCCTCTGATTCAGGAAAAACTACAGGTAGTTTTTTCACACCCCACATAATACCCTTTTTTGTGGTACTTGTAGTATCAGAAATGTTCAAAACCTCCTTCATTGCCGTGATCATGTAACGTGTGGCCCTACTGGAAAATACGTTTGTTTCCTCACCGTCGACACTGGAGTCAGTGTCCGTGTCTGGGTCTGTGTCGACCATCTGAGGTAACGAGCGCTTTAGAGCCCCTGACGGTGTTTGAGACGCCTGTACAGGTAATAACTGATTTGCCGGCTGTCTAATTCCTTCCATAAGACCATCCAGTCAGGTGTCGACTCCCTAGGGGGTGACATCACTATTACAGGCAATTGCTCCGCCTCCATACCATTTTCCTCCTCATACATGTCGACACAACGTACCGACACACAGCACACACACAGGGAATGCTCTGATAGAGGACAGGACCCCACTAGCCCTTTGGGGAGACAGAGGGAGAGTTTGCCAGCACACACCAGAGCGCTATATATATACAGGGATAACCTTATATAAGTGTTTTTCCCTTATATAGCTGCTGTATAGATTTATCTGCCAAATTAGTGCCCCCCCTCTCTTGTTTTACCCTGTTTCTGTAGTGCAGGACTGCAGGGGAGAGTCAGGGAGCTTCCCTCCAACGGAGCTGTGAGGAAAAATGGCGCCAGTGTGCTGAGGAGATAGGCTCCGCCCCCTTCTCGGCGGCCTTTCTCCCGCTTTTTTAAGGAAAAATTGGCAGGGGTTAAATGCATCCATATAGCCCAGGAGCTATATGTGATGTATTTTTTGCCATATAAGGTGTTTTTATTGCGTCTCAGGGCGCCCCCCCCCCAGCGCCCTGCACCCTCAGTGACCGGAGTGTGAAGTGTGCTGAGAGCAATGGCGCACAGCTGCGGTGCTGTGCGCTACCTTATTGAAGACAGGACGTCTTCTGCCGCCGATTTTCCGGACCTCTTCAGTCTTCTGGCTCTGTAAGGGGGCCGGCGGCGTGGCTCTGGGACCCATCCATGGCTGGGCCTGTGATCGTCCCTCTGGAGCTAATGTCCAGTAGCCTAAGAAGCCCAATCCACTCTGCACGCAGGTGAGTTCGCTTCTTCTCCCCTTAGTCCCTCGGTGCAGTGAACCTGTTGCCAGCAGGATTCACTGAAAATAAAAAACCTATACTTAAACTTTTTTACTAAGCAGCTCAGGAGAGCCACCTAGTGAGCACCCTTCTCGTTCGGGCACAAAAATCTAACTGAGGCTTGGAGGAGGGTCATAGGGGGAGGAGCCAGTGCACACCAGGTAGTCCTAAAGCTTTTACTTTTGTGCCCAGTCTCCTGCGGAGCCGCTATTCCCCATGGTCCTTTCGGAGTCCCCAGCATCCACTAGGACATCAGAGAAATATATATATATATATATATATATATATATATATATATATATATATAGCATATTCAACACAGTGAGGCACTCCCGGCTATAGAAAAATGACGACACAGTCATAACAGATATCAATATTTCAATCAATTGATATCAAGTACCATTGTGTGTAGTGTCATCTGTCTATAGCAGAAGTGCCGCACTGTTTTGGGATATGCTATGAACAAAGGGGGTAATTCCAAGTTTCGCAGCAGGAATTCTGTTAGCAGTTGGGCAAAACCATGTGCACTGCAGGGGAGGCAGATATCACATGTGCAGAGAGAGCTAGATTTGGGTGGGGTGTGTTCAATCTGCAATTTAATTTGCAGTGTAAAAATAAAACAACCAGTATTTACCCTGCACAGAAATAAAATAACCCACCCAAATCTAACTCTCTCTGCAAATGATATATCTGCCACACCTGCAGTGCACATGGTTTTGCCCAACTGCTAAAAAATTTCCTGCTGCGATCAACTTGGAATTACCCCCAAAGTCTGTGTCTGTGTGTGTGTATAATATACACCTAGTATCATAACTTATATACACCCAGTATAATGTCGCAGTAGAGATCCTATTGCCTGCCCCTAACCCCCTCCCTGTCTAGGTCGACCACTGAAGGTCGACACTGACTGAAGGTTGTCGCATAACTAGGTCGACAGATATGGAAGATGAAGATGGTCATTAGTTCGACACACAAAAGGTCGAAAAAAAATTTGGGGTGGTTTCTTGACCTGAATTTCCATCTGGGACCATCAACAGTTGAAACGCTTCACTCAAAATGCTTCGCCGCAAGGTTTATGACCAACTCTACGCCCACTTGGAATGAGGCGGTATGATAAGGTCCTCAAACCCCCCTCCCCACTGCATATTCAGCCCCCTTTTGTGCCTCCAGTGGCACCTTGGCCGTGGTCCTTTCGGAGTTCCCAGCATCCACTACGGACTACGAGAAATAGATTTACCGGTTTCGCATCGCTTCCCAGGACATGTAAGTATACATTAATTGTTATTTAACTAAGCTATATATCGCATCGAACTGATGCGAGTGAAAAGTAACAGTTTTATCTTCATTTTCTACATGAATAGACCCCTATATCTATTGTACAGGTTTTGTTGTATTTGTTTATTTTTACTCTACCCGTACTAAACATTATACAAGAACAAAGCCTGCACATGTCATAGTCATCTGTGCAGTGCTATACGTCTGCCGAATATTGACAGCGGGTTAACCAGTGGGGTTTTAGATAGAAAATATACAATGGACTTTGCTGTCAAGCTTTAATTGATGCTGAAATCTGATGGTTAGTAAATAATGGGTTTGTAGATAGCAATCCGTAGATGTCCAGTAGATTGCAATAGACGGCAAAATAGACTCCTAAACAAATTTACCCCTTTGTTCTTAATATTAATTTCCTTGAATATACTTACGTAGGAAAGAAAATAAGAATTTACTTACCGATAATTCTATTTCTCATAGTCCGTAGTGGATGCTGGGAACTCCGTAAGGACCATGTGGAATAGCGGCTCCGCAGGAGACTGGGCACAAAAGTAAAAGCTTTAGGACTAGCTGGTGTGCACTGGCTCCTCCCCCTATGACCCTCCTCCAAGCCTCAGTTAGGATACTGTGCCCGGACGAGCGTACACAATAAGGAAGGATTTTGAATCCCGGGTAAGACTCATACCAGCCACACCAATCACACTGTACAACCTGTGATCTGAACCCAGTTAACAGCATGATAACAGAGGAGCCTCTGAAAAGATGGCTCACAACAATAATAACCCAATTTTTGTAACAATAACTATGTACAAGTATTGCAGACAATCCGCACTTGGGATGGGCGCCCAGCATCCACTACGGACTATGAGAAATAGAATTATCGGTAAGTAAATTCTTATTTTCTCTGACGTCCTAGTGGATGCTGGGAACTCCGTAAGGACCATGGGGATTATACCAAAGCTCCCAAACGGGCGGGAGAGTGCGGATGACTCTGCAGCACCGAATGAGAGAACTCCAGGTCCTCCTCAGCCAGGGTATCGAATTTGTAAAATTTAGCAAACGTGTTTGCCCCTGACCAAGTAGCTGCTCGGCAAAGTTGTAAAGCCGAGACCCCTCGGGCAGCCGCCCAAGATGAGCCCACCTTCCTTGTGGAATGGGCTTTTACAGATTTTGGCTGTGGCAGGCCTGCCACAGAATGTGCAAGCTGAATCGTACTACAAATCCAACGAGCAATCGTCTGCTTAGAAGCAGGAGCACCCAGCTTGTTGGGTGCATACAGGATAAACAGCGAGTCAGATTTTCTGACTCCAGCCGTCCTGGAAACATATATTTTCAGGGCCCTGACTACGTCCAGCAACTTGGAGTCCTCCAAGTCCCTAGTAGCCGCAGGCACCACAATAGGCTGGTTCATGTGAAACGCTGAAACCACCTTAGGGAGAAATTGAGGGCGAGTCCTCAGTTCTGCCCTGTCTGAATGAAAAATTAGGTAAGGGCTTTTATATGATAAAGCCGCCAATTCTGAGACACGCCTGGCTGAAGCCAGGGCTAACAGCATGACCACTTTCCATGTGAGATATTTTAATTCCACAGTGGTGAGTGGTTCAAACCAATGTGACTTTAGAAGACTCAACACTACATTGAGATCCCAAGGTGCCACTGGAGGCACAAAAGGAGGCTGTATATGCAGTACCCCTTTGACAAACGTCTGAACTTCAGGCACTGAAGCCAGTTCTTTTTGGAAGAATATTGACAGGGCCGAAATTTGGACCCTAATTTTAGGCCCATAGATAGTCCTGTTTGCAGGAAATGCAGGAAACGACCCAGTTGAAATTCCTCTGTAGGGGCCTTCTTGGCCTCACACCACGCAACATATTTTCGCCAAATGCGGTGATAATGTTTCGCGGTTACATCCTTCCTGGCCTTGATCAGGGTAGGGATGACTTCATCTGGAATGCCTTTTTCCTTTAGGATCCGGCGTTCAACCTCCATGCCGTCAAACGCAGCCGCGGTAAGTCTTGGAACAGACAAGGTCCCTGCTGGAGCAGGTCCTTTCTTAGAGGTAGAGGCCACGGGTCCTCCGTGAGCATCTCTTGAAGTTCCGGGTACCAAGTCCTCCTTGGCCAATCCGGAGCCACGAGTATAGTTCTTACTCCTCTCCTTCTTATGATTCTCAATACTTTGGGTATGAGAGGCAGAGGAGGGAACACATACACTGACTGGTACACCCACGGTGTTACCAGAGCGTCCACCGCTATCGCCTGAGGGTCCCTTGACCTGGCGCAATATCTGTCTAGTTTCTTGTTGAGGCGAGACGCCATCATGTCCACCTTTGGTTTTTCCCAACGGTTTACAATCACGTGGAAGACTTCTGGGTGAAGTCCCCACTCCCCCGGGTGGAGGTCGTGTCTGCTGAGGAAGTCTGCTTCCCAGTTGTCCACTCCCGGAATGAACACCGCTGACAGTGCTGTCACATAATTTTCCGCCCAGCGAAGAATTCTTGCAGCTTCTGCCATTGCCCTCCTGCTTCTTGTGCCGCCCTGTCTGTTTACGTGGGCGACTGCCGTGATGTTGTCCGATTGGATCAATACCGGCTGACCCTGAAGCAGAGGCCTTGCTTGACTTAGGGCATTGTAAATTGCCCTTAGTTCCAGGATATTTATGTGAAGAGACGTTTCCATGCTTGACCACAAGCCCTGGAAATTTCTTCCCTGTGTGACTGCTCCCCAGCCTCTCAGGCTGGCATCCGTGGTCACCAGAATCCAGTCCTGAATGCCGAATCTGCGGCCCTCTAGAAGATGAGCACTCTGCAACCACCACAGGAGAGACACCCTTGTCCTTGGAGATAGGGTTATCCGCTGATGCATCTGAAGATGCGATCCGGACCATTTGTCCAGCAGATCCCACTGAAAAGTTCTTGCATGGAATCTTCCGAATGGAATCGCTTCGTAAGAAGCCACCATCTTTCCCAGGACCCTTGTGCATTGATGCACTGACACTTGTCCTGGTTTCAGGAGGTTCCTGACTAGCTCGGATAACTCCCTGGCCTTCTCCTCCGGGAGAAACACCTTTTTCTGGACTGTGTCCAGAATCATCCCTAGGAACAGTAGACGTGTTGTTGGAATCAGCTGCGATTTTGGAATATTTAGAATCCACCCGTGCTGACGTAGCACTACCTGAGATAGTGCTACTCCGACCTCTAACTGTTCCCTGGACCTTGCCCTTATCAGGAGATCGTCCAAGTAAGGGATAATTAAGACGCCTTTTCTTCGAAGAAGAATCATCATTTCGGCCATTACCTTGGTAAAGACCCGTGGTGCCGTGGACAATCCAAACGGCAGCGTCTGAAACTGATAATGACAGTTTTGTACCACAAACCTGAGGTACCCTTGGTGAGAAGGGTAGATTGGGACATGGAGATAAGCATCTTTGATGTCCAGAGACACCATATAGTCCCCTTCTTCCAGGTTCGCTATCACTGCTCTGAGTGACTCCATCTTGAATTTGAACCTTTTTATGTAAGTGTTCAATGATTTCAGATTTAAAATCGGTCTCACTGAGCCGTCCGGCTTCGGTACCACAAACAGCGTGGAGTAATAACCCTTTCCCTGTTGTAGGAGGGGTACCTTGATTATCACCTGCTGGAAATACAGCTTGTGAATAGCTTCCAATACTGCCTCCTTGTCGGAGGGAGACGTTGGTAGAGCAGACTTCAGGAACCGGCGAGGGGGAGACGTCTCGAATTCCAATTTGTACCCCTGTGATACTACCTGCAGGATCCAGGGGTCCACTTGCGAGTGAGCCCACTGCGCGTTGAAATTTTTGAGACGGGCCCCCACCGTGCCTGAGTCCGCTTGTAAAGCCCCAGCGTCATGCTGAAGACTTGGCAGAAGCGGGGGAGGGCTTCTGATCCTGGGAAGAGGCTGTCTGCTGCAGTCTTTTTCCCCTTCCTCTGCCCCGGGGCAGAAATGAGTGGCCTTTTGCCCGCTTACACTTATGGGGACGAAAGGACTGAGTTTGAAAAGACGGTGTCTTTTTCTGCTGAGAGGTGACCTGGGGTAAAAAGGTGGATTTCCCAGCCGTCGCCGTGGCCACCAGGTCCGATAGACCGACCCCAAATAACTCCTCCCCTTTATACGGCAATACTTTCATATGCCGTTTGGAATCCGCATCACCTGACCACTGTCGTGTCCATAAACTTCTTCTGGCAGAAATGGACAGCGCACTTACTCTTGATGCCAGGGTGCAAATATCCCTCTGTGCATCTCGCATATATAGTAATGCATCCTTTAAATGCTCTATAGTCAATAATATACTGTCCCTATCCAGGGTATCAATATTTTCAGTCAGGGAATCCGACCAAGCCACTCCAGCGCTGCACATCCAGGCTGAGGCGATTGCTGGTCGTAGTATAACACCAGTATGTGTGTATATACCCTTTAGGATATTTTCCAGCTTTCTATCAGCTGGTTCCTTGAGGGCGGCCGTATCAGGAGACGGCAACGCCACTTGTTTTGATAAGCGTGTGAGCGCCTTATCTACCCGAGGGGGTGTTTCCCAACGCGCCCTAACCTCTGGCGGGAAAGGGTATAATGCCAATAATTTATTAGAAATCAGCAGTTTTTTATCGGGGGAAACCCACGCTTTGTCACACACCTCATTTAATTCATCTGATTCAGGAAAAACTATGGGTAGTTTTTTCACACCCCACATAATACCCCTTTTTGTGGTACTTGTAGTATCAGAAATGTTCAAAGCCTCCTTCATTGCCGTGATCATGTAACGTGTGGCCCTACTGGACATTACGTTTGTCTCGTCACCGTCGACGCTGGAGTCAGTATCCGTGTCGGGGTCTGTGTCGACCATCTGAGGTAACGGGCGCTTTAGAGCCCCTGACGGTGTTTGAGACGCCTGGACAGGCACTTACTGATTTGCCGGCTGTCTCATGTCGTCAACAGTTTTTTGCAAAGTGCTGACACTGTCACGTAATTCCTTCCATACGACCATCCAGTCAGGTGTCGACTCCCTAGGGGGTGACATCACTATTACAGGCAATTGCTCCGCCTCCACATCATTTTCCTCCTCATACATGTCGACACAATCGTACCGACACACAGCACACACACAGGGAATGCTCTGATAGAGGACAGGACCCCACGAGCCCTTTGGGGAGACAGAGGGAGAGTTTGCCAGCACACACCAGAGCGCTATATATATACAGGGATAACCTTATATAAGTGTTTCTCCCTTCTATAGCTGCTGTATTTGTATTATCTGCCAATTAGTGCCCCCCCTCTCTTGTTTTACCCTGATTCTGTAGCAGGACTGCAGGGGAGAGTCAGGGAGCCGTCCTACCAGCGGAGCTGTGAGGGAAAATGGCGCTTGTGTGCTGAGGAGATAGGCTCTGCCCCCTTTTCGGCGGCATTTTCTCCCGCTTTTTTTAGGAAAACTGGCAGGGGTTAAATGCATCCATATAGCCCAGGAGCTATATGTGATGCATTTCTTTAGCCATATAAGGTTTAAAACGTGTTTTATTGCGTCTCAGGGCGCTCCCCCCCAGCGCCCTGCACCCTCAGTGACCGGAGTGTGAAGTGTGCTGAGAGCAATGGCGCACAGCTGCAGTGCTGTGCGCTACCTTATTGAAGACAGGAACGTCTTCTGCCGCCGATTTTTCCGGACCTCTTCGCTCTTCTGGCTCTGTAAGGGGGCCGGCGGCGCGGCTCCGGGACCCATCCAAGCTGAGCCTGTGATCGTCCCTCTGGAGCTAATGTCCAGTAGCCAAGAAGCCCAATCCACTCTGCATGCAGGTGAGTTCGCTTCTTCTCCCCTTAGTCCCACGATGCAGTGAGCCTGTTGCCAGCAGGTCTCACTGAAAATAAAAAACCTATTTAAACTTTTACTCTAAGCAGCTCAGGAGAGCTACCTAGCATGCACCCTTCTCGGCCGGGCACAAAAATCTAACTGAGGCTTGGAGGAGGGTCATAGGGGGAGGAGCCAGTGCACACCAGCTAGTCCAAAAGCTTTTACTTTTGTGCCCAGTCTCCTGCGGAGCCGCTATTCCCCATGGTCCTTACGGAGTTCCTAGCATCCACTAGGACGTCAGAGAAAATAAGAATTTACTCACCGGTAATTCTATTTCTCGTAGTCCGTAGTGGATGCTGGGAACTCCGTAAGGACCATGGGGAATAGCGGGCTCCGAAGGAGGCTGGGCACTCTAGAAAGATTTAGGACTACCTGGTGTGCACTGGCTCCTCCCACTATGACCCTCCTCCAAGCCTCAGTTAGGACACCGTGCCCGGACGAGCAGACATAATAAGGAAGGATTTTGAATCCCGGGTAAGACTCTTACCAGCCACACCAATCACACCGTACAACTCGTGATACTATATCCAGTTTGACAGTATGAAAACAACTGAGCCTCTCAACAGATGGCTCAACAATAACCCTTTAGTTAACAATAACTATTTACAAGTATTGCAGACAATCCGCACTTGGGATGGGCGCCCAGCATCCACTACGGACTACGAGAAATAGAATTACCGGTGAGTAAATTCTTATTTTCTCTAACGTCCTAGTGGATGCTGGGAACTCCGTAAGGACCATGGGGATTATACCAAAGCTCCCAAACGGGCGGGAGAGTGCGGATGACTCTGCAGCACCGAATGAGAGAACTCCAGGTCCTCCTCAGCCAGGGTATCAAATTTGTAGAATTTTGCAAATGTGTTTGCCCCTGACCAAGTAGCTGCTCGGCAAAATTGTAAAGCCGAGACGCCTCGGGCAGCCGCCCAAGATGAGCCCACCTTCCTTGTGGAATGGGCATTGACAGATTTTGGCTGTGGCATGCCTGCCACAGAATGTGCAAGCTGAATTGTACTACAAATCCAGCGAGCAATAGACTGCTTAGAAGCAGGAGCACCCAGCTTGTTGGGTGCATACAGGATAAACAGCGAGTCAGATTTTCTGACTCCAGCCGTCCTGGAAACATATATTTTCAGGGCCCTGACAACGTCTAGCAACTTGGAGTCCTCCAAATCCTTAGTAGCCGCAGGCACCACAATAGGCTGGTTCAGGTGAAACGCTGACACCACCTTAGGGAGAAACTGGGGACGAGTCCTCAATTCTGCCCTATCCATATGGAAAATCAGATAAGGGCTTTTACATGATAAAGCCGCCAATTCTGACACTCGCCTGGCTGAAGCCAAGGCCAATAACATGACCACTTTCCACGTGAGATATTTCAGATCCACGGTTTTTAGTGGCTCAAACCAATGTGATTTTAAGAAACTCAACATCACGTTGAGATCCCAAGGTGCCACAGGAGGCACAAATGGGGGCTGAATATGCAGCACTCCTTTCACAAATGTCTGAACTTCAGGTACTGAAGCTAGTTCTTTTTGAAAGAAAATCGACAGAGCCGAGATCTGTACTTTAATGGAGCCTAGTTTTAGGCCCATATTCACTCCTGCTTGCAGGAAATGCAGAAATCGACCTAGTTGAAATTCCTCTGTTGGGGCCTTTTTGGCCTCGCACCATGCAACATATTTCCGCCATATGCGGTGATAATGCTTTGCCGTAACATCTTTCCTGGCCTTAATAAGCGTAGGAATGACTTCTTCCGGAATACCCTTTTCCTTTAGGATCCGGTGTTCAACCGCCATGCCATCAAACGCAGCCGCGGTAAGTCTTGGAACAGACAGGGCCCCTGTTGTAGCAGGTCCTGTCTGAGCGGTAGAGGCCACGGGTCCTCTGAGAGCATCTCTTGAAGTTCCGGGTACCACGCTCGTCTTGGCCAATCCGGAACCACGAGAATGGTGTTTACTCCTCGCTTTCTTATTATTCTCAATACCTTTGGTATGAGAGGCAGAGGTGGGAACACATAAACCGACTGGTACACCCATGGTGTCACTAGAGCGTCCACAGCTATCGCCTGAGGGTCCCTTGACCTGGCGCAATATCTTTTTAACTTTTTGTTGAGGCGGGACGCCATCATGTCCACCTGTGGTTTTTCCCAACGGTTTACCAGCATCTGGAAGACTTCTGGATGAAGTCCCCACTCTCCCGGGTGGAGGTCGTGTCTGCTGAGGAAGTCTGCTTCCCAGTTGTCCACTCCCGGAATGAACACTGCTGACAGTGCTAGTACATGATTCTCCGCCCATCAGAGAATTCTTGTGGCTTCCGCCATCGCCATCCTGCTTCTTGTGCCGCCCTGTCGATTTACATGGGCGACTGCCGTGATGTTGTCTGACTGGATCAGCACCGGCTGGTGTAGGAGCAGGGATTTTGCTTGACTTAGGGCATTGTAGATGGCCCTTAGTTCCAGAATATTTATGTGAAGGGAAGTCTCCTGACTCGACCATAGTCCTTGGAAGTTTCTTCCCTGTGTGACTGCCCCCCAGCCTCGAAGGCTGGCATCCGTGGTCACCAGGACCCAGTCCTGTATGCCGAACCTGCGGCCCTCTAGAAGATGGGCACTCTGCAGCCACCACAGTAGCGACACCCTGGTTCTTGGAGACAGGGTTATCAAGCGATGCATCTGAAGATGCGATCCGGACCACTGGTCCAACAGGTCCCACTGAAAGATTCTGGCATGGAACCTGCCGAAGGGAATTGCTTCGTAAGAAGCCACCATCTTTCCCAGGACCCGCGTGCAGCGATGCACTGATACCTGTTTTGGTTTCAGGAGGTCTCTGACTAGAGATGACAACTCCCTGGCTTTCTCCTCCGGGAGAAACACTTTTTTCTGGACTGTATCCAGAATCATACCCAGGAACAGTAGCCGTGTCGTCGGAACCAGCTGTGACTTTGGGATATTCAGAATCCAGCCGTGCTGGTGCAGCACCTCCTGAGATAGTGCTACTCCCACCAACAACTGTTCCTTGGACCTCGCTTTTATTAGGAGATCGTCCAAGTACGGGATAATTAAAACTCCCTTTTTTCGAAGGAGTATCATCATTTCCGCCATAACCTTGGTAAATACCCTCGGTGCCGTGGACAGTCCAAACGGCAGCGTCTGGAATTGGTAATGGCAATCCTGTACCACAAATCTGAGGTACTCCTGGTGAGGATGGTAAATGGGGACATGCAAGTAAGCATCCTTGATGTCCAGGGATACCATGTAATCCCCCTCGTCCAGGCTCGCAATAACCGCCCTGAGCGATTCCATCTTGAACTTGAATTTTTTTATGTATGTGTTCAAGGATTTCAAATTTAAAATGGGTCTCACCGAACCGTCCGGTTTCGGTACCACAAATAGTGTGGAATAGTAACCCCGGCCTTGTTGAAGTAGGGGTACCTTGATTATCACCTGCTGGGAATACAGCTTGTGAATTGCCGCTAGCACCGCCTCCCTGTCTGAGGGAGCAATCGGCAAGGCAGATTTTAGGAACCGGTGGGGTGGAGACGCCTCGAATTCCAGTTTGTACCCCTGAGATACTATTTGAAGGATCCAGGGATCCACCTGTGAGCGAGCCCACTGATCGCTGAAATTCTTGAGGCGGCCCCCCACCGTACCTGGCTCCGCCTGTGGAGCCCCACCGTCATGCGGCGGACTTGGAAGAAGAAGCGGGGGAGGACTTTTGCTCCTGGGAACCTGCTGTTTGTTGCAGTCTTTTTCCCCTACCTCTGCCTCTGGACAGAAAGGACCCGCCTTTTCCACGCCTGTTTTTCTGGGTCCGAAAGGACTGAACCTGATAAAACGGCGCCTTCTTAGGCTGTGAGGGGACATGGGGTAAAAATGCTGACTTCCCAGACGTTGCTGTGGAAACTAGGTCCGAGAGACCATCCCCAAATAATTCCTCACCCTTATATGGTAACACTTCCATGTGCTTTTTTGAATCTGCATCTCCTGTCCACTGGCGAGTCCATAAGCCTCTCCTAGCAGAAATGGACAATGCACTTACTTTAGATGCCAATCGGCAGATTTCCCTTTGTGCATCTCTCATATATAAGACTGAGTCTTTTATATGGTCTATGGTTAACAGGATCGTGTCTCTGTCTAATGTGTCAATATTTTCTGACAGTTTATCTGACCACGCAGCGGCAGCACTGCACATCCAAGCTGACGCAATAGCTGGCCAAAGTATAATGCCTGTGTGTGTATATACAGACTTCAGGATCGCCTCCTGCTTTCTATCAGCAGGTTCCTTGAGGGCGGCCGTATCCGGAGACGGTAGTGCCACCTTTTTAGACAAACGTGTGAGCGCTTTATCCACTCTAGGGGGTGTTTCCCAACGTGACCTATCCTCTGGCGGGAAAGGGAATGCCATTAGTACCTTCTTAGGAATTACCAATTTTTTATCAGGGAAAGCCCACGCTTCTTCACACACTTCATTTAATTCATCTGATGGGGGAAAAACTACGGGTAGTTTTTTCTCTCCAAACATAATACCCTTTTTAGTGGTACCAGTAGTTATATCAGAAATGTTTAACACCTCTTTCATTGCCTCAATCATACAGTGAATGGCCTTAGTGGGCATCAGGTTTGACTCATCGTCGTCGACACTGGTGTCAGTATCCGTGTCGACATCTGGATCTGCTTGAGGTAGCGGGCGTTTTAGAGCCCCTGACGACCCATGCGACGCCTGGGCAGGCACGAGCTGAGAAGTCGGCTGTCCCACATTTGGCATGTCGTCGATTTTCTTATATAAGGAGTCTATACGTGCACTCATTACTTTCCATAAGCCCATCCACTCAGGTGTCTGCCCCGCAGGGGGTGACATCCCTTCTAAAGGCATCTGCTCCGCCTCCACATCATTATCCTCATCAAACATGTCGACACAGCCGTACCGACACACCGCACACACACAAGGAATGCTCCGAATGAGGACAGGACCCACAAAAGCCCTTTGGGGGGACAGAGTGAGAGTATGCCAGCACACACCAGAGCGCTATATAATGCAGGGACTGAGTTATGTCCCCTATAGCTGCTTTTTATATTATATATGTATTGCGCCCAAATTTAGTGCCCCCCCTCTCTGTTTTTACCCTGTTCAGAAGTGTAGACTGCAGGGGAGAGCCAGGGAGCTTCCTTCCAGCGGATCTGTGAAGGAGAACTGGCGCCAGTGTGTCTGAGGGAGATAGCTCCGCCCCTTTTCCGCGGCCTAGTCTCCCGCTTTTTTCTGGATTCTGGCAGGGGAATTTACCACATATATGGCCTCTAGGGCTATATATTGTGGTATTTTTGCCAGCCAAGGTGTTTTTATTGCAGCTCAGGGCGCCCCCCCCCCCCCAAGCGCCCTGCACCCTCAGTGACCGGAGTGTGAAGTGTGCATGAGGAGCAATGGCGCACAGCTGCAGTGCTGTGCGCTACCTTGGTGAAGACTGATGTCTTCTGCCGCCGTTTTTCCGGACCTCTTCTTGCTTCTGGCTCTGTAAGGGGGACGGCGGCGCGGCTCCGGGACCGAACACCAAGGACTGGGCCTGCGGTCGATCCCTCTGGAGCTAATGGTGTCCAGTAGCCTAAGAAGCCCAATCCGGCTGCAAGCACGCGAGTTCGCTTCTTCTCCCCTTAGTCCCTCGCTGCAGTGAGCCTGTTGCCAGCAGGTCTCACTGAAAATAAAAAACCTAAAACTATACTTTCTTTCTAAGGGCTCAGGAGAGCCCCTAGTGTGCATCCAACCTCGGCCGGGCACGAAATCTAACTGAGGCTTGGAGGAGGGTCATAGTGGGAGGAGCCAGTGCACACCAGGTAGTCCTAAATCTTTCTAGAGTGCCCAGCCTCCTTCGGAGCCCGCTATTCCCCATGGTCCTTACGGAGTTCCCAGCATCCACTAGGACGTTAGAGAAAATACATTGAGGCCTCTTCTCTAACTACAGAAGTCTAGCGGAAGTTCCTATAATCAGACCCAAATGGTTATAACAACTGATTTCAGATAGGGATTGTCGGTCCGTGACATCTTGAAAGGTTTAACGTTTAGAACCCATTATGCAATTTGAGATAGCTCCGCCCCTTTTCCGCGGCCTATTCTCCCGCTTTTTTCTGGATTCTGGCAGGGGAATTTACCACATATATGGCCTCTAGGGCTATATATTGTGGTATTTTTGCCAGCCAAGGTGTTTTTATTGCAGCTCAGGGCGCCCCCCCCCCAAGCGCCCTGCACCCTCAGTGACTGGAGTGTGAAGTGTGCATGAGGAGCAATGGCGCACAGCTGCAGTGCTGTGCGCTACCTTGGTGAAGACTGATGTCTTCTGCCGCCGTTTTTCCGGACCTCTTCTTGCTTCTGGCTCTGTAAGGGGGACGGCGGCGCGGCTCCGGGACCGAACACCAAGGACTGGGCCTGCGGTCGATCCCTCTGGAGCTAATGGTGTCCAGTAGCCTAAGAAGCCCAATCCGGCTGCAAGCACGCGAGTTCGCTTCTTCTCCCCTTAGTCCCTCGCTGCAGTGAGCCTGTTGCCAGCAGGTCTCACTGAAAATAAAAAACCTAAAACTATACTTTCTTTCTAAGGGCTCAGGAGAGCCCCTAGTGTGCATCCAACCTCGGCCGGGCACGAAATCTAACTGAGGCTTGGAGGAGGGTCATAGTGGGAGGAGCCAGTGCACACCAGGTAGTCCTAAATCTTTCTAGAGTGCCCAGCCTCCTTCGGAGCCCGCTATTCCCCATGGTCCTTACGGAGTTCCCAGCATCCACTAGGACGTTAGAGAAAATACATTGAGGCCTCTTCTCTAACTACAGAAGTCTAGCGGAAGTTCCTATAATCAGACCCAAATGGTTATAACAACTGATTTCAGATAGGGATTGTCGGTCCGTGACATCTTGAAAGGTTTAACGTTTAGAACCCATTATGCAATTTGAGATAGCTCCGCCCCTTTTCCGCGGCCTATTCTCCCGCTTTTTTCTGGATTCTGGCAGGGGAATTTACCACATATATGGCCTCTAGGGCTATATATTGTGGTATTTTTGCCAGCCAAGGTGTTTTTATTGCAGCTCAGGGCGCCCCCCCCCCCCAAGCGCCCTGCACCCTCAGTGACCGGAGTGTGAAGTGTGCATGAGGAGCAATGGCGCACAGCTGCAGTGCTGTGCGCTACCTTGGTGAAGACTGATGTCTTCTGCCGCCGTTTTTCCGGACCTCTTCTTGCTTCTGGCTCTGTAAGGGGGACGGCGGCGCGGCTCCGGGACCGAACACCAAGGACTGGGCCTGCGGTCGATCCCTCTGGAGCTAATGGTGTCCAGTAGCCTAAGAAGCCCAATCCGGCTGCAAGCACGCGAGTTCGCTTCTTCTCCCCTTAGTCCCTCGCTGCAGTGAGCCTGTTGCCAGCAGGTCTCACTGAAAATAAAAAACCTAAAACTATACTTTCTTTCTAAGGGCTCAGGAGAGCCCCTAGTGTGCATCCAACCTCGGCCGGGCACGAAATCTAACTGAGGCTTGGAGGAGGGTCATAGTGGGAGGAGCCAGTGCACACCAGGTAGTCCTAAATCTTTCTAGAGTGCCCAGCCTCCTTCGGAGCCCGCTATTCCCCATGGTCCTTACGGAGTTCCCAGCATCCACTAGGACGTTAGAGAAAATACATTGAGGCCTCTTCTCTAACTACAGAAGTCTAGCGGAAGTTCCTATAATCAGACCCAAATGGTTATAACAACTGATTTCAGATAGGGATTGTCGGTCCGTGACATCTTGAAAGGTTTAACGTTTAGAACCCATTATGCAATTTGAGATAGCTCCGCCCCTTTTCCGCGGCCTATTCTCCCGCTTTTTTCTGGATTCTGGCAGGGGAATTTACCACATATATGGCCTCTAGGGCTATATATTGTGGTATTTTTGCCAGCCAAGGTGTTTTTATTGCAGCTCAGGGCGCCCCCCCCCCAAGCGCCCTGCACCCTCAGTGACTGGAGTGTGAAGTGTGCATGAGGAGCAATGGCGCACAGCTGCAGTGCTGTGCGCTACCTTGGTGAAGACTGATGTCTTCTGCCGCCGTTTTTCCGGACCTCTTCTTGCTTCTGGCTCTGTAAGGGGGACGGCGGCGCGGCTCCGGGACCGAACACCAAGGACTGGGCCTGCGGTCGATCCCTCTGGAGCTAATGGTGTCCAGTAGCCTAAGAAGCCCAATCCGGCTGCAAGCACGCGAGTTCGCTTCTTCTCCCCTTAGTCCCTCGCTGCAGTGAGCCTGTTGCCAGCAGGTCTCACTGAAAATAAAAAACCTAAAACTATACTTTCTTTCTAAGGGCTCAGGAGAGCCCCTAGTGTGCATCCAACCTCGGCCGGGCACGAAATCTAACTGAGGCTTGGAGGAGGGTCATAGTGGGAGGAGCCAGTGCACACCAGGTAGTCCTAAATCTTTCTAGAGTGCCCAGCCTCCTTCGGAGCCCGCTATTCCCCATGGTCCTTACGGAGTTCCCAGCATCCACTAGGACGTTAGAGAAAATACATTGAGGCCTCTTCTCTAACTACAGAAGTCTAGCGGAAGTTCCTATAATCAGACCCAAATGGTTATAACAACTGATTTCAGATAGGGATTGTCGGTCCGTGACATCTTGAAAGGTTTAACGTTTAGAACCCATTATGCAATTTGAGATAGCTCCGCCCCTTTTCCGCGGCCTATTCTCCCGCTTTTTTCTGGATTCTGGCAGGGGAATTTACCACATATATGGCCTCTAGGGCTATATATTGTGGTATTTTTGCCAGCCAAGGTGTTTTTATTGCAGCTCAGGGCGCCCCCCCCCCCAAGCGCCCTGCACCCTCAGTGACCGGAGTGTGAAGTGTGCATGAGGAGCAATGGCGCACAGCTGCAGTGCTGTGCGCTACCTTGGTGAAGACTGATGTCTTCTGCCGCCGTTTTTCCGGACCTCTTCTTGCTTCTGGCTCTGTAAGGGGGACGGCGGCGCGGCTCCGGGACCGAACACCAAGGACTGGGCCTGCGGTCGATCCCTCTGGAGCTAATGGTGTCCAGTAGCCTAAGAAGCCCAATCCGGCTGCAAGCACGCGAGTTCGCTTCTTCTCCCCTTAGTCCCTCGCTGCAGTGAGCCTGTTGCCAGCAGGTCTCACTGAAAATAAAAAACCTAAAACTATACTTTCTTTCTAAGGGCTCAGGAGAGCCCCTAGTGTGCATCCAACCTCGGCCGGGCACGAAATCTAACTGAGGCTTGGAGGAGGGTCATAGTGGGAGGAGCCAGTGCACACCAGGTAGTCCTAAATCTTTCTAGAGTGCCCAGCCTCCTTCGGAGCCCGCTATTCCCCATGGTCCTTACGGAGTTCCCAGCATCCACTAGGACGTTAGAGAAAATACATTGAGGCCTCTTCTCTAACTACAGAAGTCTAGCGGAAGTTCCTATAATCAGACCCAAATGGTTATAACAACTGATTTCAGATAGGGATTGTCGGTCCGTGACATCTTGAAAGGTTTAACGTTTAGAACCCATTATGCAATTTGAGATAGCTCCGCCCCTTTTCCGCGGCCTATTCTCCCGCTTTTTTCTGGATTCTGGCAGGGGAATTTACCACATATATGGCCTCTAGGGCTATATATTGTGGTATTTTTGCCAGCCAAGGTGTTTTTATTGCAGCTCAGGGCGCCCCCCCCCCCAAGCGCCCTGCACCCTCAGTGACTGGAGTGTGAAGTGTGCATGAGGAGCAATGGCGCACAGCTGCAGTGCTGTGCGCTACCTTGGTGAAGACTGATGTCTTCTGCCGCCGTTTTTCCGGACCTCTTCTTGCTTCTGGCTCTGTAAGGGGGACGGCGGCGCGGCTCCGGGACCGAACACCAAGGACTGGGCCTGCGGTCGATCCCTCTGGAGCTAATGGTGTCCAGTAGCCTAAGAAGCCCAATCCGGCTGCAAGCACGCGAGTTCGCTTCTTCTCCCCTTAGTCCCTCGCTGCAGTGAGCCTGTTGCCAGCAGGTCTCACTGAAAATAAAAAACCTAAAACTATACTTTCTTTCTAAGGGCTCAGGAGAGCCCCTAGTGTGCATCCAACCTCGGCCGGGCACGAAATCTAACTGAGGCTTGGAGGAGGGTCATAGTGGGAGGAGCCAGTGCACACCAGGTAGTCCTAAATCTTTCTAGAGTGCCCAGCCTCCTTCGGAGCCCGCTATTCCCCATGGTCCTTACGGAGTTCCCAGCATCCACTAGGACGTTAGAGAAAATACATTGAGGCCTCTTCTCTAACTACAGAAGTCTAGCGGAAGTTCCTATAATCAGACCCAAATGGTTATAACAACTGATTTCAGATAGGGATTGTCGGTCCGTGACATCTTGAAAGGTTTAACGTTTAGAACCCATTATGCAATTTGCCTTATTTTTCATTTCTATCATCTAAATTTTGTTTCCATCAACCATATATTGTTTTATTAAAGCTACCCAAAGTGTTAGCAAGAGATTATTGTATCCATCCATCCCCCCTTGCAGTGATGCAGCGCTCTGTGACCACCAAAATCACTGATGAACTTGTGCAGTAGAATGCCGTGCTCTCTGCTTGGGGGGGAGGTGGAATGCCAAGGTTAATTTATTATCACGGGGGAAGGGTAATGCCCCAGGTAAGATTTTTTTGGCCATGGTGGAGGGAAAATCCCACTGGGGTGGAGGTACTGTTACAATGGACGGGAGTGTGTAAGAAAATATTTATACTTGTAAAATATATGTTCTACAAGTAACTAATAATAATATTAAACAAACAACTATATATTGTCAGGAACAAAATTGGTCAGTAAAGTGGCTGAATCAAACCTAAGCTGAAATCAAACCTAAGGAATCGTTCGATTCCTCGTTGAGGTAAAGCAATCTTATGTGGGCATTATGTGGGTATCGGCTACCTACATCTAAAGATGGCATCACCCAGCCAGTGAAAGCAGAGATACATAAATCAAACACCGCAGGCCACATGCCAGGGGGGCACGCGGTAACATATGGAGGAGTGACCGCACACTAGATGTACTAAGCCTGAAAAGTGATAAATATCACTCTGATAAAGCACCAGCCAATCGGCTCCTAACTGCCATGTTACAGGCTGTGTTTGAAAAATGACAGTTAGGAGCCGATTGGCTGGTGCTTTATCACAGTGATATTTATCACTTTTCAGGCTTAGTACATCTGGCCAGCGACCCCGCACCCTACATGGCAGGCTAGGGGCACGCGGTAACATAAGGAGGAGGAATGACCGCAGCCTCCGTAACGCGCCGCGGAATACTCGTGCGCGATGAAATTCCATAATTAGCTCCAGTTCCCAGTCTGCCTGTACACATGATGCACCGTCCCTTTAACTTTGGAAGCAGGTGTGACGTGTAGTGTGTATGCAGAGGCCCCGCTACCTGTACACGGACACCAGAACAGCCAACCCACGATGGAGGAGCCGAGGTGAGAAAAATGCCTCCGCTCTGCTTTATATATACCGCCGATTCCGCGCCGATCCACACTGCCTCCGCCCCCACCACGCTCTCTCTGAGCTGTCCATCATCAGGGCGTGGTGGGGCGTGGCTGCAGAGGAACTGCGTTTTTGCTTAAATTTTTTTTTTCTCAGGTACATTTATTGCATGTTATGGGTTTACAAACAATATACCATATGCTAGTAGTAGTGAGCAAAATCTACAACTGGATTAAGCGTTTGTCGGAGCTGGCGACAACCTCACTGTGGGCAGGATGTATTAACATACATCGCCACCCATCGCAGCTATGTTGATCGCATATGTACTAACATATGCGATCAACATAGCAATGCGGTAACGGAGGCCCCCCGTGATACCTGTGAAGTGGTGTGAGGGGGTGGGGGGAGCCTCCGTCACCCCCCTGTGCTCTCCCTCTCCTCAGCTGCCGGGAAGCAGGCTGTCCGGGGTGCCTCCTCCTCCCCCCTGCAGCCGGGAGGACCTCAGGCTGCGTTGCTGGGGGGGAGGTGGGGTTTACCTTCCGAGTCCAGGCTTCCTGGAGGATGGTATGCCGTGGGGAGGGGGGGGGGGGGGAGTGCCTGCGGCGAGTTTTGGCGGTCGGCGATAAGAAGCCCTTAGGTTTCTATAGGGTACCACCATCCAGAGATGGCGATACCCTCAGCGGCGAAAACTCGGCGGTTGGGTCTTAGTACATATGAAAATGCGGAAAACACCCTTTTTCGGGGGTTCTACCGCATTTTCCTTTTAGTACATCCCTCCCTCTATGTGACACTTCTACTACAAGTCTTGCAGAGTCCAGTGCTTACAGTATACTGGGTTAAATGTATGAAAGGTCGTTGTGTGCGCTGATTACCAACCCCTCCCCCCCTCCCCATGTATTAAAACATCTATGTGGCAAGTGACAGGGGCGGCGCTGTCATTATCGGTGCTGCTATCTAAAAGATAGCACACCGATATGCAGGGGCAATGTAAGAACATTCTGTTGCTGACTGTTACGCCACCTGCAGCTATTGATTTCGACAGCTGCAGATGTGTAAAATCCCTATCTCCACAGCAGGGACAGAGCTATCCCTGACTGTGACGGGGGCCGGCTCCGGCCTGCATGTGACGTCTTGCGTGAGTAGCGAGATCTTGCACATGCGCGCTGGCAGTGGCGTAACTACTGCCTCTGCAGACCCTGCCGTAGCGTGGGGGCGCCACCACTCCGGAGTTCAGTATGTAGATGACTGTGTGACTCGAAGGGTATAGCGCGCACCTCTCCTGGGTCTCCTGCGTCGGCGTGTCTGTCAAATGATATGTGTTCGTGAGCCAATCAGAGCTCGCGGACCGGCAGCCAATCAGGAGCTGCACTGCCGATCCGCGAGCTCTGATTGGCTCACTAACCGTCACTTCATTTGACAGACACGCCGCTGGAGACACAGGACGGACACAGCCAGGAGAGCCGCGCGCTGTGCCCTTCCGCCTTCGGCACCTTCCCAGGCTCACAGCAGCGGGGGAGGGTGTGTACCTGGCACTGGGGGGGGGCATATTTGGCACTGGGGGCATATGTGTAGCTGGCACTGGGGGAATATGTGGCACTGGGGGTATATGTGTTTCTGGCATTATGGGGGTATATTTTTATATGGCACTGTGGGGGAATATATGGCAATTGGGGCATATGTGGCACTGGGGGCATATGCGTTTCTGGGGCACTATCGGGGTATATTTTTATCTGGCACTGTGGGGGAATAGCTGGCACTGGGGGCATATGTGGCACTAGGAGCACAGCCCTAGCAACAAGCATTACCCCCTGGTAACAAGCACAACACCCAGCTCATGAAATACCTGGCAACAAGCATTACACTCTAGCAACGAGCCTGACACCCAGTGCATGAAACCCCTGGCAACGAGCTTGACATCCAACACATGATACCCCTGGCAACAAGCATAACACCTAGCGCATGAAACCCCTGGCAATGAGCATGACACCCTGAGCATGAAAACCCCTGGCACCGTGCATGGAACCAAGAGCATGAAACCCCTGGCAACGAGTAAGTAATTTAAAGTAATTAGAAGCCTTACTGTAGGGCTTAATGTGTAAGGGGGACTGCGGTGTGTGGCATAATGTATCACGGACATTGCGGTGTGTGTCATAATGTATCACGGACATTGCAGTGTGTGTCATAATGTGTCACAGGCATTACGGTGTGTGGTATACTATATCACGGGCATTGTGGTATAATGTCTCAGGCATTGCAGTGTGTGGCATAATGTATAATGGGCATTGCGGTATGTGGCATAAGGTATAACGGGCATTGCGGTATGTGTCACAGGCATTACGGTGTGAGGTATACTATATCACAGGCATTGTGTCATAATATCTCAGCGGTATTGCAGTGTGTGGCATAATGTATAACGGGCATTGTGCGTCATAATGTGTCACAGGCATGACAGTGTGTGGTGTACTGTATCACAGACATTGTATGTGCTTTAATATCTAAGAGGAATTGCAGTGTGTATCATAATGAATAACGGCATTGCGATGCGGGGCATAATGTGTCACAGGCATTACGGTGTGTGGCATACTATACCACGGGCATTGTGGTATAATGTCTCGGGCATTGCAGTGTGTGGCATAATGTATAATGGGCATTGCGGTATGTGGCATAAGGTATAACGGGCATTGCGGTATGTGTCACAAGCATTACGGTGTGAGGTATACTATATCACAGGCATTGTGTCATAATATCTCAGCGGTATTGCAGTGTGTGGCATAATGTATAACGGGCATTGTGTGTCATAATGTGTCACAGGCATGACAGTGTGTGGTGTACTGTATCACAGACATTGTATGTGCTTTAATATCTAAGAGGAATTGCAGTGTGTATCATAATGAATAACGGCATTGCGATGCGGGGCATAATGTGTCACAGGCATTACGGTGTGTGGCATAATGTGTCAAGGGCATTACGGTGTGTGGTATATTGTGTAATAGGCATTATTGTATGTGGCATAATATCTAAGGCCCATTGCAGTATGTGGCATAATGTATACTGGGCATTACTATAAGGAGGAGAAATTACAAATAATGTAAGAGGCATGAATCAGGATTTTTTTTTTTCCTGTGGTGGCCATCGTCTGGGCGTGCAGGTTGCAAAACTGTAGTATATGGTAATCTTTTCCTGCAATACCACGCCCCTTTATGCAAAGCCACACCCATTTCAGCTGGCCAGACAGAGAGACACAGCTCATCAGACTAGTCTCAGGCTCACTGCTCGCTCCCCCGCTTCAGCAGACAAGATGATCATATACATCTTGTTGATGTGGATTCCTGCTTAACCTCAGTAATGAGGCAAAGCAGGAAGTGTTATAGCGGCAGTGGCGTATCTAGAAATTTCTCTGACGTCCTAGTGGATGCTGGGTACTCCGTAAGGACCATGGGGTATAGACGGGCTCCGCAGGAGACTGGGCACTCTTAAAAGAAAGATTAGGTACTATATCTGGTGTGCACTGGCTCCTCCCTCTATGCCCCTCCTCCAGACCTCAGTTAGTATCTGTGCCCGGCCAGAGCTGGATGCACTCTAGGGGCTCTCCTGAGCTTCCGAGAAAGAAAGTATTTGTTAGGTTTTTTATTTTCAGTGAGATCTGCTGGCAACAGACTCACTGCTACGAGGGACTGAGGGGAGAGAAGCGAACCTACCTGCGTGCAGCTAGCTTGGGCTTCTTAGGCTACTGGACACCATTAGCTCCAGAGGGATCGAACACAGGCCCAGCCTCGGTCGTCCGGTCCCGGAGCCACGCCGCCGTCCCCCTTGCAGAGCCAGAAGCAAGAAGAACATCCTGAAAATCGGCGGCTGAAGACTCCGGTCTTCATTAAGGTAGCGCACAGCACTGCAGCTGTGCGCCATTGCTCCCTATGCACACCACATACTCCGGTCACTGATGGGTGCAGGGCGCTGGGGGGGGGGGGGGGGGGGGGCGCCCTGGGCTGCAATTAGAGTACCTTACATTGGCAAATAGCACATAATATAGTCTAAATAACTATATATGTGCAAAAATCCCCCGCCATAATATGAATATAAGAGCGGGAGAAGTCCGCCGAGAAGGGGGCGGGGCTATCTCCCTCAGCACACTGGCGCCATTTCCTCTTCACAGCTCCGCTGGAAGACAGCTCCCCAGGCTCTCCCCTGCAGTTTCCAGGCTCAAAGGGTAAAAAAAGAGAGGGGGGGCACTAAATTTAGGTGCAAAACTGTATTTCTCTGACGTCCTAGTGGATGCTGGGAACTCAGTAAGGACCATGGGGAATAGCGGGCTCCGAAGGAGGCTGGGCACTCTAGAAAGATCTTAGACTACCTGGTGTGCACTGGCTCCTCCCACTATGACCCTCCTCCAAGCCTCAGTTAGATTTCGTGCCCGGCCGAGGTTGGATGCACACTAGGGGCTCTCCTGAGCTCTTAGAAAGTAATAGTCTTAGATTTTTTTATTTTTAATGAGACCTGCTGGCAACAGGCTCACTGCAGCGAGGGACTAAGGGGAGAAGAAGCGAACTCGCCTGCTTGCAGCCGGATTGGGCTTCTTAGGCTACTGGACACCATTAGCTCCAGAGGGATCGACCGCAGGCCCAGCCTTGATGTTCGGTCCCGGAGCCGTGCCGCCGTCCCCCTTACAGAGCCAGAAGCAAGAAGATGGTCCGGAAAATCGGCGGCATGAAGACTCTGTCTTCATGTCTTCACCAAGGTAGCGCACAGCACTGCAGCTGTGCGCCATTGCTCCTCTCACACACTTCACACTCCGGTCACTGAGGGTGCAGGGCGCTGGGGGGGGGCGCCCTGAGGCAGCAATAAAAACACCTTTGCTTGCTAAAATACCTCAATATATAGCCCCAGGGGCTATATATGAGGTAAATACCCCTGCCAGAATTCCATAAAAAGCGGGAGAATAGGCCGCGAAAAAGGGGCGGAGCCTATCTCCTCAGCACACTGGCGCCATTTTTCCCTCACAGCTCGGCTGGAAGGAAGCTCCCTGGCTCTTCCCTGCAATCTACAGTACCAGTAAGAGGGAAAAGAGAGGGGGGGCATTAAATTTGGCAGTATATATATATATATATATATATATATATATATTTTATTGAAAAGCAGCTATTAGGGACATAACTCAGTTAGTCCCTGTATATATATAGCGCTCTGGTGTGTGCTTGCATACTCTTACTCTGTCCCCCCAAAGGGCTTTTTGTGGGTCCTGTCCTCTGTTTGAGCATTCCCCGTGTGTGTGGAGTGTGTCGGTACGGCTGTGTCGACATGTTTGAGGAGGATAATGATGTGGAGGGGGAGCAGATGCCTTTAGCAGGGATGTCACCCCCTGGGGGGCAGACACCTGAGTGGATGAGTTTATGGCAGGAAATGAGTGCACGTATAGACTCCTTACATAAAAAATTTGACGACATGCCGACTGTGGGACAGCCGAGTCTTCAGCTCGTGCCTGTCCAGGTGTCTCAAAAGTCATCAGGGGCTCTGAAACGCCCGCTATCTCAGATGGCACAAGTAGATGTCGACACGGATACTGACACCAGTGTCGACGACGATGAGTCAAATTTAATGCCCGTTAAGGCCATTCACTGCATGATTGAGGCAATGAAAGAGGTGTTAAATATTTCTGATTTACATCCAGGTACCACAAAAAAGGGTATTATGTTTGGGGAGAAAAAACTACCTGTAGTTTCTCTAACGTCCTAAGTGGATGCTGGGGACTCCGTCAGGACCATGGGGAATAGCGGCTCCGCAGGAGACAGGGCACAAAAAGTAAGCTTTTAGGATCACATGGTGTGTACTGGCTCCTCCCCCTATGACCCTCCTCCAAGCCTCAGTTAGGTTTTTGTGCCCGTCCGAGCAGGGTGCAATCTAGGTGGCTCTCCTAAAGAGCTGCTTAGAAAAAGTTTTTTAGTTTTTTTATTTTCAGTGAGTCCTGCTGGCAACAGGCTCACTGCATCGAGGGACTTAGGGGAGAGAATTTCAACTCACCTGCGTGCAGGATGGATTGGATTCTTAGGCTACTGGACACCATTAGCTCCAGAGGGAGTCGGAACACAGGTCTCACCCTGGGGTTCGTCCCGGAGCCGCGCCGCCGACCCCCCTTACAGATGCTGAAGATTGAAGGTCCGGAAACAGGCGGCAGAAGGCTCTTCAGTCTTCATGAAGGTAGCGCACAGCACTGCAGCTGTGCGCCATTGTTGTCACACACTTCACACCAGACGGTCACGGAGGGTGCAGGGCGCTGCTGGGGGCGCCCTGGGCAGCAATATATAATACCTTTTATGGCAAAAGAATACATCACATATAGCCATTAAGGCTATATGTATGTATTTAACCCATGCCAAATGTTTAAAACTCCGGGAGAAAAGCCCGCCGGAATAGGGGGCGGGGCTTATTCTCCTCAGCACACAGCGCCATTTTCCTGCTCAGCTCCGCTGTGAGGAAGGCTCCCAGGACTCTCCCCTGCACTGCACTACAGAAACAGGGTAAAACAGAGAGGGGGGGCATATTTTGGCGATATTTTTATATATTTAAGCGGCTATAAGGAACAACACTTATATAGGGTTGTTCCCATATATATTATAGCGCTTGGGTGTGTGCTGGCAAACTCTCCCTCTGTCTCCCCAAAGGGCTAGTGGGGTCCTGTCTTCGATAAGAGCATTCCCTGTGTGTCTGCTGTGTGTCGGTACGTGTGTGTCGACATGTATGAGGACGATGTTGGCGTGGAGGCAGAGCAATTGCCGATAATGGTGATGTCACCCCCCAGGGAGTCGACACCGGAATGGATGGCTTTGTTTATGGAATTACGTGATAATGTCAGCACATTACAAAAATCAGTTGACGACATGAGACGGCCGGCAAACCAGTTAGTACCTGCCCAGGCGTCTCAGACACCGTCAGGGGCTGTAAAGCGCCCTTTACCTCAGTCGGTCGACACAGACCCAGACACAGACACTGAATCTAGTGTCGACGGTGATGAAACAAACGTATTTTCAAGTAGGGCCACACGTTATATGATCACGGCAATGAAGGAGGCTTTGCATATCTCTGATACTACAAGTACCACAAAAAGGGGTATTATGTGGGGGGTGAAAAAACTACCTGTAGTTTTTCCTGAATCAGAGGAATTAAATGATGTATGTGATGAAGCGTGGGTTAACCCAGATAGAAAAATGCTAATTTCAAAAAAGTTATTAGCATTATACCCTTTCCCGCCAGAGGTTAGGGCGCGCTGGGAAACACCCCCTAGGGTGGATAAGGCGCTCACACGCTTATCGAAACAAGTGGCGTTACCGTCTCCTGATACGGCCGCCCTCAAGGATCCAGCTGATAGGAGGCTGGAAACTACCCTGAAAAGTATATACACTCATACTGGTGTTATACTGCGACCAGCCATCGCCTCAGCCTGGATGTGCAGTGCTGGGGTCGTCTGGTTGGATTCCCTGACTGAAAATATTGATACCCTGGATAGGGACAGTATTTTATTGACTATAGAGCAATTAAAGGATGCTTTCCTTTATATGCGAGATGCGCAGAGAGATATTTGCACTCTGGCATCGAGAGTAAATGCGATGTCCATATCTGCCAGAAGGAGTTTATGGACGCGACAGTGGTCAGGTGATGCGGATTCCAAACGACATATGGAAGTATTGCCGTATAAAGGGGAGGAATTATTTGGCGTCGGTCTATCGGATCTGGTGGCTACGGCAACTGCCGGAAAATCCACTTTTTTACCTCAGACCCCCTCCCAACAGAAAAAGACACCGTCTTTTCAGCCGCAGTCCTTTCGTTCCTATAAGAACAAGCGGACAAAAGGACAGTCATATCTGCCTCGGGGCAGAGGAAGGGGTAAGAGAGGGCAGCAAGCAGCCCCTGCCCAGGAACAGAAGCCCTCCCAGGGTTCTGCAAAGCCCTCAGCATGACGCTGGGGCCTTACAAGCGGACTCAGGAACGGTGGGGGGTCGACTCAAGAATTTCAGCGCACAGTGGGCTTGCTCACAGGTGGACCCCTGGATTCTACAGGTAGTATCTCAGGGTTACACGTTGGAATTCGAGAAGTCTCCCCCTCGCCGGTTCCTAAAGTCTGCTTTGCCAACGTCTCCCTCGGACAGGGCGACGGTATTGGAAGCCATTCACAAGCTGTTTGCTCAGCAGGTGATAGTCAAGGTACCCCTCCTACAACAGGGAAAGGGGTATTACTCCACGCTATTTGTGGTACCGAAGCCGGACGGCTCGGTAAGACCTATTCTAAATCTCAAATCTTTGAACCTGTACATACAAAAATTCAAGTTCAAGATGGAGTCACTCAGAGCAGTGATAGCGAATCTGGAAGAAGGGGACTTTATGGTGTCCCTGGACATAAAGGACGCTTACCTGCATGTCCCAATTTGCCCTTCACATCAAGGGTACCTCAGGTTCGTGGTGCAAGACTGTCATTATCAGTTTCAGACGCTGCCGTTTGGATTGTCCACGGCACCTCGGGTCTTTACCAAGGTAATGGCCGAAATGATGATCCTTCTACGAAGAAGAGGCGTATTAATTATCCCTTACTTGGACGATCTCCTGATAAGGGCAAGATCCAGAGAACAGCTGGAAGACGGAGTAGCACTAACCCAACTAGTGCTGCAACAACACGGGTGGATTCTGAATTTTCCAAAATCTCAGTTGACCCCGACGACACGTCTGCTGTTCCTGGGAATGATTCTGGACACGGTTCAGAAAAAGGTGTTTCTTCCGGAGGAGAAAGCCAGGGAGTTATCCGAACTTGTCAGGAACCTCCTAAAACCAGTGACAGTGTCTGTGCATCAATGCACAAGAGTCCTGGGAAAGATGGTGGCTTTTTACGAAGCGATTCCATTCGGCAGATTCCACGCACGAACTTTTCAGTGGGATCTGCTGGACAAATGGTCCGGATCGCATCTGCAGATGCATCAGCGGATAACCTTATCGCCACGGACAAGGGTGTCTCTTCTGTGGTGGTTGCAGAGTGCTCATCTGTTAGAGGGCCGCAGATTCGGCATACAGGACTGGGTCCTGGTGACCACGGATGCCAGTCTGAGAGGCTGGGGAGCGGTCACACAAGGAAGAAACTTCCAGGGAATATGGTCAAGCCTGGAGATGTCTCTTCACATAAATATACTGGAGCTAAGAGCGATTTACAATGCTCTAAGTCTGGCAAAACCCCTGCTTCAGGGTCAGCCGGTGTTGATCCAGTCGGACAACATCACGGCAGTCGCCCACGTAAACAGACAGGGCGGCACAAGAAGCAGGACAGCAATGGCAGAAGCTGCAAGGATTCTTCGCTGGGCGGAAGATCATGTGATAGCACTGTCAGCAGTATTCATTCCGGGAGTGGACAACTGGGAAGCAGACTTCCTCAGCAGACACGATCTACACCCGGGAGAGTGGGGACTTCATCCAGAAGTCTTCCACATGATTGTGAACCGTTGGGAAAAACCAATGGTGGATATGATGGCGTCCCGCCTCAACAAAAAACTGGACAGGTATTGCGCCAGGTCAAGAGATCCTCAGGCAATAGCTGTGGACGCTCTGGTAACACCGTGGGTGTTCCAGTCAGTGTATGTGTTCCCTCCTCTGCCTCTCATACCAAAAGTACTGAGAATTATACGGCAAAAGGGAGTAAGAATGATACTAGTGGCTCCGGATTGGCCAAGAAGAACTTGGTACCCGGAACTTCAAGAGATGCTCACGGAGGATCCGTGGCCTCTACCTCTAAGACGGGACCTGCTTCAGCAGGGACCGTGTCTATTCCAAGACTTACCGCGGCTGCGTTTGACGGCATGGCGGTTGAACGCCGAATTCTAAAGGAAAAAGGCATTCCGGAAGAGGTCATTCCTACACTGGTAAAGGCCAGGAAGGAGGTGACTGCACAACATTATCACCGCATTTGGAGGAAATATGTTGCGTGGTGTGAGGCCAGGAAGGCCCCCACGGAGGAATTTCAACTGGGTCGATTCCTACATTTCCTGCAAACAGGATTGTCTATGGGCCTCAAATTGGGGTCCATTAAGGTTCAAATTTCGGCCCTGTCGATTTTCTTCCAGAAAGAATTGGCTTCAGTTCCTGAAGTCCAGACCTTTGTAAAAGGAGTACTACATATACAGCCCCCGGTTGTGCCCCCAGTGGCACCGTGGGATCTTAATGTAGTCTTGGATTTTCTAAAATCCCATTGGTTTGAGCCGCTCAAATCGGTGGAGATGAAGTATCTTACATGGAAAGTAACCATGCTACTGGCCCTGGCTTCAGCCAGGAGAGTATCAGAATTGGTGGCTTTATCATATAAGAGCCCATATCTGATTTTCCATACGGACAGGGCAGAACTGTGGACGCGTCCTCATTTTCTGCCTAAGGTGGTGTCAGCGTTTCACCTGAACCAGCCTATTGTGGTGCCTGCGGCTACTAACGAGTTGGAGGATTCCAAGTTGTTGGACGTGGTCCGGGCATTGAAAATATATATTTCAAGAACGGCTGGAGTCAGAAAGTCTGACTCACTGCTTATATTGTATGCACCCAACAAGATGGGTGCTCCTGCTTCTAAGCAGACGATTGCTCGTTGGATTTGTAGCACAATTCAACTTGCACATTCTGTGGCAGGCTTGCCACAACCTAAATCTGTCAAGGCCCATTCCACAAGGAAAGTGGGCTCATCCTGGGCGGCTGCCCGGGGAGTCTCGGCATTACAACTCTGCCGAGCTGCTACTTGGTCAGGGGCAAACACGTTTGCAAAATTCTACAAATTTGATACCCTGGCTGAGGAGGACCTTGAGTTCTCTCATTCGGTGCTGCAGAGTCATCCGCACTCTCCCGCCCGTTTGGGAGCTTTGGTATAATCCCCATGGTCCTGACGGAGTCCCCAGCATCCACTTAGGACGTTAGAGAAAATAAGAATTTACTTACCGATAATTCTATTTCTCGTAGTCCGTAGTGGATGCTGGGCGCCCATCCCAAGTGCGGATTGTCTGCAATACTTGTACATAGTTATTGTTACAAAAAAATCGGGTTGTTATTTGTTGTGAGCCGTCTGTTCAGAGGCTCCTACGTTTGTCATACTGTTAACTGGGTTCAGATCACAAGTTGTACGGTGTGATTGGTGTGGCTGGTATGAGTCTTACCCGGGGTTCAATATCCTTCCTTATTGTGTACGCTCGTCCGGGCACAGTACCTAACTGAGGCTTGGAGGAGGGTCATAGGGGGAGGAGCCAGTACACACCATGTGATCCTAAAAGCTTACTTTTTGTGCCCTGTCTCCTGCGGAGCCGCTATTCCCCATGGTCCTGACGGAGTCCCCAGCATCCACTACGGACTACGAGAAATAGAATTATCGGTAAGTAAATTCTTATTTTTTCCCCCGTCAGATGAATTAAATGAAGTGTGTGAAGAAGCGTGGGCTTCCCCTGATAAGAAATTGGTAATTCCTAAGAAGATACTAATGGCGTTCCCTTTCCCGCCAGAGGATAGGTTACGTTGGGAAACACCCCCTAGGGTGGATAAAGCGCTCACACGTTTGTCTAAAAAGGTGGCACTACCGTCCCAGGATACGGCCGCCCTTAAGGAACCTGCTGATAGAAAGCAGGAGGCGATCCTGAAGTCTGTATATACACACTCAGGCATTATACTTAGACCAGCTATTGCGTCAGCATGGATGTGCAGTGCTGCCGCTGCGTGGTCAGATAAACTGTCAGAAAATATTGACACATTAGACAGAGACACGATTCTGCTAACAATTGACCATATCAAAGACTCAGTCTTATACATGAGAGGGAAATCTGCCGGCTGGCATCTAAAGTAAGTGCATTATCCATCTCTGCTAGGAGATGCTTATGGACTCGCCAGTGGACTGGAGATGCAGATTCCAAAAGGCACATGGAAGTTTTGCCTTATAAAGGGGAGGAATTATTTGGGGATGGTCTCTCCGACCTAGTTTCCACAGCAACGTCTGGGAAGTCAGCATTTTTACCCCATGTCCCCTCACAGCCTAAGAAGGCGCCATTTTATCAGGTTCAGTCCTTTCGGACCCAGAAAAACAAGCGGGGGAAAGGAGGGTCTTTTACTGTCGAGAGGCAGAGGTAGGGGAAAAAGGCTGCAGCAAACAGCAGGTTCCCAGGAACAAAAGTCCTCCCCCGCTTCCTCTTCCAAGTCCGCCGCATGACGGTGGGGCTCCACAGGCGGAGCCAGGTACGGTGGGGGCCCGCCTCATGAATTTCAGCGATCAGTGGGCTCGCTCACAGGTGGATCCCTGGATCCTTCAAATAGTATCTCAGGGATACAAGCTGGAATTCGAGGCGGCTCCACCCCACCGGTTCCTAAAATCTGCCTTGCCGATTGCTCCCTCAGACAGGAAGGCGGTGCTAGCAGCAATTCACAAGCTGTATTCCCAGCAGGTGATAATCAGGGTACCCCTACTTCAACAAGGCCGGGGTTACTATTCCACACTATTTGTGGTGCCGAAACCGGACGGTTCGGTGAGACCCATTTTATATTTGAAATCCTTGAACACATACATAAAAAAATTCAAGTTCAAGATGGAATCGCTCAGGGCGGTTATTGCAAGCCTGGACGAGGGGATTACATGGTATCCCTGGACATCAAGGATGCTTACCTGCATGTCCCCATTTACCATCCTCACCAGGAGTACCTCAGATTTGTGGTACAGGATTGCCATTACCAATTCCAGACGCTGCCGTTTGGACTCTCCACGGCACCGAGGGTATTTACCAAGGTTATGGCGGAAATGATGATGCTCCTTCGAAAAAAGGGAGTTTTAATTATCCCATACTTGGACGATCTCCTAATAAAGGCACGATCCAAGGAACAGTTGTTAGTGGGAGTAGCACTATCTCAGGAAGTGCTGCGCCAGCACGGCTGGATTCTGAATATCCCAAAGTCACAGCTGGTCCCCATGACACGTCTAATGTTCCTGGGAATGATTCTGGACACAGTCCAGAAAAGAGTGTTTCTCCCGGAGGAGAAAGCCAGGGAGTTGTCTTCTCTAGTCAGAGACCTCCTAAAACCAAAACAGGTATCGGTGCATCACTGCACGCGGGTCCTGGGAAAGATGGTAGCTTCTTACGAAGCAATTCCATTCAGCAGGTTCCATGCCAGAATTTTTCAGTGGGACCTGTTGGACAAGTGGTCCGGATCGCATCTTCAGATGCATCGCTTGATAACCCTGTCCCCAAGAACCAGGGTGTCTCTTCTGTGGTGGCTGCAGAGTGCTCATATTCTGGAGGGCCGCAGATTCGGCATACAGGACTGGGTCCTGGTGACCACGGATGCCAGCCTACGAGGCTGGGGGGCAGTCACAAAGGGAAGAAACTTCCAAGGACTATGGTCAAGTCAGGAGACTGCCCTTCACATAAATATTCTGGAACTAAGGGCCATTTACAATGCCCTAAGTCAAGCAAAATCCCTGCTCCTACACCAGCCGGTGCTGATCCAGTCAGACAACATCACGGCAGTCGCCCATGTGAATCGACAGGGCGGCACAAGAAGCAGGATGGCAATGGCAGAAGCCACAAGAATTCTCCGATGGGCGGAGAATCATGTACTAGCACTGTCAGCAGTGTTCATCCCGGGAGTGGACAACTGGGAAGCAGACTTTCTCAGCAGGCACGACCTCCACCCGGGAGAGTGGGGACTATATCCAGAAGTCTTCCAAATGAGGTCTTCCACAGGTGGACATGATGGCGTCCCGCCTAAACAAAAAACTAGAGAGGTATTGCGCCAGGTCAAGAGACCCTCAGGCGATAGCTGTGGACGCTCTAGTGACACCGTGGGTGTACCGGTCAGTTTATGTGTTCCCTCCTCTACCTCTCATACCAAAGGTATTGAGAATAATAAGAAAGCGAGGAGTAAACACAATTCTCGTGGTTCCGGATTGGCCAAGAAGAGCGTGGTACCCGGAACTTCAAGAGATGATCTCAGAGGACCCGTGGTCTCTGCCGCTCAGACAAGACCTGCTACAGCAGGGGCCCTGTCTGTTCCAAGACTTACCGCGGCTGCGTTTGACGGCATGGCGGTTGAACGCCGGATCCTGAAGGAAAAGGGCATTCCGGAGGAAGTCATTCCTACGCTTATTAAAGCCAGGAAAGAGGTCACAGCAACTCATTATCACCGCATATGGCGGAAGTATATTGCATGGTGTGAGGCCGAAAAGGCCCCAACGGAGGAATTTCAACCAGGTCGATTTCTGCATTTCCTGCAAGCAGGAGTAAATATGGGCCTAAAACTGGCCTCCATTAAGGTACAGATCTCGGCTCTGTCGATTTTCTTTCAAAAAGAACTAGCTTCAGTACCTGAAGTTCAGACATTTGTTAAAGGAGTGCTGCATATTCAGCCCCCGTTTGTGCCCCCTGTGGCACCTTGGGATCTCAACGTGGTGTTGAGTTTCTTAAAATCACATTGGTTTGAACCAGTAAAAACCGTGGATCTGAAATATCTCACGTGGAAGGTGGTTATGTTATTGGCCTTGGCTTCTGCCAGGCGAGTATCAGAATTGGCGTCTTTGTCCTGTAAAAGCCCTTATCTGATTTTCCATATGGATAGGGCAGAATTGAGGACTCGTCCCCAGTTTCTCCCAAAGGTGGTGTCAGCGTTTCACCTGAACCAGCCTATTGTGGTGCCTGCGGCTACTAGGGACTTGGAGGACTCCAAGTTACTAGACGTTGTCAGGGCACTGAAAATATATGTTTCCAGAACGGCTACAGTCAGAAAATCTGACTCGCTGTTTATCCTATATGCACCCAACAAGCTGGGTGCTCCTGCTTCTAAGCAGACTATTGCTCGTTGGATTTGTAATACAATTCAGCTTGCACATTCTGTGGCAGGCCTGCCACAGCCAAAATCTGTCAATGCCCATTCCACAAGGAAGGTGGGCTCATCTTGGGCGGCTGCCCGAGGGGTCTCGGCTTTACAACTTTGCCGAGCTGCTACTTGGTCAGGGGCAAACACATTTGCAAAATTCTATAAATTTGATACCCTGGCTGAGGAGGACCTGGAGTTCTCTCATTCGGTGTTGCAGAGTCATCCGCACTCTCCCGCCCGTTTGGGAGCTTTGGTATAATTACCATGGTCCTTACGGAGTTCCCAGCATCCACTAGGACGTCAGAGAAAATAAGAATTTACTCACCGGTAATTCTATTTCTCGTAGTCCGTAGTGGATGCTGGGCGCCCATCCCAAGTGCGGTTTATCTGCAATACTTGTACATAGTTACTGTTAACTAAATCGGGTTATTGTTGAGCCATCTGTTGAGAGGCTCTGTTGTTTCATACTGTTAACTGGGTTTCATATCACGAGTTGTACGGTGTGATTGGTGTGGCTGGTATGAGTCTTACCCGGGATTCAAAATCCTTCCTTATTGTGTACGCTCGTCCGGGCACAGTATCCTAACTGAGGCTTGGAGGAGGGTCATAGTGGGAGGAGCCAGTGCACACCAGGTAGTCTAAGATCTTTCTAGAGTGCCCAGCCTCCTTCGGAGCCCGCTATTCCCCATGGTCCTTACGGAGTTCCCAGCATCCACTACGGACTACGAGAAATAGAATTACCGGTGAGTAAGTTCTTATTATGTAAAGCAGCTATAGGGAAAAATCACTTTGTGTTAGTGTAAATCCCTGATTATATAGCGCTGTGGTGTGTGCTGGCATACTCTCTCTCTGTCTCCCCAAAGGACTTTGTGGGGTCCTGTCCTCAGTCAGAGCATTCCCTGTGTGTGTGCGGTGTGTCGGTACGGCTGTGTCGACATGTTTGATGAGGAGGCTTATGTGGAGGCGGAGCAGGTGCCGATAAGTGTGATGTCACCCCCTGCGGGGCCGACACCAGAGTGGGTGGATATGTGGAAGGTATTACACGACAGTGTCAGCTCCTTGCATAAAAGGTTCGATGACATAACAGCAGTGGGACAGCCGGCTTCTCAGCCAGTGCCTGCCCAGGTGTCTCAAAGGCCATCAGGGGCTCAAAAACGGCCGCTACCTCAGATGGCAGACACAGATGTTGACACGGAGTCTGACTCCAGTGTCGACGAGGACGAGACTAATGTACATTCCATTAGAGCCATCCGTTGCATGATTACGGCAATGAAAAATGTGTTGCACATTTCTGACATTAACCCAGGTACCACTAAATGACGCTGGGGCTCCACAGGCGGAGCCAGGTGCGGTGGGGGGCGCGTCTCCGGAACTTCAGCGACCAGTGGGTTCGCTCACAGGTGGATCCCTGGGTTCTGCAAGTAGTATCACAGGGATACATCCTAGAGTTCGAGGCGGCTCCCCCTCGCCGTTACCTCAAATCAGCCTTGCCTGCTGCTTTTGGAGAAAGGGAGGTAGTACTGGCGGCTATTCACAAGCTGTATGTTCAGCAGGTGATAATCAAGGTACCCCTCCTTCAACAGGGACGGGGTTACTATTCCACAATGTTTGTGGTACCGAAACCAGACGGTTCGGTGAGACCCATTCTAAATTTGAAATCCTTGAACACTTATATAAGGAAGTTCAAGTTCAAGATGGAATCGCTCAGGGCGATTATTGCAAGCCTGGAAGAGGGGTTTTTATGGTGTCATTGGACATCAAGGATGCTTACCTGCTTGTCCCCATTTATCCACCCCACCAGGAGTACCTCAGGTTTGTGGTACAGGACTGTCATTACCAATTCCAGACGCTGTCGTTTGGTCTGTCCACGGCACCGCGGGTATTTACCAAGGTAATGGCCGAAATGATGATACTCCTCCGAAAGAAAGGAGTCATAATTATCCCGTACTTGGACGATCTCCTTATAAAGGCGAAGTCCAAAGAGCAGTTGCTAGTCAGCGTAGCACTATCTCAGGAAGTGCTGCATCAGCACGGCTGGGTTCTGAATATCCCAAAGTCACAGCTGATTCCTGCGAAGCGTCTGCTGTTCTTGGGCATGATTCTGGACACAGAACAGAAGAAGGTGTTTCTCCCAGAGGAGAAAGCCCAGGAATTATCATCTCTGGTCAGGGACCTCCTGAAACCAAAGCAGGTGTCGGTGCATCACTGCACGCGAGTCCTGGGAAAGATGGTAGCTTCTTACGAAGCAATTCCCTTTGGCAGATTCCATGCAAGGATCTTTCAGTGGGATCTGTTAGACAAGTGATCCGGATCGCATCTCCAGATGCATCGGTTGATCACCCTGTCCCAGAGGGCCAGGGTGTCTCTGCTGTGGTGGCTGCAGAGTGCTCATCTGCTCGAAGGCCGCAGATTCGGCATACAGGACTGGGTCCTGGTGACCATGGATGCAAGTCTCCGAGGTTGGGGGGCAGTCACCCAGGGAAGAAACTTCCAAGGACAATGGTCGAGTCAGGAAACTTCCCTACACATAAATATTCTGGAACTAAGGGCCATTTACAACGCCCTGAGTCAAGCAGAAACCCTGCTTCAAAACCAACCAGTTCTGATTCAGTCAGACAACATCACAGCGGTCGCCCATGTAAACCGACAGGGCGGCACAAGAAGCAGGATGGCTTTGGCAGAAGCCACAAGGATTCTCCGTTGGGCGGAGAATCACGTGATAGCACTGTCAGCAGTGTTCATTCCGGGAGTGGACAACTGGGAAGCAGACTTCCTCAACAGGCACGACCTCCACCCGGGGGAGTGGGGACTTCATCCAGAAGTCTTCAAGCTGATAGTAAATCGCTGGAAACGGCCACAGGTGGACATGATGGCGTCCCGCCTCAACAAAAAGCTAAAAATATATTGCGCCAGGTCATGGGACCCTCAGGCGATAGCTGTAGAGGCTCTATTGACACCGTGGGTGTACCAGTCGGTGTATGTGTTCCCTCCTCTTCCTCTCATACCCAAGGTACCGAGGATAATAAGAAAAAGGGGAGTAAGAACTATACTCATTGTTCCGGATTGGCCAAGAAGAACTTGTTACCCAGAACTTCAGGAAATGATCTCAGAGGACCCATGGCCTCTGCCGCTCAGACAGGACCTGCTGCAGCAGGGGCCCTGTCTGTTCCAAGACTTACCGCGGCTGTGTTTGACGGCATGGCGGTTGAACGCCGGATCCTAAGGGAAAAGGGCATTCCAGATGAAGTAATTCCTACGCTGATAAAAGCTAGGAAGGATGTGACCGCAAAACATTATCACCGCATATGGCGAAAATATGTTGCTTGGTGTGAGGCCGAGAAGGCCCCAACGGAGGAATTTCAGCTGGGTAGATTTCTGCACTTCCTACAGTCAGGAGTGACTATGGGCCTTAAATTGGGTTCCATAAAAGTCCAGATTTCGGCCCTGTCTATTTTCTTTCAAAAATAACTGGCTTCACTGCCTGAAGTTCAGACGTTTGTTAAGGGAGTGCTCCATATTTAGCCCCCCTTTGTGCCCCCAGTGGCACCTTCGGATCTCAACGTTGTGTTGGATTTTCTAAAATCACATTGGTTTGAGCCACTTAAGACCGTGGAGTTAAAATATCTCACGTGGAAGGTGGTCATGCTGTTGGCCTTGGCTTCGGCCAGGCGGGTGTCAGAATTGGCGGCTTTGTCGTGTAAAAGCCCATATCTGATTTTCCATATGGACAGGGCAGAACTGAGGACTCGTCCCCAGTTTCTCCCTAAGGTGGTATCAGCGTTTCATTTGAACCAACCTATTGTGGTGCCTGCGGCTACTCGGGACTTGGAGGATTCCAAGTTACTGGACGTAGTCAGGGCCCTGAAAATCTGTGTTTCCAGGACAGCTAGAGTCAGAAAGTCTGACTCGCTATTTATCCTATATGCACCCAACAAGCTGGGTGCTCCTGCTTCAAAGCAGACAATTGCTCGCTGGATCTGTAGCACGATTCAACTTGCACATTCCGCGGCTGGACTGCCGCATCCAAAATCTGTAAAAGCCCATTCCACAAGGAAGGTGGGCTCTTCTTGGGCGGCTGCCCGAGGGGTCTCGGCTTTACAACTTTGCCGAGCTGCTACTTGGTCGGGTTCAAACACTTTTGCAAAATTCTACAAGTTTGATACCCTGGCTGAGGAGGACCTTGAGTTTGCTCATTCGGTGCTGCAGAGTCATCCGCACTCTCCCGCCCGTTTGGGAGCTTTGGTATAATCCCCATGGTCCTTACGGAGTACCCAGCATCCACTAGGACGTCAGAGAAAATAAGAATTTACTCACCGGTAATTCTATTTCTCGTAGTCCGTAGTGGATGCTGGGAGCCCATCCCAAGTGCGGACTCTCTGCAATACATGTATATAGTTATTGCATAACTGAAGGGTTATTGTTTTGAGCCATCTGTTACTGAGGCTCATTATTGTTTTCATACTGTTAACTGGGTATAGTTATCACAAGTTGTACGGTGTGATTGGTGTGGCTGGTATGAGTCTTACCCTGGATTCCAAATCCTTTCCTAGTAATGTCAGCTCTTCCGGGCACAGTTTCCCTAACTGAGGTCTGGAGGAGGGGCATAGAGGGAGGAGCCAGTGTACACCAGATATAGTACCTAATCTTTCTTTTTAGAGTGCCCAGTCTCCTGCGGAGCCCGTCTATACCCCATGGTCCTTACGGAGTACCCAGCATCCACTACGGACTACGAGAAATAGAATTACCGGTGAGTAAATTCTTATTTTCTCTAACGTCCTAGTGGATGCTGGGGACTCTGTAAGGACCATGGGGAATAGACGGGCTCCGCAGGAGACTGGGCACTCTAAAGAAAGATTTAGTACTACCTGGTGTGCACTGGCTCCTCCCTCTATGCCCCTCCTCCAGACCTCAGTTAGAAACTGTGCCCGGCCAGAGCTGGGTGCCTTTAGTGAGCTCTCCTGAGCTTGCTAATACGAAAGTATTTTAGTCAGGTTTTTTATTTTCAGAGAGCTTCTGCTTCAACAGACTCTCTGCTACGTGGGACTGAGGGGAGAGAAGCAAACCTACTAACTGCGGCTAGGTTGCGCTTCTTAGGCTACTGGACACCATTAGCTCCAGAGGGTTCGAACACAGGATCTTAACCTTTGTCGTCTGTTCCCGGAGCCGAGCCGCCGTCCCCCTCGCAGAGCCAGAAGACAGAAGCCGGCAGAAGCAAGAAGACATCGAAATCGGCGGCAGAAGACTCATGTCTTCACATGAGGTAGCGCACAGCACTGCAGCTGTGCGCCATTGCTCCCACATTACACCCACACACTCCGGTCACTGTAGGGTGCAGGGCGCAGGGGGGGGCGCCCTGGGCAGCAATGAGAATACCTTTTGGCAAAAAGACATATATACAGCTGGGCACTGTATATATGTACGAGCCCCCGCCATTATTTTTACACAGAAACGGGACAGAAGCCCGCCGCTGAGGGGGCGGGGCCTTCTTCCTCAGCACTCACCAGCGTCATTTTTTCTCCACAGATCCGCTGAGAGAAGCTCCCCAGGCTCTCCCTTGCACGGTAGAAGAGGGTAAAAATAGAGGGGGGGGCACATAAATTTGGTGCAAAAACAATATATACAGCAGCTACTGGGTCAACACTAAGTTACTGTGTAATTCCTAGGTCATATAGCGCTGGGGTGTGTGCTGGCATACTCTCTCTCTGTCTCTCCAAAGGTCCTTGTGGGGGAACTGTCTTCAAATAGAGCATCCCCTGTGTGTGTGGTGTGTCGGTACGTGTGTGTCGACATGTCTGAGGTAAAAGGCTCTCCTAAGGAGGAGATAGAGCGAATATGTGTGTGAGAGGGTGTCTCCGTCGACAACGCCGTCACCTGTTTGGATATGTGTAAGTGCTAAGGTGAATTTAGTGAACAAAAGGTTAGGGAACAGACAGGAAATCTACCCATGTCTGTCCCTATGGCACAGAGCCCTGCAGAGTCTCACAATGCTCACTATCCAAAATAATAAACACTGATATCGACACGGAGTTTGACTCCAGTGTTGACTATGATAATGCAAAGTTACAGCCAGAATGGCAGAAAAGTATTCAATATATGATTATTGTAATAAAAGATGATTTGCATATCACCGATGACTCATCTGTCCCTGACACCAGGGTACACATGTTAAGGGGGAGAAAGCTGAGGTAAATTTCCCTCCTCTCATGAGAAAAAAGATCGTGAATCTCCAGACAAGAGACTGCAGCTTCCCACAAAGTATTCTCAGGCAGTATCCTTTCCGCACTAGGGCCAGGATGTGATGGGAATCTTCCCCTAGGGTGTCACGTTTGCCCAGAAGGTAGCCCTAGCTATTCTCAGGGATCCTGCAGATAGCGTGCACATTCTGGTTCCTCTACTCAGACCGGCGATTGTGTCGGCATGGGTTTATAGCGCTGTGGCAGCGTGGACAGGTACCTTATCAGCAGAGATTGAGACCCTAGTATACATATAGATATGTATAGGTATATATAGAGATATATATATATATATATTAAAGATGCTGTCTTAAGAGATATGTATATATATAAGACATGCCCAAAGAGACATGTGTATACTGGGTCCTAGAGTCAAAGCTATGTCGATTTCTGCTTGACGTGTCCTGTAGAATATGCAATGGACAGATGATGCAGACTTAAGAGGCATATGGAAGGCTGAGGATTGTGTGACGGGTTCTCGGGCTTGGTCTCCACAGCTATAGTTGGTAATTCTGATATTTTGCCTTATATTCCTGCACAGCCTAGGAAAGCACGGCATTATCAAATGCAGCCTTTCGAATAAAGAAACAAGAAAGTCTGAGGTGTGTCCTTTCTTGCCAGAGGCGGGGGCAGAGAAAAGAAGCTGCACAACACAGCTAGTTCTCAGGAACAGAAGTCCTCCCCGGCTTCTACAAAAATCCACCGCATGTCGCTGGGGCTCCACAGGCGGAGCTAGGCCCAGTGGGGGCACGACTTCGTAAGTTCAGCCACAAGGGGGTTCACTCCCTGTTAGATCCCTGGGCAATAGATATCGTGTCTCAGGGATACAAGCTGGACTTTGAGAAGATGCCCCCTCACCGACGGCCCTGCCGGCTTCCCCCCACGAGAGGGGAACAGTGTTAACTGCAATTCACAAATTGTATCTTCAACAGGTGGTGGTCAAGGTTCCCCTCCTTCAACAAGGAGGGGGTTATTATTCGACCATGTTGTAGTCCCGAAACCAGACGGTTCGGTCAGACCCATATTGAATTTAAAATCCCTGAACATATACCTGAATAGGTTCAAGTTCAAGATGGAATCGCTAAGAGCGGTCATGGCAAGCCTGAAAGGGGGAGATTTTATGGTGACTTGGGACATGAAGGAGGCATACCTTCTTGTCCCCATTTATCCACCTCATCAGGCGTACCTCAGAATTGCGGTACGGGATTGTCATTACCAATTTCTTTTTTTTTTAAATCAAGTGATTTTTATTGAGTTTTGTATCACATAAACATAACAGAACAACAACAGTAAAATTAAAATTAACTGTAACAATTGCCATCAATAAACAGACATTTTCAAATCACAGTTCGGTGTGCGTGTTAATTCTTTTCGCATATATATCCACGACAAAGAATATCAATATTATCAAGAATGTCGCTCAGGTGCTCAGTACCGGCCCGCCCAGCCATGTGCTACACCAGCGACCCCACATCTCCGTAAATCGAGAGGTGGAACCCCGTACCTTATACATATGTCTCTCATGACGAATTACCTCGTTCACCAACGCCCTCCACTGCTCCACCTTAGGTACATTAGCTGAGAACCAGACCCTAGCAATAACAACCTTTGCCAGCGTAGTGAGACACAGGACATATTTGTACAGTAAAACAGAGTGTGTTTCCTCAAGATCTAATCCAAATAAGCATATATCAGGATCTAAGGTAGGGAGGGACGGTGCTGTCATGATCACATCACACCACACTTTACGCCAGAAAAGGGAAATCTCAGGGCATTCCCAAAGTAGGTGCCAAAATCCGGCGTCGGCAGCCCGACCCCGGGGGCAATTAGAATCTTCCCTAAGACCGGCCCTCTGCATAATGACTGGAGTACGATAGGCCCTGTGCAGAATATAGAAAAAAACTTGCTTATATCTTATACATGGCGTAGTGTATTTAAGGGAGCTCATAATCTGGAGCCACTGCTCGTTGGACAAAGGTCCCAAATCAGTCTCCCATTTAGTACGAAGATTATTTAATAGATTGGGATAGCTTCTATTATTCAAAGCAGCATATATGGTAGATACTTTCCCCCTTTGACTCAGAGAAGTGAGCATCATCCTAACAGGTGAGTCAACAATCAGTGGTGGGCCGTGAGGGAACTGGGTCTGCACAGCATGCCTGAGCCGAAAATACCGGAACACAGCAGTGTTAGGTACATCAAATTCGATCTTCAATTGCTGAAATTATTTCAGCACTCCCCCGTGGTACAGTTGACTCAGTACTATGACACCTCTAGTGATCCATATATTATCTAACGACATCTCATATAGCTCAGGGTATGCACTATTGAACCACAATGGAGTACAGGCATCGTGTCCTCCCCAGTCATATAAAGTGTGCGCATAGCGCCAGATAAGCAAGGCTTGACGTAACAGGGGAGGCAAGCCAGGAGCTGAGAGACCAGAAAGGAGAAGCTGGAGAGGAGAAAGAGAGAAAGCAGGAGAGCACTCCGCCCGCTCAGCCAAACCCCCCCCCCCATTGTGGTACCCAGAGAATCCCCAATCCATTCACTCAGATGGGACAGCTGAGCCGCCACATAGTATAGTCTGAGATCGGGAAGACTTGCCCCACCGGAAAGCTGAGACCTGCATAGTGTCCTGATAGAGACTCGCGCCGGCCTGCCACCCCATATAAATGAGGACAAAACGCCCTCAATAACAGTAAAGATCTTCTTGGGGAGGTAGACTGGAGAATTGTGTAGCGCATAAAGGAATTTCAGTTGCATCACCATTTTGAATAAGTTAACCCGACCCAGGACAGACAACGGTAGTTTTTTCCAGCTATGAGCCTTCTCTTTAAATGTCGCTAAAATGGGGTCAATGTTTTGGGCCACATAGCTACGCGCCATAGGAGTAATCCAGATGCCTAAATACTTAAACCGCAATGTCCATTGCAAAGGATGCGCCCCCCGTGTATTTTCAGGGAGAAGACCAGAAATGGGAAAAATGTGGGACTTATCCCAGTTAATTAGCAGACCGGAAAAGATACCAAAATTCTCCACTACCTATAACACTGCTTGTAAGGAGTCATCAGAATCTTGCAAGAAAAGAAGCATGTCATCCGTGTATAGCGCCACCACATCCACGTGACCCCCAATCTCAACACCCCTAACCCTGCCATTAGCGCGTAGCAGGCCGGCCAACGGCTCCACGGCAATTGCAAACAATGCAGGAGATAGGGGGCAACCCTGCCGAGTGCCCCTCTCCAACGCAAAAAGCTCAGACGTGAAACCATTGGCCGTCACACGAGCCACAGGCAAGGAATACAGCAACTGGATAAACCTAATAAATCGAGGCCCAAAAGCAAATTTCTCTAGCACCCCCCACAGATACTTCCATTCCACGGAATCGAACGATTTGGCCGCGTCAAGAGACACCACCACCGCGTCCGACCCCACCAAATCACCCCTCTGGAGATGACAGAACAATCTACGTAGATTTTGGGCAGTGGATTTACCCGGCATAAAGCCAGTCTGGTCCGGGTGAATTATTGTTGTAATTACCAAATTCAATCGAGATGCCAAGATTTTTGCCAGTATCTTGACATCTGTATTGAGGAGGGAAATGGGCCGGTAAGACTGGGGAGCAGGGGGTCTTTCCCTGGTTTCAACAGGACAATTATATTGGCTCCGGCCATGGAGCGCGGGAGAGTCCCACCCTCTAAGAGTAAGTCAAACAATTGTAAGAGATAGGGGGCAAAAAATGTACTGTATTTTTTATAGACTTCACCCGGAAGTCCATCGGATCCCGGTGCCTTAGACGCCGGGAGAGACATGATCGCAGCCTCCACCTCCTCCAGCGTGATAGGTGCATCCAGAGCCCCAGAGTCCTTCCGGGACAGACATGGTAAGGTCAACTGAGCCAAAAAATCCCTAAGCTGATCATCAGAGTAACTGGCTCGGGAGGTATAAAGCGAGGAATAATAACTAAGGAACGTCTCCGCCACCATTGAGCCAGAATAACACATTTGGCCAGCAGAATTTTTCACACATTGAATTACAGTTCTAGGGGATTCGGACCGGGCCAAAAAGGCCAAGTAACTGCCATTCATCTCCGCCCGAAAATACTGCTCATGTCCTGCAAAAAGGAGTCTACGCCTGGATTTCTCAAATAAACAATCCGACCACTCGCCTTGCGCGCTCCTCCACAACAGTTCATCAGACCGCAAATGGGTAATAAGATATTGAGATTCCAGTTGCCGGCACAGAGACTCCAACCGCACCTCCTCCCTCTTACTAAACGCTTTAACTTCCGAGATCCGTTTTATAAAGGAGCCTCGCAGAAACGCTTTAAAAGCATCATGTTTCAGTGGCAGATCACTGTATAGTAAATTGTCTTCCCGGAACCCTTCCCAAGCGGCAATCAGATCCGCACCCTCCCCCAGTAAAGCTAACCAAAAGGGATTAAGTTTCCACATTCTCGCACCCCGCTCCCAACCAATATTAACTGCAACTAAGACAGGAGAGTGATCCGATATACCCCTAGGGAGATAGTCCACTGCCAGCACGTCATGGGACAGACCAGGAGAAACCAAAACCAAATCAATACGGGAGAAAGCATGATGGGTAGCGGACTGACAGGAGACATGAGTAGCCGTGGGATTACGACATCTCCATACATCCACCAGCCCAGTGGCGCACCCAGGGGGGGTTTCCGAGTACCCAGAAACCCCCCTCCACTAAAAAAAAAAAAAAAAAAAAAATTTTTTTTTTTTTTTTTTTAGCTGCATGAGTATTATTAATGACTGTCTAGCGTCCTCTGCAGCCTGCTGTCTTCCTGGTGGCACTTGCAAGTGCAATAAAAGTTTACTTTATTTTAATTATAGTACATATATATCCATGTTCCTACATATATACACATGTATATACATACATACATACAAACACACACACACACACACACACACATATGATATATATATACATGTGTATATATATATGTGTACTGTATGTGTGTGTATATATATATATATATATATATATATATGTGTATGCATGTTTAATATGCTATGTATATGTGTATATGGGTTCACTACGATCTCCCGGCGGCCGGCCTCCCGGCGACCAGCTTACCGGCGTCGGGAGGGCGGCCGCCGCCTTACCAACAGTGTGGCGAGCGCAAATGAGCCCCTTGCGGGCTCGCTGCGCTCGCCACGCTACGCGCGCCACACTATTCTATTCTCCCTCCAGGGGGGTCGTGGACCCCCACGAGGTAGAATAAGTGTCGGTATGCCGGCGGTCAGGCTCCCGGCGCCGGTATGCTGGTCGCCGGGAGCCCGACCGCCGGCATACTGAAGACCACCCGTGTATATGTGTGTATATATATATATATATATATATATATGTGTGTGTGTGTAGATATATGTATATATATATATATATATATATATATATATATACATACACAGACACACTAGTTTTACGGACCCAGCATATACTGGGTCACCTCAGTCCCCACCCTCGTGATTGGCTCCGCCCAGTTCTGGAAACCCCCCCATGCAAATCCTGCGTTTGCCACTGCAGCCCCAGCTCCCCCACCAGTCTTGCGAACGGAGTAGGGGACGCCAAGGGAGGGGAAGACACAACAGATTCCCTCCACCTGTCCATGACACTATCCATGACATTGTTAAAATCCCCTAGGCATATTACAGGTGTAGCAGGGGACCGGGCCAGGAAACGGGCAGCATGACGGAGAACCTCATTGTTATAGGGCGGGGGGGAATTATACTGCTAATACATGAAACAATCTGCAATTAATATGGGCTCGTAAGAAGACGTATCTGCCATATTGGTCAGTTTCACATTCATCCAGGTGAAATTGTACGGACTTTCTAATCATTACAGAAACGCCTCTTGCATTACTAGAGAAGGTGGAGTGATACACGTGACTAACCCACGGTTTTTTAAGTGCCAACACCCTACCACCATGTAAATGAGTTTCAGAGAGACAAATTATGTCTGCCTGGTATTTTTTAACCTGAGTCAGGACTAACGATCTTTTAATTTTTTCGTTCAGTCCCCGAACGTTCCAGCTGAGCAGACGGAGCCCCTCAGAGACAGCAGACATAGAACTCATAGAGGAAAGGGGCGACAGGATAGAACAGAGAGACATACATCAAAACCTGGCATCGCAGCATAGCAAGGCTGAGCAAACAGTAAACAGGGACAGGAGCAACCAGTCCCCCTACGTCCCAGAAGACAAAAGAACACAGAGCAATATCATATAGGAATAACGTGTCATTGCAAAGTACGCACAGAACTAAAAAATGATGGCTTAGAAAAAAACAAACTAACCCCCCCCCCCCACACCCACACCCACTCTGTATCACCTCGCAAACTTAAGGTATACCTGGATCCCATAACTCCCACTAAGTAACCAAACTAAGGGATAGGGGCCCAACCAAGGAACCCAAGGAAAAGCCCCTACACTATTTTTGGCAAGAGCTCTCCACATCTCGCAGAAAGAAGTAGTACCCCAACCCTGAGAAGAAAAAAAAAAAAACATAGCTAGGCACATGCCCCATTACAAAACATCAAATAGCAATAGAATAACGTGAGGCTGATCATTACCGCTATATCATAACGATGCACAGTTAACAGTAACATGAGTTTGCCCCACTCCTATACATCCCACACTGCACATATCCCCACATTGCATTTAGATTAACAGGAATATGCATCAGATAGATAGAAACAGCAGTAGAAGAAGAATTAAATCAACAGCAGAGCAATAACATATCATCGAGGAGAACGAGGTTGACGTTCCAGCCATGCACCAGCATCTTGAGGAGATGTAAAAAAATGAGTGGTGTTGTTAAACACCACCCGCAACTTGGCTGGAAACAGCATAGCATATTGTATATTGCGGTCTCTGAGCTGACGCTTGACATGAAGAAATTGAGAGCGTCTCTTTTGCACCTCCAGGGCAAAATCAGGAAATACGGATATATTATGTCCATCTAGTTGGATAGGGCCCTGTGTCCGGGCCAGACGGAGCACAGCATCACGGTCCTTAAAGTGCAGGAAGCGTGCAATAAATGTTCTAGCCGGGGCCCCCGGCGGCGGCGGCCTAGGCGGGAGCCTGTGCGCCCGCTCCACCGCAAATTGAGAGGTAAATGCTTCCTTGCCAAATAAATCAATAAGCCATCTTTCAAGAAATGACTCCGGGGAGGTGCCCTCCGCTCTCTCAGGGAGCCCAACAAACGGAACGTTGTTGCGCCGCAGTCTCCCCTCTATATCTGACATTTTAGCCTGCATGGATGTCATTTGGGTAGACAGGTCCGCCACTTTCAAATGCAAGGGTGGAGCAGCATCCTCTAAAGCCGATGTCCGATGTTCAGTTTCACCCACACGCTCTCGGATTTTCTGCATATCCTGCCGCAGCAAAGAAACGTCCATTTGTACTTGCCCAATCCGGTCCGTGACCCTCTGTTCGGACGCAGAGATTGCCTGCAGTATTTGCTGGGTAGAATGCACCTGCTCATCAGGGTTGGAGGTGTCCACCTCGGCCGCTGGCGAGGGTGGGCCGGCTTCACTCCGCTTTGCCGAAGTAGACGTCTGCTGTGGTCTGGCAAATTTCTCCAATTTCGCAGCAGCGTTAGCCGCACTCTGTCCCCCCCTCACCATTGTATCCCTGGACGGGAAGGCAGATCCGCAGGGATATTACAGCAGGTTCAGCACAGGGGTCAGGGTGGGCAAACTGCAAATAGTCAGGAAGCAGGTGTGTGCTGTAGAAATTGCCGCAGAATGAGAGCCGAGTCGGAGGCACACAGGCTGCCACTGCAGGGCAACAGGCAGCTAATGTAGGGCAGGTGGCCTCAGTGAAATATATACAGTCCATCCAAATGCAAATGTAAAGGGCACTGTAGACAAGTATTAAGCCCAGGAGGGAGACAGAAAGGCAACCACAGCACCGCACAGCACCTCAGGGGGTGAAGGAGCAGCAGGACCGAAAATGGCGGCTTTCGCTGGCTTTTTTTACCCGCACTCGGTCTCCAGGGTCACCGCAGTGGGGCTCAGGACCCAGATGGTAGGGCCCCCTCCCCTGCAGCCCCCCAGCCGGAGGACCAGCGCACAGACACCGCCGGACGCGCGGCCACGCGCCGCTCCCGTAGCTCCGGCGGCGGCCGGCGGAGAGGTAGGGAGCCGGGGGTCAAAGCTGGAAGGTTCACCATAGCACAACTGCGCCGCACACCAGGCTAGCAATAGCAGCAGCAGAGGCAGCACACACCCAGGGGCCAGCTGGCATGTAGCAGGATCCACGGGCTGGGGTAAAACGGATGAAATCACAGGATTTTAGTGGAGAGCTTAGGCTGCACACAGCTACTCCATGCCGATCCAAGCCACGCCCCCCATCATTACCAATTTCAGACGTTGCCGTTTGGTCTCTCCACGGCCTGGAGAATATTCACAAAGGTAATGGCGGAAATGATGGTGCTCCTGCGGAAGCAAGGTGTCACTATTATCACGTACTTGGACAATCACATCATAAAAACGAGATAAAGAGAGCAGTTGCGGGACAGCGTATCACTTTCTCTGGGAGTGTAACGGCAACACGGCTGGATTATATATATTCCAAAGTCGCAGTGGGTTCTTACAGCTCATCTGCCTCTCCTAGGCACGATCCTAGACACAGACCAGAAAAGGGTTTATCTCCCGATAGAGAGAGCTCAGGAGCTCGTGACACTGGTCAGGAATCTATTAAAACCAAAACAGGTGTCAGTGCATCACTGCACTCGAGTCCTGGGAAGGAGGGTGGCATCATACGAGGCCATTCCTTTCGGCAGGTTCCATACGAGGGCCTTCCAATGGGACTTACTGGACAAGTGGTCCGGATCACATTGTCACAACTGAGGACCTGAGCTGACGGGAGGCAGCCTCAGTTGTAGGGGCTGAGATGTAACGGAACCTGTGAGGTTGTATCAGACCCCTAGACATGTAAGTAACATGTAGAATAACTGCCCGAAGGCGTGACCACGACAACCAGGATAAAAGTCAATGATGTTTATTATGACAAACTCCGTAACACAGCAGCAGTAAAGGAAACATAAAAGTCAACAAAGGATAAATACAATTCCTGGGTACTACAGGGTGGCAAGGGCCACAGGCACTGGTAGAGTGAGACAGTTCTTATAATCTTCTAGTTGGAAAGTTCTTACCAGACCTGACTGTAGCAATGGAGAGAACCCAGGATCGTACCAGCTGGTGTTCCAGGAAAGACTGGGTTGCTGAAGATAAAACGGCTGCTGTGGATACTGGCTGGAACCAGACTGTTGTTGGTACGGAGTGGATACTGGCTGGAACCAGTTAAATAATAAACGAACTTGAGAGCGATGAAATAATAATGAAGTTTGGAGTTTAAGAGCGGTGAAATAATAATACCGGTGGAGAGTGGTAAACTGCAGAAAGGACACCGGCCCTTTAAGAGAAGCTGTACACTGCTGGAAGCTGGGCTGGAAGCAGGTGATTGATGAAGTTTGGAGTTTGAGAGCGGTGAAATAATAATACCGGTGGAGAGTGGTAAACTGCAGAAAGGACACCGGCCCTTTAAGAGAAGCTGTACACTGCTGGAAGCTGGGCTGGAAGCAGGTGATTGTTGTAACTGGAAACAGGTGAGTCCAGAATGGATCGGAGAGTCAGGCTACACCGCAGATGGAATGCTGGTGCGGGTCTCTATAGCAGAAGTCTGGAGACAGGAGCTGGAACCTGGAAGACAACCACAGGAGAGAGACAAACTGGAACTAGGTTAGACAACCAAAGCACTGACGCCTTCCTTGCTCAGGCACAGCTTACTTATACCTGCAGCAAGGAAGGGGTTGGCTAGGCAATTATGCAAATCAACAATACAGACAGCAGATTGGTGGAAATGCTCAGATGACAAAATCCAAGATGGCTGCGCCCATGCAGACACTTGGAGGGAAGTTTGGTTTATAATCCATGTGAGAATTGAAACAGTAATGGCGACGCCGGCCACAGGAGACAGGAGACGCCAGACTGACAAGCGCACATTTAACCACGCGGGCACAGCGGAGGCCGCGGCTGATGAAATCACCACTCTGACATTCTGCATGTGGAAACTCAGGAACAGCGGGATCCGGTCCTGGAACGCTGAGCCAGCCTTAGGAGGCATCTGAAGGGTAAGTAATGGCGTCCAGATACCCGGATCGTGACAGCACCCCCCCCTTTAGGAGTGGCCCCAGGACACTTCTTAGGCTTTAAAGGAAACTTTGCGTGGAAATTTCGGACCAAGGCAGGAGCATGGACGTCTGAGGCATTGGTCCAAGAGCGTTCTTCAGGACCATAGCCCTTCCAGTCAATGAGGTATTGTAACTGACCGTAACGGAAACGTGAGTCCAAAATCTTGGCCACCTCGTACTCGACTCCCCATTGAGTCTGAACTTTGGGAGCTGGAGGAAGTGCGGAATGAAACCGATTCAGGATCAGCGGTTTCAACAAAGAAACATGAAATGTCCTGGGTATTTTCAAGAAGGATGGTAACTGTAACCTGTAGGCAACAGGATTGATGACTTGTTCAATCTTGAAGGGTCCGATGTAGCGAGGTGCAAATTTCATGCTGGGAACTCTCAACCTCAAATTCTTCGTGGACAGCCACACACGATCACCCACCTTGAGAGCAGGAACCGCTCTACGCTTTCTATCGGCAAACTTCTTATACCTAAATGAGGCTTTAAGCAGGGCTGCGCGGACGTTCCTCCAGTTATTTGAAAACTGACGCAAGGTGACATCCACTGCTGGAACAGAAGTTGCGGGAAGCGGTTGGAATTCTGGGACTTTAGGGTGTAATCCATAATTAATGAAGAATGGTGTAGAAGAAGATGAGGAATGGTATTGATTGTTGTGGCTGAACTCGGCCCAAGGAAGGAGTTGAACCCAGTCATCTTGAGAGGAAGACACATATATACGGAGGAAGGCCTCCAAGTCCTGATTCACCCTCTCGGTTTGACCATTGGTCTGAGGATGGTAAGCCGTGGAAAACTTTAACTTGACTTGGAGGGCTTGACACAAACTTCGCCAAAATTTGGCTACAAATTGTACTCCACGATCCGAGATGATCTCTTCAGGAAGACCGTGAAGTCGGAAGATCTCTTGTATAAACACTTGAGCCAACTTGGAAGCTGACGGAAGACCGGTGAGAGGGATGAAATGTGCCATCTTGGTGAACCGGTCAACCACCACCCAGATGGTATTAAACTTGTTGCAGATAGGTAGATCGGAAACAAAGTCCATCGACAAATGGGTCCAAGGTCGACGGGGAACAGATAATGGAACCAGTTGCCCCGCAGGCGACTGGCGGGAGACTTTGTGTTGGGCACACTTTGGGCAGGAGGCAATAAATTCCATAACGTCCTTCTTCAGAGTTGGCCACCAGTAGGACCTAGAAATAAATTCAAGGGTTTTCTGAATGCCTGTATGTCCAGCAAAACGGGAAGCATGGGCCCAATGCATGAGCTTCTTCCTTAGAACTGGCTTAACAAAACTTTTCCCTGGTGGAGGCGTAGAGTCCATCCCTACCGTGGAGAATGCCAACGGATTAATAATAGGATGCTTGTCTGCAGACTCGGACTCATTTTCTTTCTCCCATGAGCGGGAAAGGGCATCGGCCTTACGATTCTGAGAACCCGGACAGAACTGGAGTTTAAAGTCAAACCTAGAGAAGAAAAGTGCCCATCTGGCCTGACGAGGATTCAGACATTGTGCGCCTTTGAGATATAAAAGATTTTTGTGGTCGGTAAGAATGGTGATTGAGTGGGAAGCTCCCTCCAACAGGTATCTCCACTCCTCCAGAGCGAGCTTGATGGCTAGCAACTCCTGATCGCCAATGGCATAGTTGCGCTCAGCTGGGGAGAACTTCCGGGAGAAGAAACTGCAAGGATGTAGATGTCCATCTTTGGCCCTCTGGGATAACACTGCTCCTACTCCAACGGAGGAGGCATCTACCTCTAAGATAAAAGGAGAGTCGGTGTCGGGCTGTTTCAGAACTGGTGCAGAGATGAACCGTTGCTTCAGAAGGTGAAAGGCCTGTGTAGCTTCCTCGGACCACTTGGACGGATTAGCACCTTTCTTGGTTAATGCAGTGATAGGCGCCACAATGGTGGAAAAGTCTCGTATAAATTTTCTATAATAATTGGCGAACCCTAAGAACCTCTGGACCCCTTTGAGGCTTAAGGGTATAGGCCAATTCTGGATTGCTTGGAGTTTCTCAGGATCCATCTCTAGTCCGGAACCGGACACAATGTAACCTAGAAACGGAATGGTTTTAACTTCAAACACACACTTCTCCAATTTACAATAGAGGTGATTGACACGGAGACGGGAAAGAACCTCTTTTACCCAGAAACGATGATCTTCGAGATTATTAGCAAAGATGAGGATGTCGTCTAGATAAACCACGACATGGCGGTACAAGATGTCCCTGAAAATCTCATTCACGAAGTGCTGGAAGACTGCTGGAGCATTGCTCAATCCGAAGGGCATGACGAGGTACTCATAATGTCCGTCACGGGTGTTAAAGGCGGTCTTCCACTCGTCACCCTCACGGATTCGGATGAGATTGTAGGCACCCCTCAAGTCCAGCTTTGTGAAAATAGTTGCACCACTAACTCTATCAAAGAGCTCGGTAATCAGGGGTAAAGGGTATCGGTTCTTGACGGTAATGTCGTTCAGACCTCTGTAGTCGATGCACGGACGCAGACCACCGTCTTTCTTCTTAACGAAGAAGAAGCCTGCGCCGGCTGGAGAAGAAGATGGTCGGATGAAACACTTCGCCAGGTTCTCTTTGATGTACTCTTCCATGGAGTGTGTCTCAGGCAGAGACAACGGATAAGTTCGGCCTCGCGGTGGAACCTTCCCTGGAATGAGGTCGATTGGGCAGTCCCATTCTCTATGAGGAGGAAGGATATCAGCAGAGGCTTTACTGAACACGTCCGTGAAGTCTTGATATGGAGGAGGCGGAACATCAGATGACCTGGGGAAGGAAGAACAAACAGGAAGAACTTTGGCTAAACAAGTCTCAGCACAGGAGGGACCCCATGCCAGTATTTGCGTAGTCGTCCAGTCAATTGATGGGTTGTGGAGACGGAGCCATGGAAGGCCTAAAACCACTGGATGTGTGGCTCTTGGAATCACTAAAAAAGAAATATACTCAGAATGAAGAACTCCCACTCTCAGACGAACTGGAAGAGTCCTTAAGGAAATGACTGCGTCAAAAATCTTGCTGCCATCCACGGCAGTCAAAGAGATGGACGAGGACAGTCTCTCGGTGGGTAGGGACCACCGTTTAACATAAGCTTCGGTTATGAAATTCCCAGCTGCTCCGGAATCAAGGAGGGCAATGACGTTCCTGTAACGTTGAGCAATTTGGAGTGACACTGGGAGGTTACAGTCATGAGGAGATGGAGAGGAGATCATTACTCCTAGCCGGCCCTCTCCTTGGCGAGCTAGGATCTGGAGTTTCCCGGACGTTTGGGACAGGCATTGATAGTGTGCGACGGAGCTGCACAGTAGAGACAGAGAGACTCAGAGAGACGTCTTCGGCGCTCAGCGGGAGATAGACGAGAACGACTAATTTGCATAGGCTCATCCTTGGATGGAGATGGTTGACGAGGAGGAGGAGCAGAAGATTTAGGAGTAGATGATCTTCCTCGCTCAGTTGCTCTCTCTCTGAAACGTAGATCAACCTTCGTGCAAAGAGAAATTAGCTCATCCAACTTAGAGGGCAAGTCTCTGGTAGCTAACTCATCCTTGATGCGTTCTGATAAGCCATGCCAGAATGCAGCATACAGGGCCTCGTCGTTCCATGCCAGTTCGGATGCCAGGATTTTAAACTGTATAAGATACTGTCCCACAGTACGTGTTCCCTGGCGTAAACGGAGAATCTCAGATGAAGCAGATGTTATCCGGCCTGGCTCGTCGAAGATGCGCCTGAATGTAGCTACAAAGTCAGTATAGGAGGATAGCAGGGGATCAGACTTCTCCCATAAAGGTGATGCCCAGTCAAGGGCTGAGCCACTGAGAAGGGAGATGATATAGGCAATTTTGGTACGGTCACTGAAGAAATTGCCAGGTAGAAGCTCAAAGTGGATTTCACATTGATTGAGAAATCCCCTGCAGAACCTTGGAGATCCATCAAATTTTGCTGGCGTTGGAAGATGAAGATGTGGACTGGAAATGGGTAAGGTGGGTGGGGTTACAGCTGGTGTCACTGTAGTGGACGCACCGGACGTGCCAGGTCCACGGAGGGTCGTTTGAATCCCATCCAGCCGTGTAGAGAGATCCTGGAGACAGCGGATGATGTGGCCCTGTGCAGCCTCCTGATGTTCAAGTCGGGCTGCCAGTTCTTGCATTGGCCTGGCCGCTTGATCCTGGTCTCCGGCTGGATTCAGTTGGTCAGTGCTTACTGTCACAACTGAGGACCTGAGCTGACGGGAGGCAGCCTCAGTTGTAGGGGCTGAGATGTAACGGAACCTGGGAGGTTGTATCAGACCCCTAGACATGTAAGTAACATGTAGAATAACTGCCCGAAGGCGTGACCACGACAACCAGGATAAAAGTCAATGATGTTTATTATGACAAACTCCGTAACACAGCAGCAGTAAAGGAAACATAAAAGTCAACAGAGGATAAATACAATTCCTGGGTACTACAGGGTGGCAAGGGCCACAGGCACTGGTAGAGTGAGACAGTTCTTATAATCTTCTAGTTGGAAAGTTCTTACCAGACCTGACTGTAGCAATGGAGAGAACCCAGGATCGTACCAGCTGGTGTTCCAGGAAAGGCTGGGTTGCTGAAGATAAAACGGCTGCTGTGGATACTGGCTGGAACCAGACTGTTGTTGGTACGGAGTGGATACTGGCTGGAACCAGTTAAATAATAAACGAACTTGAGAGCGATCAAATAATAATGAAGTTTGGAGTTTAAGAGCGGTGAAATAATAATACCGGTGGAGAGTGGTAAACTGCAGAAAGGACACCGGCCCTTTAAGAGAAGCTGTACACTGCTGGAAGCTGGGCTGGAAGCAGGTGATTGATGAAGTTTGGAGTTTGAGAGCGGTGAAATAATAATACCGGTGGAGAGTGGTAAACTGCAGAAAGGACACCGGCCCTTTAAGAGAAGCTGTACACTGCTGGAAGCTGGGCTGGAAGCAGGTGATTGTTGTAACTGGAAACAGGTGAGTCCAGAATGGATCGGAGAGTCAGGCTACACCGCAGATGGAATGCTGGTGCGGGTCTCTATAGCAGAAGTCTGGAGACAGGAGCTGGAACCTGGAAGACAACCACAGGAGAGAGACAAACTGGAACTAGGTTAGACAACCAAAGCACTGACGCCTTCCTTGCTCAGGCACAGCTTACTTATACCTGCAGCAAGGAAGGGGTTGGCTAGGCAATTATGCAAATCAACAATACAGACAGCAGATTGGTGGAAATGCTCAGATGACAAAATCCAAGATGGCTGCGCCCATGCAGACACTTGGAGGGAAGTTTGGTTTATAATCCATGTGAGAATTGAAACAGTAATGGCGACGCCGGCCACAGGAGACAGGAGACGCCAGACTGACAAGCGCACATTTAACCACGCGGGCACAGCGGAGGCCGCGGCTGATGAAATCACCACTCTGACATTCTGCATGTGGAAACTCAGGAACAGCGGGATCCGGTCCTGGAACGCTGAGCCAGCCTTAGGAGGCATCTGAAGGGTAAGTAATGGCGTCCAGATACCCGGATCGTGACACACATCTTCAGATGCATCGGTTAATCACCCTATCCCCCAGAGCCAGGGTGTCTCTCCTTTGGTAGCTGCAGAGTGCTCACCTTCTCGAAGGTCTCAGTTTCGGCATTCAGGACTGGGTCCTAGTGACCACGGATGCAAGCTTCCGAGGGTGGGGGGCAGTCACACAGGGAAGAAATATCCAAGGACTGTGGTCAAGGCAGGAGACTTGCCTTCACATCAATATCCTGGAACTAAGGGCCATATACAACGCCCTAAGTCAAGCGGAGACCCTGCTTCGCAACCAGCCGGTTCTGATTCAGTCAGACAATATCACCGCAGTGGCTCATGTAAACCACCAAGGCGGCACAAGGAGCAGGGTGGCGATGGTAGAAGCCACCAGAATTCTTCGCTGGGCGGAGAATCATGTAAGGGCACTGTCAGCAGTGTTCATTCCGGGAGTGGACAACTGGGAAGCAGACTTCCTCAGCAGGCACGACCTCCACCCGGGAGAGTGGAGACTTCATCAAGAAGTCTTTGCGCAGATTGTAGGTCGGTGGGAACTGCCACAGGTGGACATGATGGCATCCCGCCTCAACAAAAAGCTACAGAGGTATTGCGCCAGGTCAAGAGACTCTCAGGCGATAGCTGTAGATGCACTGGTGACACAGTGGATGTTCCAGTCGGTTTATGTGTTTCCTCTTCTTCCTCTCTTACCCAAGGTGCTGAGAATCGTAAGAAAAAGAGGAGTGAGAACAATACTAATTGTTCTGGATTGGCCAAGAAGGACTTGGTACCCGGAACTGCAAGAAATGCTCACAGAGGACCCATGGCCTCTGCCTCTCAGACAAAACCTGTTGCAACAAGGGCCCTGTCTGTTCCAAGACTTACCGCGGCTGCGTTTGACGGCATGGCGGTTGAACGCCGGATCCTAGCGGAAAAAGGCATTCCGGATGAAGTTATTCCTACGCTGATAAAGGCGAGGAAGGACGTGGCAGCAAAGCATTATCACCGTATATGGCGAAAATATTTTGCTTGGTGTGAGGCCAGGAAGGCCCCTACAGAGGAATTCCAGCTGGGTCGATTCCTGCACTTCCTTCAGTCAGGAGTGTCTATGGGCCTAAAATTAGGGTCCATAAAGGTCCAGATTTCGGCCCTATCCATTTTCTTTCAAAAAAGAACTGGCTTCACTGCCTGAAGTTCAGACGTTTGTAAAGGGAGTGCTGCATATTCAGCCCCCTTTTGTGCCACCAGTGGCACCTTGGGATCTTAACGTGGGGTTGGGTTTCCTGAAATCCCACTGGTTTGAGCCACTTAAAACCGTGGAGCTAAAGTATCTCACGTGGAAAGTGGTCATGCTGTTGGCCTTAGCTTCGGCTAGGCGTGTGTCAGAATTGGCGGCTTTGTCATGTAAAAACCCCTGTCTGGTTTTCCATATGGACAGGGCAGAATTGCGGACTCTTCCGCAATTTCAGCCAAATGTGGTGTCATCTTTTCATTTGAACCAACCTATTGTGGTGCCTGCGGCTACTCGTGACTTGGAGGATTCCAAGTTGCTGGACGTAGTCCGGGCTTTGAAGATTTATGTAACCAGAACGGCTGGAGTCAGGAAGACTGACTCGCTGTTTATCCTGTATGCATCCAACAAGTTGGGTGCTCCTGCTTCAAAGCAAACTATTGCTCGCTGGACCTGTAACACGATTCAGCAGGCTCATTCTGCGGCTGGATTGCCGTATCCAAAATCAGTGAAAGCCCATTCCACAAGGAAGGTGGACTCTTCTTGGGCGGCTGCCCGAGGGGTCTCGGCATTACAGCTTTTGCCGAGCTGCTACTTGGTCGGGTTCAAACACATTTGCAAAGTTCTACAAGTTTGATACCCTGGCTGAGGAGGACCTTGTGTTTGACCATTCGGTGCTGCAGAGTCATCCGCACTCTCCCGCCCGTTTGGGAGCTTTGGTATAATCCCCATGGTCCTTACGGAGTCCCCAGCATCCACTAGGACGTTAGAGAAAATAAGATTTTACTCACCGGTAAATCTATTTCTCGTAGTCCGTAGTGGATGCTAGGCGCCCGTCCCAAGTGCGGACTTTCTGCAATACGTGTATATAGTTATTGCTTACTAAAGGGTTATGGTGGCATCCGTTGAGTGATGCTCGTTTGTTGTTCATGCTGTTAACTGGGTATGTTATCACAAGTGATACGGTATGAGTCTTACCCTGGATTCCAAAAATCCTTTCCTTGTACTGTCAGCTCTTCCGGGCACAGTTTCCTTAACTGAGGTCTGGAGGAGGGGCATAGAGGGAGGAGCCAGTGCACACCAGGTAGTACTAAATCTTTCTTTAGAGTGCCCAGTCTCCTGCGGAGCCCGTCTATTCCCCATGGTCCTTACGGAGTCCCCAGCATCCACTACTGACTACGAGAAATAAATTTACCGGTGAGTAAAATCTTATTTTTTCTCCCCCAAGCCAAAAAATTCTTTGCACTAGTAAACATGCGTGCATGCCACAAAAAGGGTGTGTGGCTTCATGGAAATGGGCGTGGCTTCACATAAAGGGGCATGGCATTGCAGGAAAAGACTACCTCATACCCCAGTTTTGCAACCTGCACGCCCAGACGTTAGCCACCACCACAATGCTCGTGATATAGTATACAACACACCGTAATGCCTGACACATTATGACACACACCGCAATGTCCGTGATACATTCTGCCACACACTGCAATAACCCTGAGACATTATACCACATATCACAATACCCGTGATATAGTATACCATACACCTTAATGCCTGTGACACATACTACAATGCCGTTATACCCTATGCCACACACCGCAATGGGCGTTATACAGTAGGCCACACTGCAATGCCCCTGAGACATTATACCACATACCACAATGCCTGTGATATAGTATGCCACACACCGTAATGCCTGTGACACATTATGACACACACCACAATGTCCGTGATACATTATGACACACACCGCAATGTCCGTGATACATTATGCCACACACCATAATGCCCATTACACATTAAGTCCTACAGTAAGGCTTCTAATTACTTTTAAATTACCTGCTCGTTGCCAGGGGTTTCATGCTCTTGGTTCCATGCACGGTGCCAGGGGTTTTCATGCTCAGGGTGTCATGCTCAATGCCAGGGGTTTCATGCACTGGGTGTCATGCTCGTTGCCAGGGGTTTCATGCACTGGGTGTCATGCTTGTAGCTAGGGGGTAGTGCTTGTTGCTAGGGCTGTGCTCTCCCAGTGCCACATATGCCCCCAGTGGCAGATATTCCCCCACAGTGCCAGGTACTCACATGCCCCCAGTGCCAAATATACCCCCCCCCCAGTGTGTCAGTTACACATATACCCCCCCAGTGCCACATATGCCCCCAGTGCCAGATATTCCCCCACCGTGCCAGGTACTCACATGCCCCGAGTGCCAGATACAGCCCCCTTCCCCCCCATGTGCCAGGTACACATACACCCCTCCCAGTGCCACATATGCCCCCAGTGCCACATAAGCCCCCCTCCCCCTGTGCCACATATGCCCCCAGTGCCACATAAGCCCTCCTCCCCTGTGCAGCATATGCTCCCCCAGTGCCCCCCCCCCCCCCCTCCGCACTCCCCCGCTGTTTTGTGTTGGAGGGACACGGAGGGCACAGCGCGCGCCTCTCCTGTGTCCCTCCTGGGTCTCCGGCGGGTCTGTTAAAGGAAGTGCCGGTTCGTGAGCCAATCAGAGCTCACGAACGGCACGTCCTTTATTAGACTCGCCGGAGACCCAGGAGAGGCGCTTGCTGTGCCCTCCGTCTCCCTCCTTACAGCAGCGGAGTGAAGGAGGAGACCGCAGGGAGAAAAGACCGAAGATTGACATGCGGACGCTCGTCCGCATGTCAATCTGCGCTGAATTAGTGGCGCCCCCACAGCCCTGCACCCCAAAGCCACCGCAAGGGCTGCGGGGGCAGTAGTTACGCCACTGTATAGCGACATGATACGTGTCACTGTAATACATTTCCCCCACTGTATCTTTTTATTTTCCATGTTGGGCAGTGCTGTAGCATAATATTACAGGTCCAAAATTATATCTTGTTGCATTAGTCTGGTGGGTGTCTAAAATTTATGGAAAAATACATTTTGCGTAAGACCGGTTCAGGAACACCATTTATTTTAATGATCACTCACAGCTGTACCCTATTGCTGTGTAATACAGTACAAGTAATATGGTAACGCGGCAGGAGGCAACCAAGGAGAAAAGATGCCTCCTGACCGCTTTGCAGATCCGAGACTTACGTCTGAAGATGTCGCAATGTTTCCAGCATCGGCTATCTGTGCAAAACGAAGCTTAAGGTGCATACACACTGGGCGTTTTTGCCCAGTGTGTATGCACAGAGATGATGTGAACATCGCTGGGCGGAAAATTGCTCAGTGCATACACACTGAGCGATTTTCACCCTGGCCCAGCGATGTTCATGGGAGTGAACCAATTTCCACAGTAGGAGATGGACGGCGGCGGCCAGCGATGATGCGGGAGCACACATCAGCGCTCACCGCTTATCACCCCGCCCATACACACTGGCCGAGTTTGAGCTCAAAGTAGCTAAAAATGCCAAAAGTGATCTACTTTGAGCTCAAAATCGCAGTGTGTGTATGGGCCTTTACTCAGATTGGTTGCCTCCTGTCTGGCTGCTTGCAAGGCCAGGAAATCTGCATCCGAAAATGCAGATCATGGTGTCAGCGCTTCCAGGAAACGCCCCCATTTCTGGGAATGCGGACCAACTACGCTCTCGCTTTCCCCCACCAAACGGCTGCGACTTGGAACTGCGAGCGACAGTGCAGGACGCACTATGCACATTGGGTTTGTGTACTACTCTAATTCAGGCCCATAGGTAGTCAGAGATTACTGCCTGTTCCTACTGAAAAATAGCAGTGTGTGTGTGTGTGTGTGTGTGTGTGTGTGTGTGTGTGTGTGTGTGTGTGTGTGTGTGTGTGTGTGTTTATCTAGACAGATAGAGAGATGGCGTTACAGAAGGGTAAAAGGGTCACAGTTGTACTGGGCCCTAAGGTTCCAAGGGATACGCATGTAAAGCCTTCCATGTACAGGGTTAACCTGTTGCTTAATCTTCCAGCATGGCCGTTGGCCGCCGCCAGGTGCAATAATTTTTTTTCGTTTATTGCAGTGTCCCGCTTGTTATGTTATGCCGTTACCACCACACTGCTGCACTGAAAGGCAGAGAAGCCCCTGGGCAAAGAGGAGGAGCAAGAAGATTCATAAAAAGGTACGCGACTGTGTGCTGGATGCAGCTGGAGGGATGTAGGGGCTGACACTGGGGGACTGGAGATACAGAAAGGGTCTGGAGCTGGAGAGTCACTGGGTGATTGTAGAGACAGAAGGGGCCTGGAGCTGGAGAGACACTGGAAACTGGACAGACAGAAGGGGCCTGGAGCTGGAGAGACACTGGAAGACTGGAGAGACAAAAGGGGCCTGGAGCTGGAGAGTCACTAGAGGGCTGGAAGAGCAGAAATATGGGGAAATGAGGCTGGAGAGTCATACAGGGCTGGGGAAACACAAGGGCGGATGAGGCTGAAGAGAACTGCCATCCACAAATGGCAGGATTAGAAAGAAAAGCCTTGAGGACAGTAATACTCATTAAGTCACCAATTCTAAAGAAATATTACTGATATTAGCAAATACAGTATTATTTTGCAGTTTTTAACTCTATGGCATACAGTATTATTAATGTTAATAAAAAGGTTAAGTTTTAACTTTTGTTATTGATGTGCATTCACGAGATGGAAACCGGTTTCATTTCTTGTTAAATTCTGCCTTCCAGGGGTTCCATTGAATGTGCTGACAAGAGTCATTCATTTCCCCAGTTACTGGGCTTCCTCCAGCCTCATAAGCACAGCAGGTGAGATAGTTCCCTCTTTCTCTTATGTCCTAGTGGATACTGGAGAACTGTACTTTAGTACCATGGGGGTATAGATCGGGTATACTGGAGCCTAGCACTTTAAAACCTTTAGTGTGTGTATGTGTGTGCTGGCTTCTCCCTCTATGCCCCTCCTCCCTGTGCCCAAGGAGCCGGAAACACTTCTCTGGAGCGCCAGAGAGTTTCCTTACGTTTTATTTCAATTTGGTTTTTTTCCAGGTAGTCCTGGTTAACAAACAGTCTACCTGCTTTGTGGGACTTAGAGGGGGGACCGAACCAACCTCCTGAGGGTTAATGGTTCATAATCCCTGCTGACAGGACACTGAGCTCCTGGGGTGCTGTTTCACACACCATACTGTGTGCACACACCAGCAGCAAGCCGCCACCCTCTAACAGATGCCGAAGAGACACAGGTGCGGTGAGTGTTAACACCGGTTAGCGGGTCACCGGTGCAGTTGGCGGCATGTCGTGCGGCTGTCACGGGCCATGAGCTGCAGTGCCGCCGCAGATCACACTGGCTTGGAGGAGTTTGTAACTCCACAGGGTGCTCAGTATCTTACATGATATGTTATTTTACTATTTTTAACATGTATACAGCCAGTATAATTAATAGAGACTGCGCACCATTACGGGGGGCGAGGCTTCCCGGAGAGCAGGACCAGAGGCGGGAAAGGCGCCATTTCCTGCTGCTGCGGATCACAAGGCTGCATGCAAGCTGCTCCTCCACGGACCCAGACTGTTCAGACTCTGTACTGGTACTAGGAGGTCATAGCAAGGGGGAGCGCTTCAGCGGTGGCACACACATAAACGCCCACCGCCACATCAGATAGTGTGATCCTTATATACAATTATACACTGTGCTGCTGTGGTTGTGTGCTGGTCTCCTTTCTCTGTGTCGCTCCAGGGGCTCTCTAGGGTCTGTGTGGAGGTGTTTAGTGGGTTTAACGGTATTGTCACTGTAAAATCATGTCTGCTGACAAAGTTATATGTACTACTTGTAATTCTACCCCTTCTTCTGAGGGGTCCCTCATGTGTGAACGGTGTTCATTATCCCCAAGGGGAAGCAGTTCTCAGTCACCTGATTGGTTAGATGCTTTAAAGAGCATGATTCATAGGGGGTCATTCCGTGTTGAACGCTAGCTGCATTTGTTCGCAGCGCAGCGATCAGGCTAAAAAAAGGCAGTTCTGCGCATGCGTATCCAGCGCAATGTGCACGTGCAACGTACGGGTACAATGAATGATGTAGTTTTGCACAGGGTCTAGCAATGCATTTCAGTCGCACTAGTTGCCACAGAGTGATTGACATGAAGTTGGCGTTTCTGGGTGGCAACTGATTGTTTTAAGGGAGTGTTTGGGAGAACGCAGGCGTGCCAGAAAAAACGCATGCGTGGCTGGGCGAACGCTGGGCAGGTGTGTGATGTCAAATCCGGAACTGAATAGGCTGAAGTGATCGCAAGCGCTGAGTAGGTTTTGAGCTACTCTGAAACTACACAATTTTTTTTTGCATTCGCTCTGTGATACATTCGTTCGCACTTCTGCTAACCTAAAATACACTCCCAGTGGGCAGTGGCATAGCATTTACACGGCTGCTAAAAACTGCTAGCGAGCGATCAACTCAGAATGACCCCCATAATGTTAATTCAGAACTAGCTGCAGCTAGGAAGGAGAGACAGGTGTTAAGACAGGTGTTAAGTTGATTGTATGGCTAAAGTTGCGGATAACAGAAAGGCTTCTCGGCCCCCTCTGTTGGTTTCACATAAATGCTCACTGCCACAGGTGCTCCAGTCTGATTATGCTTCTGACCTGCCTGATGTGGATGACACTGGTGATATGGAGGAGGACAGCTCTCTGTCACCCGGGGTGGAGGCCCTCATTTATGTAGTGAAGGAAGTTCTTAACATACCCGATCCAGAGGCAGAACCAGATGAAGAATTGTACTTTAATGTAAAACCAAAATCCTCAGCCACTTTTCCTGTATCACAGGAATGAAACTCCCTAGCCAGGTAAACCCTGACAAAAAAATCAAAACTCCTCAGAGGTTATTATCTTCTCTTCCCCTCCCAGCTGAGGACAGGAAGGTATGGGAAAACCCCCCATCAGTCAATACGTCTGTGTCCAGACTGTCTAATAAATTGGTACTGCCGGTACCTGGGGCTATATCCCTGAAAGATAAATGGCCGTACTACTGCTATGGCGGTTTCGGCCTGCAGAGCTCTATGGTTGCGTCAATGGTCAGCGGATGCTGATTCCAAAAAGGGGGTGGAAAATCTTTCCTTTACAGATGATGCCTTGTTTGGTGACGAATTAAATAAATGGATTTCTCAGGCGACGGCGGGTAAGTCTACTTATCTGCCGCCGGCTGCGCCACCTGCTAGGCGCCCTTACTCTGGACCTTCCGTGTGCCAAGGTTTAGAGGCAGAGGCTGCGGAGCCTCCAATGCTCCTAAAGGATCTCATGGTAAGTCCCGAAAAACTGCAGCTGCAGTTTCCTTGGAGCAAACCCCCGGGACCTCTACCATAAACCCTTCCGCGTGAAGGTTGACCTCAACAACAGGGTGACTTTCCGTGTGGGCAAAGTCCTGCCGGGATCCTTGGGTGAGGGACCTAATTTCTGACAGATACTGGCTGGAATTTCAAACACTTCCTTCTCACAGACTTTTTCAAGTTAACTTTTACAGAAGGGAGTTGTAATTCCAGTACCTCCTCCGTTACACAACAGGGGGTTTTACTCCAGTCTTTTTGTCATGCCAAAGCCGGACGGTTCGGTACGGCCCATCTTAAATCTGAAGTATTGAACCCTTATCTGTGGGTATTCAAATTCAAGATGGAATCTCTTCGGGCAGTGGTGTCTGGTCTGGAGGAAGGGGACATTCTATTGTTCCTAGATGTCAAGGATGCTTACCTACACATCCCTATGTGGCCTCCTCATCAAGCTTACCTCAGTTTCGTCACCTTGGACAACCACTTCCAGTTCCAGGCCTTACCCTTTGGTCTCTCCACAGCACAAACGTCATGGCAGAGATGATGCTACAACTGCGCAAAATGGGTGTCAACATTGTCCCCTACTTGGACGATCTCCTGATAAAGGCAATGTCCAGGGAACGTCTGCTGCAAAGCATCGACCTGACAATTCGTCTGCTGACTGATCATGGATGAATCCTAAATTTTCGGAAATCTCACTTGGAACCATCCCAGCGTCTTCAGTTCCTGGGGATGATGTTGGATACAGTGTCTCAGAAGGTGTTTCTCCCTATGGACAAGGCTTTATCTCTCCAAGCTATGGTACGCTTAGTGCTCAGACCCCACAAGGTTTCAATACATCTTTGCATACGCTTGCTGGGCAAGATGGTGGCCGCATACGGGGCAGTCCCATACGGCAGGTTTCATGCCCGACCTTTTCAGCTGGATTTGCTGGACAAGTGGTCAGGGTCTCACCTGCACATGCATCAGATGGTGACCCTGTCTCCGAAGCACATATTTCTTTGTTCTGGTGGCTACAAGTACCTCACTTGGTAGAAGGCCTGAGTTTCAGTACCCAGTCATGGATTCTACTAACAATGGATGCCAGCCTCCGGGGTTGGGGGGCTATGACTCAAGGGATCCAGTTCCAGAGATGGTGGTCGAGTCATGAATCTGCACTACCAATCAGTGTCCTGGAACTCAGGGCGATATATAATGCCCTTCTTCAAGCTTCCTACCTTCTCCAGGATCAAGCCATCCAAGTTCACTTGTACAACGCCACAGTGGTGGCGTACATAAACCGACAGGGAGGTACAAGAAGCATAGCAGCAATGCGAGAGGTGTCAAAGATACTCCTCTGGGCGATGGCCAATGCAAGGGCCATCTCAGCCATATTCATTCCAGGGGTGGACAACTAGGAAGCGGACTTCCACAGCAGGCACGACCTCCATCCGGGGGAATGGGGCCTTCTTCCTCAGGTGTTTCACCACTTGGTTCACTGGTGAGGGTGTCCGTAGATAGACCTGATGGCTTCTCGACTCAACAAGAAGCTACGCCGTTACTGTTCCAGAATGAGGGATCCGCAGGTTGTGGCAGTGGACGCGCTGACGGCCTCATGGACTTACTAGTTTATTTACCTGTTCCCTCCAATCCGCTAATTCCAAAAGTTCTAAAAAAACTCAAAAGGGAAAGCGTTCAGGCAATTCTAATTGCCCTAGATTGGCCTCGACGTGCCTGATACACAGACCTCCAGACCATGTCTCTGGAGGATCCCTGGCCCCTGCCATTTCTAAAGGATCTTCTTCAGCAAGGACCATTCGTCTATCCAGACTTACAGTGGCTATGTTTGACGGCTTGGAAGTTGAAAGGGAGATTCTAGCCAGAAAGTTTCCAAGGTTATTTCCACTATGTTACAGGCCTGGAAGGTGGTTACATCAAAACACTACCACCATATCTGGAAGAAATAGGTTTCTTGTGTGGGGGAAGAAAAGTTTCTCCCGTGGAATTTCGAATTGGTCATTTTCTGCTATTACTGCAAGCAGGTGTGGATATGGGCCTACAGATGGGCTCCATCAAAGTACAGATTTTGTCTCTCTCTATTTTCTTTCAGAAGCAACTTGCGTAGTTGCCAGAGGTGCAGACTTTCTTCAAAGGAGTTCTTAATTTGCAGCCACCCTTAGTCCCTCCCATGGCTCCGTGGGATCTAAATGTGGTTTTGTCCTTTCTTCAATCGACTGGTTTGAACCTTTACAGAAGGTGGAATTGAAGTTTCTCACTTGGAAGACCGACATGTTGCTGGCGTTGGCGTCTGCAAGATGGGTTTCTGAATTGGGGGCCTTATCTTGTAAGAGCCCGTACTTGATTTTTCATGAGGATAGGGCTGAGCTCAGGACCCGACCTCAGTTTTTGCCTAAAGTGGTGTCAGCCTTTTACGTGAATCAGCCGATTGTGGTTCCATTGCTGGCTGATGTTTCTGTAGGCCCAGAGTCCTTGGATGTGGTGAGGGCTCTGAGGATTTATGTCAAAAGGACAGCTCGTCTTCGGAAATCTCTGACTCGCTGTTTGTCCTTTATGATGCCACCAAAATTGGTAGGCCGGCTTCTAAGCAATCTATTGCTCGTTGGCTCAGGCTAACTATTCAACAGGCCTATAGTTTGGCGGCTCTGCCTTTGCCGACGTCTATTCAGGCCCACTCGACAAGGTCGGTGGGTTCTTCCTGGGCGGCAGCCCGGGGTGTTTCGGCTTTACAGTTGTGCCGAGCGGCTACTTGGTCTGATTCGAACAGGTTTGTGAAGTTCTACAGGTTCGACACCTTGGCCAAGGATGACCTTCAGTTTGGTCAGGTGGTTTTACAGGGGTCTCAGCACTCTCCCACCCGTTTTGGGAGCTTTGGGAACTTCCCCACGGTACTAAAGTACAGTTCCGCAGTATCCACTAGGACGTAAGAGAAAATAGGGATTTAATACCTACCGGTAATTCCTTTTCTCGTAGTCTGTAGTGGATACTGTGCGCCCGCCTCAGTGCTTCATATCCTGTTTACTGGACGTAAGTGTTGGTTGAGCCACAGTTGCGGCCCCTTTGCTGTGTGGGATTAGTTTTGCTGTCCTTGTTATGCTGGTTGTCGCTATCCTCTGTTCGGTTAGCGCTCCTGTTTCCTTGGGTTGTGTGTTGGCTTGTTGCCTCACCACTATTATATATGTTTCTTCTCTCATGGTATGTCCGTCTCCTCGGGCACAGTTTTCCTAGACAGAGTCTGGTAGGAGTGGCATAGAGGGAGGAGCCTGCACACACATACACACACTAAAGGTTTTAAAGTGCCAGGTTCTAGTGGACCCGATCTATACCCCCACGGTATTAAAGTACAGTTTCCCAGTATCCACTACGGACTACAAGAAAAGGAATTACCGGGAGGTATTAAATTCCTTTTTTTCCTCCTCGTGAGACACTGCAGCGCACTGGTGGGACAGTACCTAAAAGGCAGAACTGTCCCACCAAATTCAGGATGGTTGGGAAGCATGCATAGATAGTCACACACTACACATACAGTACATACTGTCACACACACACACACACACACACACACACACACACACACACACACACACAAACACATATATATTATATATATATATATATATTTATACACACACGTATACATAATGAAACAATACGGGGTTATTACAGTAGCTCAGTAGAGGGTTGTATTTCTTGTAATCTCTAGGTGCTAAATCAGGATCCACAGACAGATTTTCTGGTCTAAATTGAAATTAAGTGAAAAGAAAAAACAGCCTAGCCCCCATTTAGGGCACTAACTCACTTCTTCGCCCTGAATAACATTGGCCAGCTATTCTGCAAACACAAACGGCTAGATGCATCATCGCTTGGAAAGTGATAAAACGCTTGGAGAGTGAAAAAGTACCAGCCAATCAGGTCCTAACTACCATGTCACAGGCTGTGTTTGAAAAATGTCAGTTAGGAGCTGATTGGCTGGTACTTTTTCACTCTCCATTTTATCACTTTCCAAGCGATGATGCATCTGGCCCAAAGTGTCTCTGTCCTGTCTCTCACAAGTGTGTCCAAGGCTCCAGCCTGGCTTAGCTTTGGCTGCCACAGCTGCTCCCATGTACAGCCTCACAATCTGGCCTCTCATATACATAGTCTCAGTCCTGCTTTTTATACCCTCACAGGCTTGCTTTTATTATTATTATTATTATTATTATTATTATTATTATTATATTTTATTTATAGGACACCACAAGTGGTTCGCAGCGCAGTACATACGGCACACATTAGAATAATACAGGGTACACAGAACTTAACATTACGTAACAGAAAAACTAAAACAGAGAACAGGTAACAATTAGCACCACAATTCTCAATACACAATACAGCTGAGATGTAAGGAAGCAAAAGGAGTAAATCGGCATACTACTAGGGGCTGGCAGCCACTGGAAGAGATGAGCAGGAATGAGCAAGAGGAGATGCAGACATAGACATTCACTACATAGGCTGTCATTGAAGTGTGAGAGAAGAGGGTTGTGTGAGAACAGGAGGGAAGAGGGCCCTGCTCCAAGGAGCTCACAGTCTAGGGGGTGGGGGGACTAGGTTATGCGGAAGGGTACGCTTTGATGAACAGGTGGGTTTTCAGTGCCTGTTTGAAGCTTTGCTTACCACGCTTCAGGCAGGCTACTATTACCAACCGTAGGCCACATTTATGGTAAAGGATGAAAAACAAAAACTTGTCGAACCATTGTCATGTCGACCTTTTATACCTATCCACTTAATGCATGTCGACCATGGAGTTGACCTTTTGACTGTCGACATCTTGACTTTCGATCTACCATCCAGATACCCACAGATATACAAGTGTCACATATGAAATGAATCAGCAAAGTCTCCTGGGGCATCCCAGTCACATCGCATTGCAACTAAGACATATTTTCATCAAAAAAAGATGCCCAACATTAGTAGAGTTGCACGGGAGCTGGTGGCTCACTCACGTCAAGTATCTCGCACTGGGTGGTGTGTGTTGAGGCTAGATGTACATGGGCACATCTGCTGGGCCGTAACTAGGTGTGTGCCATTGGTGCCTTACCCACAGCGCATATTCACTGTGGGCGCACCGTCTGGCAGCACCACCTGAACGGTCGGCCACTCTCTCTCTCTCCCCCTTCCTGCCTCCCGTCGCTGCAGCGCTTGTATGTAATGGTGTGCACTGAGCTCCTCTTCTCCCACCATACAAGCAGAGGCAGAGTGAGCAGGGTGACAGATGCCCCCTGGCCAATCCCATTGTCAGCAACTCGGGATTGTAGCTGATAGCTGCAGTCTTGCATTACGGGCCGCCAAGCTATTTGCTGTCCGGTCAGTGAAGACGCGTGGCCCCGCCCCCTCTCTATGCCTCTCCTCCTCTGCCAGCTTTCTGAGAGCAGCGTTGCCAGCCAGGCTAGTTAGGCCGCAAATGAGCACCTGACAGCACCGCGGCATTCCTGGCCCCGCCAGTCCCCGACCCTGTGCATCTAATCCGCCGGCTCCCCCCTCCTCCTCCTTGTATTGTCGCAAACTACTCTTCTCTTATCTCCTCCTGTCCATGGCACCTGCCTTCTCTTGTCCCTAGGCCGCCACCTCCTCCTTCCCCAGAAAACGCTGGATTTATACAGATGGTCTATATATATAATATATATTATGGTATATATATTATGGTATGGCATAAATGGATACCATTGGATACAATACCTTTGGATATAATGTTATTTAAATGTTTTTATAAGTGAGGGCACCAGGCAACAAAGTATTATATATACATATATATATATATGTGTGTATATATATATACATACACAAACAATACTCTCTCTCTCTCTCTCTCTCTCTCTCTCTCTGCGCTATTTGAGTATAACTAATATGGTGATAAAGATTTATGACTGGCAGCATAATTCACCTAAATTCCTTGCTAGGAGGAACTGACAAAAGAAATATACAATAGGTGAGCTGGCGCCTGAGGGTTGAGTCAACACCCTGTGTTACAAAAGGCACTTATGATTCACACCTTTTTGAGTCAAAACATGGTGGCAACATGTTATATCATAAAATTTATTATATATACATAAAAACAAGTTCAAAGTCCATGGTTCATTTGTAAAAGGAGTAATAAGTCGCTCCACACTTAGTGTATTTCCGTTTAAGATGTCGAGGACAATAGTAGGTGAATCTCTACAGTCTCCTCTTTTTCTTCAATATATATTCAGGCGCCAGCTCACCTATTGTTGTATATAGATAGATAGATAGATAGATAGATAGATAGATAGATAGATAGATAGATAGATAGATAGATAGATAGATAGATAAAATACTTTGTTGTCTGGTGCCCTCACTTATAAAAACATTTAAATAACATTATATCCAAAGGTATTATATCCAATGGTATCCATTTATATATATATTGTAAAGTTCGATTTACTTTAGAGGAAAAGCAATACCTAATCACACTGTGGTTCAGACCGCTGTGGCTGCTAATGTAAACAATAACCCCCAAGATGTGTATGCACGTTGCATATACGTGGCGACACGCTGTGCACAATGCAGCGACACGTGTGGCTGAATACACCTGATGCGACACCAGTAGTTAAATGTTATGTTGTGGTCCAACGCATCAACAATATTTACTCAAAAAGATACAAGTAGAAAATACAATATTACAGAGAAGAGCTACAACCAATAGTACATACGTTTGTTCACCAGCGCTCCCGGATCCAGGTCTCAGTCAGTCTTAGCAAGATGACCTCCAGAGAATTGATGCCTGGTCAGGGAGCCTCTCTTTTATACAATGGGTCCAAAATACAATACAAAAGGAAATGTAAGCTCTTCTTCCATAGGTCAAGGGGCAGGTCATTTACAGTACATGAGGGGTCATAGGTTGGTTTGAATAAGTGGGCAATGCTTGGTCCAGATGTGCTTGCTGATTTCCACTACCGGGTTCCCTCCGAATATCAAGAGTACAGTATCTACAGTATTTGTGAATACTACAATTCTGGGCATATCTATGCGCAGAAACATGCGATTAACTGCACATAACAGTCGGAACATAGATCTCAAAATACTGCACATCTGGATACCAAACACTAAGTCCTAACCTTATTCTGTCCCCTCACATCCTGTAAAGCTGGATATCTACATTGTTCTGTCCTCTGAGCAAATGTAACTTGCTGGCAATGTGTGTGGAGTAAATTGTGAATTGAATATTAAATATGTCTTTGTAGCTTTTCTGTGCGTATGCGTATGCTACCGTATATACTCATACCACGCGCCAATGCGCGAGGCTTGTGAACCAGTGCACGTGGCGTGCAGGTATGCGTATGCACGGTGAAAACACGCACGCACAGAGGCCTCTCTGTGTGGTGTTTGCTCTTGAAGTGTGTAATATTTTCAACTTCAACAGTCCACCCTTTGACAGTAAACAATAACTGTCATAAATTACTAACAAAACAGAAAACACGTATGTACTTATTTCGCAAATCAGACATTGACTATGGTTGGGGAAGACAGGGAGGAGGACGAGACATCATCTATATGCACTCGGTGGTCAAGGGACCACTGGTTGAGTGTGGGACGACATTCAACCTATAGAGTATGCTGGGGCAGTGCTATAGCCTAAGATGTCTGATTTGAACGAAAGTTGCATACATACATGTACCTATGTCATTGCACACTGATGTCCGGCTTCGGTAGAGGTTTCGATGGGTAGAGGGAGAGAGGAACACAAAAAGATGGTGAAAAAAACAGGCCATGAAATTTCTTTACATTCCTATCACAGCACTGTCTCTATCATCGGATCGTATACCAGATCTGCCGCATTTACAACACACCCGCTCCTTAGACCAATAAAATTTGTATTATGCCTTTTTCGCTGCATCAGAGTTCGAACACATCTAAATATCAGGCCGATAATTATGACAACACCCAGGATACAGAGGAGAAACTTTCCCACATTTGCAATTATACCTTGTGCCCACTCTCCTAACACAGAGAACCATTTGAGTGGATTCAACCATGAGGCCCATCCAGTCAATTCATTACCCAAAGTGAGATTGTGTCTCCTTCTAAACTCCCACTTCAACTGCAAGATCTCGTCCATCTTTTGATCAATGAACTCCGTTGGGACCTCGGTACTGTTCATAATGTACGTGCAGCACTTCACACCGTATTGAGGGGGTCATTCCGACCCGTTCGCACGCAGCGGTTTATCGCTGCGGTGCGAACGGGTGCAAAATGCGCATGCACGGCGGGTGCAGTGCACGTGCGTGACGTTGCCCGGCGACAGGGGTCGCCGGGTTACGTTACGACTTGCAAAGGAAGCGGTCGCAGAGCCGACCGCTAAGAAGATTGACAGGAAGGAGGCGTGGCTGGGCGGATCCGGAGCGTTTGGAGCCGTTTTCGGGAAGAGGTGAGTATAACGCAGGCGTGTCCAGGAGAACGGAGGGCGGAGGAGTGACGTCAAAGCCAAGCTCATCATCTCTGGATCCATCGCACAGGGTAAGTAGGTATAGGGCTGGTCTTGTTCTGCTTAAAATTTTTTTAGCTTAGCAGGGCTGCACAAGCGATCGCAGCCCTGCTAAGCTAAAATACACTCCCCAATAGGCATGGACTAGTTGATCGCAGCAGCAGCAAAAAGTTGCTGGCTGGGATCAACTCGGAATGACCACCTGAGTTGCCAATGTGAAACAATATGCACCTGTCACAGCCGTGACGTAATTTAAGACCATCCTGTGTTGGACCAGTTCCTATTTGTAGGCCTGTAGTTCCCTACCTGTATACCTGAAGGTTTCATCATACATCTCACTGATATTTTCTATCAAGTTCGCTAGCGCATGGATATACCTATAATTTATAATTCCTCTGGCAGTATGGGTGATATCTAATACGAGAAGAATCTGAATCCCGGTGGATTCATGAATCAAATTAGAGGCTGCGAGCTCTCTCCTGTCTATGAGGTGTCTCTTGAAAATGTGTTCGTAGTGGGTGTGAGTATAAGGAGGCAGAGTGCTGCGGTGAATGTCTTTCATTTTGTTATATGCGATGGTCATGACGTCTGGTAGTACTCGGCCTATGTAACACAACCCTTCAGAGCTCGGAGTAAGCCACTTGTACGCCTTCCTTCCACATATGAAATAGGCGTCATCTCGGAGAACATAGGGGACAAAATGCATCAATGTCATATCACAGATAATCCTTACGAAGAAACCTGTCCCCAGTTTTTCCATCTGCTTGATACAAGTATCTGGCTGGATGATGTGCGCACAATATTCCTGTGGCACTGTTCTAGCCCACATGGTTTTGATCCCATGTGTATTACATCTTTGCTTTTTTACAAATTTGGCACAACATGCAAAACACGGCTAAGCTGTTTTTCACGAGTAGCGAGTGGATGAATTTTAAAATTAGTTATGTATAAAGTAACATATTAAAGAAGCAAATTAAGAAAAATCACAAGACATGGCTAAATCTCTGAGTCTATGGCATGCAAAACTGTGCCATACATGGCGGAATATAGCAAAGATGTATGTGGACACATCTGTACTTGTATCGGAAGTACCTCCCACTTGTGGCTGTTCCACGTACAAGTTCAGTGTTTATGGGTTCTTTATCAGCTCTGTCTGAGAAGGTCATTGTCTGATTGTTCCAAGTCACTTCCCAATTTCCTGGTTTCCGGAAATTGGTTACATTGAAACACAGTAGTGATCTATCTACGTGGTACTGGTGGAGCTTTAGGCTAGGGGGTCTAGATATATTGAATTTTCTGTCCACCGGTCTCCTCCCATGCAATTCGAGTACCTTATTTACTGTTAATAAGTATGGCACTAATCCCAATTTACTCTGTCCTTGAGGTACTTGTGAGCACACCCAGCATTCTGTTTGGTTTAAGACCATACCAACTAATGAGTGATAGACACTCAAAGGATGTCCGTCAACATTGATGTTATTGTTTGATTGACATCTCTGGATGCATCCATCTTTGACTATGTTATCGCAGTACTTACATATGCAGTATTCATCAGACAATAACCCTTCACATTGCCTCCGAGCTCCGTGACTACCAGATCTCTTACTTATACCAGCTTTGACCAAAGTGATGGACTAATCCTGGGGTCCTACAAATTCATCCTCGCCATCAGAACCCATTCCAGATTCTTGCTCGACTTCTCGGGGGCCCTCACAAAAACAAATTGTCCTGATCAAAAATAGAATCACAAGGAAAATCTGGAATACAGTCTCTTGATGTGGGTACATTTTGGTAGGGAAAAAAAAGGAGGGGATAGAGAAAAAAAATGAAGAGGGGGGGTGACATTTTTTTTAAGACAACCGTCCTTGATTTTTCTTATCACCACGCTCAGGTGCAATTTCGACAGTCCTGCCTTTCAGCTTTCCCGGAACAGATTCTCTAGTGATATCAGGATTTCTTCACCTTTCTACTTCTCACGAGTTTTCTCCGGGTCAACGACCTTCTTGCATTGGGACAAGTGGACCCAAGTCTCTCTCTCGGTAACATTCAGTGCTGTCGTGCTGGTCAACAAAACTTGATACGGTCCTTCCCACATGTCTATTAGGCAACCTGAGTGTACAAAATTTCGAATCATCACATAGTCCCCAGGTTCAGTTTCATGACAATTACTGTTTGGTAGGTCAGGAATCGCCAGTTTCAGATTCCTTTGCTGGTTTCTCAGTTGCTGGCTCATCCTAACCAAATATTGCACAGTCATTTCATTATTGCATTTCAGATCATCCTGGGGATCTATCATTACATGGGGCTGTCGTCCAAAAAGAATTTCAAAGGGTGATAGGTTAAGCGGTGACCTGGGAGTGGTTCTGATGCTGTACAACACTAGTGGCAGTGCCTCCAGTCACAACAGTCCAGTTTCAGCCATCACTTTGCTCAGCTTGTTCTTAATAGTGCTGTTCATTCTCTCCACCTTCGCACTGGCCTGAGGCCGGTAGGGAGTATGTAGCTTACTATTAATACCCATAAGTTTGCACATGACCTGAAAGACTTCACCTGTAAAATAGGTACTCCTATCACTTTCAATAATCTTTGGGATACCATATCTACACAAATTTTTGCACAATTTTCTTAGCGATAAATACAGCAGTGTTTGTGGTGGCAGGGAACGCCTCTATCCAGTTTGAGAAGACATCAGTGCATACCAGTACATACTTAAAATTTCTGCAGGGTGGTAGCTGTATGAAATCGATTTGTATTACCTGGAAAGGTCCGTCTGTAGGAGGGATATGGGATGGCTCAGTCGGTATTGTCTGACCAATATTCTTCCTCAAACAAGTAAGGCATGTCATTGCTTTCTTGCTCACCTAAGAAGAGAACCCTGGTGCGCTCCAGTAGGCTCTTACCAATTTGCACATACCTTCCTTGCCCAGATGAGTCAGACCATGTGCCACCTCAGCTAGGCTTGGGAGATATGCCCTGGGGGCCACTGGCTTACCTTGTCCATCTCTCCAAAGTCCTGAGGACTCCTGACCATATCCCTTTGCTTTACAGACTGCCTTCTCCTGTAGGGAACACAAATCTTGCATTTCAATTAATTGTTGCGTGTTTACCATATTGAATGTCATCAGTTGTGTGGTGTTAATTTGTGTGGTGGTGCTTGCTGCTGATTTAGCAGCTTCGTCCGCTCAGCTGTTACCAAGTGAAATTGGGTCTTGGTTGTAGGTGTGTGCTTTACACTTGATAACAGCCACTCTGTCTGGTTCCTGTATGGCTGTCAGAAGCCTTTTGATGTGTGACACATGCGCCACAGGTGTGCCAGCTGCCGTCATGAAATTTCTGAGGCACCACAGGCCACGAAATCATGCACCACTCCGAAAGCATATCTAGAGTCCGTGCATATATAAGCTGACTTACCCTTTTCCAACTCACATGCTCTGGTCAAGTGTTACCAGCTCAGCAACAGTGCTGAGTGAGGTGAACCAAGGGGTTCAGCTTCTATGATTCCTTTGTCATCTACAACTGCGTATCTGGTGCACAGGTCTCCTGAGTCGGTCTGTCTGTGACAACTACCGTCAGTGTAAAAGGTAAAGTCTACGTCTTCCAGTGGGTTGTCACTAATGTCAGGTCTCGCAGTGAAAGTCTGGTTCAAGTATTCCATACAATCATGCGTATCAGTGTCTGTACTAAATCCTCCTTCACCATTATTCTAATCCTCCACCCTTTGTGCATGACAAGGCACACTCGGCAAGTAAGTTGCAGGATTTAGTGTGCTGCACCTTTTTATGGTGATGTTTACAGGGGCCATCAGTGATAGATCCCAGTTTGTAAACCGAGCGGATGAGACATGTCTGGTTTGGGTGGAGTTTAGCAAGGCTGATACTGCATGAGGTGTATGGATTGTCATATCATGTCGTGTCCTAACACTACGTCTTCACTTGTACTTACCAACAAAGCTATGGCTGCAACACTTTATAGGCAAATGGGGAGAGACCGTGCTACAGTGTCCAGTTGTGCATTGTAGTAGGCTACCAGTCTGCTGGCATCACCATGTTTCTGGGTTAGGACTCCTGCCACGCACCCAGTACCTTCGGTACCGTATAACTCAAAAGATTTCTCGTAATGTGGCATCCCCAATGCTGGTGCTTGTAACAAGCACTCTTTTAGTCTCTCAAACGCCAGTTCAGACTCCTCAGTATGAGAGACCCGTTCCGGTTTGCTTGAAGAAACCATTTCTTGCAGTGATAATGCCAAAATAGAGAACCACAAAATCCAATTCCGACAATACCCACACATTCCCAGAAAAGTGCGAATTTGTTGCTGGGTTTGCGGCAGAGTCGTGTTACGGATGGCCTGTATCCTGTCTGTGGTCAGGTGTCTGCGTCCTTGTCTCAAGTAGTGTCCCAAGTATTTAACCCTAGTCTGGCACAACTGTAATTTATCCTTAGAAACCTTGTGTCCTGTCTGGGAGAAATGAAACAGAAGCTGTTTAGTGTCTGCCAGGGATGACTCGAATCAGAGCACAACAACAATTCATCAACATATTGTATCAGCACCAACCCATTCTCAGGTTGAAAGGATTGCAAACAGTGATGTAGGGCCTGGGAGAAAATACTTGGGCTGTGAATGAAACCTTGGGGGAGATGGGTCCAGGTGTACTGTACTCCCCTGTAGGTGAAAGTGAAAAGGTACTGACTGTCAGGGTGAAGAGGAACAGAAAAGAAAACAGAGCAGAGGTCAATCACAGTGAAGTACTTGGAAGTAGAGGGAATCTGCATGAGGATGACAGCTGGATTGGGCACTACGGGGAATTTGCTGTTAACTATTTTGGTTATAACCCTTAAATCCTGCACTAGCCTGTAACCCCTCCCCCCACTCTTTTTCACAGGGAAGATGGGACTATTGGCTGTGCTGGACGTCCAGACTAGGATGCCCTGCTGTAGCAGCCGTTCTATGTCAGGGTACACTCCTAATTCCACCTCTGGTTTCAGAGGAAACTGGGGGATTTGTGGAGCTATCCTGCCATCTTTTATTTGCACTACTACTGGGGCTACATACGCCATCAATCCAGTGTCCTGTCCATCTTTGGTCCATAGGGAACCCGGTATTTGTGAGATAATTTCCTCTACCTGTGATGGACTTGTGTCTAGAACGGTAGAGTGTAACATTAGCCTTTGAGGAGTGTCTAACATATCTTTTACATCCTGCGCATGGTTTTTCAGGGATATCTAAAAACACACCCTCAGGGGTACAGTATATGACGAACTTTACATAACAAATCTCTGCCAAGTAAATTAGTCAGAGCCAATGCAGCCAACAGGAAAGGGCCCTATCGTAATCTCTGCAGGTCTAGTCAAAGGATAGTGTTGCACTTTTCCCGTTACTCCCATTGGCGTTTTTCCTGTGGTCAGTATACCTGTTGAAGAGTTTAGTACAGATCTGGCCGCCCCTGTATCTACAAGAAAAGGTTGTGGGGTGCCAGCTACACTGACCATGACCTCAGGTTCACCTCCAAGGCCAGCAATCAGTTTCACTGGCTGCAGACTACAGGTATGACCTGACCTCTATTTTGGATTTGGGCCCTCCAGCAGAGCATTGGCAGCTACTATGTGTGAGGGAGATGTGAGGGAGATTTCTGTGAGATTTCGTAGGCCTGCCAGTCCTTCCTTGGTGGGTACCTCCGTGTTTCCCCTCTGTGTGGTTCGTAATTTCTTCTATGTGTTCCCTGGTCTCGACTATGTGTTTGATAACGTGGCTCATGTTCTTGTCTAGGGGGTCTATACTTGCTATGTGTCCCTGCGTTCCTACACTCCCTGGCAAAATGTCCCTCCATGTGGCAAATGTAACATTTTATTTATCTCCAGTTCTCTTCAAAGGTCTGGGGTTTAGGTTGATTGGTCATTCCTTCAAGTGCCTGTATACTTACCACCATCAACCTTTTCCCTTGCGATTCTTTGTTTTTGATGATGTTTCGGTCATGTTCAATGGCGGATTCTCTCAGGGCATCTACTGTAATCCCCCTCCAATTAGACAGAGAAGTCTGTGCTCTGACTTTCAATGCCTCTTTGAGCCCATCCATTAAAACAAAGACAGCCACCTCCCTGTGGTTCGCATCATTCTTTATATCCTCTATCCCAGTGTATTTAGCCAAATCTTGTAACGCTCTATGGAAATATTCAGATGCCAGTTCACTCTCTTTTTGTTTGATTGTGAAAATCTTATTCCACTTTATAATGGTGGGGAAATACAATCCTAGTTGTATATTAATCTGTCTTACAGTCTCCTGATTGTATTCATCAGTTAGAGGACTGTCTGTCTCTATCTTACAATCAGTTATGAATTTTTGGGTGTCAATATTAGGGGGTAAGCACGCTGTTAACACTGTCTGCCAATCTTTGTTTGTGGGTTCATGGGCATTGCCCACATCTTTAATAAACTTCTGGCACCCGACTAAATCTTTCCTGGGATCGGGGAATTCCGACATGATTGTCCGCAGTTCAGACCTGGATCATGGGTAATACATGGCAATATTCCTGATGGGGTTTACTCCCTGGTTATCAGTTCTCCCATTGGGAACTGCTATTACCCGAACAGGGTTTAATCCAACCACTTCACTCTTGTTTGTCTCAGTGCGGGGAGCTACTGTCTCTGCATAATGAACAGTCCCGTACTTACCGGTGGCTATGATCTCGCCCATCCCTCCAGTGGAAGCCATAGCCACTGCTCTTACCGGTTGGGCTGTGCCCACCTGAGTTTCCTGAGAGAGGGCTGAGATCATGCTCGGCTCGTCGTCCTCCTCTGAACCATAATCCTTGAGAGAATTTAGGACAGGGTATAATGTACATGGGTTAGGGTTAATACAGTTACTAAGTGCATTCCTATCACTTCCCGGTTTGCTATTGGTTGTAGCGGCCTTCTCTTCATCGACATATGGTGGTGGTAGTGAACTCGCATTCGCATTCCTGTTTGGTTTAGAATTTGCTATACGAGCAAGTTCCCTTTGCATTTCTCCCTCTTGTTGCCATATGTTTAAACAATCGTTATGTCTGATCCTTTGTTTCTTGGATTTGATCAGACATATCCTATTTCTAACATTCTGCAGCACCTCTGGTTCAAAACTACCAACCCTAGGAAATTATGCCTTATCATCCACGGTCATTCATACCCATTCATCACAAAAAGCCTCACCGTGTGGACCATACTTCCCACACAATATAAACCAAGCGGACCCTCTTGGCCTCTGCTCTCCAGCCTGAACCCTGGCTGCCGAACGTTTCTCACTTGTGCATTTGGCTCCCATTGCGGACTTTTTTAACACAATCACCAAATGAACAATGTAAGCAAACGGTGAAAGTCCTCCGAGTTCTTTCACCAGCTCCTTCTCCGCTGGAAAGTACCACGGACCACTTCTGTAGTGACTGCCGCGTACCCAGTGAGGACCCTACCAGACCCCTCAGCACTGGAAGTATGACGTATTAACAGCAATAAATTAATACGCCACCTTTTTCAGTGGAGGTTACAGGCCTGCTACTTTTTGACTTTCTATCCTCTGGAATTTTGTTGGGTGAGAAACAACTTATCGATCACCCTATCCAGTGAATGTCCACCAAGAAACTCCTTGTGAGCTCAGCGAAGTTTCTTCTCCCTTACACAAATCACGTTTGCGTATGCTAACACAGTGCGTATGATGATGCAGTTTGCACGAAATCACGCAAATGGTATCACGTTGCGCCATGTATAACACACACACACGTGCGGTCCAATCGCACGACTCACAAATACTTCTTATTTGTGTGCCTTACAATAATGAAGACAATTTTGCTTTTATTAGAAGGGTATGTCTCCGTCACCTGGGGTGTTCTGGCTAACCCCACACCCGGCCTTAAACGTGCGGCTGTAAACCGCCCCGCCACTGAAGCTTCTCCTAGCTTGAGTGTCTCGCCTTCGGGATCCCTTCTGGGGGTTCAATACAATCACACCTACTTTCAACTCACACTGATACACAATATTTTTCTGTACAGAAAATAAATCACTCCCTTTGATTAATAGCTTGCCCCAGAGGTAGTACACTTATAATAAGATTTTGAGTAATCTGTCTACAATCGGATAGTTACTTGTTAATGTATTACTACAAATCTTTTATCCCACCGTTTAAATTTATTTCTAATGTGTGGTAAAACTTGCGCTCGCTACTTCACGCAACCGTGCGCGTAATCGTGCACACGTGTGCATTCCCGTACGCATGCTTCACATACTTTTCTACCGTGCAACGTGTACACCGGTGCGTTCGCAACTAAATATTCCACACTTATCTTGATCAATGTAAGCGATGCAGCAAATTTATGTTTCTACTGCTTTTGCTTAATACACGATACACCTTTGTTCCCTCACACACGCTGGAGGTCACCCACGAGGATGACTTCCGTTGTGTGCTGCCATAACTTTTAGGCCGGAACAGAGTCCTGTATGTGTTTTACAAATACCCACTTAAACAAATATACCAAATGTGTAACAAATAACTTATCCGATTCTATGCAGATCTAAAAATTACTATTACAACCTATGGCAACAATATGTGAGAGTATACGCAAAGTATCAGTACACTTGTGCGCCAAAAGTAATATACACAAAAAAATTGCTTTTCCTTGCTGTCCCGCAGTTCACACCAGCACCTCTGAGACTATACAGGACAGACGTCGTTTAACAACATTAGGTAGTTTTAACACAAAACAAAATTACTTTAGACGTCCTCCACCCTTTGTTGTTAGATCAAAGTCTGTTAGGCCCTGCAAGTCCGCGAGTGTGAGATGAAACGGACGAGCTCCCAACTGAAAAGTTCGATTTACTTTCAAGGAAAAGCAATACCTAATCACACTGTAGTTCGGACCGCTGCGGCCGCTAACGTAAACAATAACCCCCAAGATGTGTATGCATGTTGCGTATATGCGCCGACACGCTGTGCGCACAATGCAGCGACATGTGTGGCTGAATACACCTGATTCCCCAAACAAGAATGGAATGCGACACCAGTAGTTAAATGTTATGTTGTGGTCCAACGCATCAACAATATTTACTCAAAAAGATACAAGTAGAAAATACAACAATATTACAGAGAAGAGCTACAACCAATAGTACATACGTTTGTTCGCCAGCGCTCCTGGATCCAGGTCTCAGTCAGTCTTAGCAAGATGACCTCCAGAGAATTGACTGATGTCTGGTCAGGGAGCCTCTCTTTTATACAATGGGTCCAAAATACAATACAAAAGGAAATGTAAGCTCTTCTTCCATAGGTCAAGGGGCAGGTCATTTACAGTACATGAGGAGTCATAGGTTGGTTTGAATAAGTGGGCGATGCTTGGTCCAGATGTGCTTGCTGATTTCCACCACCGGGTTCCCGCCGAATATCAAGAGTACAGTATCTACAGTATTTGTGAATATTACAATTCTGCGCATAGAAACATGCAATTAACTGCACATAACAGTCAGAACATAGATCTCAAAATACTGCATCTGGATACCAAACACTAAGGGGTACATTTACTAAGCAGTGATAAGAGCAGAGAAGTGAGCCAGTGGAGATATTTCCCCATCAACCAATCAGCAGCTCTGTATCATTTTATAGTATGCAAATTATAGATGTTTCTTCAGTGCTGATTGGTTGCCATTGGCACTTCTCCACTGGCTCACTTCTCCACTCTTATCACTGCTTAGTAAATGTACCCCTAAGTCCTAACCTTATTCTGTCCCCTCACATCCTGTAAAGCTGGATATCTACATTGTTCTATCCTCTGAGTAAATGTAACTTGCTGGCAATGTGTGTGGAGACTATGGGGTATATTTACTAAAGTCCCGATTTTGACCGAGTTGGTGGTTTTTCTTCAAAGTGTCATCTCGGGAATTTACTAAACTAAAATCTCGGCAGTGATGAAGGCATTCATATTTTTTTGGTGGACTGTGTTAAAAAATACGAATGAATACACCATCGGTCAAACACGGCTGTTTAAAAATAGAACTCGGTCATTTATCAAAAATTCATATTTCTAATTACCACCGTGAAAGGAGCATTTCGGCCGTGAATTTTAGAGATTCGTAAAAAAATAATTTTTTCAAATAGACCTGCTTTAGAGAAGCGTGTTTAGATGTGTTTCATGTAAAACCTAAGTTCAGCCTACATTTGTTGAAACATAAAACAGTACCTAACTACATGATCACAATCCCACACACACAAATGGACGTTGCCCTGTGTTGCAATAAATTTATGTGTTCATTTGTTTTAAAATGTATGTGTTACACATTTTAACAATAATAACATAATATGCCTTAACTCATTATAACTATATTAATTTTGTCCACAACTCAGGTGTTTATTATGCAAACAAATGTGTTTATTTTTTGGTTAGAAAATATTCATAAATGTAAAATATAAACACAGAAAAACTTTACCCCACTAACAACTCAACACCTGTTGCTGCTTTAAATTATTAGATCCGGCAGAGTCGGGGCCAGGGACATTAGCTCTTCTTCTTGATCTTCTAACTGGGGAAGAAATAGGCGTAGTTAACGGTGTTGTGGTTTCAGAGCTTGTGCTCGCTTGTTGGTTGTGTAGGTTGGCAATAGTGTGGCTGAGGTTGCTTAATGTTGCATTCAGTTGGATGTTTGATGCCGTGTTATTTTCTATTATTCTGGCTAGACTTTCACATAGTCGATTGTTTGAATCAAGGAGATTGAGGTAGTTCTGATGTTGCCTCATTTGGTCGTCCATAATCCTGGCCATGGTGAGCATCATGTTGCTGGTATCAGCCCGCATTAGTTCCATGCATGTGGCAATTCTGCTGAGTTCAGAATTTTGTCTGCGCATAGTGCGACTTCATCTGGGGAGATAATGTGGAAGACTTGACAGCAGCTGGGTCTGTCTGCGAAGACACTCCATATGTTGCAGTTGCTGGGTTGTCCAGCTGTCACAAAATGCCTGGAATGTGTTTTGTGGCGGGGGTGTGGCTATGCTCAATTGTGGTGGTGGAGTAGTTGGAGGCGGAGGACCAGCCATAGGGGATGTGCTTGGTGTTGTCGGGTCTACCGGCTGCAGGTTAAGGACATAAGTTTCCTCCATTACATCTGACTGGTGTGCGGGGGTCATGTTGCCTTGATCTGTGTGTGTATGAATGGAATCATATTTTAGTTTTTTTGGTTTTGTATTAATTTTATTTTGTACATATTTTTTTTAAATAACACCAACAAGTGAAATTTTATTTATTTGCAAGTCCATACCTACATAAGCAGAAATTTTGGCTACCCATTATGCCAGTGTTTCTCAAACTGTGAGCCGTGGCTCCCTGTGGTGTCTCGGGCCACTTGCAGGTGTGCCTTGGGTTGTTGGTCCACGACCAAATTTTTTTTTTTAGCTCAATATAATAAGCTAAACTAGTGCTAGTAGCTGTCAGTCATAAAATATGGGGACAAACAGAAGTAAATATTTTCACACAACACATAATTGAGGCTAAGGATGTTATATAAACACAATCTACTTATTTTAAGTATTTTTGCTAAATTTAACAATAAGTTTTTGTTTGGCTAGGGGTTCTATGTTTAAATTTAGAAAACTCTAAATTTAAGGGCACCAAGATTACATAAAGTTTGGATACCACTGCATTATGGCCTGCTATTGTTGATATTTTGTCTCAATATATTAAGCTTCACAACCTTAAGCCTAAACCTAATGTCAAGTGACATTTTTAAGTTCAAATCCTGGTTTAGTGTGATTCTGACTAAATAACTTGGCTAGTATGTTACAGTACATCTGTGATGGCTATACTAAACTAAATTTATACATTTTATATTATAAAACTTACTCAAGGTCCCAATATTATTCTGTGTGCTAACGTTAAATTCACATTTGGTAGTATACTTCAGCACAATGGGGGTAATTCCAAGTTGATCGCAGCAGGATTTTTGATAGCAATTGGGCAAAACCATGTGCACTGCAGGGGAGGCAGATATAACATGTGTAGAGAGAGTAAGATTTGGGTGGGTTATTTTGTTTCTGTGCAGGGTAAATACTGGCTCCTTTATTTTTACACTGCAAATTAGATTGCAAATTGAACACACCCCACCCAAATCTAACTCTCTCTGCACATGTTATATCTGCCTCCCCTGCAGTGCACATGGTTTTGCCCAATTGCTAACAAAAATCCTAATGTGATCAACTTGGAATTACCCCCAATATGCTAGTGTTTGCTTCCAATGTACGGACAGAATAATCCTAAACTTTATTTGTAATCTAGAAAGGGTTGGCTATGTCAAAAGCATTTTGTTAAATCAGTGTAAAGGCTAATCTAATAAAATTACTGTGTATTTGTATGTATTAAGAATATTAGTAATGTGTATTTTTTTGTGTGTGTATATTTTTTGACTCACCTGGAATTTGAGGGGACTGCAGTTGAAGTGGTGTGGAGGGCGCCAGCAAATCGGACGGTGGCCTTGATGCAACCGTACTGATGTGTTGCGTTGGTGGAGAGGCAGATTGTGCTCTGGGCAGATCCTGTTGTGGTCTTTTCTGTGCCACGCGTTGATGCGTTGTGGATCCGTGGCCTGTGCGCATTTGTGCAGTCGGATGATGGCGGGATGGACCTATGTGAAACAAATGTAGTTGTCTAAATTTGGCAATGATTTGAACTCCTCCTTAAGTGTTAATGTGTTTCACATTTACCTTCTGCAACATCAGCACCGTGTTCAACATTTGAAGGAGTGGATTGGCGTGTGCGTTTCCGAGCCACTGTAATACAAAGAAACATATGATTTGTACACACAAATGCATTTGCAAACAACAATAACAACAACATTTCTCAAAAATTAGTTACAAACATAACCATACATTAAAAAACAAATCCTCAAAACTAAAACACAAAAGAGTAATGCAACTTCATCACAATGTGGCAACAACTATGCAACACACATGGCGACACGTGCGTAGCATACAAAATGTAACAGATTAATGTTGCAAACATAAATCAGAACACATACAATTTTGACTGAAAAACAAACTACATACCAAATGCATACATAACATTTTTTTTAAAACGTATGAATAAAAAAAGTATTTGTGAAACCACAAAACACCACCTAGAAAAGCGCCTTAGTTGTAAAATTCACTAAACATCATGCGAACAAGTGGGCGTGGCCTGGCTGGCAAACGAGGAAGCTGCTTTGAGTGTGGGCTCCAGCATGTAATCCTGCAAATAGCCCTCTACAGCACCTTTCTCTGACTTTATCTTCCCTGCTCTTGGACCCCATCTCCTCACCTTGTGTCCGTGAAGCTGTGGAGGTGAGCCGCGGAGTCGGGAAGCAGCCCTTGCTGTTTCTGCGGACTGCGGCCTTCCTCCTCATGTGCATCCGGGGCCTGGAGTTTGGAGATGCTCCGGAACGGCGGACAGAGCTGTGCGCGGGTGGTCGAGTCCTCTCCCCCCGCTGAACTGCTGGCCGGAGCTCGCTGACTCACCCCTCCGCGTGGCCTGGACTCCCGTCTGACGGCTGGGCTCGGCGGCTGTCGCGTCCTCCGGCTCTCTTGGAGCGGGTGACCCGCGGCGGCGGACATCTTCTTTACTGCGCATCAGCACGGACGGGCTGTCCGGCGCTGGAAGGCCTGTGTGCATCTCTGGGGGCTCCTGCCTGTGTCCTCCTCCCTTCCCCCCCTCGACCTCAATGTGCTTGCCTACTTGCTGCTGAATTTCTCTTAATGCACTACAGTTGTCATCAGCAATAGCATCCCTGCTTAATTTGACCTGTAGTGCATTACCTACTTCATACCCCTTCCTGTTTCTTTATTCTCCCTGGCCCCAGTAAGTGGTTCCACCCGGTGCCAGCCATCCAACGTGTTGTCCACCACCTCAACACCTCCCACCTCACCCTGTCTGTGCTACCTTACTTTCCGCTGGGAAATTACATATAAGTCTTCATTCCTGGGAGGACGCTGCTGGATGGGTCCCCCAGCTGAAGGGGATTTCATTAATTCTCTATACTAAACGTCATTATTCCTGCGGATGTAAGTGCTCCATCAAGTTATATAGCACACAGCGGTGCTTTCAATATGTGTCTGCACTCTCGCTTCCACGTAACATATATGGCGTAGTGCCCTACTCTCAGCGGCAGCCGTGAATATCTCTCAAGCTGGTTACAATCTTGGAAATGCTTTGGCCTGCTTAACCGGTACTTGCAGAGCTCCTTGAACGTGTTATGGACAAATTTATTACTGTGTCGGCTCCTAAACCTCAATGTCTTCGAGGAGGTGGAAAAAGATCGGCACCTTCTCCTGATTCACCTCCCCCTCCGGAGCAATGTGGACACCCTGACCTGTTGCCTGATGGCCTTGACATCATGCCGCCTAAGGCGCCTCCTTCCTACGCTGAAATTGTAAAAGCTATAAAGGAAACAGTGGAAACTCTACTTCAAATACAAGCCGACAAGCTTATGTCGGCGGTCTCCGACATTAAATCAGAGTTGAATTCCATGTCTCGCAGAATCTCCATTAATGAGAACCACATAGGAGATAACTTCCAGGAGATTGCTGATCTGAAGCAACAGGTGTCACAATTGTCGTCCTCCCGTCAACATATGTTGTCTAAGCTAGACGACCTGTAAAAATAATCTGAGGATAGTCGGCCTTAAGGAATCCATCAAGGGCCCTGACTTACTCAGATTTCTGCTTTCTGATCTTACTGACCTGCATGGGATTCCTGAAGAATTATCATGTCTTGAGATTGAACGGGCCCATCGTCTGGGTCCGCCGAGGGACTCTAATCAGGCCCGTCCTCGCCTAGTAATATTTCGCTGTTTAAATTTCAGACATAAGGAACTGATCTGGTCCGCAGCTAGATCCAAAGGTGCTCTGCAGTGGGATGGTCAGAGAATATTTCTTTTTCAAGACTATTCGGCGGAGGTGTCCAGGTCTCGGAGGGAAATGTCGGTTGTTTGCTCCCAGATGGTGCAGTCAGGTACCAAGTTTGTGTTGCTTTACCCTGCCCGGCTGCGCATCTTCTTGCCTCAAGGTCCTAAGGACTTCACAAATGTGGATGATGCCAAAGTGTTCTTGGTACGTGAGGCGGAACCCCCGAAATCTTCTGCAATGGACCAGAATGAATGAGAATGAGACTACAGATGGTCTGTTTGTCTCGATTTCTCACCTCGACAGTCCAAATTATGATACTCTGTGATACAGATTGTTTTCTGGTTATTATGCTCCATATGCTAATGTATCCTGTTTCCTTGTTATCTGATAATTCAAGATGGAGCCTCTTTGCTATGTATTTAGTGTATAGTTTTGGTTAATTCTTCATAGATTTATGCCCCCTCTCGATAATATTCTTGGATGCTTAGGTCTTCATTATGTTTTGAGGAGGGCAGCGTTATACTGTTTATTTCCATGTCTCTTGTTTATTTTGCAGGGGAGTGTTCACGGTTGCTGCGGTTCTATGTACTATGGTTGTGAACCCACTGTTTCACGACCGTTTTGTTTATTTAGTGTTTCTCTATGTTCTTTGTTCTATCTATCACTCCTTTCTTCCTTCCCCTGTTCTCTCTACCCCTTTCCTTCTAGGGAGCTGGAGAAATATCCCCACTGGCATGCTACTGTTAGTACTTGTGAGTATAACTATGCAGATGTTCTATTTTGGGAGGTCATTCCGAATTGTTCGCTCGCAAGGCGATTTTAGCAGAGTTGCTCACGCTAAGCCGCCGCCTACTGGGAGTGAATCTTAGCATCTTAAAATTGCGAACGAAGTATTCGCAATATTGCGATTACACACCTCGTAGCAGTTTCTGAGTAGCTTCAGACTTACTCGGCATCTGCGATCAGTTCAGTGCTTGTCGTTCCTGGTTTGACGTCACAAACACTCCCAGCGTTCGCCCAGACACTCCTCCGTTTCTCCGGCCACTCCTGCGTTTTTTCCGGAAACGGTAGCGTTTTTTCCCACACGCCCATAAAACGCCCTGTTTCCGCCCAGTAACACCCATTTCCTGTCAATCACATTACGATCGCCAGACCGATGAAAAAGCCGTGAGTAAAATTACTAAGTGCATAGCAAATTTACTTGGCGCAGTCGCAGTGCGGACATTGCGCATGCGCATTAAGCGGAAAATCGCTGCGATGCGAAGATTTTTACCGAGCGAACAACTCGGAATGAGGGCCATGATGCTTTAAATTGTGAATGTGGATTTGCATTCTGCGTGATGCTAATATCTACTCTCCTTCCTAACTATGGCTGCTTCACTTAATATTTATTCATGGAACGTGCGGGGCATACATTTCCCTGTCAAGCGTAGGCGGATACTTACTTACATGAACAAAATGAAGGCTGACATTATCCTGTTACAGGAGACACATTTGACTCCTGAAGAATACTTAAAGCTTTCCATGCTTCGCCAGAAACTGGTGGCTTCGTCCTCTTACACATCAAAGGCGAGAGGGGTAGCTATCCTCATCCATAAAGGGATCTCCTATGAGTTACATAGCCAAAACATTGACACGGCAGGTAGATATATTATATTAGACATCACTTTGGAGGGCTCTAGGTATATTCTGTGTAACGTTTATGCCCCTACTATTTATGATAAATTGTTCTATGTAAAACTTATTAACTTGCTTCGACCCTATACCGACACTCCTATTATTCTAGGTGGCGACCTGAACCTGGTCTCGTCTGTGGTGTTAGATAGGAAGGCAGCTTCTTTTCGCAAATATAGCCTTCCGAAGACCAACCTGTCAAATCTGTCCACCCAGCTTGGTCTTGTAGACATTTGGAGACTCCACAATCCTATAGAACTCGAGTACACATATTACTCTGCCACTTTAAACTCATTCTCTCGCTTAGACTATTTTTTGGTTTCTAACGTTTTGTCAGACAAGATCACGGATACTAGTATAGACTCAATATTAATTTCAGATCATGCACCTATCTCCGTCACTCTCCAAACTAGGGGGTATATTTACTAAGCTCCCGATTTTGACCGAGATGCCGTTTTTTCATCAAAGTGTCATCTCGGTAATTTACTAAGCAATAATCACGGCAGTGATGAGGGCATTCGTAATTTTTTGGAAGTCCAACAAAAAAATTACGAATGAATACACCATCGGTCAAAACGCGGCTGTTTAACTATGAATCTCGGTAATTTACTAAGAAGTGCAAAGCAAAACAAAACAAAACACTGCCGTGAAAAATTACAACTCTTAAAAAAGTGCTAAAAAAAACAGACCTGCTTTTTTAATCCGTGATTGTATAGGCATGCAGGGATCCATGAGATCCGTGCATGTATATCAGTGGGAAGGGGTGGGAAAGTGGTTATTTTCTTAAAAAAAATTGCGTGGGGTCCCCCCTCCTAAGCATAACCAGCCTCGGGCTCTTTGAGCCGATCCTGGTTGCAGAAATATGGGGAAAAAATTGACAGGGGTTCCCCCATATTTAAGCAACCAGCATCGGGCTCTGCGCCTGGTCCTGGTTCCAAAAATACGGGGGACAAAAAGAGTAGGGGTCCCCCGTATTTTTAAAACCAGCACCGGGCTCCACTAGCTGGACAGATAATGCCACAGCCGGGGGTCACTTTGATATAGTGCCCTGCGGCCGTGGCATCAAAAATCCAACTAGTCACCCCTGGCCGGGGTACCCTGGGGGAGTGGGGACCCCTTCAATCAAGGGGTCCCCCCCCCCCAGCCACCCAAGGGCCAGGGGTGAAGCCCGAGGCTGTCCCCCCCCATCCAATGGGCTGCGGATGGGGGGGGGCTGATAGCCTTTTGTGATAATGAAAAGATATTGGCCCTCATTCCGATTTGATCGCTCGCAAGGCGAATTTAGCAGAGTTGCTCAGGCTAAGCCTACGCCTACTGGGAGTGTATCTTAGCTTCTTAAAATTGCGACCGATGTATTCGCAATATTGCGATTACAAACTACTTAGCAGTTTCAGAGTAGGTTCAGACTTAATCGGCATCTGCGATCAGTTCAGTGCTTGTCGTTCCTGGTTTGACGTCATAAACACACCCAGCGTTCGCCCAGACACTCCCCCATTTCTCCGGCCACTCCTGCGTTTTTTCCGGAAACGGTAGCGTTTTTATCCACACGCCCCGTAAACGCCGTGTTTCCGACCAGTAACACCCATTTCCTGTCAATCACACTACGATCGCCGGAGCGAGGAAAAAGCCGTGAGTAAAAATACTATCTTAATTGTAAAATTACTTGGCGCAGTCGCAGTGCGATTATTGCGCATGCGTACTAAGCGGAATTTCACTGCGATGCGATGAAAATTACCGAGCGAACGACTCGGAATGAGGGCCATTGTTTTTAGTAGCAGTACTACAAGGCCCAGCAAGCCTCCCCCGCATGCTGGTACTTGGAGAACCACAAGTACCAGCATGCGGCGGAAAAACGGGCCCGCTGGTACCTGTAGTACTATTACTAAAAAAATACCCAAAAAAAGACAAGACACACACACCGTGAAAGTAAAGATTTATTACATACATCCACACAAACATACATACATACTTACCTTATGTTCACACGAGGGTCTGTCCTCTTCTCCAGTAGAATCCAAGGGGTACCTGTTGAATAAATTCTACTCACCAGATCCCGGGTCCCAGGGTCCTCGGGGCAACCATTTGTAATCCAGGTACTTGAATAAAATAACAAAACGGAGAGCCGAGCCACGAACTGAAAGGGGCCCCATGTTTTCACATGGGTTCCCTTTCCCCGAATGCCAGAAACCCACTCTGACTGATGTCTAAGTGGGTTTCTTCAGCCAATCAGGGAGCGCTACGTTGTAGCACCCTCCTGATCGGCTGTGTGCTCCTGTACTGAGTGACAGGCGGCACACGGCAGTGTTACAATGTAGCGCCTATGCGCTCCATTGTAACCAATGGTGGGAACTTTCTGCCCTGCGGTTGACCTAAAGTGACGTCACCGCTGAGCAGAAAGTTCCCACCATTGGTTACAATGTAGCGCATAGGCGCTACATTGTAACACTGCCGTGTGCCGCCTGTCACTCAGTACAGGAGCACACAGCCGATCAGGAGGGTGCTACAACGTGGCGCTCCCTGATTGGCTGAGGAAACCCACTTAGACAGAAGTCAGAGTGGGTTTCTGGCATTCGGGGAAAGGAGTCCCATGTGAAAACATGGGTCCCCTTTCAGTTCGTGGCTCGGGAATCCGTTTTGTTATTTTATTCAAGTACGTGGATTACACATGGATGCGACGAGGAGCCTGGGACCCTGGATCTGGTGAGTGTAATTTATTCAACAGGTACCCCTTGGATTCTACTGGAGAAGAGGACCGACCTGCGTGTGAACATAAGGTAAGTATGTATGTATGTTTGTGTGCATGTATGTAATAAATCTTTACTTTCAAGGTGTGTGTGTCTTGTGTTTATTTGGGTATTTTTTTAGTAATAGTACTACAGGTACCAGCGGGCCCGTTTTTCCGCCGCATGCTGGTACTTGTGGTTCTCCAAGTACCAGCATGCGGGGGAGGCTTGCTGGGACTTGTAGTACTGCTACTAAAAACAATATCTTTTCATTTACAACAAAGGCTATCAGCCCCCCCATCTGCAGCCCATTGGATGGGGGGGGACAGCCTCGGGCTTCACCCCTGGCCCTTGGGTGGCTGGGGGGGGGGACCCCTTGATTGAAGGGGTCCCCACTCCCCCAGGGTACCCCGGCCAGGGGTGACTAGTTGGATTTTTGATGCCACGGCCGCAGGGCACTATATAAAAGTGACCCCCGGCTGTGGCATTATCTGTCCAGCTAGTGGAGCCCGGTGCTGGTTTTAAAAATACGGGGGACCCCTACTCTTTTTGTCCCCCGTATTTTTGGAACCAGGACCAGGCGCAGAGCCCGATGCTGGTTGCTTAAATATGGGGGAACCCGTCATTTTTCCCCCATATTTCTGCAACCAGGATCGGCTCAAAGAGCCCGAAGCTGGTTATGCTTAGGAGGGGGGACCCCACGCAATTTTTTTAATGATTTTACACTGTTTAATTTAAATAAATAAAAAAAAAGAACCCCAGCACGGATCACACAGATCCGGCCGAGATTCATTTTTAAAAAGTCGGCAGTGTTTTACTAATCACTGCCGTAAAAATAGAAGAAAAAAACACGAATGACATCGACATCGGAACAAAAGAAAAACCCGAATACGACAGCTTAGTAAATCCGTCGTAACAAATTCAAAAAGTTGCAGTTTTACACTTTCGATGTCATTCGTGATTATTCTCCCACCAAATCGGGAGAATTACGAATGTTAGTAAATATACCCCTAGGTATGTACTAGGCTCTGCCTCTCACTGGAGGTTCCCTGCCCGCCTAGCGGGATCCCAACGCTTCCAAGACATGTTGCTTGCGGCTTGGGATTCTTACTGTTTCAATAATTCCGTACATGACTCGAACCCGGCTTTGTTTTGGTAGACTGTCAAGGCGGTGCTGAGGGGAGATATTATTGCGTTTGTTGCTAAGTTTAAAAAAGAAATGAACACCACTTATCGTGCTGCTCAATCTAATCTCACTTCCTCCTTTCAAGAATTCAAAGCATCCCCCACGATGGATAGGAAAATTGTATACACCAAGGCTAAGCAACACTTTGATCAAGTCCTAACGCAAATATCTAATACATTTTTAGGGGCGGGCAAACATAATATATTTTGCTTTGGCAATAAATCCAGGAAATTACTGTCTAGTCTTCTTAGGGCGGACTCCGGTCTGCATTATATAGCAGCTTTGAAGGATGATTGACACTATGGCTAAACATGTCTTTTGGACAGGGATAGCATTGCCCCAACTTAGTCACGATCATTCGTTATCGCTCACAGCCCCCATCACCGCGCAGGAAGTCCTAGATACCATTCACTCTCTTAAATACCTTGAATCTCCGGGCCCTGACGGTTTGTCTGCGGAATTCTACAAGATTCTTGGGACAATAATTAGTGGCCCCTTAGCATTCTTGTACAACTCCATTTGTTCCCTTCACAAGGTCCCGGAATACTTCAATTCTGCCTCGATTAGAGTACTGCCCAAACCGGGGCGAGATTTGCTATTGCCTTCCTCATATAGACCTATTGCGTTACTTAACGTCGACTATAAAATCTTCACTAAACTTTTGTTGGATAGGATAAAAAAAATGCTTCCGAACCTCATTCATGAAGACCAAACTGGCTTTATATGGGGAAGGCATTCGGTGACGAATATTAGGAAGATTCTCGCTGTTATGCAGGCCTTGGAGTCCTCTCGGGCTGGTGGTCCTGCTTTCCTGCTATCTTTGGATGCCGAGAAGGCTTTTGATTTGATTACGTGGGACCACCTGTTCGAGACTCTCCGGAGGTTTGGCTTCCCTCCAACATTTGTTTCCACGTTGCAGGCTCTCTATCACGAACCCCTCACTCAAATCTTCACTAATAAATTCCTTTCCGCTCCTTTCTTTACCCAAAGAGGTACTAGGCAGGGCTGCCCACTTTCGCCCCTCCTGTTTGCATTGGCCCTGGAACCCCTGGCTATTGCACTTAGACACCTTCACACCTTTTCTGGTGTTGAGGTGGGCGATGTGCAAATTAAGTTAAGTTTGTTCGCAGACGACATGCTCTTGTTCGTGCGTGACCCCCTGACCTCTATCCGGGCCATATTTGATATCATAACAAAATTTGGGTCGTTTGCAGGGTACAGAGTGAATGTCAGCAAATCTGATTTGCTCCCCATAGGCCCTCATTTGGCCCAGGCAGACCTTACGAATCTCTTGCCTTGTCTCAAACTTAACACGGCATATAAGTATTTAATTTTGAATGGGCGAGAACGGCAAAGAACTAAGACATTCAGTATTATATGAGAAGAGGGGGATGGACATACAGGACCCTTAAGAGCCGTAACATAGTGTCTAAGTTGAAGGTACATGAAGAACTGCCTCTGCGGCAGAGATAATTTATCCTGCAGTTGGGAAAAAGAGAGAATTTGGCCACCGGGATCAGGAATAAATATCCCCTCACATACCTCTCAATTTTATTCTTGTAATTATACGCCTGTCATCCAGAAAATGAGGCGTCAACTGGAAAATTGGATTGATCTCCCCCTCTCCATCCTAGGCAGGACCATAGTGGTGAAATTAGTGACCTTTCTGAAATTGTCATATTTGCTCCAGATGCTGCCTGTAGCTATATCTAGATCGGACGCGCTGGTTTGTTCCAGAGTATTTTCCAAGTTCATTTGGAAAAATGGAAGACCGCGCATGCCCAAGTCTCGCACGTATCTTCCTAAACAAAAGGGAGGTCTCATTGCCCCTAATATCCAACTGTTTGCCAGAGCGGCCCTTTTCCGCTACGCTTCAGATTGGCTCCTCAACCAAACATCTTATGTTAACCTCCCCCTAGAGGAAGCACTTTTTTCCCCATACTCTCCAGCTGCACTTCTGCACACCTGTCTGAGAGATGTCCCGAAAGAGATCAGATCTAATATTTTATTTCATGACACATATAAGGCCTGGGTATCGATTCACAAAAATTTTAAGACTGACCCATATATCACTCCATACATCCCTATCTGGGGAAACCCTAATTTTCTACCTTCACTGCACAACAAACTGTTCTACACATGGAAATTGCAGGGCATTTCTGTAATTAAAGATGTTTTTGATCCCGGTGGCCAAATTCTCTCTTTTTCCCAACTGCAGGATAAATTATCTCTGCCACAGAGGCAGTTCTTCATGTACCTTCAACTTAGACACTATGTTACGGCTCTTAAGGGTCCTGTATGTCCATCCCCCTCTTCTCATATAATACTGAATGTCTTAGTTCTTTGCCGTTCTCGCCCATTCAAAATTAAATACTTATATGCTGATTTAATTGATGCTAATACTACCTCCAGGCTCCCCCTTTCATTAGCTCGGAGGAGGGAAGTTCCAGATTTCCCTGACATTACACACATATTGAGTAACACGAAACGAACTCTTAAACACTTGAAACCGGCTAGATTACAAGAAATTCATATTAAGACTATTAATAGAATGTATGTATCTCCGGCACAGAGAAAACATTTCAACCCCTCCGAATTAGGGTTATGTGTTAAGTGTTCCATGCTGAATGCTAATCTGACTCACAATTTCTGGTCCTGCTGTAAGATTAAGACATTTTGGCATAAACTTTGTACCTACTTCAACAAAATGTTTGTCTTGAATTTACCGCAAAATATTCGAGCAATGTTATTTGCTGATTTTTCAGACTGGTTGGGAATCTCCGACATTTCTACTATAGTCCCGGCCTTGACGGTCATGGTAACTGTGGCAAAGCAGATAATACTTTCCCACTGGCTATACCCGACGGCCCTGACTGTACAAGAATGGGAGACTGCCTTGTTAGAAGTCATCTATCATGAGCGCCGTACGGCAAATGTGTTTGCTACTAGTGGTATTAGCCTTTTCTATAAGAAGGGGGTCTAGCAACGGTTCTGGCGTAAGATTCTCCAGTATTTATCCCGTCTACTTAAATTACCTCTGCCTGAGGAGGTGGGCCCGTTGCTGTTCGCGGATTTTTCGCCCTGGCTGTTGCGGTATGACCTGGCCCCTGTGATCCCTCTGCTGGCTGTGATGGTCACGGTGGCGAAACAGATGATACTGCGACATTGGATATATAAAACTGCTCCATCGGTGGGGGAGTGGGAATCTTCCTTATTAGACGTACTATTCTGTGAGAGGCGAATGGCCACTTTTCAAATTGAAAATGGAGTGATGCTTTTCCATAAGAAATGGGGAACCTATATAGAGAGTTTGCCCCTAGACAGACGCGACTGTATCTGGAAGGTATTCCGAGACACGACATGGTACTGGACTAGTCGAATAGTGGGAATTATTACTTGACCTCCTGTAGACTGGACGATAGATTTCATTGGGAGACCTAGATTATGCATCGACCCCCCACATTAGGGTAATGCATACCACATTATTCACTCCACGACCATGACCTACTCTCCTTATCCGGAATATGGACTTTATCAGTCCCCTCTCCCAACCCCCCCCCCCCCCCCCCCTATCCCCGGCAGCATACACCACTTATCAATAGTACCTCTGCTCTACTTCTCTTACTTTCATTTCTATACCTATCCCTTTTTCTCTTCTATCTCTCCTTCCTTTTAACAGCTGTGATATTTGATTCATTTTCTGACAGTTGTCTGGTATTGGGGGAAGTGGTGCACCTAGGTGAGCCGCGACCCCTACTGCTATTCGTCCTAGACAGCTGTATTTGCATCATTTGATGTGAAATATTTCTATTTTTTCTTCTCCTATAAAAAAAAAAAAAAAACAGTACAGCCTTTGAATTTTTGTATTCTGTGCATTTTTGAACTTGTTTATGTGACATTGCAGAATTTTCTTGTACGGTAATACCTAGTAACGTATGTTGTGACATTATGGCTGTCTAATAAAGAAATTTATTTAAAAAAAAAAGAAGGGGGTCCAGCTCTAAGTAATATGTCTCCACATACCCGAGATCAGCTGCACAGGCTTTTTGACCCTGTCTCTCAACGTGGGCAGCCGTCTCCTCTCTCTTAAGTGTGTGCAGTCGAGAATGTGTTGTTCAACAGTGGTAATGCTTTCCCCATATTTCAGGTGTGCCAACATATCATCTAGACTCTTTGTATTATGTGACACTCCAGCTCCCTATCCTCATATCCTCTCTCCCCTTTCTTTCTCCGTTCCCCTCTCTTTGCTTCCTCTTCTTTTTATTTTATGATCTATCTATTGCTTTCTTCGACTTAAATATTAAAAAATAGATCAGCCACTATGTTTGTTATGTTACGTTCTGTACCTGTACTGTATTTATGCCCTTTGATGATATCCATTTATGTACTTTCCAGATGTATAATTGTTTTCCCATGTATACTTTTGGCTGTTTTATAAACAAATTATTTAAAAAAAAAAAAAAGCGAACATGTGTCCTTAACAAATAAATCATGAAGACACCACACTTACACCTTTGCAGATAAATGGTGTGTCCCACCAATAACCAATACAACCCATTCTAAATAAGGTACCTTTCACCAGGTACATTATTAAGGACCTGAACTAATTGCTAACACACAATAGTAACAGCCAGGAGATTTTACACAAACAATCATGATAGACACAATTACACAAACTAATACACACTAAACTAGCATAGTCCTAATATAAGACATAGCAGGACTCCAAAGTTTTAACAACAAAACAATTGTAAAAAAAAAAAACACATAAAAACTATTCACCATCCTGCCTGGACCGATCTGAATCACGCACATAAGTGGCCCCAACCACTTCGCGAGGAATTAAGCTCTGCACTGGCTCCTCCCACTCCGCATAAGTTGCGATATACGGATGCCCACCACCGGTTTGATGGGCAGACTTGGCCTCCTTGGCCATCTTGGCCTTGACACGGCGCTTTATGTCGTAAAAACGTTTACGACATGTGTCTTCTGCCCTGCGAACAACTCCCTCGCTATTCACTGCAGCTACAACTTTAGCCCAAATAGCACTCTTTCTACGAGAAGTGACTTTGGAGGCCTCAACGCCAAAGAGCTGCCGATGATGGCGCATCAGCTCACCAACCAGCACAACATTTTCTGCATAACAAAACTTCCCAGTCTTCGTAGTGGTGCGTGGCTGCGGAGCCACAGCACCATCACTCTCACTAGAGTCCGCAGCAGCAACCTCACCCTCCGACTCACTACTCTCCTCCCTCTCACTAACACCCTCAGCCTCACTCACCTCCTCCCTCAAACTAACCCCCTCCGCCTCACTCAGCACCTCCACTTCACTCACCTCCCCCACCTCACTGACCTCTGACTGAGACATAATTGACACAAACAACACATAACACGAATAACAAAATACACAAAAAAAACACTCTCCACTAACACTACACACCACACACCAAACAAACACACACACACACACACACACACACACACACACACACACACACACACACACACACACACACACACACACACAACAATAGACTGAAATAAAAAAACACCCACTAAAAATATGACACACTTCAAAACAACACCACAACAATAATCACAAGACGACTTACAAACCAAATACACCACTCAGCAATCACTTAAACTCACCTAACCAACTTTCCACAACTCCTACCACAAACAACACTACCTCTCTCCTCTCCACTAGCTAAACCCACGAGGTCCGTCCGGTTTGGGGCGTATTTATACTATGCTGCACAGACACTCCTCCATCACAAACCCAACCAATCACGGATGAGTGACGAAAACGAAAGTCAGAAAAAAATGCGTCCGGGAACGGAGTAAAATCTCGGCCGTGAAAAAAAAATACGAAACCGTAAAAAAAAAACAATAATACGGCCGCAAAACAAAATTCGGCCGCATTAGGAACTTAAAAAATACGAATATCATCGACATCGGAAAATACGAATAACAAAAATACGACAGCATAGTAAATGAGGCATAAAAAAAAAAAAGTTGCAAATTATCACTCCCGATGTCATTCGTGTTTAATCTTCAAAACAAATTTCGAAAAATACGATTCTTAGTAAATATACCCCCATGTGTAAATTGTGTACTATATGAATTGAATATTAAATATGTCTTTGTAGCTTTTCTGTGCGTATGCTACCGTATATACTCATACCACGCGCCAATGCGCAAGGCTTGTGAACCAGTGCACGTGGCATGCGGGTATGCATACGCACAGCGAAAACGCGCACGCACAGAGACCACTCTGTGGTGTTTGCACTTGAAGTGTGTGTGTAATATTTTTTACATTGACTTCGACAATATATATCTATATGTCTATATATATATATATGTCTATATATATATATATATATATATATATATATATATATATAGCTATGTATAGTATATATATTAAGGCATGGCATAACTGGATAAATGGATACCTACGCAGCATGGTCTCCACTTGCAGGAAATTCTGAAGACGTCATCGTCCGGCTCCGAAAACGGCCATGACATGCCTGCGCTTCCGGCCACCCCCCCCCCCCCCCCCCCCTCAACGTCAACCCCCCAGTGTTACATCATGCCCACTGAAGACATCAGCAATAAAGGAAGCTGCCTGGGTGAGATGCACTATGGGCCCAATTCATACAGTATGTGTATATATATATATATATATATATATATATATAGATACAAAAAAATGTCTTCCACCCCGCGCTCAACCCACCAGCAGTAATATGGAGAAAGTCCCTGTTAGTGAACTTTCAAAGAATAACATAAACAAAACAATAACCAATTGCAAAAAGACGTCCAGAATGGCCTAAATTAGATATGATACCAATTTGTTTTTATTAAAAAAAAACATATAGAATTCCATAAATTCGTAGGAACATTTTTTTTACAAATAAAAGGTTCCATACATTCATATAAACATTCTTAAAAGAAATACTTCTTTTAAGAAGTATTTCTTTTAAGAATGTTCACATGAATTTATGGAATTCTATATGGTTTTTTTTAATAAAAACAAATTGGTATCATATCTAATTTTGGCCATTCTGGCCGTCTTTTTGCTCGGGTGCGTTCTCTGGTGTAAGGGTATACTTGCAGGTGACACCAGTTATAAGAATCCACACCGTGGAAGAACAGCTACTGGAAATACTAAAATCTGAGTGTTTTAAAGTTATACCAAGCGCAATTGGTTATTGTTTTGTATATATATATATATATATATATATATATATAAATTGTGATGGGGGAAAGCTTGTCGGCGCTTAACCGCGATACCAAACTGTACTAGTGTGTAGACCAGGATAGTGCGAATGAGCAATCAGATGGTCTCCTTATTTAGACACTCCCTTTTATATATTCGGGCGTCAGCTACACCTTAAAGAGAGAAGCATTGGTAAAGTGCTTCATGTACAGTGTAAAAGAAAAAGTGGATAAGGTGATTTTAAGCGACCAATGGTGTCTTAAAACTTAGAGGAGACTAAGATTAAAAATGATAAAAATTTAATAGAATATAATTAGCACCAATACAAAAGTAAATAAAACAGAAGCCCTATATAAAGAACCAATAAAATGAGTAAGAAATCTCTGGAACTACATATAAATATACAAGTTAGTGTAAAATTGATAGTACAAACTGATATAGGACAGGAGGATAAATGTCCTAACAATAAAAAATTGGAAATAAGATCAGCATAAAAAATGTATAAATAAGGTTCTTAGCTTTTGAGAAGGTATGTATCATAACACCCAACGCGTTTCGTCCAATCTGGACTTCATCAAGCGGTGATAGGTAATTGGGACAGCTCATCTATATATACCTGTGTTAATGAGGAAGTGATAGATACATCACTTCCTGTCAATTAACAGATACCAAATTTAATAAACTGTTTATACATATCAAAACAGAGTGACAATAACCTTACAGCATAATATCACTATGTTGTACAAAACCGCTTTATAAAGGAACTGTTTCCATGTGTTTAAAATGGTAAAAAACACAGTTAAAGTTCGTGATCCTGGACTTCCTGTCTGGATTGTGGGTGATGTCACGTCCGCCCCACTTCCGGCGTCCGGCATTCTCCATTGCGCATGCGCTGGGTTCGGATCATAGAATGTTTGTGTCCAACATCGGCTGCGCATGCGCCTGCTCTCCCATCAGATATCAGAGGCTCAAAACGTCTAGAAAATAGCGGCGGCCATGTTCTTGGAGTACGTTCTCACAGACATCTATTTGTATAATTAGGTGGTCCCGGCGGCTATCTTTGATGTGACAATTCTTGATGGGAATATGCTCACAACCGAGAATAAAGAGAGAATAATGTGATTTAGGAATATTACTTAGACACATATCTCATATTTCTATTAAATTCTATTTGTATCACTTGTCCCAGGCATAAAAATATTTAAACAGCCTATGGCATTAGATGTCTATGTGGTAGTAAAAATCACAGCATTAGGGACAGGATTAGGTCTAATAGTGGAGGATTTTAATGATGTAAAAGATTAGTTAAGAGGCCTATTGCGCTGATTCCTTACAGTATTACACCTTACATGCATACAATTACACATGAAAATAAGGGTAAGTATGAATATAGTCATTCACGCACGGAGGTAGTGTTATTTGATATTACAGCATCAGACGTATTATTTCAAGTGCTAACGGAATTACATGTGTATTAAGCATATTTTCACCTCTTAGAAACACCAGAGTTCCAGTGGGAAAGAGAGAAAGAGTAAGTATTATTATTAGAATATCCTCATATCCCTCGCTCAAAAAGTTACAGCACCCAGTCTTCCATGATGGTTCCCCATCTATGTACTAGCTGGGCCCAGCACTGCTTGGCTTCCAAGATCGAACGGAGTTGGGCATCTCCAGTGCGGTATGGCTGTAGTATTGGCGTGGTTTTTAGAGGTAATCATAATAAAATGAAATGACGTGGTTGGGGAGGTGGCCCTAGTAGAAATGACAACAGAGAAGAGACAGGTTGCCCTAGTAAGCAGAAGAAAGTGTAATCAGCTTACGTCACAGAAAGGGGGCTATTTCGTAGCCCTCGTTGAAACCATCAGGGTGCAGGGTGTTCAGTTCGAAAATCCAATACATTTCCCTTTTCGATAAAAGGTTAGAGAGATCACCACCTCTCTCGCCCAGTGAGACTAGCTCAATGCCCTTGAATGTTAATTCGTCAGGATCCGAGTTATGGCAGGCATGGAAATGTTTCGGTACTGCATGTGTTAGTACTTTGTTTTTAATATTTCTCACATGTTCCTGAATGCGGATTTTCAAAGGTCTTTTCGTTTTCCCTATGTATTTCATCCCACACGAGCACTCCAGCATGTAGATCACTGACACCGTATTACAGTTGATGAACTGCTTAATCTTATAGTCTTTGGACCTGTTGGTTTTCTTGAAGGTTTTCCTATTAGGGTGTACGTACCGACATACATTACAGCGGCCGCATTTATAACATCCAACGCATTTGGGCATGCATGATCGTACTTCCGGGTTTCTTAGCATGCTCGGTGCCACCAGATCTTTGAGATTTTGCGACTTCCTAAACACCACTAATGGATCCTTCGGGAGATAATCTTTCAAAATAGGATCCATTAGGAGGATGTTCCAGTGTTTTTTCAGTGTTTTCTTAATAATGTTCTCATGTCTACTATACGTGGTGACAAACCTCACTGTGTCATCACCTTTCTCCTTGGATTTATATTTCAGAAGTTGTTTCCTCTCCAATTTCTTGGCCTTCAGGTTTGGTTCTTCCAAGAAATGGTTCGGATAGCCTTTTTCCTTGAATCTTTCAGTGTATATCTGCAGTTGCTGATCCCGATCCTCAATGTTCTTACAGTTCCGAGCAATTCTGTTGAACTGTGAAAAGGGAATGTTGTTCTTCCATTGTTGACTGTGATTGCTTCGATTAATGTACATAACTGTTCATATCCACTTCCTTGATATAATTCTTAGTAATCACTTCATTGCCCATGTGTGTCAAGACCAGATCAAGAAATTCTATCTTCTCTGTGCTTTCCTTTGCAGTAAATTGAAGGTACATAGAATTATTAGATAAATATATAAAAAATACCTTAAAACTTGCACCGTCACCATCCCACACAAGTAAAATGTCGTCTATATATCACCCCTTGATGAAGTCCAGATAGGACGAAACGCGTTGGGTGTTATGATACATACCTTCTCAAAAGCTAAGAACCTTATTTATACATTTTTTATGCTGATCTTATTTCCAATTTTTTATTGTTAGGACATTTATCCTCCTGTCCTATATTAGTTTGTACTATCAATTTACACTAACTTATATATTTATATGTAGTTCCAGAGATTTCTTACTCATTTTATTGGTTCTTTATATAGGGCTTCTGTTTTATTTACTTTTGTATTGGTGCTAATTATATTCTATTAAATTTTTATCATTTTTAATCTTAATCTCCTCTAAGTTTTAAGACACCATTGGTCGCTTAAAATCACCTTATCCACTTTTTCTTTTGCATATATATATTCATTCAGGAACAGGTTAAAACCAGATTACTCACGGGGCTGGGCAGCTCATAGCCGTATGCTGCGCCGCAACATAATGGTGCAAATCGGGGGTATACGGGAGGGGCAAAGCTAATGATAGTGCCCCACCCCATTTCTACTATGTATTACGGGGATATCAGTCCATTCAGGGAGGTTCCAGGGTTTTTTAGATATTCAAACTTCCCCTCCTACGAGTGCTAGTGCCAGCCTACTCCTCCTGGCCCCTGGCTCCTGCCTCCCCTCCACCTTTAATACCCAGCACCCAGGGGCGTCTCTAGATAGGAGGGACCCGTGTGCATACTCCGTGTGTGGGCCTCCCCCTCTTCCATAGCAGTCACGCTGCTGCTAACGCTCTAGACTCTGGCACAGTGCCAGAGTCTACAGCGCATGCGCAGGACTACGAAAAATGGCTGCCATGGCATTTTTCTGGAGTCCAGCACATGCGCTGTAGACTCTGGCACTGTGCCAGAGTCTCTAGTGGTCAGTGCGCTAGCAGCGGCGCAACGGCTACGGGAGAGGAGGGGGCCCACACACGGTCAGCGATGGACTCCGGAAAGGTAAGTATAGGAGAAATGGGTGCAGTGTGTGAGGTGTGGGAACCCCCTGGACTCAGGGGCCCATGTGCACCATACACACTGCACCCATTATAGATACGCCACTGCCAGCACCCCTGCTCCTTCTCTTGTACCAGCCTACAACTCTTGTCCCCTATCTCCTACCTCCTCTTGTCACTGGATCTCTTATAATACCCAGCACCCCTCCTCCTGTCCCAGCGTCCTCCTCCTGTGTCACCAGCTCCATTTTCTGCACATCAAAAAGACGAGGAGCCATAATGAATTGCAGGCAGAGCACAGCGGCCCCCAGTCAGTTCATACAGAATAAGATAAAGGTAACCTAAAATATTATTTTGGTATATTTTAAAATGTATTTGGGTGCCTATTTATCCAGAAGAGTAGCCGTAAAAAGGGGGCTCTGTCTGGCGTAATGCGTAATAGGGGGCTTTGTCTGGCGTAATACGTAAAAGGGGGCTCTACCTGCCGCAATGTGTACAAGGATGCTCTGTCTTGCATAATGTGTAACAGGGGCTTTAACTGATGTAATGTGTATAAGTGGCACTACTCTGTAACGTAATTCGAATAATGGAGACTACTGTGCAGCGTAATAGGAATTGGTATTATTTTGTGATCACGTGCCTTCCCCATGAAGCCATGACCCTATATTTTGGTTGCACACTGACACGATTTTAAATATGGGTGGGGGGGAGGGGCGCTCATGCTGTTTCTTGCATACAGCGCTAAAATGTCTAGTTACGGCACTGCACATCTGTATATAATGCAATTAACCATGGGTTATGAGGAGTACACATGTCTCTCCATATAATCTTCGAGGTTCCATTTAATACAATGCTATATCTGCATTCCTCCTAGGAATGCAGATATTGTCAGAGCGGTTGAGACACTCGCTGGGAACGGGTACTGATGGAGGCATGGGCAAATTTGGAAGGCATGACCATGCCCCCACAGGAAAAGAAAAATTCTATGTGCAGAATTGTGAAGCGGCAGCGTTTGTCCGTCTAAGCGGCTGATCCAGACCCATACTGGCCACTCCAACAAGCCAGGACCCAAGTAATTAGAGCCCAAATGTATTAATCCTTAAACAATTATTAAGTGGAGATGGATAAAGAGTGATAAATGACCAGCCAATCAGCTTCCTAACTGCCATGTAACAGGCTGTGTTTGAAAAATGACAGTTAGGAAGCTGACTGGCTGGTCATTTATCACTCTTTGGGGCAGATGTATTAACCTGGAGAAGGCATAAGGAAGTGATAAACCTGTTATAAGTGCAAGGTGATAAATGCACCATACAATCAGCTTCTAACTGTTAATTTACATATTGAAGCTGATTGGCTGGTGAGTTTATCACCTTGCACTTATCACTGGTTTATCACTTCCTTATGACTTCTCCAGGTTAATACATCTGCCCCTTTATCTGTCTTCACTTTATCACTCTTTAAGGCTTAATACATTTGGGACTAGTACCTGTTCTCCCCCCCATCCTTCCCCCCTTCCTTACCAGTGCGCTTGAGTATGGATCATCAAATCGACAGTGTAGGTTGACAATGTTTAGGTCGACCACTATAGGTCGACAAGGTCTGAAGGTCGACAGGGGCTATAGGTCGACATGTGCTAGGTCGACAGGTCAAAAGGTCGACATTAGTTTTTCACCTTCAGACCCTGTTGACCTGGTGACTGTCAACCTATAGTGGTCGACCTAAACATTGTCGACCTAGGCAGTGTCGATCTTCAGACCGGATCCCGTGTGGCCATACACTGTGAAATATCTCAGTGTATAGCCACAATATCTGCAGGTTTCAGGCTGTCAAATTGAAATTATGTCAGTCTGACAGACATTTTTGGGTCTATTCATAAAGAGAGTGAAAACTGAATTGTTACTTTTCACTATATATCGCCTCAGTTCGATGTAATATATAGCTTAGTTAGGTACCAGTTCATGTACACTTACCTTTCTGGCGATACAATCCGGTATCCAGGGCTCCTGGCGATCATTTCTTCAGCTGCAGTTCTCTACGAAGCGTGGAGGTGAAGGCAGCTCCTTCTGTGGATGCGCCGGCAGCTGAGGTCAGGGGAGGCTGCAGGGGCTACCGGGATATCAAGGGGCAGGAGAAAGTGCCGGGCAGATAGCAGAGAAGTATTAAACTTCCCTGCCGTCACCACACTGATGTTCGGATTATGCCATCCTGAGATGGCGAATCTGAACACACAGGAGAAGCAGAAAACTGACCTTACCGTCCTTTCATGAATTGCACTCACCATACTAAAGATGCGGCACGGAGCAACGGGGGGGGGGCGGGTGTACATTGGGGGTGTCAGAAAATTCTCCATGGAAACCTGCACCATGAAAGCACTAGCAAAACAGGGATTTCCTCTGCTCTATAAATAGACCACTTTATCTGACAACACGTAGGGCCTTATTCAGGTTGGATTCCAGAAGTCCAAAAATTGCTAATTTTCAGACTACTGCGCATGTGCAGTGGCCGCAGCACACGTTTGTGAACCTTCATAGTGTGATCACATCCCGGAAGGATGCGATCGCACTGTGATTGACAGTCCAGGGGCCGTCGGGGGAGTGGGGGGTCATTGACGCAGCATTAATGCAGCATTTTGGGAAAATGGTCCGGACAACGCAGGCGTATCCGGACCATTTTCGGGGTGACTATGTGATATCACATACAGCCTGACTGCATATGCAGGGGTGCTTCCTTAGTTTGCCTGGTCTGCGATGTTATCGCAATTGAATTGTGATTGCATACTGGGCGGCCTTGCCCTATGCTGGGCGCCCCCAGCATGCGATCGTCAGCAGTAGCGGTTTCTGCTTTTTAGCAGAATCTGACACTGAACCTGATTGCGGTCCATAGACATCATACAGTAATGCCGGGCATACATGTACCAATAAAATGCCAGTCAGACTGACAGGCATTTTATCTCACAGCCTCGGAAAGTGCAGATATTTATTTATTACCAGTTATTTATATAGCGCACACATATTCCATAGCGCTTTACAGAGAATATTTGGCCTATTACATCAGTCCCTGCCCCAGTGGAGCTTACACTCTATATTCCCTACCACATGTGCACACACATTCATGCTAGGGTTAGTTTTGTTGGGAGCCAATTAATCTACCAGTATATTTTTGGATTGTGGGAGGAAACCAGAGTACCTGGAGAAAACCCACACAAGTACGATGAGAATATACAAACTCCACACAATTAGGGTTATGGTGGGAATCGAACCCATGACCTCAGTGCTGTGAGGCAGTAATGCTAACCATTACACCATCCGTACTGCTGGGACATACATTGTGAGATCTCAAAGTTATGGAACCCTATATCTGCACTCTGCCCCTGGGGAGGACACATTTCCCTGTTGCTTCCCATGTGAAGGAGCAGGGGAAATGTCTGTCAGTCGGCCGCGGCAGGGCATACACTGCTCGATGCGGCCAACCAGACACTTACAAATATTGATCAACTGATCAATATTTTCGGATCGGTTGCCCGCATACACACTGCAATTATCTGGGCGATCTGCTGATATTGGGTGGATCGCCCAGATAACTGTAGTGTGTATGCCCAGCATAAGTAATATCAGCAATCCATCACTTAACCCCTTTCATGCCGTAGCATCTACTCCATGGTGCTGCACCTTCTGTTGCCCCTAGGCTCCCTAAACTACAGAAGATTATTTTATTGTTGCTTCTTTAATACATGTGACTTGTCACTAACAGCTTCAGAAGCACAACAAAGAGGAAGAAATATACACAAGCACAAAATGCTATGCTGCTAGCGTCCGTTATTACCCCCAAGCCGCCATTCTGTCCTGCATCCTGGCAGGGTGACACACCAGCCTAAATTCGGGTCTGGCAACGGTCCAGACTCCGGATCGCAATATATAATATATAATTTTATGTAATATAGACAATTCCTAGTCTTACAATACATTGCTTTGTCCAGCATTACTATGGAGCTCTAACCACTGCACCAGACTGGGCTTCAGGGCCTGAAAGAGTTAATGCAATCAGGAAGTGAGAGAGAGTCTCTGCCTAATACCGCTTTCACATCGCTAATGCCGGATCCCACCCGGTAAAAGAAACGTGTCCTTACCGGTAGAGATGAGCGGGTTCGGTTTCTCTGAATCCGAACCCGCCAGAACTTCATGTTTTTTTTCACGGGTCCGAGCGACTCGGATCTTCCCGCCTTGCTCGGTTAACCCGAGCGCGCCCGAACGTCATCATGACGCTGTCGGATTCTCGCGAGGCTCGGATTCTATCGCGAGACTCGGATTCTATATAAGGAGCCGCGCGTCGCCGCCATTTTCACACGTGCATTGAGATTGATAGGGAGAGGACGTGGCTGGCGTCCTCTCCGTTTAGAATAGATTAGAGAGACACTTGATTTACTAATTTTGGGGAGCATTAGGAGTACTCAGTACAGTGCAGAGTTTTGCTGATAGTGACCAGTGACCACCAGTTTTATTTATAATCCGTTCTCTGCCTGAAAAAAGCGATACACAGCACACAGTGACTCAGTCACATACCATATCTGTGTGCACTGCTCAGGCTCAGGCCAGTGTGCTGCATCATCTATTATCTATATATAATATTATATATATCTGTCTGACTGCTCAGCTCACACAGCTTATAATTGTGGGGGAGACTGGGGAGCACTACTGCAGTGCCAGTTATAGGTTATAGCAGGAGCCAGGAGTACATAATATATTATATAGTGAGTGACCACCAGACACACAGTGCAGTTTATTTAATATATCCGTTCTCTGCCTGAAAAAAGCGATACACACAGTGACTCAGTCAGTCACATACCATATCTGTGTGCACTGCTCAGGCTCAGGCCAGTGTGCTGCATCATCTATATATATTATATATCTGTCTGACTGCTCAGCTCACACAGCTTATAATTGTGGGGGAGACTGGGGAGCACTACTGCAGTGCCAGTTATAGGTTATAGCAGGAGCCAGGAGTACATAATATTATATTAAAATTAAACAGTGCACACTTTTGCTGCAGGAGTGCCACTGCCAGTGTGACTAGTGACCAGTGACCTGACCACCAGTATATATAATATTAGTAGTATACTATCTCTTTATCAACCAGTCTATATTAGCAGCAGACACAGTACAGTGCGGTAGTTCACGGCTGTGGCTACCTCTGTGTCGGCACTCGGCAGCCCGTCCATAATTGTATATACCACCTAACCGTGGTTTTTTTTTCTTTCTTTATACATACATACTAGTTACGAGTATACTATCTCTTTATCAACCAGTCTATATATTAGCAGCAGACACAGTACAGTGCGGTAGTTCACGGCTGTGGCTACCTCTGTGTCGGCACTCGGCAGCCCGTCCATAATTGTATATACCACCTAACCGTGGTTTTTTTTCCTTTCTTTATACATACATACTAGTTACGAGTATACTATCTCTTTATCAACCAGTCTATATATTAGCAGCAGACACAGTACAGTGCGGTAGTTCACGGCTGTGGCTACCTCTGTGTCGGCACTCGGCAGCCCGTCCATAATTGTATATACCACCTAACCGTGGGTTTTTTTTCTTTCTTTATACATACATACTAGTTACGAGTATACTATCTCTTTATCAACCAGTCTATATATTAGCAGCAGACACAGTACAGTGCGGTAGTTCACGGCTGTGGCTACCTCTGTGTCGGCACTCGGCAGCCCGTCCATAATTGTATATACCACCTAACCGTGGTTTTTTTTTCTTTCTTTATACATACATACTAGTTACGAGTATACTATCTCTTTATCAACCAGTCTATATTAGCAGCAGACACAGTATAGTGCGGTAGTTCACGGCTGTGGCTACCTCTGTGTCGGCACTCGGCAGCCCGTCCATAATTGTATATACCACCTAACCGTGGTTTTTTTTTCTTTCTTTATACATACATACTAGTTACGAGTATACTATCTCTTTATCAACCAGTCTATATATTAGCAGCAGACACAGTACAGTGCGGTAGTTCACGGCTGTGGCTACCTCTGTGTCGGCACTCGGCAGCCCGTCCATAATTGTATATACCACCTAACCGTGGTTTTTTTTTCTTTCTTTATACATACATACTAGTTACGAGTATACTATCTATTTATCAACCAGTCTATATATTAGCAGCAGACACAGTACAGTGCGGTAGTTCACGGCTGTGGCTACCTCTGTGTCGGCACTCGGCAGCCCGTCCATAATTGTATATACCACCTAACCGTGGTTTTTTTTTCTTTCTTTATACATACATACTAGTTACGAGTATACTATCTCTTTATCAACCAGTCTATATATTAGCAGCAGACACAGTACAGTGCGGTAGTTCACGGCTGTGGCTACCTCTGTGTCGGCACTCGGCAGCCCGTCCATAATTGTATATACCACCTAACCGTGGTTTTTTTTTCTTTCTTTATACATACATACTAGTTACGAGTATACTATCTCTTTATCAACCAGTCTATATTAGCAGCAGACACAGTACAGTGCGGTAGTTCACGGCTGTGGCTACCTCTGTGTCGGCACTCGGCAGCCCGTCCATAATTGTATATACCACCTAACCGTGGTTTTTTTTTCTTTCTTTATACATACATACTAGTTACGAGTATACTATCTCTTTATCAACCAGTCTATATATTAGCAGCAGACACAGTACAGTGCGGTAGTTCACAGCTGTGGCTACCTCTGTGTCGGCACTCGGCAGCCCGTCCATAATTGTATATACCACCTAACCGTGGTTTTTTTTTCTTTCTTTATACATACATACTAGTTACGAGTATACTATCTCTTTATCAACCAGTCTATATATTAGCAGCAGACACAGTACAGTGCGGTAGTTCACGGCTGTGGCTACCTCTGTGTCGGCACTCGGCAGCCCGTCCATAATTGTATACTAGTATCCAATCCATCCATCTCCATTGTTTACCTGAGGTGCCTTTTAGTTGTGCCTATTAAAATATGGAGAACAAAAATGTTGAGGTTCCAAAATTAGGGAAAGATCAAGATCCACTTCCACCTCGTGCTGAAGCTGCTGCCACTAGTCATGGCCGAGACGATGAAATGCCAGCAACGTCGTCTGCCAAGGCCGATGCCCAATGTCATAGTACAGAGCATGTCAAATCCAAAACACCAAATATCAGTAAAAAAAGGACTCCAAAACCTAAAATAAAATTGTCGGAGGAGAAGCGTAAACTTGCCAATATGCCATTTACCACACGGAGTGGCAAGGAACGGCTGAGGCCCTGGCCTATGTTCATGGCTAGTGGTTCAGCTTCACATGAGGATGGAAGCACTCAGCCTCTCGCTAGAAAAATGAAAAGACTCAAGCTGGCAAAAGCAGCACAGCAAAGAACTGTGCATTCTTCGAAATCCCAAATCCACAAGGAGAGTCCAATTGTGTCGGTTGCGATGCCTGACCTTCCCAACACTGGACGTGAAGAGCATGCGCCTTCCACCATTTGCACGCCCCCTGCAAGTGCTGGAAGGAGCACCCGCAGTCCAGTTCCTGATAGTCAGATTGAAGATGTCAGTGTTGAAGTACACCAGGATGAGGAGGATATGGGTGTTGCTGGCGCTGGGGAGGAAATTGACCAGGAGGATTCTGATGGTGAGGTGGTTTGTTTAAGTCAGGCACCCGGGGAGACACCTGTTGTCCGTGGGAGGAATATGGCCGTTGACATGCCAGGTGAAAATACCAAAAAAATCAGCTCTTCGGTGTGGAGGTATTTCACCAGAAATGCGGACAACAGGTGTCAAGCCGTGTGTTCCCTTTGGCAAGCTGTAATAAGTAGGGGTAAGGACGTTAACCACCTCGGAACATCCTCCCTTATACGTCACCTGCAGCGCATTCATAATAAGTCAGTGACAAGTTCAAAAACTTTGGGTGACAGCAGAAGCAGTCCACTGACCAGTAAATCCCTTCCTCTTGTAACCAAGCTCACGCAAACCACCCCACCAACTCCCTCAGTGTCAATTTCCTCCTTCCCCAGGAATGCCAATAGTCCTGCAGGCCATGTCACTGGCAATTCTGACGAGTCCTCTCCTGCCTGGGATTCCTCCGATGCATCCTTGCGTGTAACGCCTACTGCTGCTGGCGCTGCTGTTGTTGCCGCTGGGAGTCGATGGTCATCCCAGAGGGGAAGTCGTAAGCCCACTTGTACTACTTCCAGTAAGCAATTGACTGTTCAACAGTCCTTTGCGAGGAAGATGAAATATCACAGCAGTCATCCTACTGCAAAGCGGATAACTGAGTCCTTGACAACTATGTTGGTGTTAGACGTGCGTCCGGTATCCGCCGTTAGTTCACAGGGAACTAGACAATTTATTGAGGCAGTGTGCCCCCGTTACCAAATACCATCTAGGTTCCACTTCTCTAGGCAGGCGATACCGAGAATGTACACGGACGTCAGAAAAAGACTCACCAGTGTCCTAAAAAATGCAGTTGTACCCAATGTCCACTTAACCACGGACATGTGGACAAGTGGAGCAGGGCAGGGTCAGGACTATATGACTGTGACAGCCCACTGGGTAGATGTATGGACTCCCGCCGCAAGAACAGCAGCGGCAGCACCAGTAGCAGCATCTCGCAAACGCCAACTCTTTCCTAGGCAGGCTACGCTTTGTATCACCGCTTTCCAGAATACGCACACAGCTGAAAACCTCTTACGGCAACTGAGGAAGATCATCGCGGAATGGCTTACCCCAATTGGACTCTCCTGTGGATTTGTGGCATCGGACAACGCCAGCAATATTGTGTGTGCATTAAATATGGGCAAATTCCAGCACGTCCCATGTTTTGCACATACCTTGAATTTGGTGGTGCAGAATTTTTTAAAAAACGACAGGGGCGTGCAAGAGATGCTGTCGGTGGCCAGAAAAATTGCGGGACACTTTCGGCGTACAGGCACCACGTACAGAAGACTGGAGCACCACCAAAAACTACTGAACCTGCCCTGCCATCATCTGAAGCAAGAAGTGGTAACGAGGTGGAATTCAACCCTCTATATGCTTCAGAGGTTGGAGGAGCAGCAAAAGGCCATTCAAGCCTATACAATTGAGCACGATATAGTAGGTGGAATGCACCTGTCTCAAGTGCAGTGGAGAATGATTTCAACGTTGTGCAAGGTTCTGATGCCCTTTGAACTTGCCACACGTGAAGTCAGTTCAGACACTGCCAGCCTGAGTCAGGTCATTCCCCTCATCAGGCTTTTGCAGAAGAAGCTGGAGGCATTGAAGAAGGAGCTAAAAGGGAGCGATTCCGCTAGGCATGTGGGACTTGTGGATGCAGCCCTTAATTCGCTTAACAAGGATTCACGGGTGGTCAATCTGTTGAAATCAGAGCACTACATTTTGGCCACCGTGCTCGATCCTAGATTTAAAGCCTACCTTGGATCTCTCTTTCCGGCAGACACAGGTCTGCTGGGGTTGAAAGACCTGCTGGTGACAAAATTGTCAAGTCAAGCGGAACGCGACCTGTCAACATCTCCTCCTTCACATTCTCCCGCAACTGGGGGTGCGAGGAAAAGGCTCAGAATTCCGAGCCCACCCGCTGGCGGTGATGCAGGGCAGTCTGGAGCGACTGCTGATGCTGACATCTGGTCCGGACTGAAGGACCTGACAACGATTACGGACATGTCGTCTACTGTCACTGCATATGATTCTCTCAACATTGATAGAATGGTGGAGGATTATATGAGTGACCGCATCCAAGTAGGCACGTCACACAGTCCGTACTTATACTGGCAGGAAAAAGAGGCAATTTGGAGGCCCTTGCACAAACTGGCTTTATTCTACCTAAGTTGCCCTCCCACAAGTGTGTACTCCGAAAGAGTGTTTAGTGCCGCCGCTCACCTTGTCAGCAATCGGCGTACGAGGTTACATCCAGAAAATGTGGAGAAGATGATGTTCATTAAAATGAATTATAATCAATTCCTCCGCGGAGACATTGACCAGCAGCAATTGCCTCCACAAAGTACACAGGGAGCTGAGATGGTGGATTCCAGTGGGGACGAATTGATAATCTGTGAGGAGGGGGATGTACACGGTGATATATCGGAGGGTGAAGATGAGGTGGACATCTTGCCTCTGTAGAGCCAGTTTGTGCAAGGAGAGATTAATTGCTTCTTTTTTGGGGGGGGTCCAAACCAACCCGTCATATCAGTCACAGTCGTGTGGCAGACCCTGTCACTGAAATGATGGGTTGGTTAAAGTGTGCATGTCCTGTTTTGTTTATACAACATAAGGGTGGGTGGGAGGGCCCAAGGACAATTCCATCTTGCACCTCTTTTTTCTTTTCTTTTTCTTTGCATCATGTGCTGATTGGGGAGGGTTTTTTGGAAGGGACATCCTGCGTGACACTGCAGTGCCACTCCTAGATGGGCCCGGTGTTTGTGTCGGCCACTAGGGTCGCTAATCTTACTCACACAGTCAGCTACCTCATTGCGCCTCTTTTTTTCTTTGCGTCATGTGCTGTTTGGGGAGGGTTTTTTGGAAGGGACATCCTGCGTGACACTGCAGTGCCACTCCTAGATGGGCCCGGTGTTTGTGTCGGCCACTAGGGTCGCTAATCTTACTCACACAGCTACCTCATTGCGCCTCTTTTTTTCTTTGCGTCATGTGCTGTTTGGGGAGGGTTTTTTGGAAGGGACATCCTGCGTGACACTGCAGTGCCACTCCTAGATGGGCCCGGTGTTTGTGTCGGCCACTAGGGTCGCTAATCTTACTCACACAGCTACCTCATTGCGCCTCTTTTTTTCTTTGCGTCATGTGCTGTTTGGGGAGGGTTTTTTGGAAGGGCCATCCTGCGTGACACTGCAGTGCCACTCCTAGATGGGCCCGGTGTTTGTGTCGGCCACTAGGGTCGCTAATCTTACTCACACAGCTACCTCATTGCGCCTCTTTTTTTCTTTGCGTCATGTGCTGTTTGGGGAGGGTTTTTTGGAAGGGACATCCTGCGTGACACTGCAGTGCCACTCCTAGATGGGCCCGGTGTTTGTGTCGGCCACTAGGGTCGCTTATCTTACTCACACAGCGACCTCGGTGCAAATTTTAGGACTAAAAATAATATTGTGAGGTGTGAGGTATTCAGAATAGACTGAAAATGAGTGTAAATTATGGTTTTTGAGGTTAATAATACTTTGGGATCAAAATGACCCCCAAATTCTATGATTTAAGCTGTTTTTTAGTGTTTTTTGAAAAAAACACCCGAATCCAAAACACACCCGAATCCGACAAAAAAAATTCGGTGAGGTTTTGCCAAAACGCGTTCGAACCCAAAACACGGCCGCGGAACCGAACCTAAAACCAAAACACAAAACCCGAAAAATTTCAGGCGCTCATCTCTACTTACCGGGTGGGATCCGGCATTTGCTCCCCTCTGCTGGCTTTTCGACCCGGCAATATACCGGGTCGGTTGCCATAGCAGCGGGGGGGCGCAGCAGCAGCAGGGGCGGGGGTGGAGGCGGCGCTGGGAGATGAGCTCATCTCCTGCGCCGCCTCTCCCTATGCTGTGAATGGGAACCGTGTCGCATCGACGCGGCTCCCATTCACACTGCACCTGACCCGGTATTCAACCCGGGTATAATCCTTCTTTTATACCGGGTTGAATTAGCGGGTCAGGCGACCCGCTAATTCTCAGAAAGTGCTTTCACATCGCACACTGACCCGTGTCGACACGGCAATATGCCGTGTCGATACCGGGTTATTTGTGCGATGTGAAAGGGGTATAAGCTAATAGTGGAGGACATGGATTGGACAGTGTAGAGCGGAAAGGGAAAGGAGGGGTGTGGAAAATAAGATTTTACTCACCGGTAAATCTATTTCTCGTAGTCCGTAGTGGATGCTGGGAACTCCGTAAGGACCATGGGGAATAGACGGGCTCCGCAGGAGACTGGGCACTCTAAAAGAAAGATTAGGTACTATCTGGTGTGCACTGGCTCCTCCCACTATGACCCTCCTCCAGACCTCAGTTAGGATACTGTGCCCGGAAGAGCTGACACAATAAGGAAGGATTTTGAATCCCGGGTAAGACTCATACCAGCCACACCAATCACACCGTATAACTCGTGATACTACACCCAGTTAACAGTATGAAATCTAACTGAGCCTCTCAACAGATGGCTCAACAATAACCCTTAGTTAGGCAATAACTACATACAAGTATTGCAGACAATCCGCACTTGGGATGGGCGCCCAGCATCCACTACGGACTACGAGAAATAGATTTACCGGTGAGTAAAATCTTATTTTCTCTGACGTCCTAGTGGATGCTGGGAACTCCGTAAGGACCATGGGGATTATACCAAAGCTCCCAAACGGGCGGGAGAGTGCGGATGACTCTGCAGCACCGAATAAGAGAACTCAAGGTCCTCCTCAGCCAGGGTATCAAATTTGTAGAATTTAGCAAACGTGTTTGCCCCTGACCAAGTTGCAGCTCGGCAAAGTTGTAAAGCCGAGACCCCTCGGGCAGCCGCCCAAGATGAGCCCACTTTCCTCGTGGAATGGACTTTTACTGATTTAGGATACGGCAATCCAGCCGCAGAATGCTCCAGCTGAATTGTGCTACAAATTCAGCGAGCAATAGTCTGCTTAGAAGCAGGAGCACCTATTTTGTTGGGTGCCTACAAGATAAAAAGCGAGTCAGTGTTCCTGACTCCAGCCGTCCTGGAAATATAAATTTTTAAGGCCCTGACTACGTCCAGTAACTTGGAATCTTCCAAGTCCCTAGTAGCCGCAGGCACTACAATAGGTTGGTTCAAGTGAAAAGCTGATACCACCTTAGGGAGAAACTGGGGACGAGTCCTCAATTCTGCCCTATCCATATGGAAAATCAGATAAGGGCTTTTACATGACAAAGCCGCCAATTCTGACACCCGCCTGGCCGAAGCCAAGGCCAATAACATGACCACTTTCCACGTGAGATATTTCAAATCCACAGTTTTAAGTGGCTCAAACCAATGTGATTTTAAGAAACTCAACACCACGTTGAGATCCCAAGGTGCCACAGGAGGCACAAAAGGGGGCTGAATATGTAGCACTCCCTTTACAAATGTCTGAACTCCAGGCAGTGAAGCCAGTTCTTTCTGGAAGAAAATCGACAGAGCCGAAATCTGGACCTTAATGGAACCCAATTTTAGGCCCATAGTCACCCCTGACTGTAGGAAGTGCAGAAAACGACCCAGCTGAAATTCCTCTGTTGGGGCCTTCCTGGCCTCACACCACGCAACATATTTTCGCCAAATACGGTGATAATGGTTTGCGGTTACTTCTTTCCTGGCTTTTATCAGCGTAGGAATGACTTCTTCCGGAATGCCCTTTTCCTTTAGGATCCGGAATTCAACCGCCATGCCGTCAAACGCAGCCACGGTAAGTCTTGGAACAGACAGGGCCCCTGCTGTAGCAGATCCTGTCTGAGCGGTAGAGGCCATGGGTCCTCTGATATCATTTCTTGAAGTTCTGGGTACCAAGCTCTTCTTGGCCCATCCTGAACCACGAGTATCGTTCTTACTCCTCGTTTTCTTATTATTCTCAGTACCTTTGGTATGAGAGGCAGAGGAGGGAATACATAAACCGACTGGTACACCCACGGTGTCACTAGAGCGTCCACAGCTATTGCCTGGGGTCCCTTGACCTGGCGCAATATCTAGTTTTTTGTTTAGGCGGGACGCCATCATGTCCACCTGTGGCCTTTCCCAATGGTTTACCAACAGTTGGAAGACTTCTGGATGAAGTCCCCACTCTCCCGGGTGTAGGTCGTGTCTGCTGAGGAAGTCTGCTTCCCAGTTGTCCACTCCCGGAATGAACACTGCTGACAGTGCTAAGACGTGATTTTCCGCCCATCGGAGAATCCTTGTGGCTTCTGCCATCGCCATCTTGCTTCTTGTGCCGCCCTGTCGGTTTACATGGGCGACTGCCGTGATGTTGTCTGATTGGATCAGTACCGGCTGGTTTTGAAACAGAGGCCTTGCCAGACTTAGGGCATTGTAAATGGCCCTCAGTTCCAGAATATTTATGTGTAGGGACGACTCCTGACTTGACCAAAGTCCTTGGAAATTTCTTCCCTGTGTGACTGCCCCCCAGCCTCGAAGGCTGGCATCCGTGGTTACCAGGACCCAGTCCTGTATGCCGAATCTGCGGCCCTCTCGAAGATGAGCACTCTGCAGCCACCACAGTAGAGATACCCTGGTCCTTGGAGACAGGGTTATCAGCCGATGCATCTGAAGATGCGATCCCGACCACTTGTCCAAGAGGTCCCACTGAAAGGTTCTTGCATGGAACCTGCCGAATGGAATTTTGCTTCGTAAGAAGCTACCATTTTTCCCAGGACTCGTGTGCAGTGATGCACCGATACCTGTTTTGGTTTCAGGAGGTCTCTGACTAGAGATGACAGCTCCTTGGCTTCCTCCTGCGGGAGAAACACTTTTTTCTGTTCTGTGTCCAGAACCATCCCCAGGAACAGTAGGCTTGTGGTAGGAACCAGCTGTGACTTTGGAATGTATAGAATCCATCCGTGCTGTTGTAGCACTTCCCGAGATAGTGCTACTCCGACCAACAACTGCTCCTTGGACCTCACCTTTATAAGGAGATCGTCCAAGTACGGGATAATTAAAACTCCCTTTTTTCGAAGGAGTATCATCATTTCTGCCATTACCTTGGTAAAGACCCTCGGTGCCGTGGACAGTCCAAACGGCAGTGTTTGGAATTGGTAATGGCAATCCTGTACCACAAATCTGAGGTACTCCTGGTGAGGATGGTAAATGGGGACATGTAGGTAAGCATCCTTGATGTCCAGGGATACCATGTAATCCCCCTCCTCCAGGCTTGCAATAACCGCCCTGAGCGATTCCATCTTGAACTTGAATTTTTTTATGTATGTGTTCAAGGATTTCAAATTTCAAATGGGTCTCACCGAACCGTCCGGTTTCGGTACCACAAACAGTGTGGAATAGTAACCCCGTCCTTGTTGAAGTAGGGGCACCTTGACTATCACCTGCTGGGAATACAGCTTGTGAATTGCCTCTAGCACAGCCTCCCTGCCTGAGGGAGTTGTCGGCAAGGCAGATTTGAGGAAACGGCGGGGGGGAGACGCCTCGAATTCCAGCTTGTACCCCTGAGATACTACTTGAAGGATCCAGGGATCCACCTGTGAGCGAGCCCACTGATCGCTGAAATTTTTGAGGCGGCCCCCCACCGTACCTGGCTACGCCTGTGGAGCCCCCGCGTCATGCGGTGGACTCAGAGGATGCGGGGGAAGAATTTTGATTCTGGGAGCTGGCTGACTGGTGCAGCTTTTTCCCTCTTCCCTCGTCTCTGTGCAAAAAGGAAGCGCCTTTGACCCGCTTGCTTTTCTGAAGCCGAAAGGACTGTACCTGATAATACAGTGCTTTCTTAGGCTGTGAGGAAACCTGAGGTAAAAAAATTTCTTCCCAGCTGTTGCTGTGGATACGAGGTCCCAGAGACCATCCCCAAACAATTCCTCACCCTTATAAGGCTCTATGTGCCTTTTAAAGTCAGCATCACCTGTCCAGTGTCGGGTCTGTAATACCCTCCTGACAGAATGGACATTGCATTAATTCTGGATGCCAGCCGGCAAAATATCCCTCTGTGCATCCCTCATATATAAGACGACGTCTTATGTTCGCAAAATAGTATCCCTGTTTGACAGGGTTACAGACCACGCTGCAGCAGCACTATCTGCAGGTCTCAGTCTAGTACCTGAGTGTGTAAATACAGACTTCAGGATAGCCTCCTGCTTTTTATCAGCAGGTACCTTCAAAGTGGCCGTATCCTAAGACGGCAGTGCCACCTTTTTTGACAAACGTGTGAGCGCCTTATCCACCCTAGGGGATATCTCCCAGCGTAACTTATCCTCTGGCGGGAAAGGGTACGCCATCAGTAACTTTTTAGAAATTACCAGTTTCTTATCGGGGGAACCCACGCTTTTTCACACTTCATTCACTCATTTGATGGGGGAACAAAACACTGCCTGCTTTTTCTCCCCAAACATAAAACCCTTTTTTAGTGGTACTTGGGTTAATGTCAGAAATGTGTAACACATTTTTTATTGCCGGGATCATGTAACGGATGTTTCTAGTGGATTGTGTATATGTCTCAACCTCGTCGACACTGGAGTCAGACTCTGTGTCGACATCTGTGTCTGCCATCTGAGGGAGCGGGCGTTTTTGAGCCCCTGATGGCCTTTGAGACGCCTGGGCAGGCGCGGGCTGAGAAGCCGGCGGTCCCATAGCTGTTACGTCATCCAGCCTTTTATGTAAGGAGTTGACACTGTCGGTTTATACCTTCCACCTATCAATCCACTCTGGTGTCTGCCCCACAGGGGGCGACATCACATTTATCGGCATCTGCTCTGCCATCACATAAGCCTCCTCATCAAACGTGTCGACACAGCCGTACCGACACACCGCACACACACAGGGAATGCTCTGACTGAGGACAGGACCCCACACAGCCCTTTGGGGAGACAGAGAGAGAGTATGCCAGCACACACCAGAGCGCTATATAATTTTTGGATTAACACTATAATGAGTGAATTTTTCCCAATAGCTGCTTGTATATACAATATTGCGCCTAAATTTTGTGCCCCCCCTCTCTTTTTAAAACTTTGAGCCTGAAAACTACAGGGGAGAGCCTGGGGAGCTGTCTTCCAGCTGCACTGTGAAGAGAAAATGGCGCCAGTGTGCTGAGGGAGAAGCCCCGCCCCTTTTTCAACTGACTTTCTCCCGCTTTTTCTGGAATACTGGCAGGGGTAATTTTACATCTATATAGCCTCTAGGACTATATATGATGTAGATTTGCCAGCCAAGGTGTCATATATTGCCCTCAGGGCGCCCCCCCCCCAGCGCCCTGCACCCTCAGTGACCGGAGTGTGAAGTGTGCATGAGGAGCAATGGCGCACAGCTGCAGTGCTGTGCGCTACCTTGGTGAAGACTGAAGTCTTCTGCCGACGATTTTCCGGACCTCTTCTTGCTTCTGGCTCTGTAAGGGGGACGGCGGCGCGGCTCCGGGAACGAACACCAAGGCTGGGCCTGCGGTCGATCCCTCTGGAGCTAATGGTGTCCAGTAGCCTAAGAAGCCCAAGCTAGCTGCAAGCAGGTAGGTTCGCTTCTTCTCCCCTTAGTCCCTCGATGCAGTGAGCCTGTTGCCAGCAGATCTCACTGTAAAATAAAAAACCTAAAATAAACTTTCTTTCTAGGAGCTCAGGAGAGCCCCTAGTGTGCATCCAGCTCGGCCGGGCACAGAAATCTAACTGAGGTATGGAGGAGGGTCATAGTGGGAGGAGCCAGTGCACACCAGATAGTACCTAATCTTTCTTTTAGAGTGCCCAGTCTCCTGCGGAGCCCGTCTATTCCCCATGGTCCTTACGGAGTTCCCAGCATCCACTAGGACGTCAGAGAAATTGGAAAACCAGACTGTGTGTGTGTGTGTAGAGAGGAGCAATAGTGAGGACGTGCGTGTGCTGCTGCTGCTGTTGTTCTGGGCTGAGGAGAGACCACGCTGTTGCCATGTTCCGCCTGGAAGGTCTTGGGCCCAAGGCTGACCCCGAAGAGATGCGTGTGAAGATGCGGCGCGATGTCCTCACCTCTGTGCGCAACTTCCTCCTCTATGTGGCCGTGCTGAGGATCAGTGAGTAACCCCTCTCCTCCACTCACTATGTTCCTGTCCATGCTCTGTCGTGGGGTTTCCAGACAGTATTTCCCCAGCTACAGCGCTGGGACTACAAGTCCCAGCATCCTCATGGTGTACAGCACAGACCTGGCAGTGTCCCCTGCTCCCTGCACCCACAGTTCATAGCTGCCTTTTTACTATGAGCTGGGAGGCACAGGCTATATAACATGCTGTGGCAGTGTAGTGTCAGCAGCACCTTCCAGCCATAGCCTATTGTGCAGGGAGTGCTGTGTGTGCATACAGGCCCCAGCCTGACCTCTAGCTGGGGGATCACACTTACAGTATGGGCCGATCTGTCCAAGGGCAATTTCCTGATTAAAACTAAGGTTTTTGGCAGCTACGTAACGTGTACTTGCCGACAGTATACATGGTGTGGGATCTGGTCTCTAGGTCGACATGTTCTAGGTTGACATGTCAAAAGGTCGACATGTGGTTTTCACAATTTTTCTTTTTCTTTTTTTGAACCTTTTCATATTTAACGATCCACGTGGACTACGATTGGAACGGTAATCTGTGCCGAGTGAAGTGGTAGCGGAGCGAGGCACCTTGTCCGCGAGCCGTGTGAGAGGACACGGTGCACTAATTGGGGTTCCCGGTCACTCTACGAAGAAAACGACACCAGAAAAACATTAAACCTCATGTCGACCTAGAGACCCTGTCGACCTAGTTACTATCTACCTTCCATACCACACCCACATGGTGCACAAAGCAGCACACGCGTGTCTAGTACCTTACTACCTGTCACTATGCAGGGGCAGTAAGATACTCTGCTACAGCTTCCATGGATGCTGGTGATCAGGGCTTTTCTTTCCTCTTGTTTAATCATCCTGATTAAAGAAAATGCTTATTGCAATGATCTGGCAACTAATACATGGACGACATGACCTGAAACCCTGGTCAGCAGGCATTGTGACGGACTGACCTGACCCAAGTACACAGTTGTAATTGGTAGACACAATGTAAGAATGATTTATTTCTAATATATTCGTCTCTTTATTTTTATAGCTCCGTTTGTCTTGAAGAAGCTGGACAGTATATGATGAAAACACATTTGGAGGCTGTTTCCTATAGTTAAGCCGTGGACTGATTTGTCTCCTACACCATGAACTGAGACATAAACTGATGGGTATCCACATGGTGTAAGGACACTGGTTGGAATGTAAAAGTAATTAATATTGACTGTAATGAGTGACCATCAGTTCAACGGTCATTGCTGACATATTTTGTATGTACTTCTGTTTTCTTAGAACGCTACCTTTAAAATCCACTTTGATTTGGAGTCATGGTTTTAATGTTTTTCCTAACTACTGTGGCAGAAAAACACTAGTAAATAAAATACAAAACATAAGATGAGGTTGTCGTTTTATTTATAATAAGACAGTTGTAAATCTGTGCTGCACATTTTGGGGCAGATTTAACAAGTGATATTCTTATCACCCTTTACCTATGATGAAAAAGAATTGCACATCAATAATAGCGCTGATTAGAAATCATGTATCATTATATACACCACTGTGTGAAAAGGTGAACATAAATATGCTGATTCACCATAAACTGAGGAAGGTGTCCTCACAGTTCTCTGTTATGTGTAAAAAGTTCTCCTCCTTCTATGAGCTCGTCAGGAGGCAGCTGTATATGATCCTGAGTCTGCAAAACAAGTGGCACCTCTCCCCTTCTATATGAGGGAATGTTTTGAGGGACACTTTAAACAAATTGGATCATAGTGCAGTATGTCTTAAAAACAGAACATTTATTTTACACAAGATGCACTTACAGGAACATGGAATAAAAACAGCATATCATGACAATCTCATTTGGCATATCACCAGTAGATGCAATCCTTAGTCAGGGATTCCCAGAGTGTCAGATGGTACAAAGGTGGAAATATGAGCCCCGGATGCCCACAGCCACGTCACCACAGGTAGACCCTTCAAGGTAGCAGATTAAATTCAAATATAGTAGCCACGCTTAACGCGTTTCGGACGATATAACGTCCTTCGTCAGAAGCATGGCAAACACATACAGACTCTTACTATTTATTCCCTCTTAATGAGGGATACCCAGCTGAACACAATTTCCGCTGGTCGGCGCCGTCGTGATCTTCCACCGGTGTATACAATCCTAATACGGAAGCGGAAGTGACGTATGCGGTTCACCGCCAGCCGGAAGTCGCGATGTTTGCGTTCCACCGCTGAGATTCATCATCTCCGGTTGTTGTAGATAGGTAAACTTTTCCTGAATGAATTTGTAGATAGCCGAGTCCACATTTGAGAGTCCCAATAGCAAAATCCATCATATAGAATACAGAAATGCAAGAATAATAGTTTAAAAACACGTAATAAAATATATATTTATAAAAGCCCAATGTCCATATGAAAAAATTGATAAATGCAGAAAAGAAGGTGCACAGTGCAGAAATAGAGAATACCAAAGCCATCAGACTAGGTTAAAAAACATTTTAGTTCGAATTCACCATTTAGTCCTCCTGGGGACAGAGTTCCCAAACGGTGAATCCACCTCATTTCTGTCTGCGACAGTCGTCTGTCCAGGTCCCTAGTCCTCCATTTAGGGAGAATTAACTGGATCCCACAAAATGATTTTAGAAAGCATTCTTTTGAATTATGCAATTTTTTAAAATGTGAGGAGACTGTATGGGTCTCTAAGCCCTTTCTGATGTTATAAATATGCTCTGCCCATCTAGTCTTGGCACATCGAGTAGTTTTTCCCACATAAAAGAGCCCGCATGCACATTCCAGAATGTAAATGACATTCTTTGAGTGGCATGTAATGAACTCTCTTATGGGGTATGTTCGACCTTGAACAGTAAATTCTATTATTTTTCTAGTGGATGATTTGACAGTTCTACACATCAGACACTCACCGCAGCGATGGAAACCCTTAGTTCTCACACTTTGTCTTGGATTGGTTTCCACGCTGCTTCTCACTAGCTGATTTTTTAGGGCTGGTGCCTTCCTGTAGATGAAAACAGGTTTCACAGGGAGTAGCGATCCCAAAACTGAATCCTGTTTTAGGATATTCCAATTTTTCTTAATCACACGTTCAACACCTTTAAACGAAGTACTAAATTGACTGATAAAAGCCCATGTATACCTCTCATCTGTGGGCTTTTCATCATTCCTAGGTCTCAGTAAAGAATCTCTTTCTATATTATCTACTTTATGCCTGGCTTTATCCAAGGATTCACTGGAGTACCCTTTTTCTATAAAGCGTTCAGACATTTCAGTAAGCTGTTGGTCACACACCTGTACATTCGAACAATTTCTTTTTATTCTTGTGAACTGACTGAAGGGAATACCATCCAGCCAGTTCGAATGGTGCAGGCTGGTCCTTTCTATGAAACTGTTGGAATCTGTTGTTTTCCTATACGTCTTCGTATTCACCTGTCCATCATCAACATAGATGCTCAAATCGAGAAAAGAAACCTCCACCCTGCTTATGGTAAATGTCAGTTGAATGGACATGGTGTTACAATTGAGATTCTCACAAAAAGTGTTCAATGAATCCTCGTCCCCTCTCCAAACAAAAAAGATATCATCTATATAGCGCTGCCATGACACCAGGTCCGCCACCAGCCCGCCTTCATGCCAAATCTGGTGATCTTCCCAGTAGGCCATGAACAGATTTGCGTAGCTGGGGGCGAACCTGGTGCCCATGGCAGTGCCGACCCTCTGTATATAGAATGTGCCGTCAAAGATGAAATAATTATTTAACAGAATAAATCTGATGCTGTCCAGCATGAAGGTTTTGACAGCTTCATTCAAGGTGCTATTGTTTAAAAAATATGAAACAGCCAATAAGCCTTTTTCAAGATCTATTATTGTATAGAGAGTGCAAACATCTGCGGTACACAGAAAATCCCCCTCTTCCCATTTATACTGGTTGATCCTCCTCAGAGTATCACCAGTGTCTTTTAAAAAAGCTTTTGTTTGTTGGACAAGAGGTTGAAGATAGTAATCTACCATTGCTGAAAGATTGCTCGTTAAACTGTTACATCCAGATACAATAGGTCTACCTGGGGGGTGGAGGGGGTCCTTATGAATTTTAGGGAGGACATATAGTGTTGGAATGGATGGCTCAGATACATTCAAGTAATCAAATTCCTTTTTTGTAATTGCTTTTGATTCTAGAGCCCTAGTGCTTAATTCCAATAAGGCCTTCATGATCTTGTGAGTGGGGTCAGTCTTCAATTTTGAATACGTATTCCCATCATTCAATTGCCTGTATACCTCTTGCATATATGCCTCCCTATTTATAAGGACCACTCCTCCACCCTTATCCGCAGGTTTAATGACCAAATCATTGTCATTTTTGAGGCTCTGTACAGCCTCAAACTCTACTTTGGTTAGATTCAATTTCTTGTTCCTAACTTTATCTTTCATGATTGTGCTCTCTATCTCTTTGCACACAATTTTGTTAAATACGTCTAGGCAGTTACCCTTTGCTTGAGTGGGATAAAAGGAAGAGGAAGGTTTAAATGAAGAGACTGCTATTTCATCTGGTTCTTTTAAGGAGACAGTCTTTTCATTCTCTTTCATTTAAAAAAAACGTTTGATGGTTAATTTACGTACAAACTTTTGCACATCTAAAAAGGTATCAAAAGAATTGGCATTAGTGGAAGGTGCAAATTTTAATCCCTTCTATAATACTCTTTTTTCATGAGTATTCAATGTCCGATCTGAAAGATTAAAGATCTTTCCTCCCTTTACCTATGTTAAACTGTGCTCCAACCAATCGGCTACTAACTGTCATTTTTCAAACACATGACGGGAGCTGATTGGTTGGAGCACCATTTATCATTCAGAACTAGTGACCACAAGAATATCACTTGCTGTTAAATCTGCCCCTTTGCTTTTACTGTAGAGGTACCTATCATGGTATGCCTTGATATAAATATAAGGAAGACAGATATGTGTTTGATATCCTTGCAAGGTGCAGAAAGCAAAACAAACTGCAAGTTTATTTAATCTTTTCCTACATCTATGACTATCCGTTATTACCCACTTTTATCACTGTTCCCAATAGTAAAGTGCAACGGAATTAGCTGCATAATATACATTAAGAGACTGAATGGGGGGAATTCAAATGTTTGAAAAGTCGGTTGGGTGTCTGTTTTTTTCCTGTCTTTTAGGGCAAAAAACTGACTTTTCAAACAATTGAATATCCCCCGATAGATGTTTTTTCTCTTACGTCTTAGAGGATGCTGGGGACTCCGTAAGGACCATGGGGTATAGACGGGCTCTGCAGGAGACATGGGCACTCTAAAGACTTTAGAATGGGTGTGCACTGGCTCCTCCCTCTATGCCCCTCCTCCAGACCTCAGTTAGATCCTGTGCCCAGAGGAGACTGGGTGCACTGCAGGGGAGCTCTCCTGAGTTTCTCTGAAAAATACTTTTGTTAGGTTTTTTTATTTTCAGGGAGCGCTGCTGGCAACAGGCTCCCTGCATTGTGGGACTGAGGGGAGAGAAGCAGACCTGCTTAAATGATAGGCTCTGCTTCTTAGGCTACTGGACACCATTAGCTCCAGAGGGTCGGAACGCAGGTCTCACCCTCGCCATTCGTCCCAGAGCCGCGCCGCCATTTTCCTCACAGAGCCGGAAGATAGAAGTTGGGTGAGTATTAAGAAGAAAGAAGACTTCAAAGGCGGCAGAAGAGTTCAGATCTTCACTGAGGTAACGCGCAGCGGTAACGCTGCGCACCATTGCTCCTACACATACACACACACAACGGGCACTGTAAAGGTGCAGGGCGCAGGGGGGGTGCCCTGGGCAGCAATATTAACCTCAAGGGACACTGCAATAGAGATTAGATACGGCAGAGGCAGTATATTAAAAAAATGAAAAAGGGGGTGTGCTCTCTCTACAATGGCGCTGGTCTCTCTTACGGTCACCTATGTATGTGGATAATACCCAGGTGTGAAAGTGTATGTTGAAACACACTGGTATGGTAAATAAAATTGAATTTAATACAATACTAACATGCAATGTCTAAAAACAAGCAATACATAAAAAAACAAGTGGACTGGGAACAGGCCATGGGGGGAATGGGATCCTACCGATGCAGGTGGAGGAGCCGCAGGTGTCAAATAAAGACAGGGTACCCCGGGAAATAACCTGCTGGTGGCTCCTCTGATCTAATTCCCTTCCAGGCTATCAGGAAAACAGTCTGCCAAACGTACAGGGGGTGGTCAGCGCCACAAGGTATCGCCAACGCGTTTCGGGACAGCCTTCTCCCTTCTTCTTGCCTTGAAGAAGGGACCAGGCTGTCCCGAAACACGTTGGAACACATTCCCCCCATGGCCTGTTCCCAGTCCACTTGTTTTTTTATGTATTGCTTGTTTTTAGACATTGCATGTTAGTATTGTATTAAATTCCATTTTATTTACCATACCAGTTTGTTTCAACATACACTTTCACACCTGGGTATTATCCACATACATAGGTGACCGTAAGAGAGACCAGCGCCATTGTAGAGAGAGCACACCCCTTTTTTTTTTATTTTGCACTTTTGTACTGAGCCCTTAGGGAGCTCTGGCACTCTCCACACGGCCAGCTGACTCAGTCCTATACAGCGCAGACTTGCTACCCCCGACCTCCAGTTTGCACAGTATATTAAAAAAAACCCGCCAGGATAAATAATTTGAGCGGGACCGAAGCCCGCCGCTGAGGGGGCGGAGCTTGATCCTCCAGCACTAACCAGCGCCATTTTCTCCACAGCACACTGCAGAGAAGCTGGCTCCCCGGACTCTCCCCTGCTGTACACGGTTACAGAGGGCAAAAAAGAGGAGGGGGGGGCACGTTTAATTGGCGCAGTGAGTGTAATTATATTTATATAAAAGCGCTGTACTACTGGGATTTTATTCCAGTGTCCGGTGGCGCTGGTTGTGTGCTGGCATACTCTCTCTCTCTGTCTCTCCAAAGGGCCTTATTGGGGGACTGTCTCCATATAGATATATTCCTGAGTGTGTGGAGGTGTCGGTACGAGTGTGTCGGCATGTCTGAAGCGGAAGGCTCATCTAAGGAGGAGGTGGAGCAGATGATTGTGGTGTCTCCGTCGGCAACGCCGACACCTGATTGGTTGGATGTGTGGAATGTTTTAAATGCAAATTTGTCTTTATTACATAAGAGATTGGACAAAGCAGAGTCCAGGGATAGAACAGGGAGTCAATCCATGGCTTTGACTGTGTCACAGGGCCCTTCAGGGTCTCAGAAACGTCCACTGTCCCAAGTAGCAGACACTGATACCGACACGGATTCTGACTCCAGTGTCGACTACGATGATGCGAGGTTACACCCAAGGGTGGACAAAAGTATTCATTATATGATTATTGCAATAAAAGATGTTTTGCATATCACAGATGACCCCTCTGTCCCTGACACGAGGGTATGCATATTTAAGGAAAAGAAACCTGAGGTAACCTTTCCCCCATCTCATGAGCTGAATGAGTTATTTGAAAAAGCTTGGGAAACTCAAGACAAGAAACTGCAGATTCCCAAGAGAATTCTTATGGCGTATCCTTTCCCGACACAGGACAGGTTACGGTGGGAATCCTCGCCCAAGGTGGACAAGGCTTTAACGCGCTTGTCCAAAAAGGTGGCGCTACCATCCCCAGACACGGCAGCCCTCAAGGATCCTGTTGATCACAGACAGGAGACTACCTTAAAATCAATTTATACACATACGGGTGCCTTGCTCAGACCGGCAATAGCGTCGGCTTGGGTTTGTAGTGCTGTAGCAGCTTGGGAAGATACCTTGTCAGCGACATTGATACCCTATATAGGGATACCATTTTATTGACCTTAGGTCACATTAAAGACGCAGTCTTGTATATGAGAGACGCTCAGAGAGACGTTGGGCTGCTAGGTTCGAGAACCAACGCCATGGCGATTTCTGCTAGGCGAGCCCTGTGGACCCGCCAATGGACGGGTGATGCCGACTCAAAGAGGCATATGGAAGTTTTGCCTTACAAGGGTGGTTTTATTTGTGGAAGGTCTCGCGGACCTGGTTTCCACAGCTACCACGGGTAAATCTACCTTTCTCTAACGTTCTAGTGGATGCTGGGGACTCCGTAAGGACCATGGGGAATAAATGGGCTCCGCAGGAGACAGGGCACTCTAAGAAAGAATTAGGACTACTGGTGTGCACTGGCTCCTCCCTCTATGTCCCTCCTACAGACCTCAGTTAGAATCTGTGCCCGGACAGAGCTGGGTGCACTTTAGTGAGCTCTCCTGAGCTTGCTAATAAGAAAGTATTTTGTTAGGATTTTTTATTTTCAGAGAGATCTGCTGGCAACAGACTCTCTGCTACGTGGGACTGAGGGGAGAGAAGCAGACCTACTAACTGCGGATAGGTCGTGCTTCTTAGGCTACTGGACACCATTAGCTCCAGAGGGATCGAACACAGGAACGCACCCTTGGTCGTCCGATCCCGGAGCCGCGCCGCTGTCCCCCTCGCAGAGCCAGAAGACAGAAGCGGCAAGAGAAGCAAGAAGACTTCAAAATCGGCGGCAGAAGATTCCTGTCTTCATATGAGGTAGCGCACAGCACTGCAGCTGTGCGCCATTGCTCCCACATTAAACCCGCACACTCCGGTCACTGTAGGGTGCAGGGTGCAGGGCGCAGGGGGGGGGGGGGGCGCCCTGGGCAGCAATTGAGTACCTCTTGGCATAAAAGAGCATATATACAGCTGGGCACTGTATATATGCATGAGCCCCGCCATTATTTTGCACAAAATCGCGGGACAGAAGCCCGCCGCTGAGGGGGCGGGGCTTCTTCCTCAACACTCACCAGCGCCATTTTCTCTCCACAGCTCCGCTGAGAGGAAGCTCCCCAGGCTCTCCCCTGCAGAATCACGGTAGAAAGAGGGTAAAAAGAGAGGGGGGGGGGCACATAAATTTAGCGCAAAATCACTAATACAGCAGCTACTGGGTAAACACTAAGTTACTGTGTAATTCCTGGGTTATATAGCGCTGGGGTGTGTGCTGGCATACTTTCTCTCTGTCTCTCCAAAAGGCCTTGTGGGGGTTCTGTCCTCAAATAGAGCATCCCGTGTGTGTGGTGTGTCGGTACGCTTGTGTCGACATGTTTGACGAGGAAGGCTATGTAGAAGCAGAGCAGGTGCAGATGAATGTGGTGTCTCAGCCGACGGCGCCGACACCTGATTGGATGGATATGTGGAAGGTGTTAAATGATAATGTAAACTCCTTACATAAAAGGTTGGATAAAGCTGAAGCCTTGGGACAGTCAGGGTCTCAACCCATGCCTGATCCTACAGCGCAGAGGCTGTCAGGGTCTCAGAAGAGCCCACTATCCCAGATTGTTGACACAGATATCGACACGGATTCTGACTCCAGTGTCGATGGCGATGATGCAAAGTTGCAGCCTAAAATGGCTAAAGCCATCCGCTACATGATTATAGCAATGAAGGATGTATTGCACATTTCAGAGGAAAACCCTGTCCCTGACAGGAGGGTTTATATGTTTGGGGAAAAAAGGCAAGAAGTGACTTTTCACCCTTCACATGAGTTAAATGAGTTATGTGAAAAAGCTTGGGATTCTCCTGATAGGAAAGTGCAGATTTCCAAACGGTTACTTATGGCATATCCTTTCCCGCCAACGGACAGGTTACGCTGGGAAGCCTCCCCTAGGGTAGACAAAGCTTTGACACGCTTATCTAAGAAGGTGGCCCTGCCGTCACAGGATACGGCCACCCTAAAAGATCCTGCGGATAGGAAGCAGGAAGGTATCCTGAAGTCCGTTTATACACATTCAGGTACCCTACTGAGGCCGGCAATTGCGTCGGCCTGGATGTGTAGTGCTGTAGCAGCATGGACAGATACTCTGTCTGAGGAACTTGATACCTTGGACAAGGATACTATATTACTGACCCTGGGGCATATAAAAGACGCTGTCCTATATATGAGGGATGCCCAGAGAGAAATTTGCCTACTGGGCTCTAGAATAAATGCAATGTCAATTTCTGCCAGAAGGGTCCTGTGGACTCGGCAATGGACAGGTGATGCCGACTCAAAAAAGCACATGGAGGTTTTACCTTATAAGGGTGAGTAATTGTTTGGGGACGGTCTCTCGGACCTAGTTTCCACAGCTACGTCTGGGAAGTCAAATTTTTTGCCATATAATTGCACCGTATTACCAAATGCAGTCCTTTCGATCGCAAAGAGGCAAGAAAGTCCGAGGGGCGTCTTTTCTTGCCAGAGGCAGGGGTAGAGGAAAGAAGCGGCACAATACAGCTAGTTCCCAGGAACAGAAGTCCTCCCCGGCTTCCACTAAATCCACCACATGACGCTGGGGCTCCACAGGTGGAGCCAGGAGCGGTGGGGGCGCGTCTCCGAAATTTCAGCCACCAGTGGGTTCGCTCACAGGTGGATCCCTGGGCTATACAGATTGTGTCTCAGGGATACAAGCTGGAATTCGAAGTGATGCCCCCTCACCGTTACCTCAAATCGGCCCTGCCAGCTTCCCCCATAGAAAGGGGAGTAGTGTTAGCGGCAATTCACAAATTATATCTCCAGCAGGTGGTGGTACAGGTTCCCCTCCCTCAACAGGGAAGGGGTTACAATTCCACAATGTTTGTGGTTCCGAAACCGGACGGTTCGGTCAGACCCATATTGAATTTAAAATCCCTGAACATTTACCTGAAAAGGTTCAAGTTCAAGATGGAATCGCTCAGGGCGGTCATTGCAAGCCTGGAAGAGGGGGATTTTATGGTGTCTCTGGACATAAAGGATGCTTACCTGCATGTCCCCATTTATCCACCTCATCAGGAGTACCTCAGATTTGTGGTACAGGACTGTCATTACCAATTCCAGACGTTGCCGTTTGGTCTGTCCACGGCACAGAGAATATTTACCAAGGTAATGGCAGAAATGATGGTGCTTCTGCGAAAGCAAGGAGTTACAATTATCCCATACTTGGACGATCTCCTCATAAAGGCAAGGTCCAGAGAACAGTTGCTGATCAGCGTAGCACACTCTCGGGAGGTGTTACAACGGCACGGCTGGATTCTGAATATTCCAAAGTCGCAGCTGATTCCTACGACGAGACTGCCCTTCCTGGGCATGATTCTGGACACAGACTAGAAGAAGGTGTTTCTCCCGGAGGAGAAGGCCCAGGAGCTCGTGACTCTGGTCAGAGACCTCTTAAAACCAAAACAGGTGTCGGTGCATCAATGCACGCGAGTCCTGGGAAAGATGGTGGCGTCATACGAAGCCATTCCCTTCGGCAGGTTCCATGCGAGGACCTTTCAGTGGGATCTGTTGGACAAGTGGTCCGGATCGCATCTTCAGATGCATCGGCTGATCACCCTATCCCCCAGGGCCAGGGTGTCTCTTCTGTGGTGGCTGCAGAGTGCTCACCTTCTCGAGGGCCGCAGGTTCGGCATACAGGACTGGGTCCTGGTGACCACGGATGCAAGCCTCCGAGGGTGGGGGGCAGTCACTCAGGGAAGAAACTTCCAGGGGCTGTGGTCAAGTCAGGAGACTTGTCTGCACATCAATGTCCTGGAACTAAGGGCCATATACAACGCCCTGAGTGAAGCGGAGCCTCGGCTTTGCAACCCACCGGTGCTGATTCAGTCAGACAACATCAACCCAGTGGCTCATGTAAACCGCCAGGGCGGCACAAGAAGCAGGTTGGCGATGGCAGAAGCCACCAGAATTCTTCGCTGGGCGGAGAATCACGTGCAAGCACTGTCAGCAGTGTTCATTCCGGGAGTGGACAACTGGGAAGCAGACTTCCTCAGCAGGCACGACCTCCACCCGGGAGAGTGGGGACTTCATCAAGAAGTCTTCACACAGATTACAAATCGATGGGAACTGCCACAGGTGGACATAATGGCTTCCCGCCTCAACAAAAAGCTACAAAGGTATTGCGCCAGGTCAAGAGACCCTCAGGCGATAGCTGTGGACGCACTAGTGGCACCGTGGGTGTTCCAGTCGGTTTATGTGTTTCCTCCTCTTCCTCTCATACCCAAGGTGCTGAGAATCGTAAGAAAAAGGGGAGTGAGAACAATACTCATTGTTCCGGATTGGCCAAGAAGGACTTGGTATCCGGAACTGCAAGAAATGCTCACAGAGGACCCATGGCCTCTGCCTCTCAGACATGATCTGTTGCAACAGGGGCCCTGCCGTTCCAAGACTTACCGCGGCTGCGTTTGACGGCATGGCGGTTGAACGCCGGATCCTAGCGGGGAAAGGCATTCCGGATGAAGTTATTCCTACACTGATAAAGGCTAGGAAGGACGTGACAGCAAAACATTATCACCGTATATGGAGAAAATATGTTGCTTGGTGTGAGGCCAGGAAGGCCCCTACAGAGGAATTCCAGCTGGGCCGTTTCCTTCACTTCCTACAGTCGGGAGTGACTATGGGCTTAAAATTAGGGTCCATAAAGGTCCAGATTTCGGCCCTATCCATTTTCTTTCAAAAGGAACTGGCTTCTCTTCCTGAAGTTCAGATGTTTGTAAACGGAGTGCTGCATATTAAGCCCCCTTTTGTGCCACCAGTGGCACATTGGGATCTTAACGTGGTGTTGAGTTTCCTGAAATCTCACTGGTTTGAGCCACTTAAGACTGTGGAGTTAAAATATCTCACGTGGAAAGTGGTCATGCTATTGGCCTTAGCTTCGGCTAGGCGTGTGTCAGAATTGGCGGCTTTGTCATGTAAAAGCCCCTATCTGGTTTTCCATATGGACAGGGCAGAATTACGGACTCGTCCGCACTTTCTGCCGAAGGTGGTGTCATCTTTTCATTTGAACCAACCTATTGTGGTGCCTGCGGCTACTCGTGACTTGGAGGATTCCAAGTTACTAGATGTAGTCAGGGCTTTGAAGATTTATGTAGCCAGAACGGCTGGAGTCAGGAAATCTGACTCGCTGTTTATCCTGTATGCATCCAACAAGCTGGGTGCTCCTGCTTCAAAGCAAAATATTGCTCGCTGGATCTGTAACACGATTCAGCAGGCTCATTCTGCGGCTGGATTGCCGCATCCAAAATCAGTAAAAGCCCATTCCACAAGGAAGGTGGGCTCTTCTTGGGCGGCTGCCCGAGGGGTCTCGGCATTACAGCTTTGCCGAGCAGCTACTTGGTCGGGTTCAAACACGTTTGCAAAATTCTACAAGTTTGATACCCTGGCTGAGGAGGACCTTGTGTTTGCTCATTCGGTGCTGCAGAGTCATCCGCACTCTCCCACCCGTTTGGGAGCTTTGGTATAATCCCCATGGTCCTTACGGAGTCCCCAGCATCCACTAGGACGTTAGAGAAAATAAGATTTTACTCACCGGTAAATCTATTTCTCGTAGTCCGTAGTGGATGCTGGGCGCCCGTCCCAAGTGCGGACTTCTTCTGCAATACTGGTATATAGTTATTGCTTAAATAAGGGTTATGTTATGTTTGCATCAGGTTGTCTGATGCTCTGTTGTTGTTCATACTGTTAACTGGGTAAGTTATCACAAGTTATACGGTGTGATTGGTGTGGCTGGTATGAGTCTTACCCTGGATTCCAAAATCCTTTCCTTGTACTGTCAGCTCTTCCGGGCACAGTTTCCTAAACCGAGGTCTGGAGGAGGGACATAGAGGGAGGAGCCAGAGCACACCAGAAGTGCCCATGTCTCCTGCGGAGCCCGTCTATTCTGGTCCTTACGGAGTCCCCAGCATCCACTACGGACAACGAGAAATGTATTTACCGGTGAGTAAAATCTTATTTTCTCTAACGTCCTAGTGAATGCTGGGGACTCCGTAAGGACCATGAGGAATAGACGGGCTCCGCAGGAGACATGGGCACTTTAAGAAAGAATTTGGATTCTGGTGTGCTCTGGCTCCTCCCTCTATGTCCCTCCTCCAGACCTCGGTTTGAATCTGTGCCCGGACGAGCTGGGTGCTGTTTAGTGAGCTCTCCTGAGCTTGCTATAAGAAAGTATTTTGTTAGGTTTTTTATTTTCAGGGAGCTCTGCTGGCAACAGACTCCCTGCATCGTGGGACTGAGGGGAGAGAAGCAGCCCTACTCTCTGCAGATAGGTCCTGCTTCTTAGGCTACTGGACACCATTAGCTCCAGAGGGATTGTACACAGGATCTCACCCTTTGTCGTCCGATCCCGGAGCCGCGCCGCCGTCCCCCTCGCAGAGCCGGAAGACAGAAGCCGGGTGAAAGAAGCAAGAAGACTTCGAAATCTGCGGCAGAAGACTCCAGTCTTCACTGAGGTAGCGCACAGCACTGCAGCTGTGCGCCATTGCTCCCACACTACACCCACATACTCCGGTCACTGTAGGGTGCAGGGCGCAGGGGGGGGGGGTGTGCCCTGGGCAGCAATTAGGACCTCTTGGCAAAAAGTGGACATATATACAGTTGGGCACTGTATATATGTATGAGCCCCTGCCATAATATTGTACAAAAACGCGGGACAGAAGCCCGCCGCTGAGGGGGGGCGGGGCTTCTTCCTCAGCACTCACCAGCGCCATTTTTTCTCCACAGCTCCGCTGAGAGGAAGCTCCCCAGGCTCTCCCCTGCAGATACACGATAGAAGAGGGTGAAAAAGAGAGGGAGGGCACATAATTAGGCGCAAAAATCATTATTACAGCGGCTACTGGGTTAACACTAAGTTACTGTGTGATTCCTGGGTTATATAGCGCTGGCATACTCTTTCTCTATCTCTCCAAAGGGCCTTGTGGGGGAACTGTCTTCAAAAAGAGCATCCCCTGTGTGTGTGGTGTGTCGGTACGCTTGTGTCGACATGTTTGACGAGGAAGGCTATGTGGAAACAGAGTGGGAGCAAATTAATGTGGTGTCTCCGCCGACGGCGCCGACACCTGATTGGATGGATATGTGGAAGGTTTTAAATGATAATGTTAATTCCTTACATAAAAGGTTAGACAAAGCAGAAGACTCAGGACAGTCAGGGTCTCAACCCGTGCCTGATCCTATGTCGCAGAGGCCGTCAGGGTCTCAGAAGCGCCCACTATCCCAAATTGTTGACACAGATACCGACATGGATTCTGACTCCAGTGTCGATTACGATGATGCAAAGTTACAGCCTAAATTGGCTAAAGCCATCCGTTATATGATTATAGCAATTAAGGATGTGTTGCACATCACAGAGGAAACCCCAGTCCGTGACAAGAGGGTTCATATGTACGGGGAAAAAAAGGGAGATAGTTTTAGCTGCAATCCAAAAACTGTGTCATCAACAAGTGGTTGTCGAGGTTCCCCTAGTTCAACAGGGGAAGGAGTACTATTCAACCCTATTTGTGGTCCCAAAGCTGGATGGATTAGTCAGACCCATTCTAAATTTAAAATCCCTAAACTTGTCCTTGAAAAAGTTAAAATTCAAGATGGAATCGCTGCGGGCAGTTATCTCCAGCCTGGAAGGGGGGGATTTTATGGTGTCACTAGACATAAAGGATGCATACCTTCATGTCCCCATATATCCCCCTCATCAGGCGTACCTGAGATTCGCTGTACAGGACTGTCATTACAGTTTCAGACGTTGCCGTTTGGGCTTTCCACGGCCCGAGGATTTTCACCAAGGTAATGGCGGAAATGATGGTGCTCCTGCGCAGACAGGGAGTCACAATTATCCCGTACTTGGACGATCTCCTGATAAAAGCGAGATCGAGAGATCAGTTGCTGAAAAGCGTGTCGCTCTCCCTGAGAGTGCTGCAGCAACATGGCTGGATTCTAAATCTACCAAAGTCACAGTTGGTTCCAACGACTCGGCTATCTTTCTTAGGCATGATTCTGGACACGGAACAAAAGAGGGTTTTTCTCCCGATGGAAAAAGCCCAGGAACTACAGAACATGGTCAGAGACCTGTTAAAAACGAAAAGAGTGTCAGTCCATCAATGCACTCGAGTACTGGGAAAAATGGTGGCAACCTACGAGGCCATCCCCTTCGGCAGGTTTCATGCGAGGACATTTCAGTGGGACCTTCTGGACAAGTGGTCCGGGTCCCATCTTCAAATTCATCAGAAAATAAGCCTGTCCCCCAGGGCCAGGGTGTCTCTCCTGTGGTTGCTGCAGTGTGCTCACCTTCTAGAGGGTCGCAGGTTCGGCATTCAAGACTGGGTTCTGGTGACCACGGACGCGAGCCTCCGAGGATGGGGAGCAGTCACACAAGGAAGACATTTTCAGGGAACATGATCAAGCCAGGAGGCTTATCTACACATCAACATACTGAAATTAAGGGCCATATACAACGGCCTACGACAAGCGGAGAATCTTCTTCGCGAACTACCGGTTCTGATTCAATCAGACAACGTCACAGCCGTGGCTCATGTAAACCGCCAAGGCGGGACAAAGAGCAGAGTGGCAATGGCGGAAGCCACACGGATTCTGCGCTTGGTGGAAAATCACGTAAGCGCTCTGTCAGCAGTCTTCATTCTGGGAGTGGACAACTGGGAAGCAGACTTCCTCAGCAGACACGATCTCCATCCAGGAGAGTGGGGACTTCATCAAGAAGTTTTTGCAGAGATAACAAGTCTTTGGGGACTTCCTCAAATAGACATGATGGCGTCACGCCTCAACAAGAAGCTTCGGAGGTATTGTGCCAGGTCAAGGGAACCTCAGGCAGTAGCGGTAGACGCCCTGGTGACACCATGGGTGTTTCAGTCGGTCTATGTATTCCCTCCTCTTCCTCTCATCTCCAAAATATTGAGAATCATAAGAAGAAAAAGAGTGCAGACAATGGGGGTAATTCCAAGTTGATCGCAACAGGAAATTTTTTAGCAGTTGGGCAAAACCATGTGCAGTGCAGGGGAGGCAGATGTATCATGTGCAGAAAGAGTTAGATTTGGGTGTTTTTTTTTTTGTTTCTGTGCAGGGTAAATACTGGCTGCTTTATTTTTACACTGCAATTTAGATTGCAGCTTGAACTCACCACACCCAAATCTCTCTCTCTCTCTGCACATGTTATATCTGCCCCCCCTGCAGTGCACATGGTTTTGCCCAACTGCTAAAAAATTTCCTGCTGCGATCAACTTGGAATTACCCCCAATACTCATTGTTCCAGATTGGCCTCGAAGGGCCTGGTATTCAGATCTTCAGGAGATGCTCACAGAAGATCCATGGCCTCTTCCTCTCAGGGAGGACCTGTTGCAGCAGGGGCCCTGCGTGTTCCAAGACTTACCGCGGTTACTTTTGACGGCATGGCGGTTGAACACCTAATCCTAGCTGGGAAAGGTATTCCGGAGGAAGTCATACCTACGCTGATAAGGGCTAGGAAGAAGGTGACGGCAAAACATTATCACCGTATCTGGAGGAAGTATGTTTCTTGGTATGAAGCCAAGAATGCTCCTACGGAAGATTTCCACCTGGGCCGTTTTCTCCACTTTCTGCAGACAGGAGTGGATATGGGCCTGAAGTTAGGCTCCATTAAGGTACAGATTTCGGCCCTATCTATATTCTTTCAGAAGGAATTGGCTTCTCTCCCAGAAGTCCAGACTTTTGTAAAGGGAGTGCTGCACATCCAGCCTCCTTTTGTGCCCCCAGTGGCACCATGGGACCTTAACGTGGTGTTACAGTTCCTTAAGTCACACTGGTTTGAACCTCTTCAAACAGTTTAATTGAAATTTCTCACTTGGAAAGTGGTCATGTTGTTAGCTTTGGCATCTGCGAGGCGGGTGTCCGAAATGGCGGCTTTGTCTCACAAAAGCCCCTATCTGATTTTCCATGTGGATAGAGCAGAGTTGAGGACTCGTCCTCAATTTCTGCCTAAGGTGGTTTCATCGTTTCATATGAACCAACCTATTGTGGTGCGTGTGGCTACGGGGGACTTGGAGGATTCCAAGTCTCTTGATGTAGTCAGGGCCTTTAAAAGTTTATGTAGCCAGGACGGCTCGGATTAGGAAAACAGAGGCACTGTTTGTCCTGTATGCAGCCAACAAGGTTGGCGCCCCTGCTTCTAAGCAGACTATTGCCCGATGGATCTGTAACACGATTCAGCAGGCTCATTCCACGGCTGGAATGCCGGTACCAAATTCGGTTAAGGCCCATTCCACTAGGAAGGTGGGCTCTTCTTGGGCGGCTGCCCGAGGTGTTTCGGCATTACAACTTTGCCGAGCAGCTACTTGGTCGGGTTCAAACACTTTTGCTAAATTCTACAAGTTTGATACCTTGGCTGAGGAGGACCTCATGTTTGCTCAATCGGTGCTGCAGAGTCATCCGCACTCTCCCGCCCGGTCTGGAGCTTTGGTATAATCCCCATGGTCCTTACGGAGTCCCCAGCGTCCTCTAGGACGTGAGAAAATAAGATTTTAAACCTACCGGTAAATCTTTTTCTCCTAGTCCGTAGAGGATGCTGGGCGCCCGTCCCAGTGCGGACTAAATTCTGCAAGACTTGTGTATAGTTTTTGCTTACATAAGGGTTATGTTACACTTTTGATCAGTCTCGGGCTGATGTTGTTTTGTTTCATACTGTTAACTGGTTCGTATATTCCATGTTATACGGTGTGGATAGTGTGGGCTGGTATTAATTTTGCCCTTAGATTAACAAAAATCCTTTCCTCGTACTGACCGTCTCCTCTGGGCACAGTTTCTCTAACTGAGGTCTGGAGGAGGGGCATAGAGAGAGGAGCCAGTGCACACCCGTTCTAAAGTCTTTAGAGTGCCCATGTTTCCTGCAGAGCCCGTCTATACCCCATGGTCCTTACGGAGTCCCCAGCATCATCTACGGACTAGGAGAAAAAAATTTACCGGTAGGTTTAAAATCTTATTATTATTATTTTATTTTATTTTTTTCATATAACCAACAAACACTTGTAGAAATGAAGTGGTGGTGTTGCCCAAATAAATATGGATATCTGGACTCTGGGTTGACTGCCCTTAGGTCGACAGTGACTAGGTCGACAACAGAAATAGGTCAACACGGCCATTAGGTTGACATGAGGTTTTCACTTTTTTCTGCTGCGAGGTACACTGGGCTCCACAAGGATTAACATTGGGGTTTAGAGTAGGATCTTGATCCGAGGCACCAACAGGCTCAAAGCTTTTGACTGTTCCCAAGATGCACAGCGCCGCCTCCTCTATAACCCCGCCTCCATGCACAGGGAGCTCAGTTTGTAAGTTGGTGCCATGCAGTAAGCAGGCACTTAACGGGAGGGCTGCCTCAGGCAGTCTATTGATAGCTTTATTGACAGAAAAAGAAGATTTTTTTTCTAACAAGACTTCAAGGGCTGCTGCAGACACAGTCTTTCTGACTTGTCTGTGTGCGGCTCCCTCACCCCCAGCGGCGCTGTATACTCCCGCGCCCTGGTTGCCGGGTCACTGCAGTGGAGGCGCCGGCTTCTTCCAAACTTGAGTCGCACACACACCGCCGTTCTCCCGGATTGCGGGGCCGCAGACAAGGGGGAGGTAAGGGGCTTCTGTGCCCGCTCTTTACCGCGATCCAGCGCGGCCGTGGGAGGCGAGCCGCCTGCTGGCGTGGACACTGAATACTGGCCAGCCGCTCCACTAGCCACCAGGGTAATATTATGGGCACAGGTCAGGGAGAATTTTATTTTCTCATACGTCCTAGAGGATGCTGGGGATTCCAAAAGGACCATGGGGTATAGACGGATCCGCAGGAGCCTGGGCACACTATAAAGACTTAAACTGGGTGTGAACTGGCTCCTCCCTCTATGCCACTCCTCCAGACCTCAGACTTTGTGCCCAGGAGTAATGGGTCACACACTAGGGGAGCTCTCCTGAGTTTCTCTGAAAGACTTTAGGTTAGGTTTGTTATTTTCAGGCAGACCTGCTGGCTACAGGCTCCCTGCAGCGTGGGAGTGAGGGGAGAGAAGCAGACCTACTTCTTCTTAGTTTAAAGGCTCTGCTTCTCGGCTGCTGGACACCATTAGCTCCAGAGGGTTAGATCACTTGGTGCGCCTAGCTGCTTGTTCCCGAAGCCGCGCTGTCAATCCCCTCACAGAAGCCATAAGAAAGAAGCCGGGTGAGTATTGGAAGAAAAGAAGACTTCAGTGACGGCAGAAGACTTCAGTAACGGAGGTACAGCGGTCGCGCTGCGCTCCATGCTCCCGCACACCAACGTCTCTGGCAGGGTGCAGGGCGCTGGGAGGGGAGCGCCCTGGGGGCATGTTGCTGAGGTTATAAAGCGCTGGCAGGGGGGACATATTTAGGTTACCGCTGCTGTTCACCCGCCAGGGGGCCGCGAAACGGGGGGAGCAGCAGCGGTAACGCTGCGCTCCCTGCTCCCGCACATCATCGCCTCTTGCTGGGTGCAGGGCGCTGGGGGGGAGCGCCCTGGGCGGCATATATGTATGTATGTATGTGTATATATATATATATATATATATATATATAGATCACTGGAGGGGGGACATACTTAGGTGCCCGAACAACGGGGGTGTTCACCCCGCCACAGTGCCGCGAAAAGGTGGGAGCGGTAGCGCTGCGCTCCCTGCTCCCGCACACCATCGGCTTGCAGGGTGCAGGGCGCTGGGGGGGAGTGCCCATGGCGGCATTTCTTGAGTGATCCCTGGCGGGGGAAAATACACGGGCACCGGGTGTCTTCACCCCGCCAGGGTACCGCAGTGTGTGCGCTGCGCTCCATTGCTCCCACACACCAACGGCTTCCGAGGGTGCGGGGCGCAGGGGGGGCGCCCTGGGCTGCGTTTTATATATATATATATATATATATATACAAAGAGATGAGCGGCACTCCCAATATATATATATATATATATATATATATATATATATATAGGGGTATATACAGGGGGTTACTCCCTGTATATAGGTTCCCCCAGCTCAATATAGGGATATATGTATATATATTGTTTGAGCGGGCTTAAGCGCGCCGTGAAGGGGCGGAGCTTATCCCTCACAGAGGAGTCAGCGCCATTTTCCTCAGATCCCCGCCAGGACTTGCTGTATAGTAACAAGGAGGGGGGGGGCACAGTGTTTTTGATGCTTTATGGGTCTCATATAGCATTATGTTTGATAATGGACGCATAATCCTTGTGGTAATACATAAATTCACTGTTTCCCTGTTTGTTTACCCACTATCGGTTAGTCGACATATGTCGACAGGTGTGAGGGCTTTGTCACAAGCTGCTGTGGGGATAACTGTCGGCTTCGCCGGCGCATGGCGGTACTTGATTCGGAGAATTAAGTATTAGAAAGTTGGTGTTTGTGTGCTTAAAACAGTAAACACGCTAGGGGAGACACAGTTGTTTGTGGATGCCCTGTCGGCATCAACGGTATTTCCTGGGTAATAAAATTATCAGGCTGTTATTGCCTTGTACCTGTGTGTGTGTGTGTGTGTGTGTGTGTGTGTGTATATATATATATATATATATATATATATATATATATATAGGTACATGTGGGGGGAGTGTTGTCGAAATTGTATTTGCGTGCTTCCCTCACACCCCTCGGGGTTCCAAGATTATTATTATTTTTTGCCCGCTTACTATTCCTTGCTGTCGATATTTACTATGTTTCTGGCGACCTTAACGTTCCTGGTAGATCCACATCGGGGGCATGTCAGTACATGGTCATACACATTCACAACACATTACTGTCACTAGGGACCTGACAGGTCTGGACAATCCACTTGCGTATGGGTTATATCTATATGTGTATATATGTAGATATAGGTTTATATATGCGTGGTTAGGATATATGTGTTTTATTGTGTATTACATGATGTATATCCATGAATGCTGAAATAATGGTATTCTTCTCATGTGCTGGTCGCTCTGTTGATTAAGCTCTAGATTGGCCGTGTCGAGTTTGTTTTCGATCCTCTCAAGGAGTCCGAATATTCTCTTCCCGACGCGGAGAGAACATTATGACAGTCAACTCCTGGTCGACGCAGAGCCCGGTCGCAAAGGATCATACACAGGAAGCTAAGTGATATTTTATTTCTATACTTTGACCTTATTTGCGCTGTATGCACTTGAGGGAGTGTTGTATTCGGGTAGGCATCCGATAGAATTACCCTACCCAGTGTGGGTAGGCTTGCCTATGTATATTCTACCTTATAACATTACAGCAGGCTGCCACGTGACAGCAGGAGGTGTGACCGTGAAAATGCTGAGGATGTCTCCGAGAGATACTGGAGGGAGGTGTACAGCTGTTTGGTGAGGCCTCTGTTCAGTCAATCTCGGCGGATTATATATTATCGTTAGGCTCAGTTATGTGGCGAGGGACAGGATTCTAGAGATGAGCGCCTGAAATTTTTCGGGTTTTGTGTTTTGGTTTTGGGTTCGGTTCCGCGGCCGTGTTTTGGGTTCGACCGCGTTTTGGCAAAACCTCACCGAATTTTTTTTGTCGGATTCGGGTGTGTTTTGGATTCGGGTGTTTTTTTCAAAAAACACTAAAAAACAGCTTAAATCATAGAATTTGGGGGTCATTTTGATCCCAAAGTATTATTAACCTCAAAAACCATAATTTACACTCATTTTCAGTCTATTCTGAATACCTCACACCTCACAATATTATTTTTAGTCCTAAAATTTGCACCGAGGTCGCTGTGTGAGTAAGATAAGCGACCCTAGTGGCCGACACAAACACCGGGCCCATCTAGGAGTGGCACTGCAGTGTCACGCAGGATGTCCCTTCCAAAAAACCCTCCCCAAACAGCACATGACGCAAAGAAAAAAAGAGGCGCAATGAGGTAGCTGTGTGAGTAAGATTAGCGACCCTAGTGGCCGACACAAACACCGGGCCCATCTAGGAGTGGCACTGCAGTGTCACGCAGGATGTCCCTTCCAAAAAACCCTCCCCAAACAGCACATGACGCAAAGAAAAAAAGAGGCTTTTTACTGATATTTGGTGTTTTGGATTTGACATGCTCTGTACTATGACATTGGGCATCGGCCTTGGCAGACGACGTTGCTGGCATTTCATCGTCTCGGCCATGACTAGTGGCAGCAGCTTCAGCACGAGGTGGAAGTGGATCTTGATCTTTCCCTAATTTTGGAACCTCAACATTTTTGTTCTCCATATTTTAATAGGCACAACTAAAAGGCACCTCAGGTAAACAATGGAGATGGATGGATTGGATACTAGTATACAATTATGGACGGGCTGCCGAGTGCCGACACAGAGGTAGCCACAGCCGTGAACTACCGCACTGTACTGTGTCTGCTGCTAATATATAGACTGGTTGATAAAGAGATAGTATACTCGTAACTAGTATGTATGTATAAAGAAAGAAAAAAAAACCACGGTTAGGTGGTATATACAATTATGGACGGGCTGCCGAGTGCCGACACAGAGGTAGCCACAGCCGTGAACTACCGCACTGTACTGTGTCTGCTGCTAATATATAGACTGGTTGATAAAGAGATAGTATACTCGTAACTAGTATGTATGTATAAAGAAAGAAAAAAAAAACACGGTTAGGTGGTATATACAATTATGGACGGGCTGCCGAGTGCCGACACAGAGGTAGCCACAGCCGTGAACTACCGCACTGTACTGTGTCTGCTGCTAATATATAGACTGGTTGATAAAGAGATAGTATACTCGTAACTAGTATGTATGTATAAAGAAAGAAAAAAAAACCACGGTTAGGTGGTATATACAATTATGGACGGGCTGCCGAGTGCCGACACAGAGGTAGCCACAGCCGTGAACTACCGCACTGTACTGTGTCTGCTGCTAATATATAGACTGGTTGATAAAGAGATAGTATACTCGTAACTAGTATGTATGTATAAAGAAAGAAAAAAAAACCACGGTTAGGTGGTATATACAATTATGGACGGGCTGCCGAGTGCCGACACAGAGGTAGCCACAGCCGTGAACTACCGCACTGTACTGTGTCTGCTGCTAATATATAGACTGGTTGATAAAGAGATAGTATACTCGTAACTAGTATGTATGTATAAAGAAAGAAAAAAAAACCACGGTTAGGTGGTATATACAATTATGGACGGGCTGCCGAGTGCCGACACAGAGGTAGCCACAGCCGTGAACTACCGCACTGTACTGTGTCTGCTGCTAATATATAGACTGGTTGATAAAGAGATAGTATACTCGTAACTAGTATGTATGTATAAAGAAAGAAAAAAAAACCACGGTTAGGTGGTATATACAATTATGGACGGGCTGCCGAGTGCCGACACAGAGGTAGCCACAGCCGTGAACTACCGCACTGTACTGTGTCTGCTGCTAATATATAGACTGGTTGATAAAGAGATAGTATACTCGTAACTAGTATGTATGTATAAAGAAAGAAAAAAAAACCACGGTTAGGTGGTATATACAATTATGGACGGGCTGCCGAGTGCCGACACAGAGGTAGCCACAGCCGTGAACTACCGCACTGTACTGTGTCTGCTGCTAATATATAGACTGGTTGATAAAGAGATAGTATACTCGTAACTAGTATGTATGTATAAAGAAAGAAAAAAAAACCACGGTTAGGTGGTATATACAATTATGGACGGGCTGCCGAGTGCCGACACAGAGGTAGCCACAGCCGTGAACTACCGCACTGTACTGTGTCTGCTGCTAATATATAGACTGGTTGATAAAGAGATAGTATACTCGTAACTAGTATGTATGTATAAAGAAAGAAAAAAAAACCACGGTTAGGTGGTATATACAATTATGGACGGGCTGCCGAGTGCCGACACAGAGGTAGCCACAGCCGTGAACTACCGCACTGTACTGTGTCTGCTGCTAATATATAGACTGGTTGATAAAGAGATAGTATACTCGTAACTAGTATGTATGTATAAAGAAAGAAAAAAAAACCACGGTTAGGTGGTATATACAATTATGGATGGGCTGCCGAGTGCCGACACAGAGGTAGCCACAGCCGTGAACTACCGCACTGTACTGTGTCTGCTGCTAATATAGACTGGTTGATAAAGAGATAGTATACTACTAATATTATATACTGGTGGTCAGGTCACTGGTCACTAGTCACACTGGCAGTGGCACTCCTGCAGCAAAAGTGTGCACTGTTTAATTTTAATATAATATTATGTACTCCTGGCTCCTGCTATAACCTATAACTGGCACTGCAGTAGTGCTCCCCAGTCTCCCCCACAATTATAAGCTGTGTGAGCTGAGCAGTCAGACAGATATATAATATATATATAGATGATGCAGCACACTGGCCTGAGCCTGAGCAGTGCACACAGATATGGTATGTGACTGACTGAGTCACTGTGTGTATCGCTTTTTTCAGGCAGAGAACGGATATATTAAATAAACTGCACTGTGTGTCTGGTGGTCACTCACTATATAATATATTATGTACTCCTGGCTCCTGCTATAACCTATAACTGGCACTGCAGTAGTGCTCCCCAGTCTCCCCCACAATTATAAGCTGTGTGAGCTGAGCAGTCAGACAGATATATAATATATATAGATGATGCAGCACACTGGCCTGAGCCTGAGCAGTGCACACAGATATGGTATGTGACTGAGTCACTGTGTGCTGTGTATCGCTTTTTTCAGGCAGAGAACGGATTATAAATAAAAGTGGTGGTCACTGGTCACTATCAGCAAAACTCTGCACTGTACACTACTGAGTACTCCTAATGCTCCCCAAAATTAGTAAATCAAGTGTCTCTCTAATCTATTCTAATTCTAAACGAAGAGGACGCCAGCCACGTCCTCTCCCTATCAATCTCAATGCACGTGTGAAAATGGCGGCGACGCGGGCTCCTTATATAGAATCCGAGTCTCGCGATAGAATCCGAGCCTCGCGAGAATCCGACAGCGTCATGATGACGTTCGGGCGCGCTCGGGTTAACCGAGCAAGGCGGGAAGATCCGAGTCGCTCGGACCCGTGAAAAAAAACATGAAGTTCTGGCGGGTTCGGATTCAGAGAAACCGAACCCGCTCATCTCTACAGGATTCACTTCTGTTTGTCCACATGTTTTATGATTGGAAGCCACAAGCACTGGTTATGTCGATTACATTGCCCATAAATCATTTGAATTTGTACTGGACCACCAACACGAGGCACCCCAGGGTGCCACGGCACACAGTTTGAGAACCACTGCCTTATTGCATTAATAGTAGTTTCCATTCTGCACAATGGGAACTGATTTTTCCACTTTAGTTCAATAACAGTCTTTTGCTGCCCTCATGTGGCCACATGTAAAATAACTTCTCTAATCCAAAGACAACAGTGAAGATAAATCTATCAAGTTTCTCATGACAAATGATAAAAGATTAACCACACACATCCCACTCATTTACAGAACTATGGACCTTATTCAGCAGCAGTTGCAGTTATGATAAATTAGCAAAACTGCAACTGCTTGCGATCGCATGCTGGGGACCACCAACGATGCCATCACAATTCAATTCACCCGAAAATTGCCAGTATGCGATCGCACATACGGAATAGGGCCCTAAATTGTACAACAGTAAAAGGAGTTAACTACTATTGATAGGCCTGGAACTTCTAAAGTAGACATCCCGGGTATTTTGCAGTATCCTCTCTTCAGCATTATGGAAAATACATTAGCATTTGCAAACCACAAATTGTTGGTTTGTAAATTGTTACATTAATTCTGTTAATTTCTATTATTTACAGTACATGGGGTTCTCTTTAACAACATACAACCATTACATACACAACTGTTTAGGTTTCAGTTTAAATTGAATTTTGATTCAATTATTTACTTCATTTGAATATTAAGCTTTTTCTAATCCCAATTGTGGTCACACGGAATTACATCAGAATTTGAATTCTATTAGACTGTAATCCTGTAGATGTCATATATTGTCACATCATATATGACCAAGTATCGATACACGTATTTGAAGCTACAGGGCTGAAATTCAATTATCCCCGAAAAGCCGTGAGGTTGGAGTGTCTGAGACATCTGCTTGGAGTAAGGGAATGAAACGCCCATGCTGTACACCATTTGGCATTTCCTGCAAGCAAAGGAAAAGGGTTCATCGCAACGTTGTCTTAGCCCTAGCACCTCCCCATAAACACAATCAGACAGTACAACAGGTATACACTTACAGTCCAGAGTTCAGTGATATCCATGCTTGAGCATGGATGGTTCAATCAAAATAACTGAGGTACTAATTACATCACCTGTGCTCAAGTATGGCCATCCTTAATACCTTGACTGTTAGTGAGCCTTTAGTATCATGGTTGGGAATCCTTGCCCGACACACTTGTGCACTTCAGTCCCTAGAAAAAGACGAAGTGCACTGCAAGTCTTAGTTTGCTGAGGAAAGGGCGAGGATGTAAGGAAAAGGGTGATTGTGGCCTTGTATACATGAGCCAGTGCCGTAACTAGACATTTTAGCGCTATGTGCAAGATAGGGCATCAGCGCCCTATCTGCCCCCTCTATGTAAAAAAGGAGCAGTGTGTGCCGTAGGCGCACGCAAAAAATATAGGGGCATGGCTTCATGGGGAAGGGGTGTGGCCACAAAATAATACCAATTCAGATTACATATTATAGTAGTCTCCATTCAAATTATGCCGCACAGTAGAGCCACTACACCAGGTACAGCCCCCTTACACATTACGGCGGACAGATTATCCTTTTTGCCCATTACGGCAGACAGCGTCCTATTTTACACATTACGGCGGACAGATTCCCCTTTTTACACATTACGGCGGACAGATTCCCCTTTTACACATTACGGCAGACAGCATCCCCTTTTTACACATTACGTCAGACAGCGTCCCCTTTTACACATTACGGTAGACAGCGTCCCCTTTTACACATTACGGCAGACAGCTTCCCCTTTTTACACATTACGGTAGACAGCTTCCCCTTTTTGCACATTGCGGCAGACAGCGTCCCATTTTTACACATTATGGCAGACTGCGTCCCCCTTTTTACACATTACGGCAGACAGCATCCCCTTTTTACGCATTACGACAGACAGCTTCCCCTTTTTACACATTACAACAGACTGCGTCCCCTTTTTACACATTACGGCAGTCTGTGTCCCCCTTTTTACACATTACGGCAGTCTGCGTCCCCTTTTTTACACATTACAGCAGACAGAGGCCCACTTTTTTTGAAATTCTTTATTTATACGTGGTTAAACATGGTATAGAAACATTACATAAACAAGAGGGACCGGAGGCCAACAGAGCCTACGTCCAGCATAAACCACAAATTTTCAGATAAACAACAGGGTTAGTCTAGAAGGACAGAGCAGTAACATTCCAATAAGGAGTTCAGGGGGGGAGGGGAGGAGGGAGGGGAAAAAAAGGGGGGGGGAACCACGGTATCATCTATGTTCAATGTATATCCTGGAAGAAGAATAGAAAAAAGGAAAAGGAGAAGAGAGTGAGAAGGAGGAAGAGATGGGGGAGAAAAACATAGGGGAAAAGCAGCGGGCAGTGCCCATGGGTCTGCGGAGTAAGCTAGGGGCAAGGGTGGGGGGGGGGGGCCTCTACGTTCAGCAGCGAGCCACGGGGCCCAGACCTGCTCAAAGATGTAGCCCCGGTCGTGGAGATAGTATGTGATTTTTTCCATTGAGGCAATGTGCCATATTTTGGTTTTAAGGGACTGGAGAGAGGGTGGTGAGGGGTTCTTCCTATTAAGAGCTATCAGCGACTTTGCCGCCGCCAGGATGTGTGAGGTCAGTTTCTGGGAAATTTATTGAGTAATTGAGGAGGGAGACATAGTAAAAAGATCCAAGGATCTTTCAGCACAGGAGAATCTAAAAGCGAATTGAGGAGGGAGTGGACTAGGTCCCAAAAGGGAGTGATGGATGGGCAGGTCCACCATATGTGGAGCATAGTGCCCCTGGCTCCGCAATTCCTCCAGCAATTAGGGGAAGAAAATGGAAAGAATTTATTAATTCGGTCAGAGGTGTAGTACCAGCGGTAGTAAACTTTGTAGGCTGTTTCTTTAAAGACAGTAGCGATGGAGGATTTAGCAATCCCCAGTCTCATATCCTCCCAGTCCCCACCATCCGGTGGGGGTCCAAGATCGCGTTCCAATGCGAGCTCGTGGGGCCGGTAGGGGGAAAGAGAGGCATCTAGTAATAAGGAGTAGAGTTGGGAGATTAAGCCTTTGGATAGATGGGAGTTGGTGCATAGGATTTCAAAGGGGGTGAGGGCACGGAGCACGGCGGAGGAGGGGAGAGAGGCTAGAAAGTGGCGTATTTGTAAAAATTGGAAGGGATTAAGTGGGTGTGAAGGGGTCTTTTGTTGAAGGTCAGGTAGGAACAGCCATTGGCTCCGATCGGCAAAATTGATCGGAAATTTGAAGCCCAACGTTATCCACAGACGGAACCTCATAGCGAGAGTCCAGGAGGAAACATAGGGTTCTGCCAGACAGGGGTCAAAGGCGAGGGAGTAGGGGTGAGACCTTTCTTCAGGGAGAGGGAGTCCCAAGTTTTAAGGTTAAATTTAATAGTGGGGAGAAGTTTAGAGGTTGGGGGGCGGGAGGTAGGGGTCAGACCCCATAAGGGGGTCAGGTCCGGGAGGCCGATGAAGGCCGCCTCAATATCCAGCCAAGATATAGATCCTGGAGGAGCATAGGAGGTGACAATATGGGATAAGTGGGAGGCAAGATAGTAAAGTGTGATGTCAGGTAGGCCCCTACCTCCCGCGGGGGTTGGCCTTTTCAGGGTATTGGCGGCGATGCGGGGGGGTCTGTGGTTCCAAATAAAACGTATAAGGGCTCGTTGGATAGTGGGAAGAAAGGAGGCCGGGACTGCTACTGGGAGGGTCTGGAAAAGGTAAAGCCATTTAGGGACTATGGTCATTTTGACCGCTATGATCCTGCCCAGCCATGAAATAAAGAGACTGTTCCAGGAAGCCAGGGCAGCGAGTGTGTATGTGAGAAGGGATGGGAAGTTTTCCCGGAAGAGAGAATCATAGCGAGAGGTCAGGTTAATCCCCAAGTATTTAATCTTTATGGGCTGCCATTTAAAGTTAAAGGTGGCGCGGAGAGACTCAGCTTCCCAGTGGGGGACATGAAGCAGCATGGCCTCGGATTTGGAGCAGTTGATCTTATATCCTGATATAAGGCTATAAGATTGCAGGAGTGAGAATAAGTTTGGGAGTGAGATAAGGGGTTGGGTCAGGGAGAGTAAAATGTCATCAGCGAAGAGGGAGATCTTAGGGTCGGTGTGGCCTACTTGTATTCCGTGTATGTCCGGGTGGGCTCTGATTTGGGATGCGAGGGGTTCAATGATAAGGGCAAATATTAATGGTGAGAGGGGGCAACCTTGACGTGTACCATTCGATATGCTAAGTGGGGCTGACGGGATACCATTGATTAAGACCGTGGCAGAGGGAGCAGAGTATAGTGCCAGGACGCCAGTGAGGAAGCCACCAGACAAGCCATAGGCCTCCAGAGCGGCTTTCAGAAAACTCCAGAAGATCCGGTCAAATACCTTTTCAGCGTCTAAAGAGAGCATGATGGTGGGGGATCTCCTGGAGTTCGAGATGTGTATGAGATCGACAGCACGTCTGGTATTGTCTCTCGCCTGACGGCCCGGGACAAACCCTACCTGGTCGTAATGTACAAGAGAGGGGAGGTAGGGGTTAAGACGGTTGGCCAGAATCTTGGCGAAGATTTTCAGATCCAGATTCAAGAGAGATATAGGGCGGTAGCTAGCGCAGTTAAGGGTATCTTTGCCTTCTTTAGGGATTACTACAATTCTGGCCTCCAACATCTCAGGGGGGAAGGAGTCGCCATGGACAATCCCATTGAACAGAGACTGCAGGTGGGGGGCAAGAAGAGCAGAGAATTTTTTATAATAAAGGGCTGTAAACCCGTCCGGGCCCGGAGATTTACCAGTTTTTTGGATAAGTATAGTCTGAGCAATTTCTTCCACCGAGATCTCACTGTTAAGATGGTCCATGGCGTCCTGGGGCAATCTGGGTAGGTTAGAAGCTGTAAGGAAGTGTGAGACTAGATCAGAGTGGGGCCGAGGGGAGGAACCAGGTGTGGGGGGCGGGAGGTTGTATAGGTCCGCATAGTAGGAATGGAAGGCAGCTCTAATGGCTACGGGGTCTTGGACGAGTTGGTTGAGGGAGTTTCTGATAGAGACAATGTTAGTTTTGGCTCTCGTGGAACGGAGTCGTGCCGCCAGGATCTTGTCCGCCTTGTCTCCCTTCTCATAAAAGGACTGGCGGAGCCATTTAAGGCACCTGGCCACCCGGGCAGAGAGAAGGAGATCAAGTTCCGCCTGAACAGTACGAAGTTCGGACAAGACAGCTGGGTCGGAGGACGCCTTATGCTGGGTTTCAAGTGCGTGGAGTTTAATAGAGTGTTTGTTAAAGTGGGCGAGAGATTGTTTTTTGGTTTTGGAAGCCAGGCTGATAACACGACCACGAAGTACTGCCTTGTGTGCCAGCCAAAGAGTGGACCTAGAAATATCAGGGGTATCATTCAGGGAAAAGTAGTCGGAGATCGTATCCCGAAGGTGGGAACACATCTCCGGGTTGTGGAGGAGAGAGTCGTTAAGGCGCCATGTCATGGGGCGAGGGCGTGAGGCCAGACCTAAAAGGTCACAGGAGATGGGGGCATGATCGGACCAAATTAGCGGGTGTATGTGGGCTTCACGGAGGTTTAAGGCGAGGTCATGGCTGAGCAGGATCATGTCAATGCGGGAGTAGGAATTATGGAGGGCAGAGTAAAAGGTATAGTCACGGACGGAGGAGTCTTTTATCCTCCAGGAGTCATAGAGAAGCTGGGAACGAATGAGACTGAGGAGGGATCTGGAGCGGAGGGAGTCCGAGGAGGAGGCAGTAGAGGGAGGAGGGGAGCGGTCTATTTGGGGGTTTAGAACGGAGTTAAAGTCCCCAGCAAGTATGAGGTCACCTTGTTGGACTCGGGTGAGGAGGTTATCTAGTTTTGTAAAAAATCGTTCCTGACGTTGGTTAGGGGCATAAACATTGGCTAGTGTACAGATCTTGTTATTCAATTTCCCCACCAAGACTAGAAACCGGCCGTCTTTGTCAGCGTATGAGTTTAGAAGTTCAAAGGTGAGATGGCGGGCAAATAAGATCGCAACCCCTCGTTTCTTGGCCGAATGGTCGCAGGCATGGAAGGAATCTGGGTATTGCAACGTAGGGTGGGTGTCATGTAGGAAATGAGTCTCCTGTAGGAAGACCAGGTCACCTTTATGGAGTTTAAGGGAGGCAAAAAGCTTGCCTCTCTTTTGGGGGCTGTTCAAGCCCTTCACATTAAAAGATAGCACCCGGAGACCCATGGGCAAGCAGCGAAGAGACAGGCAAAGTAGAGAGAGTGGAGAGCACTGAGAGCCAAGGAAGGAGGGGGGAAGAAAGAGAAGAAGGATATAGAGCGCGGGAGAGTGTGGTCATGAGGAGAGAGGGAAAAAAAGGAGACCGGGAGGGGAGGGGGAGTAGTTGGTCATCCGGCAGTATGGGCCAGGACCCGTGGTGCTGACAGGGGAGAGGGAGACTAGGTGTCAGGAGGGCACCTAGGTCAGCAAGAGGGCTCGAAGCCCTAAGGGAGGCGCGGCATGGGGTCCGGACAGCGGACCACAAATCACTCAGCAAAAAAAAGAAAAAGAAAAAGAAAAGAAAAGAAATATAAGGCAGGCGGGCCTCCCCTGGGAGGGCCTGAGGGAAAAAACTGGAGAGAGGACTGATAGAAATAAGAATAGGTGGAGCGCCAACTCCAAAAGGAAGGGAGAGGGGGGGGGGGGGGTAGTTCGGAAACAAAAGGTCCAGTCTCGGTAAGATAACATTTTAACAGCATAACTTTTCAGCAGGAAATAACGACAAAAGGGTCATGAGGTATCTAAGGGGTCGGGAATTCAGGATACGAGGGGCCTGAAATAGAGCATCTCCCGGGATAGGGGAGTGCGACCAGGAGGGGTCGACCCGATTGGGCAGAGCAAACATGGGGTTAAAGAACTGAGAGTATATCAGGGAACAGGGGGTAGAGCCTGGGAGGTCGTCGAGGCTGGGACCACGAACCACTCGGATCGAGGAGGCTGAGGTGGAGCCTGCTGTGTCCGTGGCGGCAGGTCTTGAGACTGGATATGCTGTTTATCGGTGTGGATGCCCAGCTTGGAGAGCAGCTTCTGAGCCTCGGGTAAATCCCTGGCCGTGAGGAGCTTCCCCTGGTGCCATACCAAGATATGGAAGGGGAAGCCCCAGCGGTATTTGACATTATGGCGGGAAAGCAGGGAGGTAATGGGCTTGAAATCCCTACGTTTGGCCAGAGTGAGTGGGGATAAGTCTTGGAAGATCTGGAGAGGGGTGTTCTGGAAAGTCACAGAGCCCAGTCGTCGGGCCTCTCTCATGACAGCCTCCTTTGCAGTAAAGTAGTGCAGACGGAGGATGACATCTCTTGGTTGGGAGGAATCCTGGGAGCGAGGTCGCAGGGCTCGATGCACTCGGTCCAGGAGCAGATGTTCTTCAGGGGTATCAGGTGATAGGTGGGCGAAGAGGCGCTTGAGGTAGAGGTCAAGGTGGGCCGTCTCGACCTCCTCGGGGATACCCCGGATCCTCAGGTTGTTTCTCCTTGCCCTATTGTCCTGGTCCTCATGCTCCTCCCGCAGGTGGGCGACATCTTGGCGGAGTTGATGGAAGTCGGTCTCGACCGTTTGTTGAAACGACACCACCTCTTCCATTCGTCGTTCAAGTTGGTCGGTTCTGGAGCCGATGTCGGCAATATCGGATTTCAAGGAGTGGAGAGCTTGGACTGAGGTTTTGACGTCCCGCATCTCCTTAAGGAGGGAGAGGAAGTCCCTGCGGGTGAGGGGCGTGAGATCGTCATCCTCAACTTTGGAGTCGGAGGGACTATGGGTGGGCGCAGCAGCATCAGGTCTGCGCTTGGCCGGGGCGTTTTTCCTAGTAAGGAATGGTATGAGGTCCGACCCCTGCGACTTTTGCCACCTTTGGGCATCGTTAACTTATGGAAAGGAGGGTGGTCAGGAGGGTGGGGAGTAGAGGTGGTGCTCCAGCAGCGTAGCTCAGGGCCAGGGGAGGTAAGGCCAGAGCCCTAGAGAGGCATCACGGTGCGGTCAGCTCCACAGGGGAGAAGACGGGGCGGGTCCAGGGAGCCCCAGGAGAGCGGTAGGCCCACGTCGTCCTTGTGAGGAGCCACACAGTCAGGGGTGGTGTGGAGTGGGGTTCCGTGGAGGGCCTCTCTCGTCGATGGGCCCCGGAGACTAGCCCCGGGCACGGACCAGCCAGTGACCAGGGCTGTGCCGGTGAGAGCAAGCGGGGGGAGGGGGGCCCACGGCTAGTAGCGGCAGTGGTCTCCTGGGGACATGTGAGGTAGGCTCCGGATGCCCGCAGCAGGGGGGAGCACTGCTTGGATGGATCGGTGTAGGCGGGTCAGGAGGCCTGCAAGATGGCCTCTATCAGCTTTGTAGAAGTGGAGCTGGAGCTGGGTGGTATGCTGGGGTCCTGCAAGAGGATCCCCGCCGTCTGGGAGCGTCAGGAGGGCTAGCGCCACCAGCAGGTGAGTAGGGAGAAAGGAGGGGTCCGTCAGGCGGCCACCGGAGCCCCCTGTGGGGGTAGGCCGGGTCCGGAACTCTCGGCCGGGCCGGGGCCAAAATCGAGGTCCCGGCTTCAGGGCCGGGGAGAAGGCCGCAATCCCCGGGTGCCGCCGGAAGCCTTCCGAGCGTGCAGGCTCGGGTCTTCAGGACAGGGGCAGGGGGCGCAGCGGGACACACCTACCAGGGGGGTCGCCGCCGACCGCCGCCGATCCCAGGCCTCCTCGTCAGCTTCCCGGCTCCTGGCGTCCCTTCACGAGACGGCCGCCGCCCGCAGCACGATCCTCCGGCCACGTCCACCGGCCGGCTCCGGGTCCCAGGTAGCAGGAGTAGATATAGGTGGGAGCAGGCAGGGTGGCTCCCAGCGGCGACGCGGCTCCGTTCCGCCGCTCCGGCCCGGCTCCAAACTCGAGCCCCCGGCTTCAAGGGTGGGGGAAGGCCGCAGTCCGCAGGAGTGCTTAAAAGCACTCCCCGACTCCGCGGGTCCCACACAGCAGCTGGAGACACACACTTAAAGTCTCAGTCAGGAGTCTGGGGTGGCCCAGTGCAGATCTGGGGAGGGAAAAGTTAGATAAAGGGCCTGAGTATATAGGAGCTGGGGAGAGCACGTCCACTCTCCAAGACGACCAGGCCACGCCCCCCCCAGAGGCCCACTTTTACACGTTAGACCATAGGTCTGCAAACTCGGTCCTCATTACCCCACACAGTGCATGTTTTGCAGGTTTCCTCACAGAATCACAAGTGAAATAATTAACTCCACCTGCGGACCTTTTAAAATGTGTCTGTGAGTAATGAATACACCTGTGCACCTGCTGGGTTACCTGCAAAACATGCACTGTGTGGGGTAATGAGGACCAAGTTTGCAGACCTATGCATTAGACAGCGTCCCCTTTTTTACACATTACGGCAGACTGCGTCCCCTTTTTACACATTACGGCAGATAGTCCCCCTTTTTACACATTACGGCAGACAGCGTCCCCCTTTTTACGCATTACGGCAGACAGTGTCCCCTTTTTACACATTACGGCAGGCAGCGTCCCCTTTTTACACATTATGGCAGGCAGCGTCCCCTTTTTACACATTACGGCAGACTGCGTCCCACTTTTTACACATTACGGCAGTCAGAGTCCCCCTTTTACGCATTAGGTAGAAAGACAGATAGATAGATAGATAGATAGATAGATAGATAGATAGATAGATAGATAGATAGATAGAATAGATGATATTTACCATCTCTCCGCTGGCTCAGGCAGTCAGGCTCCTCGCTGCTGGCAGCTCCGGGGGCAGGGGAGAAGGAGGAGGAGGGAGGGGGAGAAGGGAGGGGGAGGAGGGAGTTGCAGCAGCGCAGTGTAATTGCTGGCGGCGCCACATGCAGCTGTCCCTCTCCTTCCGCATTGGCTGGCTGCCGCCGCTGTGAATGCTGGATTGAGGGAACTACATTACTCTCTGCAGAGCTACATTACTCTCAGGAGGGGTAACTGTAATATGCCCTAAAAGAAATGCTGACTGTAAATCTGCTCTAATCTTTACTGGAGTGCTGGTCTCATGTACTATACCACCACGGCTTAGGTACTGCTACTGCTACGTAACGGACTATTTTTGAAAATGTGTGCAAATTCTACAGTGTGTGTATACACACAAACACAATATTATATGTATATATATATATATATATATATATATATACATACTGTACACACACACACACACACACACACACACACACACACACACACACACACACACACACACACACACACATGGTCACATGGTAGTGTATGGCTAACTTTAAAAATAGGGCCTGCTGTCACATTTCCGAACACTAAAGGGGTGTTTTTTAAATGGCTTCACATAAGCACATTAGCAGAAGTGAATGTGTATTAGATAAGTGGATTCAGTTTATTGTAGGAAAATGAGTCTTCCTCTATTGTTTAATAAATAAACATACTGTAAGTCTGCATGAACAATAGACTTTTGATTGAAAGAGGGGGATGTTATGTAATAATAGTCAACAATTGACATGGGTACTATGCTTGCAGCACTGCAGTGCCATCTTGTGGCCAGTGGGGAAACTGCAGCAAAAACTGAGAATTATTTAACAGGCCAAGTTTAATATATATATATATTTATGAGTGTGTATTATGTGGATTACATTAGTAGAAGTGAATGTGTATTAGAAAAGTGGATTGAGTCTATTGGAGGAAAAGGAGACTTCCTCTATTGTTTAAGACAGGGGTAGCCAACCCTGGTCCTCAAGAGCTACCAACAGTGCACGTTTTCCAGGTTTCCTCACAGAGTCCACCTGTGGATCTTTTAAAATGTGACAGTTAGTAATAACTGCACATGTGCACCTGCCAGGTGAGCTGGAAAACGTGAACTGTTGGTAGTTCTTGAGGACCAGGGTTGGCTACCACTGGTTTAAGAAATACAGCATGAACAATAGATTGAGAGAGGGGGATGTTATGTAAAAATAGTCTGCAATTGAGAAGGGCGCTCCGCTTGCAGCACTGCATTGCCATCTTGTGGCCAGTGGGGAAACTGCAGCAGGGTACCAAACTGAGTATCCTTTAACACAGGCATGTCCAAACTGCGGCCCTCCAGCTATTGAGAAACTACACATCCCAGCATACCCTGACACAGCTTTAGCATTTTCTGACAGCAAAAATGTGTCAGGGCATGCTGGGATATATAGTTTCTCAACAGCTGGAGGGCCGCAGTTTGGACATCCTGCTTTAACAGGACAATTTTGTAAAAAAAAAAAAAATATATATATATATATATATATATATATAGATATATATCTATCTATATATCTGCTGGAAATCCTGCACTCTCATCCACAATATGGATAGTCCTTTAGTGATGGGTGCTCCCAATGGGCCGGGTGGGTCCACAAATATACCGCAAAAGTTCCAACGATTTGGAGGTGCACTCTCACAAAGACAACTCTTGTATCAGCTTCTCATTTAGATCACCATTATTTTATTGTCGACGTTTCGGTCTGGTCACAGGCCTTTATCAAGGCAGGTGATGTAATATGTCACATATTCAATGCTTTTGACAAATAAGATAAATCTGCAAATAGACAGTAATGACAAAGCGGGGACACACGAACCCTGCATCATCATGCGTTCCAATGCCAGCCGGCGGGGACACGCCCAGCGGCGCGCAGTCATAGACTGTCTTACTAGTGACACTGTGGGTAAACAAGTGTTCTGGTCTGTATCACCTCACGGGAATGCTGTGCTCTGCGTGCCTCCTCACATAGAGGTGGAACGCTCTAGCACAGCTCCACAATTCCCTTTTAACTAACTCTTGGTTAGATGTACTAATCAATCATCTACCTCACTCCAATACATTCTGCATCTGTGACTGCAGAAAAGCTATCAACACATAATGCTAATCGGGAATTTAGGAAAGACATTAAAATACTTAAGATATGTGTTGATACTGGGTCAACCTATAATCAGGCGTCCCTATCCTTAGCATGGGCATCAAACACTATAACTCTAAATTCCACGGTAGGAATTATATCCTTTTCAATTTATGGACTTTTAAACATGATCCGTGCTGTGAGAAAGGTCCCGAAGGGGGCGGTGAGACAATCACAAGGAAGGTCAAAACATAAAAACATAATACATCAAACATGCAAACACTAAACATATAAATTAAAAAACACATGCCAGTGCATGTGAAATCTACAGGTACAGGGTAAGCCATCATTCCTTATATTAGTAGGTGGTCCATACTCCTACCCTATTTATCTTCAAGACAATAAGAGTTCATTTCCTGAAGTATCAATGAGTTCAACCCATCACAAAAATATGTTTAATGAATTGGCCTCGTTGAGGCCCCTGGGTGCTACCGTATCCAATGCATGGATCCAATAACACTCTCGCTGTCGAAGGGCTAGAGTGCAATCCCCTCCAGTTGGACTTGGAGGAATCCAACCGATAAGCTTGCACTTCAAACTTGCCACTTGATGCCTGGCTTCCAAAAAATGGCGTGCTACCGGCTTATCTGTCTGACCCGTGAGTATCGCCGTATGGATGGATGACCTGTGATTGGTGAGTCCGACATAGTACAAACCACACGGGCATTTTAATATATATATATATATATATATATATATAACGAAATCAAGGCGGCAATGCAAGTGGTATTTGAGTCTAATCACCTTTCCCGTATGGGGATGGGTAAACGTGGGTCCCACAATCATGGACCTACACGTGGTACAACCCCCACACGAGAAGCACCCCAGCTTGGCCTGCATCAAGGAGGTCCAGGGGTTTTTTCCTTTTGCTTCCTCAGGGAACATTCAAGGTCTCATAAGAATTTGTTTTAAATTGGCCCCTCTCCTATACGCCATCATCAGTGCTCCCATCCGTCCAAAAGGCAGACTATCATCTGTTTGGAGGATGGGCCAGTGGCGGTGTAATGCCTTTCTCATCTGTGCTGAACTTCCATCGAACTGTGTGGGAAAAACCAGACGTTCCTGAGATTGTTTTTTGGGTCTTGTGCCCATAAAGATCTGTTCAGCTTTTTGTAAACAACCACGTAGCTGTTGTTTATTAGAGTAACCTCTCTCTCTGAATCGTATAGTGATCTCGTCACATTGTTCACTTCTGCGTGCTGTTTCTGAATTCAATCTCATTACCCTAAGGTATTGTGAAATAGGAAGACTGTCCTTTAAAGCAGGCGGATGATGACTAGTGGCCTGTAACAACTGATTACGATCAGTGGGTTTACGGAAAAGTGTGGTAGTCAACCGTGTCCCTGTGTTGATAAGAGTGACATCCAAAAAATTTATTTATTTATATGAACAAGAGGCAGTAAACCAAATGGGGCTGGCAAGTGAATTTAATTTACTAACCATTTGTTCAAATGCAACTTGTGTGCCTCTCCATAATAAGAAAATATCGTCAATAAATCTGCGAAAAAAGACAATATTCTGGCCATATCGGGGAAAAATGTGAGCAGCTTCATACCATGCCATAAATAAATTGGCATATGCCGGGGCCAAATTGGACCCCATTGCCGTACCTGAGTTCTGCATATAGAAATCCTTCTTGTATAGAAAGTGATTATTAGTAAGTACTAACTCGACTAGTTCCAACAAAAATTCAGAGGGATAACCAACACAGGGAGTTCTCTCGAATGCTTGTCTTAATACTTCCACTCCTACCGAGTGGGGTATCATTGTGTAAAGTGAGCAGACATCAAGGGTCACCAGCAAAATTCCACTGGTATCCTTAATGTCCGACACACATTGCAAAAAGTCTCTGGTGTCTTTCTTTGTGATTGTCTCACCGGCCCCTTCAGGACCTTTCTCACAGCATGGATCATGTTTAAAAGTCCATAAATTGAAAAGGATATAATTCCTACCGTGGAATTTAGAGTTATAGTGTTTGACGCCCATGCTAAGGATAGGGACGCCTGATTATAGGTTGACCCAGTATCAACACATATCTTAAGTATTTTAATGTCTTTCCTAAATTCCCGATTAGTATTATGTGTTAATAGCTTTTCTGCAGTCACAGATGCAGAATGTATTGGAGTGAGGTAGATGATTGATTAGTACATCTAACCAAGAGTTAGTTGAAAGGGAATTGTGGAGCTGTGCTAGAGCGTTCCACCTCTATGTGAGTAGGCACGCAGAGCGCAGCATTCCCGTGAGGTGATACAGACCAGAACACTTGTTTACCCACAGTGTCACTAGTAAGATAGTCTATGACTGCGCGCCGCTGGGCGTGTCCCCGCCGGCTGGCATTGGAACGCATGATGATGCAGGGTTCGTGCGTCCCCGCTGATGAGCGGTGGAACGCATAGTGACGCACTTCCGGGAGTTGACACACCCAGAAGTGAGATGAATTGAAAGGCGCTTGGTGTGCAGCGCCGTCCTGGTGGGCGCATTGTCTGTGCTCGACTTGCGGCGACTGCAGTGGCTTGTTTGGGGGATCTGTGGTTTGGTCTCTCGCGTGGGGGATTGTTGGAGGGAGTTGTTTTGGAGTTCGCTTCATTGGTGATAGTTACTTCCGGTAACCGAGGGTACTTCCGGTCCGGGAAGCTTAAATAGAGTTCACTGACAGTGAGCCAGCATGCAGCAGTGCGTGCCAGCGGCTCCTGTCAGATGTAAGTACTTACATACTTTGTTTTGCCTGAGTGATGTTGCCATGACCATGAATATGATATTAGATACTGAAACTATTGTTGTTTGGATAGATTGCCATTCGCAGCTGGACGGCTATAGGCGTCAGCCTTGTTACTGAAGCTGCTGCATCCATACATCTAGGCCACCTGAGCCAGGTATTTGAATTTACTCGGTTAAATATGGTCAGATAGGCATTGTTTGTAAACCACACATGGATTTATGGCTATATGTATTGATTCTTTTTTGACAGTATGGATTTTTTTCAAGTATGATTTTAAAGTCATGTGACCCTGTAACCCTTGCGAGAGCTTGTGGACAACAGCAGGTCCTCAAGGTATTTGTGAACTCACTTCATCCGTACACATGATTGAATGTTTTTTTCACCTTAAGGTGGATATTGGTGGTGGATCTGTGTTTGTGAATTGGCCCTGATAGGGGCCGGTGAGGCTAATTGTTTGTAATTGTCATTACTGTCTATTTGCAGATTTATCTTATTTGTCAAAAGCATTGAATATGTGACATATTACATCACCTGTCTTGATAAAGGCCTGTGACCAGACCGAAACGTCAACAATAAAATAATGGTGATCTCAATGAGAAGCTGAAACAAGAGTTGTCTTTGTGAGAGTGCACCTCCAAATCTTTGGAACTTTTGCGGTATCTATCTATATAGATATATCTATATAGATATATATAGATAGGATTGTGTTTATCCGGCACTCTGGATGATAAACTTGATTGTGCCCGGGTGCCCTCCTATTTGTGCATACAGTCAAGGAAATCCCTCCAGCAAACCGATACATTACCGGGTGGAAGAAAAGCAGGCGGCACTCCAAGGTCTTTCAAACTAAACTTTGTATTAAAGATTTACAGCATAATGCAGTGGCAACGTTTCAAGACCATGCTGGTCTTTTCGTCAGGCTGTGCATTTAGAAAACGAAAACAATTGTATTTGTTTTCGTTTTCTAAATGCACAGCCTGACGAAAAGACCAGCATGGTCTTGAAACGTTGCCACTGCATTATGCTGTAAATCTTTAATACAAAGTTTAGTTTGAAAGACCTTGGAGTGCCGCCTGCTTTTCTTCCACCCGGTAATGTATCGGTTTGCTGGAGGGATTTCCTTGGATATATATAGATAGATAGATATAGATCAGGGCCGGCTCCAGGCATGTTCCAATAGAGCGGCCGAACAGGGCTCCGCACTTTATGGGCGCCGCTAGCTCTGGCCGCCATATTGGAGCCTGGAGCTGTCCCTACAGCACTGCACTATCTGTCTCCCCCGCCCCCGCTAACCGGCGCCGGCCCGTGAGCCAACCAGAGCTCGCGGCCCGGCAGCTGAGGCTGATTGGCTGCCGGACCGCAAGCTTTGATTGGCTAGCGGGCCGGCGCCTAGTTGAAGTGGCCTCCGGAGATTGAGGGCTAGGAGAGGCGCACGCTGCGCTCTCCTCCCGCCCTCAGCTACAAAGCACTGTGGACATGTCTGGCACTGGGGGCATGGAACATGTGTATCTGGCATTGGGGGCATGGGACATGTGTATCTGGTACTGGGGGGCATGGGACATGTGTATCTGGCATTGGGGGCATGTATCTGGCATTGGGGGCATATCTGGCACTGTGGGTACAAGAGTATCTGCCATTAGGGGCATATCAGGCACTGTGTGGGGCATATATGTATCTGGCACTGTGTGGGGCATTTATGTATCTGGCACTGTGTGGGGCATTTATGTATCTGGCACTGTGTGGGCATTTATGTATCTGTCACTGTGGGGGCATTTATGTATCTGTCACTGTGGGGGCATTTATGTATCTGACACTGGGGGCATTTATGTATCTGGCACTGTGGGGGCATTTATGTATCTGGCAATGTGTGGGCATTTATGAATCTGGCAATGTGTGGGCATTTATGAATCTGGCACTGTGGGGGCATTTATGTATCTGACACTGTGTGGGCATTTATGTATCTGGCACTGTGGGGGCATATCTGCACTGTGGGGGCATTTATGTATCTGGCACTGTGGAGGCATATCTGCACTGTGGGGGCATTTATGTATCTGGCACTGTGGAGGCATATCTGCACTGTGGGGGCATTTATGTATCTGACACTGGGGGCATTTATGTATCTGGCACTGTGGGGGCATTTATGTATCTGGCAATGTGTGGGCATTTATGTATCTGGCACTGTGGGGGCATTTATGTATCTGACACTGTGGGGGCATATCTGGCACTGTGGGGGCATTTATGTATCTGACACTGTGGGGGCATTTATGTATCTGGCACTGTGGGGGCATATCTGGCACTGTGGGGGCATTTATGTATCTGGCACTGTGGGGGCATATCTGCACTGTGGAGTGATAAAGCTAAATATTTATCTTATAACATTCACTATATATGGGTAAGAGACTCAGTACGCAATTGGCGTATGGGGTACCGTAAGGGTACGCACTTAGCGTAACAGACGCTTAGCCGTTGTCGAGACGCACATGCGGCACGCTCGCTCACAGCTTAACGCTTGGTGTCGAGCACGCTATAGGCGGCCGACTACCGTAATGCTACGCTACCAGCGTAGCGGACGCTCGTGACCACGAGGGGAACACAAGCGGCGCAGACGCTCACGGGATGACACTCAGTAAACCTTGTATGCAACTCAATAAAGGCTGACCCTATACTGTAAACCTTGGTTTTGTAATGTGAGCACAATGCAATGCTAATTAACCTCTATTGTATGAAAGCCTCTTGAGCGATTGAGACGCTCTGAATACTCTCAGCAATGTAATAAACACACAATACCTTGCTAAGGTTCCAAAACCTTTACTAACAATATCTAGCTATGTATACACTACATACAGTACACTACAAAGGACCCTACCATCTCATTGTTCATTGGACACAGGAATCTGTCTTCATATTACAACAAAAGGTCATAGGTTTGTTTGAACAGGTGGGCTGTGACTATTTCAGACTGCTCAGGTGGGAGGGAAACACAGGATTTCCAACACATGGACAATGAATAAATGTCCAGAAACTACTTATAGACATAACTATATGCAGGAGCGATTAATCTTTACCTAACCAGCACCGGATTGTTTCTAATAAAATGTTCTTTAGTTAGGTACCAAACACCACTGCTCAAATCCTATCTGACCCTTCGTATCATGCAAAGAGGAATTCCTCTGTCCAGGGACCAGTCACAATAAACAAACTTTCAGTTATTATTAAGGGGAACATTATCTATAAAACGTACTATTTGGATTTACTATGTAACGATTGAGTCGCCCGCTAGACGCACACAAACTCTACCGTAAATGCACATACCATGCGCTCGAGCGCATGGCCGAGGAGGCGCCGTCACGCAACTGCGAATATGCGCACGCACGGGAGAGAATGTGTACGTGCAGCGGCACGCGCATGGGGTGAATATATGGCAACGTGTAGCATGATATTTTTCCGACTTTGACAGTCCACCCTTTGGCAGTCATCAATAACTGCCACTTCCTAAAACAGTTCAAACAAAAGAAAAAATATATGTCATCATGTAAATACCATTTTATGATTGGGAAAAGGGAGGAGAGGAGAAGGTGGGAAAAATGTATGACCTAGTGAGATAGTAGAAGCATGTGTGTATGAATCCACGTTTGAGGGGTCATGTATCATTGTGCCGTATGTGTTTTAAATCAAGTTTCGAGGTATTGCAAAGTATACATTTGAATCCTTCTTATCCCGTATTACGGGTCTGTGGATGGGGTGTCAAACTTTACCGAGCTCTTTTCGGCTTTTGGTTGCAACAAATGGGGAGCACATTTAGTTGATGATACATGAATGGGGGGATATGTGAGTGTTGATATCTGTATCTATATTCCCTATCGACTATGTGTGTCATTACCTGGAGGTTGTAGAGGTGAAGATAAGAAGCAATTATTATAAATGCAGTCGTAAACTATGTGAGTTTAATATGCATTCGCTGATTGAGGTCTTGTCTGAAGTCTTGTCTTGATGTACATGTTGTCTGATGTCTCTCGGTGCTTTTGCTATAAATAACGAGCAAAAGTTGTTCCATTGTCCATAAAGTTACAGTCTCTAAAGTATTGGGCTATCGTAAAAGTTAAAGTCACTAGGGAAATTGGGGGCTTGTAGCATAGTTTATCAATGGTCTGTATAAAAGAGGTTGTCAAATTCTTCTTCCAAACGGATGTCTTTGTACCTTGGAGGAAAACAAAGGAGAAACGGGTGAAAGAAACGGACCGTGGAATCACATTTTCATCACAACATTGTCTCTATCGTTGGGTCATAAAACAAATTAGTTGTTGTTATTACAGTGTCCTCGCTCCTCAGACTCATCACTCTGGTACTACCTTTACACTTCGTTAAAGCCCGAACGCATCTAAATATCAGTCCAACCAATATGACGACTCCTAGAATACACAAAAGAAATTTCCCTATTTTCATAATAATACTTTGGGCCCATTTTCCTAAGCCCGAGAACCAATTTCGTGGGTTCAACCATGACACCCAACTGGTCAGCTCATTACCCACAGCAGCGAGTGTGAGATTGTGTTTCCTTCGAAACTCCCATTTTAATTGTAAAATGTCATCCATCTTTTGGTCTATGACCTCGGCTGGGTCCTCTGTGCTGTTTGTAATGTACGTGCAGCACTTTATTCCATATTGAGTTGCTAGGGTAACACAATACCCGCCTGTCACAGCTGTGAGGTAATTAAGAATCATCCTATGCTGAACCAGTTCTGTTTTGTAGGCTTGTAACTCTTTCCCAGTGTACCTGAATGAGTCGTCATACATTTCGGTGATATTGTCTAATAAATTTGCAAGCGCAGATATATATCTATAATTTATCACTCCTCTGGCGGTACGAGTGATATCTAACGCGAGTAGGAATTGAATCCCGGTGGATTCATGGATCAGATCAGAGGCTGGATGCTCTGTCCTCTCTATCAGGTGCCGTTTAACGACGTGCTCGTAATGAGTGTGAGTATAAGGAGCTTGGGCACTGCGGTGAATATCTTTCATTTTGATATGGGATACAGTCATTACTTCAGGCAGTACTTTTCCAATATAACACAATCCCTCTGAGTTTGGGGCAAGCCACTTATACGCCTTCCTCCCGCATATGAAATATGCATCATCGGGGAGAACATATGGGACGGAGTATGACATTACCATGTTACAAATTTTCCATGTGAAATCTCCTAACCCTAATTATCCCATCTGTTTAGTACACGTATATGTTTGTACGACATGTGCACAGTATCCTGGTGATACTTCTCCAACTCGCATGGTCCTACTTCCTAAAGTGTACCTATACCGGAAAAATCTTCCATGGTCGGCTATCTGGCGTATAAGTTCTGTGTCTATGGGCATTCTGTCGGCTCTGTATGAAAAGGTCATGGTTTGATTACTCCATGACACTTCCCAATTTCCCGGCTTTCGGGGATTGGAAATGTTAAAGCATACTAAGGACCTATCCACATGATATTGGTGGAGCTTCAAACTAGGAGGACTAGAGATATTAAACCTCTTGTCCACCGGCCTCCCACCACTTAGCTCAAGTACCTCTCCTACAGTTAAAGGGAATGGTACTAGTCCTGATTTGCTATGACCTTGAGGTACTTGAGAGCATACCCAACAGTCTGTCTGATTTAACACTTTACCCACTAATGAGTGATAGTCACTCAATGGATGCCGGTCCATGTGGATATTAAAACTGGACTGGCATTTCTTGATGCACCCATCCTCAACTATGTTATCACAATGCCTACAGACGCAGTTCTCTTCAGCTAACAATCCTTCACAATGTCTGTAAATAACATGGCTGCTAGATCGTTTTCTGGTACTCGCCTTTGCTTGGTGATTGTGTTTCTATTGGAAATTTACGCCTCCGTCTCTGTCATCAGAACCCATTCCAGATCCTTTCTCGACCTCCATGGTACTCTCACCGAAACAGACTGCTCTGGTCAACATCATGGTCAACAGGAAAATCCGGATCACAGTCTCTTGGGGCAAGTCCATCTTAGAGGAGTAAAAGGGAAAATTTGTAATGGGGATACAAAAAAATACTTTGAGGGGAAAGAAAAATGTTACGATGCTTTTGTCCTCTAGTCTTGTTGTTCTTCTTGCTCTGCTGTCATCTCAAAGGTGCTGTCTCTCAGTCTTCCAAACGAACACTCGGGTGATACAATATTCCTTCCAAATCTGCGATCTTTCTGTAAGGAGCAAAAAATCTTGCATTACCATTTGTCTAACTGATGTGTGACATACCGTCTTTAAAGCATGAGAACATGAGAGAGAAGAAAAAAAAACAAAAGAGAGAGAGAACAATTCATATATATGTTACATAAACAAAAACAAAAACATTATCAGATCTTCTGTTCACCATCAGGCTGTCACACCAACACATCCATTGGTATCTTTGCGCAGTCTCCTCCCCACCAGTATTTCCACACTCCACCCTTTTGTGCCTGGCCAGGACACACCGATGTCGGTAGGTCACACTGGGGTTAGGTAGACTTCTGCAAAGACCAAGTAGCTATGTGATGTTTGAGTTCTGCCGATGAACGTCAGAGATGGGGAAAAAGAAACATTTACAGATAAATTTACAACGTTTTACCCGGCCGTTCCTGTGTCTACAAGGAACTGACCTCCCAATATCATTAACTGTACCCTCAGGCTTACTATCAGTCCTAATGATCACCTTTCCTGACTACATATTACAGGTGCGGCCCAAACTTCTTCCTATATGATCCCTGATTACAATTTTGTGTATCATGACTCTGCTCATGTTCTTGTCTAGGGGGTCTGACTTTATGTGGGCTGTTACAGTTGCTGGCGTAATGCCCTTCCCTTTTACACAAATAACAAACCTTGGGCTTCCTCCAAGTGCCTGTGACCTGGGGTCTTGGTTGATTTGATGCCTCCTCAAACGCTTGGATGCTCATCACCATCAACCGCTTTCCCTGTACTTCCCTGATTCCTTGGATATCATGGTTATGTTGTTGTCTAGGGGGTTGATATGACTTCTGTCTACTTCTTGATCTACAGTCTCTTGCAAAATGTCCCTCTTTGTGACAATGGTAACAAACTACCACATTTGAATTTCTCACAGGGGTTTGGGTCTTAAGCTGGTGTGGCTTCGTTGTCAGGGCTTGTCTACTGATTGTCGTTTGCTTGCTGCCCTGTGACTCCAGATGTCTTTTGATGTTCCACTCGACAACGGCTGGGAAATATTTTCCTAACTGTCGGTTGATCTGCTTAATACATTCCTGAATGTGTTCCTCCGTTTGAGGTACTTCTGTGTCTAATTTACAATCAGTAATAAATTTTGCAGGGTCAACACTGGAGGGCAAACATGCCCTCAGCACTGTCCGCCAACCTTTGTTGGTGGGTTCTGTGGAGTTTCCTAGTTCTTTAATAAACCTCTGACATGCAACTAGATCTGTCCTAGGATCAGGGAATTCAGACATAATTGCTCTCAATTCCATCCGGGACCAGGGACGGCGCATTGCACTGTCCCTGACGGGAATGATTCCCTGAGCGTCAGTCTTCCCATTGGGGACTGTGATCACCCTGACAGGATTAAATTCAATTACATCATCTTGTGTTGGTTCTACAATATGAGGTACATTTGTTTGTGCGTGATATATAACACCGTACGTACCTGTGGACACGACCTCACCTGACCCTCCGTTAGGGGGTTTGATTACTGCCTTTACCAATTTGGTCGCGTCCACCTGGATGTCTTGTATGATGACTGCTGGAGAAGGTGCCGACATCGTGCTGGGCTCACTTTCTTGCTTGTAGTCCTGAGGGAAGTTTAACATGGAGTGCAACTTGCACGGGTTAACAGTTGTACATTTAACAGTTTTACTTTTATCATTGTTACATTTGTTACTTTTATCATTGTTGCATTTGTTACTTTTATTCTTATCATCATTAATACAGTTGCTAAGTGCATTTTTATCATACACCAGTGTGCCACTCTCTGTAACCACCTTCTCTCTTGTTGCCATATTTTTTCTTACCACAGTGAGAGTCAGCTGTGTAAGCTAATCCTCCTTGTCTCTCACCTTCCCGTTGCCATAACTGTAAACAATCATAATGTCTGATTCGTCTCTTTGCAGATTTAATGAGACCTATCCTTCTTCTTAGATTTTGCACTACCTCAGGGTTCAAACTGCCTACCCGGGGAGACTGTTCCCCATCATCCTCAGTCATTCGTTACCATTCTTTGACCTGTGTGTGTGATTTTTCACACATTATATACCATGCTGACCCTTTGGGCCAACAAATACCAACGTGAACCCTTGTTGGACGTCCCTTCTTTGAGCAACTGGCCCCCATCGTTTGCAGATATTGCTGTCTCAGCGAATTCTTACAAACAAACCAAGTTGCCCGCGGTAAGGCGACGGTGAAAGTTCAACTAGTGCCTTCACTCACTTTACGCCCCAATTGGCCAATACGAGTTCCAGCAATGTGCCCACCACTGGACGTACCCAATTCGCGGGATCTTTTTGTAACCTCTATTTACTGGGGCGTGTGGGAGTATGCTACCCTCCCCAGTAAGTATTGGTTGTTGGACATTTCCTGAGTGAACAGTGAAACTCCCTTAAAATAACAAAAACCTACACAAATCACGTTAGAATGTACAAATAGCGTTTATGATCCCACAGTAAATTTTAATGGGTATCAAGGTAACAAACTAATGCACACAATTACGTACGGTCCAGTCGCACTGCGCATAAGTAACTTAATATTTATACGCTGTACGACCAACGGAATCGGTTGTTTAGGCTGCGAAACCTTCAGCCGGAGCTCAACTTGTCTATATGGGTACTACGCAAACCCCCCCGGGCTGCGCTTAAACCTTCGCAGGCCTTTGTCTGCGGATACTACTTGCTCCTTTTACCTTATATAATGTTAACGCGGGCAAGCCAGTCCCACGCCACCAAGTGTCCACTCACCTGATGTGGTCTCCGACGGGATCCCGATTTCTGGGTTCACAAAAATAATACCTTTATTTACACACTCACTCCTGTTCATTCATATACACTCTAATCTTTCTGTACAGAAATTCCTTTCATACAGGCAGTAGTCCAATCCTAGAGGAGTTGCAACTAGAGAAGGATCTATTAGATTAAAATTTAGGACACTGAGATTGACTTGCGCTATTATCGCGTTGCCTCCATATCGCCTACTAAAATAATATTATCGTGTGATTTGTATCACTTGGGCATACCCAGACACTCCGTTGCGTAATATACGCTCCATGCGTCGGCCCTTGCGTCGCGTACGCTCGTTCTGCTCCTTGTTAGAGACACGTGTACGCAGGCCAGATATGTCCACAGTAACACAACTAACACGTTTATATCAATGTAAATGATCTTTAACTGTAATCATCTACCAAGCACCACACAGATCTTTCCTTGTATCTTTAGGCAAAGCCGTGTGCGTGTTTTACAATTTACCCCTTAACGTATTATTTTTACTTTTAACTACCAATAGCAACAAATCTTTCTCAGCACGTTATCAATTATAAATGGCAAACAGGAAAGTGAGATATGTGAAAATACACAAATGAAAATGCAATTCTAAATTAATCTAATAACATACATTGATGTAAGCACGCACATATTGATATTACATATATGTACTAATCACTATTACATATATGAGACCCTATTCAGTGCTTCTAATTTGCATATGAATGTGCGATTTCTTTCACTGCTGGGAGAGGAAAAACAAAACAAAACCCAGTTATACAGGTTAATTTGCACTTCAATGGCTATCCTACACCAAGCAGAGAATCCTAGAATAGAAAACAAAAAAACAAACAAAAAAAAAACAAAACTTTTTTTATCTGTGTATCGTTCTTAAATCAAATACTCATTCCACTATTAACTTATATTAATCCCCATCTGAACTATTTATAATTGATTTATGATATGGATTAGATAAATGCATTAAAAACTCATTAAATGATGATTTCTTTTTGACAATGGATGGCTGATTATTTCCTGAGTCGACTGAAAATCAGCCGCTTAGAAAAATTTTTTTTGACCATCCCAAAATGGCCGCTGCTCCTCCCCCTTCCACATCCATAAGGGTTACACAAAATGGAGGACAGACCATGCGGCTCCTTTTGTCACAAAGAAAATCATCGTGCCAGCCCCTGAAGTTATTTTTAAGCCTGGGTAAAAACTATCACGCTATGCAGAGCGATTAAAAATACTTTTAAACCTATTTAAACAGACAATAGCTTAATGTTCTTACCTTCTTCAGTTCCCGGATTCCACCAGCACTCCTACAACCAGAGCCGGATTAAGGGGGGGGGGTCCCGGGGATATGTACCCCGGGCCTCCCTTTCTAAAAGGGCCCCCTGTCACACCACAGATCGGATCTCTCTTCCGATCCGATCTGTGGTGCTGCGCTCTCGTCCGCACTGCAGCCGTACAGACAGGACAGCTGAGCGACGGCTCAGCTGTCCAATAATGTATGACTGAAGTAGTCTGCCCCAATGGCTGAGCGGCAGGCTGCTTCACTCGTACATGATTGGAGAGCTGAGCCGTCGCTCAGCTGTCTGTGCGGTTGGCAGGGACAGGAGCGCAGTGTGATCGTGCTGTGGCAGGTATGTGACACCCGCCCCCCTGCCCCTTACCCTCCCTTCCCCCCTCTTCCCCCCCTCCCCCCCTTCCCCCCTTCCCTTCTCTTCCCTTCCCTTCCCTACCCTTCTCTTCTCTTCTCTTGAATAGGGGCATACGCGCACGCAGGGGGGTTTCCGAGTACCTAGAACCCCCCCTGGCCGTCGATCCATCAGAACTGCCGCTATTTATTTATTTTTTCCACTAAGGAGGTCAGGCTGGCTGTACCCATAACGCAGCTGCGGCAGCTGCTTCCTAACATTGTCAGCGATCGGCTGGCCGCTGGCTGGCTGCCTGTAGGGGGAGCTGCAGCGGCAGCTCCTCTCAGTCACTTGTCAATTTGAGAGGGATTCAGGTGAGGTGGAGGGGAATCAGCTGAACAAGAGAGGCAGTAACTTACTGTCTCCGCCACTCCTACTGACTACAGCCAGGTTTGTGCCTCATTAATCGTTGGGACTTTGTGGAGGTGGGGTAGTGTATAATAAATTATGGTGGCAGGGTGAGGAATGTCATGTCCCGAATACCAAAGCATTTGTTAATGTGGATGTGTGTGTTGTATGTGTCTACTGTGTGTATGTGTATGCTATATTTGTGTATATACTATATATATCTATATATATGTTTGTATGTATGATGTGTGTCTGTGTATGCTACTGTATGTGTGTAAATGCTGTGTGTGTATATACTGAATGTATGTATGCTGTATGTATGTATGTATGTATGTATGTGTATGTATACAGTATATATGTGTGTGTGTGTATATATATATGTGTGTGTGTGTGTGTGTGTGTATAATCTCCATGCATAACACACACGTATGGAAACCCCCCTATGAAAATCCTGCGTTTGCCACTGAGGGGCCCCTCTGTCTTAAGTGCCCCGGGCCCCCCATGCTCTTAATCCGGCTCTGCCTACAATGTAGCAATGCAGACGCTTATCTAGTCAGCACTACTGTATCCCCAACCACCAACACGGATACCAAGGGATACTACCTTCCCCCTTTGCTGACAGATAAAGTCTGCTTGTGTTCGCTAGTGTGGATATGTGGAGGAAGGACGAGGCCCCAATTGATAAAGATAAATATTTATCTTATAACATTCACTATATATGGGTAAGAGACTCAGTATGCAATTGGCGTATGGGGTACCGTAAGGGTACGCACTTAGCGTAACAGACGCTTAGCCGTGGTCGAGACGCACATGCGGCACGCTCGCTCACAGCTTAACGCTTGGTGTCGAGCACGCTATAGGTGGCCGACTACCGTAATGCTATGCTACCAGCGTAGCGGACGCTCGTGACCACGAGGGGAACACGAGCGGCGCAGACGCTCACGGGATGACACTCAGTAAACCTTGTATGCAACTCAATGAAAGGCTGAGCCTATACTGTGAACCTTGGTTTTGTAATGTGAGCACAATGCAATGCTAATTAACCTCTATTGTATGAAAGCCTCTTGAGCGATTGAGACGCTCTGAATACTCTCAGCAATGTAATAAACACACAATACCTTGCTAAGGTTTCAAAACCTTTACTAACAATATCTAGCTATGTAAAAAGGGGAAAACAGTTAACAATTCATACACTACAAACTAACATCAATATCTAAGCAGAATAACTACACATATACAATATAACAGAGAGAGGGATATAGTATGGCAAATACAAACAGAGAATAAGTTGGTCACAGAGAGTACTTACACACTGGGAATGAATCGCAGGCACAATCTGGTTACCAGCTCCTGGTTAGTCAATGATGAAAACCGTTGTGGGGAGAGACCTGAGCTGCTCCAGGCTGGCTGTTTATATATACACTACATACAGTACACTACAAAGGACCCTACCATCTCATTGTTCATTGGACACAGGAATCTGTCTTCATATTACAACAAAAGGTCATAGGTTTGTTTGAACAGGTGGGCTGTGACTATTTCAGACTGCTCAGGTGGGAGGGAAACTCAGGATTTCCAACACATGGACAATGAATAAATGTCCAGAAACTACTTATAGACATAACTATACGCAGGAGCGATAAATCTTTACCTAACCAGCACCGGATTGTTTCTAATAAAATGTTCTTTAGTTAGGTACCAAACACCACTGCTCAAATCCTATCTGACCCTTCGTATCATGCAAAGAGGAATTCCTCTGTCCAGGGACCAGTCACAATAAACAAACTTTCAGTTATTATTAAGGGGAACATTATCTATAAAACATACTATTTGGATTTACTATGTAACGATTGAGTCGCCCGCTAGACGCACACAAACTCTACCGTAAATGCACATACCATGCGCTCGAGCGCATGGCCGAGGAGGCGCCGTCACGCAACTGCGAATATGCGCACGCACGGGAGAGAATGTGTACGTGCAGCGGCACGCGCATGGGGTGGATATATGGCAACGTGTAGCATGATATTTTTCCGACTTTGACAGGAGGCATTTATGTATCTGGCACTGTGGAGGCATATCTGCACTGTGGGGGCATTTATGTATCTGACACTGGGGGCATTTATGTATCTGGCACTGGGGGCATTTATGTATCTGGCAATGTGTGGGCATTTATGTATCTGGCACTGTGGGGGCATTTATGTATCTGACACTGTGGGGGCATATCTGGCACTGTGGGGGCATTTATGTTTCTGGCACTGTGTGGGCATATCTGCACTATGGGGGCATTTATGTATCTGGAACTGTGGGGACATATCTTGCACTGTTTGGCCATTTATGTAGCTGGCACTGCTGGGGGGTATGTCACGTGTAGCTGGCACTGCTGGGGGGCATGTCACGTGTAGCTGGCACTGCTGGGGGGCATGTCACATGCAGCTGGCACTGCTGGGGGGCATGTCACGTGTAGCTGGCACTGCTGGGGGGCATGTCACGTGTAGCTGGCACTGCTGGGGAGAATATCATGTAGTGTTCCCGCTAGGCGTCTGTGGCTAGGCAATGTGTCTCAGTGCTCTAACTGGCGCAAAGTGTCTAACGTGCTGTGTCTGGCACAAAGTGTATAGGAGGTTCTACCTGGTGCAATGTGTATTAGCTGCACTACTGTGTGGTGTAATGCGAATTGCCACTATTTTGTGGCCACGCACCTTCCCCACGAAGCAACTCCCCTAAATTTTAGCTGCGCGCCTTTGGCGTGCATTATCCATGCTTTAGCATATAGATATGGGAACAACAAGCATTATAGTATGTACATCATTTAGCCCTCCTAACTTAAAAATGTGCCCTCCCTGTGATCAGCACCCTGCCCTAAAAAGTGAACACTATCATGTGTAGCTGGCACTGCTGCGGGGCATGTCATGTGTACCTGGCACTGCTGGGGGGCATGTCATGTGTAGCTGGCATGGCTGCGGGGCATGTCATGGGTAGCTGGCAGTGCTGGGGGGCATATCATATCTATCTGGCACTGCACATTATGTGTATCTGGCACAATACTGGAGACATTATGTGTAAGGAACACTACTGTGGCTGTTATGTGTAAGGCTGCTAATTGTGTGTGCGTAGAGGGGGTGTGAAAATATATTTATAGTTTGATGATATAAAGTTACGAGGCCACGCCCACTTTCCCATGGGGGCCACGCCCACTTTCCCAGGAGCGCATATGAGGGGGGGGGGGGGGGGGGCTTTTACATTTTCTCGCTCAGGGTGCTAATAGGCCTGGAGCCGGCCCTGATATAGATATAGATATATATATATATATATATATATATATAGAGAGAGAGAGAGAGAGATGTGAATGTATGTATGTGTGTGTGTGTGTGTGTGTGTGTGTGTGTGTGTGTGTGTGTGTGTGTGTGTATAACATGCTTTTCTTTTAAGCCAGGACACTCTTATTTTACACAAGTATTGTATGTCTCAATATAAACAGGTGAAACAGCTTTTTTTTCTTCAATAGTTTTTATTGAATTTTATGAATAACATCCATAACAAAAGAATATAAAAAGGATAACAGTATAGTAGAAATAACATCTGCGATGAAATTGTTCAAATAAAGGAAACTAAAGGGAGGGGGGGAGCCAAACATGTCAACATGTACATCATACATCATTTTCAAGTACAACACATCGATCTAAATACTTGCATTCCGAATTAGGTATATCGCATACAGAACACTGACAAAGTTAGGGTGTCCATTATAAGAACCAGTGTCGAGGAACTCCAGTACCCAATAGAACGAAGAGCTATGTATGTAAAGGAGGCGAGTCAAGATTATCAATAGAAATATACTGACTTCGTGCCCAGGATGAGTCACATCGCTTCACATAATCAGACCATTAAACCATCTATTAGAAATTAGAGAGCTGGACTTGGAAAATAAGTTGACAACAATGATAGTTGCTTGGTCATTCCTGGAGATAATTATGTATCAGGTGCTGAAAAGGTGGAGGGGTCACAGACAAACAGACAGAGAGGGGGGGTTGCAAATCCCACCCCTACATTTCCCTTCAGCAAACTAAAAATTACCTGTAACCATACCTGAACCTATCTGGTAATAGAAATTCAGAGAATTAGCTTACACATGTTTGCAAACACATGGGAAAATAAGTTGCCAGTCGTCTCAAAGATATGGGGGTAAATTAACTAAGATGGGAGTTCTATTTCAGATGGGATGTTGCTCATAGCAACCAATCAGATTCCCATCTTAAATAGAACTCCCATCTTAGTAAATTTACCCCATGGTGTTTGTGGATTTTAGTTTTAATGAACATAATGTCTGGAATCTTCGCTGATTTCCAAAGCTGGGCTATAGATGCTTTCGAGGCTATCAGAATATGTCCTAACAAATATTTGTCTGAGATAGCCACTTGCACTCGGGAGTAGTGTAATAAAGCTAGGAGGGGATCTAAGGGGATGACATAACCTAACACTTCAGGTATAAAAAAATAAGAATTTACTTACCGATAATTCTATTTCTCGGAGTCCGTAGTGGATGCTGGGGTTCCTGAAAGGACCATGGGGAATAGCGGCTCCGCAGGAGACAGGGCACAAAAAAGTAAAGCTTTACTAGGTCAGGTGGTGTGCACTGGCTCCTCCCCCTATGACCCTCCTCCAGACTCCAGTTAGGTACTGTGCCCGGACGAGCATACACAATAAGGGAGGCATTTTGAATCCCGGGTAAGACTCATACCAGCCACACCAATCACACCGTACAACTTGTGATCTAAACCCAGTTAACAGTATGACAACAGAAAGGGCCTCTTAAAGATGGCTCCTTAACAATAACCCGAATTAGTTAACAATAACTATGTACAAGTATTGCAGATAATCCGCACTTGGGATGGGCGCCCAGCATCCACTACGGACTCCGAGAAATAGAATTATCGGTAAGTAAATTCTTATTTTCTCTATCGTCCTAAGTGGATGCTGGGGTTCCTGAAAGGACCATGGGGATTATACCAAAGCTCCCAAACGGGCGGGAGAGTGCGGATGACTCTGCAGCACCGAATGAGAGAACTCCAGGTCCTCCTTTGCCAGGGTATCAAATTTGTAAAATTTTACAAACGTGTTCTCCCCCGACCACGTAGCTGCTCGGCAGAGTTGTAATGCCGAGACCCCTCGGGCAGCCGCCCAAGATGAGCCCACCTTCCTTGTGGAGTGGGCTTTTACAGTTTTAGGCTGTGGCAGGCCTGCCACAGAATGTGCAAGTTGAATTGTGTTACAAATCCAACGAGCAATCGACTGCTTAGAAGCAGGTGCGCCCAACTTGTTGGGTGCATACAATATAAACAGCGAGTCAGATTTTCTGACTCCAGCCGTCCTTGCAATGTATATTTTTAAGGCTCTGACAACGTCCAACAACTTGGAGTCCTCCAAGTCGCTAGTGGCCGCAGGCACCACAATAGGTTGGTTCAGATGAAATGCTGATACCACTTTAGGGAGAAAATGCGGACGAGTCCGCAGTTCTGCCCTATCCGAATGGAAGATTAGATAAGGACTTTTATAAGATAAAGCCGCCAATTCAGATACTCTCCTGGCATAGGCCAGGGCTAGTAACATAGTCACTTTCAATGTGAGATATTTCAAATCCACCTTTTTCAATGGTTCAAACCAATGGGATTTGAGGAAATCTAAAACTACATTTAGATCCCACGGTGCCACCGGAGGCACCACAGGAGGCTGTATATGCAGTACTCCCTTGACAAAAGTCTGGACCTCAGGGACAGAGGCCAATTCTTTTTGGAAGAATATTGACAGGGCCGAAATTTGAACCTTAATGGATCCCAATTTGAGACCCATAGATAATCCTGATTGCAGGAAATGTAGGAAACGACCCAGTTGGAATTCCTCCGTCGGAACCCTCCGATCCTCGCACCACGCTACATATTTTCGCCAAATGCGGTGATAATGTTTCACGGTGACTTCCTTCCGTGCCTTAATCAAGGTAGGAATGACTTCTTCTGGAATGCCTTTCCCTTTTAGGATCTGGCGTTCAACCGCCATGCCGTCAAACGCAGCCGCGGTAAGTCTTGAAAAAGACAGGGACCCTGCTGTAGCAGGTCCCTTCTCAGAGGTAGAGGCCACGGTTCGTCCGTGAGCATCTCTTGAAGTTCCGGATACCAAGTCCTTCTCGGCCAATCCGGAACCACTAGTATTGTTCTTACTCTTCTTTGCCGTATGATCTTCAATACCTTTGGTATGAGCGGCAGAGGAGGAAACACATACACTGACTGGTACACCCAAGGAGTTACCAGTGCGTCCACAGCTATTGCCTGTGGATCTCTTGACCTGGCGCAATATTTGTCCAGTTTCTTGTTGAGGCGAGACGCCATCATGTCTACAATTGGTCTTTCCCAACGGTCTATTAACATGTTGAAGACTTCTGGATGTAGACCCCACTCTCCCGGATGAAGATCGTGTCTGCTGAGGAAGTCTGCTTCCCAGTTGTCCACGCCCGGGATGAACACTGCTGACAGTGCTATCACGTGATTCTCCGCCCAGCGAAGAATCTTGGCAGCTTCTGCCATTGCACTCCTGCTTCTTGTGCCGCCCTGCCTGTTTACATGGGCGACCGCCGTGATGTTGTCCGACTGAATCAACACCGGCTTTCCTTGCAGGAGAAGTTCCGCCTGGCTTAGAGCATTGTAGATTGCTCTTAGTTCCAGAATGTTTATGTGAAGAGACTTTTCCAGACTCGTCCATACTCCCTGGAAGTTTCTTCCTTGTGTGACTGCTCCCCAGCCTCTCAGGCTGGCGTCCGTGGTCACCAGGATCCAATCCTGAATGCCGAATCTGCGGCCTTCTAATAGGTGAGCCTTCTGCAACCACCACAGAAGTGACACCCTTGTCTTTGGTGACAGGGTTATTCGCAGGTGCATCTGCAGATGCGACCCTGACCATTTGTCCAACAGATCCCTTTGGAATATTCTTGCATGGAATCTGCCGAATGGAATTGCTTCGTAAGAAGCCACCATTTTTCCCAGGACTCTTGTGCATTGATGTACTGACACTTTTCCTGGTTTTAGGAGGTTCCTGACCAGATCGGATAACTCCTTGGCTTTTTCCTCTGGAAGGAAAACCTTTTTCTGAACCGTGTCCAGAATCATTCCTAGGAACAGCAGACGAGTTGTCGGGATTAAATGGGATTTTGGAATATTCAGAATCCACCCGTGTTGTCTTAGCACCTCTTGAGATAGTGCTAAAGCTGTCTCCAGCTGTTCTCTGGACCTTGCCCTTATTAGGAGATCGTCCAAGTATGGGATAACTAATACGCCTTTTCTTCGAAGAAGAATCATCATCTCGGCCATTACCTTGGTAAAGACCCGAGGCGCCGTGGACAATCCGAACGGCAGCGTCTGAAACTGATAGTGACAGTTTTGAACAATGAACCTGAGGTACCCCTGGTGTGCGGGGTAAATCGGAACGTGTAGATACGCATCCTTGATGTCCAAGGATACCATAAAGTCCCCTTCTTCCAGGTTCGCTATCACTGCTCTGAGTGACTCCATCTTGAACTTGAACTTTTTTATGTAGAGGTTCAAGGACTTCAGATTTAGAATAGGCCTTACCGAGCCATCCGGCTTCGGTACCACAAATAGAGTGGAATAATACCCCTTTCCTTGTTGTAATAGGGGTACTTTGACTATCACCTGCTGAGCGTACAGCTTGTGAATGGCTTCCAACACCCTCTCCCTTTCGGAAGAGACGGTTGGTAAGGCAGACTTCAGGAAACGATGAGGAGGATCCGTCTCTAATTCCAACCTGTACCCCTGAGATATTATCTGCAGGATCCAGGGGTCTACCTGCGAGTGAGCCCACTGCGCGCTGTAATTTTTGAGACGGCCCCCCACTGTCCCCGAGTCCGCTTGAGAGGCCCCAGCGTCATGCTGAGGTTTTTGCAGGAGCCGGGGAGGGCTTCTGTTCCTGGGAAGGAGCTGCCTGTTGGTGTCTCTTCCCTCTTCCTCTGCCTCGTGGCAGGTACGACAAGCCCTTTGCTCTCTTATTTTTGTAGGAGCGAAAAGGCTGCGGTTGAAAGGTCGGTGCCTTTCTCTGTTGGGGAGTGACTTGAGGTAAAAAAGTGGATTTCCCGGCAGTAGCCGTGGCCACCAAGTCTGATAGACCAACTCCAAATAACTCCTCCCCTTTATACGGCAAAACCTCCATGTGACGTTTTGAATCCGCATCGCCTGTCCACTGTCGTGTCCATAAGGCTCTTCTGGCTGAAATGGACATAGCACTCACCCGAGATGCCAGTGTGCAAATATCCCTCTGTGCATCACGCATATAGATAAATGCATCCTTTATTTGTTCTAACGACAGTAAAACATTGTCCCTATCTAGGGTATCAATATTTTCAATCAGGGATTCTGACCAAACTACTCCAGCACTGCACATCCAGGCAGTTGCTATAGCTGGTCGTAGTATAACACCTGCATGTGTGTATATATTCTTTTGAATAACTTCCATCTTTCTATCTGATGGATCCTTAAGTGCGGCCGTCTCAGGAGAGGGTAACGCCACTTGTTTGGATAAGCGTGTGAGCGCCTTGTCCACCTTAGGGGGTGTTTCCCAGCGCGCCCTAACCTCTGGCGGGAAAGGGTATAATGCCAATAACTTTTTTGAAATTATCAACTTTTTATCAGGAGCAACCCACGCTTCATCACACACGTCATTTAATTCTTCTGATTCAGGAAAAACTGTTTGTAGTTTTTTCACACCATACATAATACCCTGTTTTACGGTATCTGTAGTATCAGCTAAATGTAACGTCTCCTTCATTGCCAAAATCATATAACGTGTGGCCCTACTGGAAAATACGTTTGAATTTCTACCGTCGTCACTGGAATCAGTGCCCGTGTCTGGGTCTGTGTCGACCGACTGAGGCAAAGGGCGTTTTACAGCCCCTGACGGTGTTTGAGGCGCCTGGACAGGCATTAATTGATTGTCCGGCCGCCTCATGTCCTCAACTGACTGTTTAAGGGAAGATAAACCATCACGTAATTCCACAAATAAAGGCATCCATTCTGGTGTCGACCCCCTGGGGGGTGACATCTGCATATTTGGCAATTGCTCCGCCTCCACACCAATATCGTCCTCATACATGTCGACACCACGTACCGACACACACCGCAAACTCACAGGGAATGCTCTAATGAAGACAGGACCCACTAGCCCTTTTGGGGAGACAGAGGGAGAGTCTGCCAGCACACACCACAAAGCGCTATATATACAAGGGATATCCTTATATTAAGTGCTCCCTTATAGCTGCTTTAATATATATATATATAGCCATTAATGTGCCCCCCCTCTCTGTTTTACCCTGTTTCTGTAGTGCAGTGCAGGGGAGAGACCTGGGAGCCGTTCTGACCAGCGGAGCTGTGACAGAAAATGGCGCCGTGTGCTGAGGAGATAGGCCCCGCCCCTTTTTCGGCGGGTTCTTCTCCCGCTATTTTTCCAGTCAGGCAGGGGTTAAATATCTCCATATAGCCCCTATGGGCTATATGTGAGGTATTTTTAGCCTTGTATAAGGTTTATATTTGCCTCTCAGAGCGCCCCCCCCCAGCGCTCTGCACCCTCAGTGACTGCCCAGTGAAGTGTGCTGAGAGGAAAATGGCGCACAGCTGCAGTGCTGTGCGCTACCTTATGAAGACTGAGGAGTCTTCAGCCGCCGGTTTCCGGACCTCTTCACGCTTCAGCATCTGCAAGGGGGTCGGCGGCGCGGCTCCGGGACCGGACTCCACGGCTGGGCCTGTGTTCGATCCCTCTGGAGCTAATGGTGTCCAGTAGCCAAGCAGCAAATCCACTCTGCATGCAGGTGAGTTTACTACTTTCCCCCTAAGTCCCACGTTGCAGTGATCCTGTTGCCAGCAGGACTCACTGTAAAGAAAAAAAAACCTAAACTAAACTTTCTCTAAGCAGCTCTTTAGGAGAGCCACCTAGATTGCACCCTTCTCGTTCGGGCACAAAATCTAACTGGAGTCTGGAGGAGGGTCATAGGGGGAGGAGCCAGTGCACACCACCTGACCTAGTAAAGCTTTACTTTTTTGTGCCCTGTCTCCTGCGGAGCCGCTATTCCCCATGGTCCTTTCAGGAACCCCAGCATCCACTTAGGACGATAGAGAAATAGGATTTTAATACCTACCGGTAAATCCTTTTCTCTTAGTCCGTAGAGGATGCTGGGGACTCCGTAAGGACCATGGGGTATAGACGGGATCCGCAGGAGACATGGGCACACTATAAGACTTTGAATGGGTGTGAACTGGCTCCTCCCTCTATGCCCATCCTCCAGACCTCAATTATAAAACTGTGCCCAGGGAGACGGACATTTCGAGGAAAGAATTTATTGTTTAAACACGGTGAGTGTCGTACCAGCTCACACCACGAACATGCCGCAGAACGTGGCATTCAATATAATACCAGCCAACGGCATGAACAATACACATCCACATGCTGAGAGAATATGTAACACAACCTGTGTGTCAACACATCCAATAATAAGACACCGCATGCCATGGCATGAACAACGTCAGCAACATGGCATGAACAACGTCAGCAACAGCCTGACAGAAAAGAAAGACCACAAGAGTGTAACCATAACCAATAACTGCAGACACAGTACGCACTGGGACGGGCGCCCAGCATCCTCTACGGACTAAGAGAAAAGGATTTACCGGTAGGTATTAAAATCCCATTTTCTCATACGTCCTAGAGGATGCTGGGGACTCCGTAAGGACCATGGGGTTTATACCAAAGCTCCAGACCAGGCGGGAGAGTGCGGATGACTCTGCAGCACCGATTGAGCAAACAAAAGGTCCCCATCAGCCAGGGTATCAAACTTGTAGAGCATAGCAAAAGTGTTTGAACCCGACCAAGTAGCCGCTCCTCGGCAAAGTTGAACCGCCGAGACTCCTCGGGCATCCGCCCAAGAGGATCCCATCTTCCTAGTAGAATGGGTCTCCACCGACTTCGGTAACGGCAATCCAGCCGTAGAACGAGCACGCGAATAATATCACAGATTCAGCGTATAACAGACTGCATAGACGCAGGCGCCCCAATCCTGCTGGGAGCATACCGGACAAATGGAGCCTCTGTTTCCCCAATCTGAGCCAAATTGGCGACCTAAATATTGAAAGCCCTGACTACATCGAGAGACTTTGAATCAGCTAATGTCTAAGTAACCACCGGCAACAAAATAGGCTGATTTCTGCGAAACCCAGAAACCACTTTTGGCAGAACTATTATCCGAGTTCTCAATTCCTCTCTATCCACATGGAAGATCAAACAGGGCTCTTGTGAGAAAAAGCCGCTACTTCCGACACCCGCCTTGTGGACGCCAAAGCCAATAGCATGACCACTTTCCAAGAGATACATTTTAACACAACCTTTCACATAGGTTCCAAACAGTGGGACACAAGAAAACGCAACACCACATCAATGTCCCACGGTGCCAACGGGGGCACAAATGGAGATTGGATGTGCAGTACTCCTTTCACGAAGGTCCGAATTTCCGGAACGGTTGCCAATTCTTTCTTGAAAGAAAATTTATAAGGCCAAAACCGCACTTAAATGGAGCCTAACTTTAGGCCTGTAGCCACACCTGCTTGCAAAGAATGGAGAAAAACGACCCAGCTGAAAGTCTTCCGTAGTAGCCTTCTTGGATTCACACCAAGACACATATTTTCTCCAAACACGGTGGTAAGGCTTTGCCGTTACTTCTTTTCTAGCCTGAAGAAGTGTGGAAATGACTTCACTGGGAATACCCTTTCTGGCTAGGATATGGCGTTCAACCGCCACGCCGTCAAACGCAGCCGCGGTAAGTCTTGATACACGCCCGGATCTTACTGTAACAGTTCCTCACATAGAGGAAGGGGCCATGGATCTTCTATGAGTAAATCTTGAAGAACTGGATACCAAGCCCTCCTTGGTTAGACCGGAACAATGAGGATCGCCTGAACCTTTGTTCTTCTTACGTTTATCACCGACGTACGGGACTCTGTACGCAAATAGCGTACAAAGTGCGTAGCGTGTATATTAAGTCTAGCGGCCATAGCAGCTCCATGGTAAAAGTGTGTTTAAAGGTATAGCTTTATGGTTTAAGATAATATCGACATTATCAAAACATAATGGCGCACATTAGTAATGCATTTCATATTTAAATTTTCAGATTTCATTTCATAGAGCCGCAGTCACACACAGAATATAGGCATGTACTGTAGCATCTCATTTTATTCAGCAGAAGCTGATTATTCCCGTTTATTACAATAGAAAAAAATAATAGTGTCAGTGAAAAAAACACCTCATGACAGATACTGTACACAAGCTCATGTCACATGGTATATGCAATTGCGGTCGAATTCCGGCTGGAATTCGACCGTTTTTAGATTCGACACAATTCGACAGTCGAATTCCGGCCGCCGGGGCCGGAATTCGACATATTCAATAAAAAACAGATTCGACAATCCCGCTGTCGAAAAACGGACCAATTGACGGATATGTGCGTCCTGGATTCGACTTTTTGGACGGCACAAAAGTGTTTAAAAAACTCCGAAAAAAAATGCGTGGGGTCCCCCCTCCTAAGCATAACCAACCTCGGGCTCTTTGAGCCGGTCCTGGTTGTAAAAATACGGGGGGAAAATTGACAGGGGATCCCCGGTATTTTTAGAACCAGCACCGGGCTCTGCGTCCGGGCCTGGTGCAAAAAATACGGGGGGAAAAAGACGTAGGGGTCCCCCGTATTTTTAACACCAGCACCGGGCTCCACTAGCTGGAGAGATAATGCCACAGCCGGGGGACTTTTATACTGGTCCCTGCGGCCGTGGCATTAAATCCCCATCTAGTCACCACTGGCCGGGGTACCCTGGAGGAGTGGGGACCCCTTAAATCAAGGGGTCCCCCCCTCCAGCCATCCAAGGGCCAGGGGTGAAGCCCGAGGCTGTCCCCCCCATCCATACGCTGCGGATGGGGGGCTGATAGCCTTGTGTACAAAAAAAAGAATATTGTTTTTTGCAGCACAACTACAAGTCCCAGCAAGCCTCCCCCGCAAGCTAGTACTTAGAGAACCACAAGTACCAGCATGCGGGGGGGGGAAACGGGCCCGCTGGTACCTGTAGTTCTACTGCAAAAAAAATACCCAAATAAAAACAGGACACGCACACCGTGAAAGTAAAACTTTATTACATACATGCCGACACACACATACTTACCTATGTTGACACGATGTTCGGTCCTCTTCACCAGTAGAATCCATGGGGTACCTGAAAATAAAATTATACTCTGCAAAATCCAGTGTAGCATCTGTCCTCTCCTTTTTTGTAATCCACGTACTTGGCAAAAAAACAAACCGCATTTACCCGGACCACGGACTGAAAGGGGTCCCATGTTTACACATGGGACCCCTTTCCCCGAATGCTGAAACCCCCCCGTGATTCCTGTCACAGAGGGTCCCTTCAGCCAATCAGGGAGCGCCACATCGTGGCACTCTCCTGATTGGCTATGCGCGTCTTAGCTGCCAAACAGCGCATTGCACAGCCGCTCCATTATCTTCAATGGTGGGAACTTTGCGGTCAGCGGTGAGGTTACTCACGGTCAGCTGTGTCGGCATGTATGTAATAAAGTTTTACTTTCACGGTGTGCGTGTCCTGTTTTTATTTGGGTATTTTTTTGGCAGTAGAACTACAGGTACCAGCGGGCCCATTTCCCCCCCCCCCCCCGCATGCTGGTACTTGTGGTTCTCCAAGTACCAGCTTGCGGGGGAGGCTTGCTGGGACTTGTAGTTGTGCTGCAAAAAACAATATTCTTTTTTTTTTTACACAAGGCTATCAGCCCCCCATCCGCAGCCCATGGATGAGGGGGACAGCCTCGGGCTTCACCCCTGGCCCTTGGATGGCTGGAGGGGAGGGACCCCTTGATTTAAGGGGTCCCCACTCCTCCAGGGTACCCCGGCCAGGGGTGACTAGTTGGGGATTTAATACCACGGCCGCAGGGACCAGTATAAAAGTGTCCCCCGGCTGTGGCATTATCTCTCCAGCTAGTGGAGCCCGGTGCGGGTGTTAAAAATATGGGGGACCCCTACGTCTTTTGTCCCCCGTATTTTTTGCACCAGGGCCAGACGCAGAGCCCGGTGCTGGTTCTAAAAATAGGGGGGATCCCCTGTCAATTTCCCCCCCGTATTTTTACAACCAGGACCGGCTCAAAGAGGTTATGCTGGTTATGCTTAGGAGGGGGGACCCCACGCTTTTTTTTCATGATTTTAACCCATTCCCACCCCTTCCCACTGAAAACCTTGGGTTTAGGCAGCAGAGACGGAGGTTAGGATTAGGCACCTCCACTGGAGGGTTCAGCACAAAGGAGGTTAGGGTTAGACTGCGGACAGGCAGAGTTAGGGGGGTGGGGAGAGGGGAGAACACCCCTTACTCACCCCTGACAATCTTTTCTGCTCTTGGATTCCGGCATCGGTATTACAACCACTGGGGTCCCATGCGCTGGGATATCATACTGATTCCCCTATTAGAATACCTCTTAATGCCCAGAGGGAAGGGTAATCCTGAGGCCATGGTTCCCCAGAGGTTTCCCCCAAGGGGGTTTTTCCTCTCATGAGTGCTGAAGGATGACTCTTCATGAGTCCAGAGGTGTAGCTTTTATGCCATAATGAGTACCAATCTCATGCCCGTCCCTGCAATGTATAAGAAGTAAATAATTGCTAATGCGATCACTTTACTTCTGGGTTTAGAAGACTGCGTATGTGAGAGCAGACAGTAATGCAGAGGAATCCCAAGGATCCTTCTCCTGTGAATTATTGCATAATGTAGCCCACAGGCTACAAACGCCATTTATAAATGCCATTAGCTGCCGGGCCAAGCTCAGAAATGCTTTGCATTCTGGAGCTTGGTAAGTTTCACTGCGTAGAAACTTTTGGTGGCTGCTTTTGTGATCAAAATAGGAGGAACGCAACAGATATCCCCAATATCCTTTGCAGTCCCCAATACATACATTCAGGGGCTGTTTAATATTTGTGGGCAGCCTCCAAAACCAACTGTTTTCGGAGATGTTTCACAAATATTATTTTTTAAATATCCGACATAATTACATTTTTATATTTTAACATAAACTAAAAAATGTTTTATGTATTCATTGACTGAGTCTCCCGTCTTTACTGCATGCTAATTTCACAGAGTCCGGACATTATTACTGATATGACTGTTACTCTACTGTCCTGCTGGTGCTCCTGGCCTGCTGTTTAGCAGCAAGACATATTTTATAATATACAGCACTCTTGGGGAGATGTACAGTATCAAGCTGAGATAAAGTGGAGATGTCCAAAGCACGTAATCATCTTCTCCTGCTTATCTAGCACAGTACATGAAATGATACCTGTAGTTAGAGGCATCATTTGCTTTAGACAAATGCTCAACTTTATCTCTCTCCACAATTGATACATCTTCTGGAAAATGTCATGTCTTCCTTTCACTTAATTAACAAGTTAAATTAGTAACTGACAATGTCTTTGTCTTTGAAACAGGGTAAAAAATTAACAGTATAAAATAATGTTATAAAGGGTTTCCATCTTCCGATTACTTTCTGATGTCTTGTCAATAGCCTCCATTGATTTATTATGCCAGACAGGGGCAGATTGAGAACTTAAAGTGGCCCTGGATATATAAGAAAAGTGGCCTCATGTAGGTTGGAGTAAGTCAGCTATAAGCAGGGCCCAACACAAACTGGGGGTTAGCAAATTGTTAGCATTAGCCACATTGGTAGTAAGCAAAGCCAATGCAGCATGGTAGGCAGGCAGCACCAGCAGGAGGATCCTGACACAGGAAGTGGAGATCACACCAGTAGGTGAGGCATTGCACTGGTAGGCAGTCACAGTACCTATGGTAGCTACACCCTTGTATATAACACATGTAACTGTGGCAGAGAAGGTGGCCTCTGTCAGCTCTGGGCCCCATAGCAGCTGCACTCCCTGCACTTATGGTAGCTACACCCTTGTATCTAACATATGTAACTGTGATAGGGAAGGTGGCCCCCTCTCAGCACTGGCCCCATAGCAGCTGCACTCCCTGCACCTATGGTAGCTACACCCTTGTATATAACACATGTAACTGTGATAGGGAAGGTGGCCCCCTCTCAGCACTGGCCCCATAGCAGCCGCACTGCCTGCACCTATGGTAGCTACACCCTTGTATATAACACATGTAACTGTGACAGGGAAGGTGGCCCCTCTCAGTACTGGGCCCCATAGCAGCTGCACTCCCTGCACCTATGGTAGCTACACCCTTGTATCTAACATATGTAACTGTGATAGGGAAGGTGGCCCCCTCTCAGCACTGGCCCCATAGCAGCCGCACTGCCTGCACCTATGGTAGCTACACCCTTGTATATAACACATGTAACTGTGACAGGGAAGGTGGCCTTTGTCAGCTCTGGGCCCCATAGCAGCTGCACTCCCTGCACTTATGGTAGCTATATCCTTGTATATAACACATGTAACTGTGACAGGGAAGGTGGCCCTTCTCAGTTCTGGGCCCCATAGCAGCTGCACCACCTGCACCTCTGGTAGCTACACCCTTGTATCTAACATATGTAACTGTGATGGGGAAGGTGGCCCCCTCTCAGCTCTGGGCCCCATAGCAGCTGCACTCCCTGTACCTATAGTAGCTACTGTACACCCTGTATATAACACATGTAACTGTGACAGGGAAGGTGGCTCCTCTCAGCTCTGGGCCCCATAGCAGCTGCACTCCCTGCACCTATGGTAGCTACACCCTTGTTTCTAACATATGTAACTGTGATAGGGAAGGTGGCCCCCTCTCAGCTCTGGACTCCATAGCAGCTGCACTCCCTATACCTGTGGTAGCTACTGTACACCCTGTATATAACACATGTAACTGTGAAAGGGAAGGTGGCCCCTCTCAGCTCTGGGCCCCATAGCAGCTGCACTGCTCGCATGCGGCTCTTTTGCACTCGTATCCTCACCAGCAATCTGGTGGCCAGGATCCCGGCATCAGGATGCTGACCGCTGGGATCCCAACCACCGGTCACATGATCCCAACCCATGATAGAGCATATAGTACTTGCCTATTCTCCTGCAATGTCTTGGAGACTCCAGGATAGCAGGCACCAAGGTGTAGGCATATCACCAGTAAGTGCCTCAGTGCCACACGCTGATGGCCAGTTCCCATGTGCAGTGACCAGTCCAGGCGGGCTGATGACGCTATTCCTGCTAATACCCCTCCCAACTGGCAGCCACGAAGTTGGTAAGTGTGTGATATCTGGGCCCTGTAGTTCACCAGCAAAAAGTATCTATTTTTTTAACATTTCATCACCCCTACATCCACTGCTTACAATGGGGTCTATGTACTAAGCATTGGAGAGAGATAAAGTGGAGGGAGATAAAGTACCAGCCAATCAGCTCCTGTCAGTTCTAAAACCCAGCCTGTAATATGACAGTTAGCAGCAGATACTTAACGCCGTCCACTTTATCTGTCTCCAAGGCTTAGTAAATAGACTCCAGTATTTGTAATGAGCCTCAGTGCTTTAGCCTACCAAACACCCACCAACACCACCAATTCTGCAACTAAACACTGTAAAGCATGAGAGGACATCGGCTGTTATCCGATGTCTCCAGTGTACAGCGGGCCACACGCAGGCCCATCCCACCTCTGGAACTGCGGCCTATGATTATTGATCAACTTGACCTCACACTTGGATGGCCAAACCTGACATGGACCAGTAAAACAGCCCCATGGGGTTTCTGGAGAATCTATAAACACTGTGTTGTGTGCACATTAAGTGGTATAAATGTAAATGTATGGAACATGAGTAATTAACATGAATTAAAAACAAATCATACCATTATAATGAAGTCCAGTAAACATGACACGATGGGAGTTGTAGTGCACCAAGGTCCTCCTAGACAGATCCGCACATGACATACCACCATGCACTGGGCTCAGCCGCCAAGCATCCCTGGAACTTGTTATAAAATGTTGTGATAATGTCGATATTATCTTAGACCGCAAAGCTATACCACTAAATACACTTTTACAGTTGAGCTGCTATGGCCGCTAGACTACATGCACGTGCTACGCACTTTGTACGCTATTTGCGTACAGAGTCCTGCACGTGGTACGCACTTGGCGTACACACGCCGCGCTGAGTGTACGGAGTACACACAGCGAGCGCACACACAATTGATAACCTTTAAACCTTAGTTATGATACAATGTAATGATATGCTTACACTTTAAACCCTTAACAGTAAAGTACTGTAATGATGTAATACCTTTAAACCTTAAGTAGCGCTGGCGATACAAAGTACTAGCAGTGCGTACACCTTATCAATGCTATACACCTTATACAAATAAATCTACTTTAAAAGCCCATGCAGGAAAATGAAAACACAACACTGATTTGTAGTTGCAACCACAGGGTTCTAAGGCCTCCGTGGATTAATTCCAAAAGGTAAAAACAATACAAATCATACACAACAGGCTAACAAGTAAATCTAAACAGAATAATGGCTACAGAGAATATACATACGTGAGAATGTTCGCAAGCGCAACCCGGCTCGGTCCTCCACTGGTCATACAGATAGCGTTTAGAGTCTTCTGACCGGCCAGGCAACAATGGTCTTTTTACTTTTTATACACAACATGCATACACAATACAATGGTCACTGTAATCTACTACAAAACAAAAATGTGCGTATATATAACTGCCCCCACACTCAAGGTATATGGACAGGTATATACACCCTCCGGCGCTAGTAACTACCATGCAGTTGGAGATCAAATAATAGTGCGGACTGCTGCTCCTAATTATAAGGATAATTGCATTCCTTATATTGAACCAAAAAACACTCTAACTACAGGGGTGTGACCCCCTGTAAAAATCAGAAGCGCTGTCCGCACTAATTAAAGGGACAATGAGAGATATTCACAATAAAAAATTATATGTAAAAATATATATAAATATATTATATTTTATTAACACATAATGGTGCAGCATAAAAAACAATTATTCAGTACATAATATGCATATTCTAAATCATCATAAAAGTAATAATCCACATATAATGATAAAACATTAATAACTCGCTATGATTCAGAGGCTTGAACTTTAATATTTCGGATTTTCACAGTGTCCACTGTTAGGATATGAATTGGCTGGGATTAGCTTCTCAAACATTGGTTATAAATATATTCATGTGTCCTTAATTAATTTGTGTCCAGTGAGAACATGTGTGCACACATACTCTGTCACATCTGTCACATGTGCTCAGTGAGAACCTGCTTTCATCTGTGAAGAGCACAGGGCGCCAGTGGCGAATTTGCCAATCTTGGTGTTCTCTGGCAAATGCCAAACGTCCTGCACGGTGTTGGGCTGTAAGCACAACCCCCACCTGTGGACGTCGGGCCCTCATACCACCCTCATGGAGTCTGTTTCTGATCGTTTGAGTAGACACATGCACATTTGTGGCTTGCTGGAGGTCATTTTGCAGGGCTCTGCCAGTGCTCCGCCTGTTCCTCCTTGCACAAAGGTGGAGGTAGCGGTCCTGATGCTGGGTTGTTGCCCTCCTACGGCCTCCTCCACGTCTCCTGATGTACTGGCCTGTCTCCTGGTAGCGCCTCCATGCTCTGGACACTACGCTGACAGACACAGCAAACCTTCTTGCCACAGCTCGCATTGATGTGCCATCCTGGATGAGCTGCACTACCTGAGCCACTTGTGTGGGTTGTAGACTCCGTCTCATGCTACCACTAGAGTGAAAGCACCGCCAGCTTTCAAAAGTGACCAAAACATCAGCCAGAAAGCATAGGAGCTGAGAAGTGGTCTGTAATCACCACCTGCAGAACAACTCCTTTATTGGGGGTGTCTTGCTAATTGCCTATAATTCCCACCTGTTGTCTATTCCATTTGCACAACAGCATGTGAAATTGATTGTCAATCAGTGTTGCTTCCTAAGTGGACAGTTTGATTTCACAGAAGTGTGAATGACTTGGAGTTACATTGTGTTGTTTAAGTGTTCCCTTTATTTTTTTGAGCAGTGTATACATATATATATATATATATATATAATATATATCGTCCTTAATATGGGCGGCACTCAGAGACTTTAAAGGCAATTGCTTAAGTGAAAAAAGGCCCCGCAGGGCAAATTTATTGTGACGTTTCGGGGTACTTATCCCCTTTCTCAGAGGAAGGGGATAAGTAACCCGAAACGTCACAATAAATTTGCCCTGCGGGGCCTTTTTTTCACTAAAGCAATTGCCTTTAAAGTCTCTGAGTGCCGTCCATATTAAGAACGATATACACGGATGCAAATCTGAGAGGAGGGCAGCGGAGCAAGTTAAACGTAAGACCGGAGTGCCAGGGACACTTTTTGCATTGTTTTATATATATATATATATATATATATATATATTAAATAATCTGACACACAGTAGCAATATTCTGAGCACATTGGAAGTCTCACACCAGAACATTTATAGATGGAGTTTAAGATCATACACGTTAACATTCAACAATATGCTATGTCAGCATACCCTCTTATGGAGTCTATGTAAGTCATTAGCAAAACCAAATGCTCCGTCTACATAGAATACAGCGCAGGCACAAGGTCACCATGCAATAAGTGATATGCCGGCCATACTCTTATACCTAAGCTTCCTTCTGATGCTTGATCCAAAGAATGTAACACTAACAATGACATTACTGTGAAGCGAAGGAGAGATGATTAGGAAGGTCACCTGTAACATACATGTAATGTTTCTGTGACATGGAAAAACAAGGATAGAAATGTTATGGAGTCACCTTCGTTGTTGTCCTAGTTGATAGGATAACCAGAAGAGTAGCTTTGGGTGGAGTGTCATGAGATGCAGGGGTTAAAGTGAACCGGAACGGGGCGGAACTGTGTTCCGTCAGTTCCACTTGGAGATGGAACACAGTTCCGCCCCTCCGGCTCACCTAACCCGATGTGTGGCCGGCGCCGCAGGGAGATGCCGGGCGCCCGCTGAGATTGTGTTATCAGCGGGCGCCCGGCTCTCTCTCCACAGCGGCAGCCGGAGGCAGGAGCTCACTACTGAGCTCCGGCTTCCGGTGCTGTCACTGTGCGCTATGGGAGAAACGTCATTACGTCTCTACCATAGTGCCGAGGAGCAGACGCCGGGAGGACTGCAGCGGCCAGACACGGAGCGGGGCTTGGTGAGTATGGTGTATTTTGTCTGTTTTTTCTCCTTTGTGTAGCGGCGCATTTACTGAAGGGCATCTACTGGCGGCAAACTACTGGGGGGCATTACTACTGAGAGGCATCAACTGGGGGCAAACTACTGGGGGGCATTACTACAGAGGGGCATCTACTGGGGGCAAACTACTGGGCAACATTACTAGTGGGGGCAAACTACTGGGGACATTACTACTGGGGGCAAACTACTGGGGGCAAGCTACAAGGGGCAAGCTACTGAGGGCAAACTACAAGGGGGCAAGCTACTGGGGGCAAACTACAAGGGGGCTAACTACTGGGGGAAAACTACAGGAGGGTATTACTACTGTGGGCATAACTACAGGGGCATTACTACTGTGGGCATAACTACAGGGGCATTACTACTGGGGGCATAACTACAGGGGCATTACTACTGGCGGCATAACTACAGGGGCATTACTACTTGGTGGCTAAACTACAAGGGGGCATAACTACAGGGGTGCATTACTACTGGGGGCATTACTACTGGTGGCTAAACTACAAGGGGCAAACTACTGGGGGCATTACCACTGGGAGGCTAAACTAAAGTGGGGGGGGGGGGTAAACTATTGGGGTCATAACTGCAGGGGCATTACCACTGGGGGCATAACTACTGGGGCTAAACTACAGGGGGCTAAATGACTGGGGGCATTACTACAGGCAACATTACTACAGGGGCATTACCATTAAGGGCATTACTACTGGGGGCATTACTAATGAGGGCATCACTCCTGGGCACATAAGGGGCACTACTATTGCGGGCATTGCATAAGGGGCACCACTACTATGGGCTCTATATAAGGGGCACTACCACTGTGGGTACTCCCAGTACAGTGGACATTGCATAAGGAGCATTACTACTGTGGGCATTCTATAAGGGGCGCTACTGCTGTGGGTATTATGTATATTATGGGGTGCTACTACAGTGGGCATTATTACTATTGTGTGACCACGCCTCTTTCTTTCTGAGACCATACCCCTTTTTTGCGGCACGCGCAGTACCTTTGTTACATGGGTGCCGTGGGGATGGGGGTGAGTTCCACCACCTCTCTATGGCCACTTTAAGCACTGATGAGATGAAATGGAAACCAAAAAGTTATGTACCCTCCAGGTTCCATTCTCAGCAGTCCGGCTGTTGGTATAATGGTGCCACGTGGTGCCACAGGGCACCGCCATGCTCACTCTCCACTCAACCTCTTTCCAACATGTCCAGCGGGTTTGAACAAGTCGAGTGGATGTCAATACCTATTCCCTGTGAATGTCACCTTGCGGGCCCACCTTACAGTTTTATATACGCTGGCATTGAATATTACATTCTAGTGCGCCAGCAAAAAAGACAACTCTTTCTTCTTCTCCTCTTTATTCGCTCATGGGATACATAGTTTCTGTGGCTGATTACACCAGGTGACATGCAGACTTGAGGCCAGCCAGCCACAGAACCTGTGTAATTTGTGTGTTTCCTGGTTTAATGAGATATAGTATAGTTAGTCTAGTATATAGTCCCATTTTTGGGTCCCCTACTGAGATAATGGTGGTCATTCCGAGTTGTTTGCTAGCTGTTTTCATTTGCAGCACAGCGATTAGGTAAAAAAGCGTCACTTCTGCGCATGCAGCATAATGTGCACACGCAACGTAAAAAGCCGATGCAGTTTCACACAAGGTCTAGCGACGCTTTTCAATCGCACTGCTGGCCGCAGAGTGATTGACTGGAAGTGGGTGTTTTTGAGAGGTAACTGACCATTTTCGGAGAGTGTGTGTAAAAACGCAGGCATGTCAGATACAAACGCAGGCGTGCCTGGGGAAACGCAGGCGTGGCTGGCCGAACGCAGGGCGTGTTTTCGGGACGTCAAAACTAAACAGTCTGAAGTGATCGCAAGCTAGGAGTAGGTCTGGAGCTGCTCAGAAATGCACAATCTTATTTTGTAGCCGCTGTGCGATCCTTTAATTCGCACTTCTGCTAAGATACACTCCCAGAGGGCGGCGGCTTAGCGTTTGCACTGCTGCTAAAAGCAGCTAGCGAGCAAACAACTCGGAATGAGGGCCAATAACATATATATAATATATTATGTGTATATATATATATCTATCTATCAGGGACATGCAGTCAGGGGAGGAAGTGCCTCCCCCCTGTCATTAATGAATAAAATAATACAAAGTGGATACTTATGACACATATTCTGCCTGTGTCATAAGTACAGATGGATCCAACTTTATCTTGACTTCTTTGTTGCGCCTAGGCACACCATGGTTTATTAACATAAACCCTTAATCTATTGTTCTCAGCTGCAATACAATACAGAGAACAATACATCAGGGGATTAAGGCCCTCATGCCGAGTTGATCGCTTACTGGCTACGTTTAGCAGCCGTGCAAACCCATTGTCGTTGCCCACGGGGGAGTGTATTTTCGCTTTGCAGAAGTGAGAACACTTGTGCAGCAGAGCGCCTTGCAAAATCATTTTGTGCAAAACAAGACCAGCCCTGTAGATACTCTTTGTGTGCGTTGATTCTAACGACGGAGGGACGGCTTTTGAAGTCACACACCCGCCCAGCGAACGCCCAGCCACGCCTGCGTTTTTCCAGACACACCTGCGTTTTTCTAAGCACGTCCTGAAAATGGTCAGTTGCCACCCAGAATCGCCCACTTCATGTCAATCTTCCTGCGTTCGGCCGTGTGACTGAAAGCTTTGCTAGAACCTGTGCAAAACCACAATGCTGTTTGTACCCATACGTCGCGCGTGCGCATTGCGGTGCATTCGCATGCGCAGATTAGCCGTTTTTTCCACTGATCGCTACGCAGCAAACAATGGCAGCTACAGTAGCGATCAACTCGGAATGACCCCCTAAATCATTACAGCAGGATTAAGTCTGATTGACCTGGCTCAATTAATCCTATTAAAGGCCAAGATAAACGCGGACCCATCTATATCTTCTTTATATTATGGTAATCATTTTCAGTTTAAATACCTGTTTAAATTGATTTCAGCTGCACCGAAAGTGGTGCCTCATGCTGCCCACTGTAAATGTCCAGAAGCAGGGGGCGGGCAAGGGGCGATTCCAAGCAGAGGGCTGTTGAAAAAAGCAGTGTGAGCGTCAGGGACGTGTTTTCAGCCTATATGAAAGCACGCCCCGGTCACGGTGATTGGGCACTGGGCAGCAGATTCAGCACTGACAGTGACTGCATCCGGCTGTCACTGTCAGTGCTGTACAGGGAGTGAGAGTGAGTGTCAGCCAATCTGCTGCAGTGTGTGTCAGTGCATGTAAGTGTTTAGTTACAGTACACTGTCACACAGTTTACACTACAATTGGCTATATTGTTGTCCAGGTCTTTTAGTAATTGAATAGCGCCGCACCGTAGCGCTATTAAGTTAATGGAAGCCCTGGACAACAATTATACTAATGTCCTCCATCCTCACACTCCCTCCCTTTCCCCTAGTTCCACACATGAAGGTTTTTTTTTATTTTATAAACGTGCACAATATTTGCTTGCTCATCACGTTGGATGAGCAGGCACACTCTGCGGCGCGAGACCAGGCATCAGGGGCGGTAACGGGTGGAGGCGGTAGCGTGACTTTAGTGGTGGTGGGACTAGGCGGCGGTGGTGGCGGGACTATTGCGGCGGTGGCGGGACTTTGGAGGTGGGACTTTAATGGCGGTGGGCATCAGCGGTGGCGGCAAGCCTGGATCATGGATCCAGTCCCTGTCAGCCATTAAAGCACACTTTGCGGGCATTACCAGTTTAAAAAATGGCGCAGTAGAGCCATTTTTGAAATCCAAGATGGCCACCATGAGCCAATCACGGCTCGCCGCGTCATCAAACCCGCCCCTTGGGGCTGGCTTATAGAAGCCAGCACGAGCCGTGGCAGTCAGGTCTTCGGCCGGGTAGGAGCAGGAAAGAGCTCCTGAGGAAAGAAGAGAAATTAAGTCTTGGTGGGCGGTGGCCATGAAAAAGAGCTTAAAGGCTGCTGCCCACTAGGTGGAGACGTCAGAAGACCTGGGAGGGCAGCAGCCATGAAAAAGAGCTTACAGGCTGCTGCCCCCCAGGCAAAGATGCCAGAAGCCCTGGCAGGTGCAAGCTCACCAGGCGAAGACGTCGGAAGCCCTGGTGGGTTGGCAGCCGCGAAAAAGCTATATGGCCACCAGCCTACAAGGCGAAGACGCCGGAAGCTCTGGTGGGCGCCAGCTTGCCAGGCAAAGACGTCGGAAGCCCTGGTGGGTTGGCAAATGAGATAAAGAGCTATATGGCCAAGCCCTGGCGGGTGCCAGCTCGCCAGGTGAAGACATCGGAAGCCTTGGTGGGCACCAGCTCGCCAGGCGAAGATGTCGAAAGCCCTGGTGGGTTGGCAGCCAAGAAAAAGAGCTATATGGCTCCCAGCCCACCAGGCGAGGTCGTCGGAAGCCCTGGCGGGCTCCTGCTCACCAGGCGTAGACATCGGAAGCCCTGGTGGGTTGGCGGCCACGAAAAAGAGCTATATGGCCGCCAGCCTGCCAGGCGAAGATGCCGGAAGCCCTGGGGAAAAAGAGCTTAAAGGCCGCCGACCCCCAGATGAAGACCCTGAATAATAAAACTTTTTTTCAAAACGTGTTGTTTTTATTTAATATTTTCTTTTCAGGCGGACTATAGGTGCCAGCGGGCCCTTTATGTCCGGGCATGCTGACACTTGTAGTTCTCCAAGTGCCGGCATGCTGGGGCAGGCCTTCTGGGACCTGTAGGCCGCCTGTAAAGAACAATATTAGCATGCAATGAACCCTGCACCCACCGCCACCAGGGGTGCGGGGCATAGCACTGGGCTATCAGCTCAGGAGGAGGGACTCAATTTTTATTCTTTGGGGGCCCCGCTTTCTGAGGAATTCCAGCCCTGGGCTGACTGTCTCCCCTGCTATGGAGACACTGGTCTTAGATTTAATTTACTAAACAAACAGTTTACCTTTATTATCAAGTAGCTGGTCTAATTCCCTCTTGTAGTTGATGACCTAGTGCAAGAATAAAGTGAAATGTGATAATAAAATAAAATAATTCAAAGAAAAAGCACAGATGTGATTGTGCGCTTATCTCTGGTCACTGGTGAAATGCTGGTAGAAAAGACTGGTGTACAGACTTGTTCTCTCTCTGGAGGCCTTTTCTCTAGCATAAGCAACTGCTTCTACTCAAGAAATGCCAGTGATATTGCCGAGCGCTGGGATTTTATACCTGGCCATGTGGCATGCGGGCGGCAGTTGATGGTGGCAGTTGGTGATGGCTGTGCTTCCCATCAGTTCCCTGCCCCATACCCCATATCATCCTCCCACTGATATTACACAGCTACACACTCATATGGGAAGTCAATGGGAAATAACATGTTATGGCTGAGTAGTCACCGCACCAAGAACAGGGTGGTATAGGACATCAACTGAAACCATCTCAGTTCCACTGCTGGGCCCAGTGATTTCATCTGTCATTGCTGCTGCCATCTCTGCTCTTCATTTGGTGGTCTCTATGATGACAGCTGTCATGGAGAGCAAATATATATATATATATATATATATATATATATATATACATACTGTATATACATACAGTATGTAGATAGGGATAGCTAGATGGATAGCTAGATAGATAGATAGATAGATAGATAGATAGATAGATAGATAGATAGATAGATAGATAGATAGATAGATCGATCGATCGATCTCCAACTAAAGTAGTAACATTTTCACATCATCTCAAGCAGTGGCGGATCTAGACTTAACTTTTAGGGGGGGCGGTTTAAGAATTATGACTCCTCCCCCTAATCATAGCCCCTCCCACTTAGTAATGCCCTTCCCGTTTGCTTCTAAAATTTCCTATTGTTGCCATTACTAATAAAATGTTGCCAGTTAGTGGAGAGAACCCTGCGCACTGGTGATACAGACTGGCGAATCACCATTTCTTCCATCAGAGGTGGTAGAGGCTAAGACAGTAGGGCAATTTAAACATGCATGGGATAGACATAAGGATATTCTTACAAAGAAATAAGGATCAGATAAGTTTAGAGATAAAAATAATGTAAAAAAAAAAAAAAGGGGCAGACTAGATGGGCCAAGTGGTTCTTATCTGCCGACAAATTCTGTTTCTACAGCACACAGAATGAGCCGACATTCACATCATAGCATGCAGAATGAGCCAAAATTCACATCATAGCACGCAGAATGAGTCAAAATTCACATCATAGCACGCAGAAAGATCCTAAATGCACATCATAGCACGCAGAATGATCCGAAATTCACATCATAGCACACTGAATGATCCGAAATTCACATCATAGCACACTGAATGATCCGAAATGCACATCATAGCACGCAGAATGATCCGAAATTCACATCATAGCACACTGAATGATCCGAAATTCACATCATAGCACACTGAATGATCCGAAATGCACATCATAGCACGCAGAATGATCCTAAATGCACATCATAGCACGCAGAATGATCCTAAATGCACATCATAGCACGCAGAATGATCCGAAATGCACATCATAGCACGCAGAATGATCCGAAATGCACATCATAGCACGCAGAATGATCCGAAATGCACATAGCACGCAGAATGATCCGAAATTCACATCATAGCACACTGAATGATCCTAAATGCACATTATAGCACACTGAATGATCCTAAATGCACATTATAGCACTCTGAATGATCTTAAATGCACATTATAGCACGCAGAATGATCCTAAATGCACATTATAGCACACTGAATGATCCTAAATGGCACACTGAATGATCCTAAATGCACATTATAGCACGCAGAATGATCCTAAATGCACATTATAGCACACTGAATGATCCTAAATGCACATTATAGCACACTGAATGATCCTAAATGCACATTATAGCATGCAGAATGATCCTAAATGCACATCATAGCACGCAGAATGATCCTAAATGCACATTATAGCACGCAGAATGATCCTAAATGCACATTATAGCACACTGAATGATCCTAAATGCACATTATAGCACACTGAATGATCCTAAATGCACATTATAGCACAATGAATGATCCTAAATGCACATTATAGCACACTGAATGATCCTAAATGCACATTATAGCACGCAGAATGATCCTAAATGCACATTATAGCACAATGTATGAGGCGAAATTCACACACATACACACACACCTGACAGACACACACTCACACACACACCTGACAGACACACACTCACAGACACACCTGACAGACACACACTCACACACACACCTGACAGTGAATGGAGGCCGGGTCCCGCCGCGGTATTGGGAACGGGGTGGAGAGCTGTGCAGCGCGGCGGGGGACGAGGAGAGAGAGAGAGCGTCCTGACGCGCGTACAGGGAGGAGGGGGCGTGGTAAAAACAGAAGCCGCTGTACGCGTGTCAGGACGCTCTCTCTCTCTCCCCTTCCCCCGCCGCGCTGCACCGCTCTCCACCCCGTTCCCACCACCGCAGCGGGACCCGGCCTCCATCCCGGTGCCGGTACATGTAGGGGGGCTTTCGCCCTAATCGCCCCCCGCTAAATCCGCCACTGATCTCAAGCAAAGTTTGTACCACATATTTTAAGTAGATTTTTCGATTCTGACGAATTATTCACAGGTTCAAGATAATAAAAAAATAACATTTTACTTACCGGTAAATCTATTTCTCGTAGTCCGTAGTGGATGCTGGGGACTCCGTAAGGACCATGGGGAATAGACGGGCTCCGCAGGAGACAGGGCACTTTAAGAAAGAATTTGAATACTGGTGTGCTCTGGCTCCTCCCTCTATGTCCCTCCTCCAGACCTCAGTTAGAGAAACTGTGCCCGGAAGAGCTGACAGTACAAGGAAAGGATTTTGGAATCCAGGGCAAGACTCATACCAGTCACACCAATCACACCGTATAACTTGCGATAAACTTACCCAGTTAACAGTATGAACAACAACGGAGCATCAGATCAACCCTGATGCAACCACAACATAACCCTTATTTAAGCAATAACTATATACAAGTATTGCAGAAGAAGTCCGCACTTGGGACGGGCGCCCAGCATCCACTACGGACTACGAGAAATAGATTTACCGGTAAGTAAAATCTTATTTTCTCTAACGTCCTAGTGGATGCTGGGGACTCCGTAAGGACCATGGGGATTATACCAAAGCTCCCAAACGGGCGGGAGAGTGCGGATGACTCTGCAGCACCGAATGAGCAAACACAAGGTCCTCCTCAGCCAGGGTATCAAACTTGTAAAACTTTGCAAGTGTGTTTGAACCTGACCAAGTAGCTGCTCGGCAAAGCTGTAATGCCGAGACCCCTCAGGCAGCCGCCCAAGAAGAGCCCACCTTCCTTGTGGAGTGGGCTTTTACTGATTTTGGAAGCGGCAAACCATCCGCAGAAAGAGCCTGCTGAATCGTGTTACAGATCCAGCGAGCAATAGTTTGCTTTGAAGCAGGAACACCCAGCTTGTTAGATGCATACAGGATAAACAGCGACTCAGTTTTCCTGACTCTAGCCGTTCTGGCTACATAAACCTTCAAAGCCCTGACCACATCCAGCAACTCGGAATCCTCCAAGTCACGAGTAGCCGCAGGCACCACAATGGGTTGGTTCATATGAAAAGATGACACCACTTTTGGCAGAAATTGTGGACGGGTCCGCAATTCTGCCCTGTCCATATGGAAAACCAGATAGGGGCTTTTATGTGACAAAGCCGCTAATTCTGACACACGCCTAGCTGAAGCCAAGGCTAATAGCATGACCACCTTCCACGTGAGAAATTTTAACTCCACGGTTTTGAGTGGCTCAAACCAGTGTGACTTCAGGAAACTCAACACCACGTTAAGATCCCAAGGGGCCACTGGAGGCACAAAAGGGGGTTGAATATGCAATACTCCCTTTACAACGTCTAAACTTCAGGAAGAGAAGCCAGTTCTTTTTGAAAGAAATTGGATAGGACCGAAATCTGGACCTTAATGGAACCCAATTTCAGGCCCAAAGTCACTCCCGACTGTAGGAAGTGAAGGAAAACGGCCCAGCTGGAATTCCTCCGTAGGGGCATTCCTGGCCTCACACCAAGCAACATATTTTTGCCATATACGGTGATAATGTTGAGCCGTCACATCCTTCCTAGCCTCTATCAGCATAGGAATGACCTCATACGGAATGCCTTTTTCTGCTAGGATCCGGCGTTCAACCGCCATGCCGTCAAACGCAGCCGCGGTAAGTCTAGGAACAGACAGGGCCCCTGTTGCACAAGTCCTGTCTTAGAGGCAGAGGCCACGGGTCCTCTGTGAGCAGTTCTTGCAGATCTGGATACCAAGTCCTTCTTGGCCAATCTGGAACAAATAGTATTGTTCTCACTCCTCTTTTCCTTATGATTCTCAGCACCTTGGGTATGAGAGGAAGAGGAGGAAATACATAGACCGACGGGAACACCCACGGTGTCACCAGTGCGTCCACAGCTATCGCCTGAGGGTCTCTTGACCTGGCGCAATATCTCTATATATTTTTGTTGAGGCGGGATGCCATCATGTCCACCTGTGGCAGTTCCCACCGACTTGCAATCTGCATGAAGACTTCTTGATGAAGTCCCCACTCTCCCGGGTGGAGGTCGTGCCTGCTGAGGAAGTCTGCTTCCCAGTTGTCCACTCCCGGAATGAACACTGCTGACAGTGCGCTTACGTGATTCTCCGCCCAGTGAAGAATTCTGGTGGCTTCAACCATCGCCACCCTGCTCCTTGTGCCGCCTTGGCGGTTTACATGAGCCACTGCGGTGATATTGTCTGACTGAATCAGAACCGGTTGGTCGCGAAGCAGGGTCTCCACTTGACTTAGGGCGTTGTATATGGCCCTTAGTTCCAGGATATTGATGTGAAGGCAAGTCTCCTGCCTTGACCACAGCCCTTGGAAATTTCTTCCCTGTGTGACTGCCCCCCACCCTCGGAGGCTTGCATCCGTGGTCACCAGGACCCAGTCCTGAATGCCGAATCTGCGACCTTCGAGAAGGTGAGCACTCTGCAGCCACCACAGGAGAGACACCCTGGCCCTGGGGGATAGGGTGATTAATCTGAAGATGTGATCCAGACCACTTGTCCAGTAAGTCCCATTGGAAGGTCCTCGCATGGAACCTGCTGAAGGGAATGGCCTCGTATGATGCCACCCTCCTTCCCAGGACTCGAGTGCAGTGATGCACTGACACCTGTTTTGGTTTTAATAGATTCCTGACCAGTGTCACGAGCTCCTGAGCTCTCTCTATCGGGAGATAAACCCTTTTCTGGTCTGTGTCTAGGATCATGCCTAGGAGAGGCAGATGAGCTGTAGGAACCAACTGCGACTTTGGAATATATAGAATCCAGCCGTGTTGCCGTTACACTTCCAGAGAAAGTGATACGCTGTTCAGCAACTGCTCTCTTGATCTCGCTTTTATGAGATCGTCCAAGTACGTGATAATAGTGACACCTTGCTTCCGCAGGAGCACCATCATTTCCGCCATTACCTTGGTGAATATTCTCAAGGCCGTGGAGAGACCAAACGGCAACGTCTGAAATTGGTAATGACAATCCCGTACCGCAATTCTGAGGTACGCCTGATGAGGTGGATAAATGGGGACATGAAGGTATGCATCCTTTATGTCCCGAGTCACCATAAAATCTCCCCCTTTCAGGCTTACAATGACCGCTCTCAGCGATTCCATCTTGAACTTGAACCTTTTCAGGTATATGTTCAGGGATTTTAAATTCAATATGGGTCTGACCGAACCGTCTGGTTTCGGGACTACAACATGGTCGAATAATAACCCCCTCCTTGTTGAAGGAGGGGAACCTTAACCACCACCTGTTGAAGATACAATTGTGAATTGCAGTTAACACTGTTTCCCTCTTGTGGGGGGAAGCCGGCAGGGCCGTCGGTGAGAGGGCATCTTCTCAAAGTCCAGCTTGTATCCCTGAGACACAATATCTATTGCCCAGGGATCTAACAGGGAGTGAACCCACTTGTGGCTGAACTTACGAAGGCGTGCCCCCACCGGGCCTAGCTCCGCCTGTGGAGCCCCAGCATCATGCGGTGGATTTTTGTAGAGGCCGGGGAGGACTTCTGTTCCTGGGAACTAGCTGTGTTGTGCAGCTTCTTTCCTCTGCCCCCGCCTCTGGCAAGAAAGGACGCACCTCGGACTTTCTTGTTTCTTTATTCGAAAGGCTGCATTTGATAATGTCGTGCTTTCCTAGGCTGTGCAGGAATATAAGGCAAAATATCAGAATTACCAGCTATAGCTGTGGAGACCAGGTCCGAGAACCCTTCTCCACACAATCCTCAGCCTTCCATATGCCTCTTAAGTTGGCATCATCTGTCCATTGCATATTCTACAGGACACGTCAAGCATAAATCGACATAGCTTTGACTCTAGGACCCAGTATACTCATGTCTCTTTGGGCATGTTTTATATATACATATCTTACTTTTCTGCCATTTTGGCTGTAACTTTGCATTATCGTAGTCGACACTGGAGTCAAACTCCGTGTCGATATCAGTGTCTAATATTTTGGATAGTGAGCATTGAGAGACTCTAAAGGTCTCTGCGACATAGGGACAGACATGGGTAGATTTTCTGTCTGTTCTCTAATCTTTTGTGCAATAAATTCACCTTAGCACTTAATTACACATATCCAAACAGGTGTCGGCGTTGTCGACGGAAACACCCTCTCACACACATATTTGCTCCATCTCCTCCTTAGGGGGGCCTTTTACCTCAGACATGTCGACACACACGTACCGACACACCACACACTCAGGGAATGCTCATCTGAAGACAATTCCCCCATAAGGCCCTTTGGAGAGACAGAGAGAGAGTATGCCAGCACACACTCCAGCGCTATTAACCCAGGAATAACACAGTAACTTAATGTTAACCCAGTAGCTGCTGGTTATATTGATTTTTGCGCCTAATTATGTGTTCCCCCTCTCTTTTTACCCTCTTCTACCGTGTAACTGCAGGGGAGAGACTGGGGAGCTTCCTCTCAGCGGTGCTGTGGAGAAAAAACATGGCGCTGGTGAGTGCTGAGGAAGAAGCCCCGCCCCCTCGACGGCGGGCTTCTGTCCCGTTTTCATGTACAATTTTGGCGGGGGCTCATACATATATACAGTGCCCAACTGTATATTATGCAAACTTTTGCCAAAGAGGTCTCTAATTGCTGCCCAGGGCGCCCCCCCCTGCGCCCTGCACCCTACAGTGACCGGAGTATGTGGGTTTAGTGTGGGAGCAATGGCGCACAGCTGCAGTGCTGTGCGCTACCTCATATGAAGACTGGAGTCTTCTGCCGCCGATTTCGAAGTCTTCTTGCTTCTGTCTGCCGGCTTCTGTCTTCTGGCTCTGCGAGGGGGGCGGCGGCGCGGCTCCGGGATCGGACGACCAAGGGTGCGATCCTGTGTACAATCCCTCTGGAGCTAATGGTGTCCAGTAGCCTAAGAAGCAGGACCTATCTTCAGTGAGTAGGGCTGCTTCTCTCCCCTCAGTCCCACGTAGCAGAGAGTCTGTTGCCAGCAGATCTCTCTGAAAATAAAAAACCTAACAAAATACTTTCTTATAGCAAGCTCAGGAGAGCTCACTAAGTAGCACCCAGCTCATCCGGGCACAGATTCAAACTGAGGTCTGGAGGAGGGACATAGAGGGAGGAGCCAGAGCACACCAGTATCCAAATTCTTTCTTAAAGTGCCCTGTCTCCTGCGGAGCCCGTCTATTCCCCATGGTCCTTACGGAGTCCCCAGCATCCACTAGGACATTAGAGAAAATGAAGAAATCACATGTAGCAGACTGAGGGCCTCATCCTGCTACATGTGATTTCTTATTTGTTGATGAAGTACAGTAAGTCACTTGAAACAAAATAAATATTACCTTTTTTTGTTGGTGAGTGCCTTTTCTAATTTTTCGGATTCAGAAATGTATTATTGTATTACTGGTGTAGGACTTGTTGTGCACCCCATTTACTTCAGTGTTGGAGATGTGAGTGCAATTTTATCTTTTGGATATATGAATATACACACACACACACACACACACACACACACACACACACACACACACACACACACATATATGCAAAAGTTTAAAATAATTGGGGGCACATAGTAGTTTGGTACGATCACAATAAATTGAATAAACATTTTAAATGAAAATTCATTACAAAAAGAACTAGCATGTTGCAAATTACCTGGCTTTAATCCCTTTCATATTGAATAGTGCCCTCGCTGCTTATAAGCTGTTTTTACCTGCGGCCTGATTCAGGTTAGTGCGTAAACCTTCCCCTGATGAAATTACCAGCTTGTAAAGAAATGCGTTAGACGACTGCCATCCGCTGGGGAGACCAGAATAGACATACTATCCAAGCACAGCTTCACTGTGTATGGAGCGAGTGTGTAGTGTCATGCTCTGGACGTTTAAAGCACATTTCTTGCTAATCCGGAGTTAGGTGCGGCGGCTCGCGCCAGCGCCCGACCGTTGCTAAGCAACGGTCCCGGCGCGTCACGTCCGCTGTGCCTCCTCCTGCTCCCCGATCAGCGCCTGGCAACGCCAGGTCGCTGAGCGCTCTGAGTCACCGGGTCCTTGGCAACGGGGACGCCACAGGCGGACCGCGTTCCCCGTTGCCAGATAAGTGATTGCACCTGTTAGTCTGTAGGTTGCCCTGTTAGCAGGGCAGCTGCACGACATTGTCAATTTAAGGTCTACAGCTATTGGTACAGACTCCTGATATATTCTCCCTCAGGGCCTTACACAAACGCCAGTGATAGCTTCCTGTGAGCTGTTCCTGCTCTGGAGAATTCCTCGTTTAGCGTGCCTTTATCTGGTCTACTCTGTTCCCAGTGGTCCTGAGTCCTGGTGTTCGGAAGCCAGTCGTGGGAGTCTTTCCAGCCCTCCAGTCGATTGAAACCTGTGCCTGTCATCTCGGGGTTCTCGTTCACTTGTGGTTACTCTCCCAGGGTTGTGAGTAGCGGCTTCTGCCGCGTCTTGCGGCCTAGGCCGCAGTATTCTTTGGTTAAACTTGTTGCTGGTGTTTTGCAGAGGTTTCCGCCCAAGCTGTCCTCCCCGGTACACAACGGTGCCGTGTAGGGTGTGGACAGTAGTACCTTTGTTGTCCTTTTCCTTTGGCGGCGTGCCGCACATACGTTTAGTTTTGTTTTGTAGTGGCCCCTAGTTCTGAGTGTTGTTTAGTTAGAGGTCCCCTTGTTATCATCCCGTCTCAGTTTACGCCTTGTCTCATATTAAGACCGGGGGGCATCGGAGTTGGGCAGACTTAATCCGCCCTTCAAACGCGGCTGCCGTGGGCTCAAGAACACATAGTCTCGCAGACGTAGACTGACCACGCGGGTGAAACAACGGAGGTAGGATCCTAGGGGTTACTGCCATTCTTTGTCCTTATTACAGTGTCACGTTCCTGTGCTCGGGACTTACCCACTCACTAGCTCACGTTCTAAGCACAGAGAACGTAACATTATCACCGGCCCACATAAAAAAATTCAAAAAATCTGATTATTTTACCAGGGTGGCCTTGAAATTCGGTCCTCATGAACCCGGCAGTGCTAGGACAGAATCCCAGCCAGCTTTTGGCCAATCAGATTCAGGAACTCACTCAGATGGATCAGGATCTTACCCTTCGGGTGAGGTCGCAGGAAGATCTTTTATGAGCCTCCCCGGGTATGATTCCTGAACCAAAGATGCACCTTCCTGACCGCTTTTCGGGTAACCGAAAAGATTTCTTTAATTTTAAGGAAGCCTGTAAACTTTATTTTCGTTTAAGGCCCCGGTCCTCAGGTACTGAGTCTCAGCGGGTGGGCATTGTGATGTCTCTGCTTCAAGGCGATCCACAAACCTGGGCTTTTGGGTTGAAATCCGATGATGCAACCTTGTTAACAGTAGATGCCTTCTTTACGTCATTAGGCCTTTTGTATGATGACCCAGATAGGGAAGCGTCGGCTGAGAGCTACCTGTGTGCACTTAAACAGGCATATTGTACAGAATTTCGTCATTGGTCGAACGACTGTGGCTGGACTGATCCTGCCCTGCGCAGTCAGTTTCGCCTCGGTCTGTCTGAAGTAATCAAGGATAGTCTCCTTCAGTATCCAGCTCCGGAGACTTTAGATAAGCTCATGGAGCTTGCTATTAAGATTGATCGTCGTCTCTGAGAGCGGAGGACTGAAAGAGGGGCTAATTTCAGGTCTAGTACATGTGTGTATGCTTTCCCTGAGGACGCCGAGGAGCCCATGCAAGTGGGTCTCTCCCGGCTGTCTCCAGAGGAAATAGCCAGAAGGCTAAATTCAGGGCTCTGCTTATATTGTGGTGGCAAGGGACATGTTGCGCGTAACTGCCCAAATAAACAGGGAAACGCTCTGACCAAGTGAATTGTGAGGGGGTTCACTTGGGTCTGCAGTTAATCTCCTCAAATGATTCCTTGTTAATTCCTGTAAAAATTTATTTTGGTTATCTCAGTTCATTTGTTTCAGCCTTCACTGACAGCGGAGCTGCCGGGAACTTTATGGATCTTGCTTGGACTAAGGCTTTGGGAGTTCCGCAGCTTCAGTTAGATAGATCTATCACTATGCACGGACTAGACGGTGGTTCACTCTCTAATGGGGTAATTACTCATCGGACCCCTCCAGTACAACTGACAGTGGCGGTCTTACATTCCGAAAAAATTTAGTTCTATCTCACTCATTGTCCGGCTGTGCCTGTTGTCTTAGGTCACCCCTGGCTTGCCCTTCATAATCCCACCATAGATTGGCGGTCTGAGGAAATTTCCCGGTGGGATTCCTTCTGTGTAAAGGATGTATTTCTTGTCCAGTCCGGGTCACGGCTGCTACTCTGGAACTCATACCTTCAGTATATCAGGATTTTGCTGATGTAAGGGTAATGCTGATATCCTATCACCCCATCAGTCATATGACTGCGCCATTGACCTTGTCCCTGGTGCCACTCTGCCAAAAGGGAGACTCTATGCTTTATCTGGTCCCGAGACTAAGGACATGGATGACTATGTACAGGAGAGCCTGAAGAAGGGGTTTATTAGGCCCTCGAAATCTCCGTTAAGTGCAGGGTTTTTTTTTGTTGAGAAAAAAGATGGATCTGTAAGACCCTGCATAGACTATCGGGCCTTGAATAAGATTTCTATTAAAACACCTACCCCTTGCCGTTGATTTCGGTGTTGTTTGATCAGCTCCGCACTGCGGTTATGTTCTCCAAAATCGATCTCAGAGGAGCCTACAACCTAATCCGAATAAGATCTGGGGATGAGTGGAAGACGGCTTTCAGTACTCAGTCCGGACATAATGAATATCTTGTGATGCCGTTCGGACTGTCTAACGCTCCTGCGGTATTTCAGGATCTTATTAACGACGTCCTCCGCAACTTTTTAGGGAAGTTCGTGGTCGTTTATTTGTACAACATTTTAATTTACTCTGAGTCTCCTGAACAGCATGTTGTCCATGTGCGGCAAGTGCTTCAAAGGTTGCGGGAGAACCATTTGTACGCGAAATTGGAGAAGTGTGATTTCCTAATAACTGAGGTATCCTTTTTAGGGTATATTATTTCTCCAAAGGGGTTTTTATGGAACCTAAGAAACTCCAGGCTATCCTAAACTGGACGCAGCCCACCAACTTGGAGGCTGTCCAGCGATTTTTGGGTTTTGCAAATTATTATAGGCGTTTTATTCATGCCTTTTCAGATTTAGTTGCTCCTATTGTGGCGTTAACAAGAAAAAGAGCTGATCCTTCCAACTGGTCGCCTCAAGCCGAGTTTGCCTTCCAGGCCCTAAAACAAGCCTTTGTCTCAGCTCCAGTTCTCAGACATCCCAACCCTGATCTTCCCTTTATTGTCGAGGTGGACGCCTCAGAGGTTGGAGTGGGAGCCATTCTTTCTCAGGAAGACCCCAAGTCTCTGGTGTTACACCCTTGTGCCTTCATGTCCAGGAAATTCTCCTCTGCTGAATCCAACTATGATGTTGGTAATCGAGAGTTGCTGGCAGTCAAATGGGCTTTTGAGGAATGGAGGCACTGGCTTGAAGGAGCGAAGCATACCATTACGGTGTTCACTGACCACAAGAATCTACAGTATATTGAATCAGCAAAATGGCTAAATGCTCGGCAGGCACGTTGGGCGCTGTTTTTTACACGATTCAAGTTCATCATCACCTTCAGGCCCAGTTCTAAGAATACTAAAGCCGATGCCCTGTCACGTTGTTTTCTTCCTGCTCACAATAACCACTCTTCCGCAACTCCCATTGTCTCAACGTCCGTCATCCGGGCCGGCCTCACACAGGATTTGTTCACACAACTCGTTCAGGTTCAGCAGCAGGCTCCCAATGATACTCCTGTTGGTCGTCTCTACGTTCCTGAATGCTTGAGAGGCAGTGTCCTCGCAGAGTTTCATGATAGTAAGGTTGCTGGTCATCCTGCTATTGCTAAAACCTTGGAGTTAATCTCTCGCTCTGTGTGGTGGCCTAATCTTTCCAAGGATGTTAGGGAATTTGTCCTTTCCTGTCAGGATTGTGCTAAGCACAAAGTGTCCTGATCCTTGCCGGTTGGGCAACTCATGCCTCTTGCAATTCCACTCAAGCCATGGTCACACATTTCCATGGATTTCGTGGTGGATCTTCCTCTTTCATCCGGGTTCCGGGTAATTTGGGTAGTTGTGGACCGTTTTAGCAAAATGACCCACTTCATTCCTTTACCCCGATTACCCTCCGCTCAAGTTCTGGCGGTCCTGTTTCTCCGCCATGTCTTCAGGCTTCACGGTTTACCCGTGGACATAGTCTCTGACCGGGGAACACAGTTTATTGCCCGTTTTTGGAGGCTTTTTTTGTGCCTCATTAAACATGAAACTCTGTTCAACGGGGGGTAATTCCAAGTTGATCGCAGCAGGAATTTTTTTAGCAGTTGGGCAAAACCATGTGCACTGCAGGGGAGGCAGATATAACATTTGCAGAGAGAGTTAGATTTGGGTGGGTTATTTTGTTTCTGTGCAGGGTAAATACTGGCTGCTTTATTTTTACACTGCAGATTAGATTGCAGATTGAACACACCACACCCAAATCTAACTCTCTCTGCACATGTTATATCTGCCTCCCCTGCAGTGCACATAGTTTTGCCCAATTGCTAACAGAATTCCTGCTGCGATCAACTTGGAATTACCCCCAACGTCTGGATACCATCCGCAGTCTAATGGGCAGACTGAACGTGTGAATCAGTCACTAAAACAATATTTACGTCTTTATTCTGCCAAACTTCAGAACGATTGGTCAGATTTTCTTCCTCTGGCCAAGTTCGCCTACAATAACGCTTGCCATTCATCCACCAAGGAGTCTCCGTTCTTTTCGGTCCTGGGCTTTCACCCTAGAGCCAATTCCTTTAGTCCCCATTATCCAGCTTCTTCTTTGACCTTAACCTCCCGTCTCAGAGTTATTTGGAGAAAAGTACACCTTGCTCTTAAGAAGGCTGCTTTTCGGGAGAATTTTTTTTCTGATAGGTTCCGACGCCCATGCACATTTAGGGTAGGGGATAAGGTGTGGTTGTCAACCCGCAACATCAAGCTCCGAGAACCCTCGGCTAGATTGGGACCCATATTTATTGGACCGTTCCTTATTGTCAAAAAAGTCAATACAGTGGCTTTTCGGCTACGGTTGCCAAGTCACTTAAAATCGGCAACACTTTCCATTGTTCTCGATTGAAGCCATATGTCCTTTCCAGGAGATTTCCTCGGAAAAATTTTCAGTGTAGACCTCCGGTGGATGTTCAGGGTCAACAAGAATTCCTAGTGAAAAAGGTCTTAGATCCTAAATTTTCTCGTGGTCGGCTCTATTTTTTGGTTCATTGGAGGGGATACGGCCCATAGGAAAGGTCTTGGGTCCGGGATAAGGATTTGCATGCCCCTAGGCTTAGGAGGTTGTTCTTTCAGGAATTTCCTCATAAACCCAGATATAGGGGTTCTTTGACCCCTCCTCAAGGGGGGGGGGTACTGTCAGGCGCGGCGGCTCGCGCCAGCGCCCGAACGTTGCTAAGCAATGGTCCCGGCTCGTCACGTCCGCCGCGCCTCCTCCTGCTCCCCGCTCAGCGCCTGGCAATGCCAGGACGCTGAGCGCTCTGAGCCGCCGGGTCCTTGGCAACGGGGATGCCACAGGCGGACCGCGTTCCCCGTTGCCAGATAAGCGATTGCACCTGTTAGTCTGTAGTCGTGCAGCAGGGCAGCTGCACGACATTGTCAATTTAAGGTCTGCAGCTACTGGTACAGACTCCTGATATATTCTCCCTCAGGGCCTTACACAGATGCCGGTGATAGCTTCCTGTGAGCTGTTCCTGCTCTGGAGAATTCCTCGTTCAGCGTGCTGTTATCTGGTCTACTCTGTTCCCAGTGGTCCTGAGTCCTGGTGTTCGGAAGCCGGTCGTGGGAGTCTTTCCAGCCCTCCAGTCGATTGAAACCTGTGCCTGTCATCTCGGGGTTCTCGTTCACTTGTGGTTACTCTCCCGGTGTTGTGAGTAGTGGCTTCTGCCACGTCTTGCGGCCTAGGCCGCAGTAATCTTTGGTTAAACTTGTTGCTGGTATTTTGCGGAGGTTTCTGCCCAAGCTGTCCTCCCCGGTACACGACGGTGCCGTGTAGGGTGTGGACAGTAGTACCTTTGTTGTCCTTTTCCTTTGGCGGCGTGCCATACATACGTTTAGTTTTGTAGTGGCCCCTAGCTCTGAGTGTTGTTTAGTTAGAGGTCCCCTTGTTATCATCCCTTCTCAGTTTATGCCTTGTCTCATATTAAGACCGGGGGGCATCGGAGTTGGGCAGACTTAATCCGCCCTTCAAATACGTCTGCCGTGGGCCCAAGAACACATAGTCTCGCAGGCGTAGACTGACCACGCGGGTGAAACAACGGAGGTAGGGTCCTAGGGGTTACTGCTATTCTTTGTCCTTATTACAGCGTCACGTTCCTGTGCTCGGGACTTACCCACTCACTAGCTCACGTTCTAAGCACAGAGACCTTAACATCCGGTTCCTGACTCGAATGGCGCTGTGGTCTGCCCCTGTAAACTCTGCAAGTCGCTTCACACAGCATGTCAGACTGACAGCATGCATGCCGGGATTCCTGCTGGTGCACTGGCATGGATGCCGCAATATTGGTCTGAATGATCTGATAGGAACCATCCACTCAGAGCTTTCCAAAGTGACACCTGACTTCACCAGTCAACCAGCGAGCGGCAGTATCTATAAGAATGTTCTCGCTGCATCCACTTCTGGCCAGTGCAACGTCGCTTCTACTGAAGTCATTACTCAGTAGTGTGCTCCCTGATCAGCTGCATCTCTGGTCCTGTCCAGTTACTCTGTTAACTTTAATCCAGCTGCATCTCCGGTCCTGTCTGCTTATACTCTATCTAAACCTCCAGTTCAAGTACAGCTGCCTTACAGACAATCCAGTTGTTCCTTTGATTCCAGTCACCTTATAGACTCAGTCCGGCTATACCGCCAGTTACAATCCGGTCGCCTTACAGGCTCAGTCTAGCCATATCTCCGGTTACAGTCCTGTTACTTTACAGGCTCAGTCTAGCCATACCACTGGTTCCAGTCTGGTCACCTGACAGGCTTAGTCTAGCTATACCACTGGATCCAGTCCGGTCACCTTACAGGCTCAGTCTAGCCATATCTCCGGTTACAGTCCTGTCACTTTACAGGCCCAGTCTAGCCATACCACTGGTTCCAGTCTGGTCACCTGACAGGCTTAGTCTAGCTAAACCACTGGATCCAGTCCGGTCACCTTGCTGCAGGCCTGTCCAAACTGCGGCCCTCCAGCTGTTGAGAAACTACACATCCCAGCATGCCCTGACACATCTTTAGCATTCTCTGACAGCAAAACTGTGTCAGGGCATGCTGGGGTGTGTAGTTTCTCAACAGCTGGAGGGCCACAGTTTGGACATGCCTGCCTTACAGGCTCAGTCAAGCCATACCTCAGGTTCCAGTCTAGGCACCTTACAGGTTCACTCCAGTTATATCTTCGGTTCTAGTCTGGCTGCCTCACACACAGTCTCCACTCCTGCTGTTTTTTCAATTCCAGTCTTGTCATCTGCTGATGTTACTTCAGTTGCCTCCCGGTTTCGATCCAGCTATCCATTCAGCTTTAGTCAAGTCATCCTTCTTTGCCTACCCAGGTAATATCTTTGAACTCTGTTCCAGTATAATAAAGTATACCTTTCTGCTACTGTAGGCTATGCTTTCAGGTCAGCTGACCAATCCTCATGCAATGCTGTACCTCATGAGCAAGAGCTGGATCAGACTACCCAGTTTCCTCCATACACCCAGCAAGTCTGCTCCAGCCACACATGCCGCCCGCCCCAGCCAGACCCCACCCTCAGAAATTACATGTAGCAAGCAATGTTTCACATGCGGACTAAGGGGCTCATTCCGAGTTGATCGCTCACTGCCATTTTTCGCAGTGCAGCGAACAAGTATCTACTGCTCATGCGTATGCACCGCAATGCACACGCGCGCCGTACGGGTATAAAGCAGATCGTTGTTGGCCGATGGATTTAACGAAGAATCCATTCGCACAGCCGATTGCAAGGAGATTGACAGGAAGGGGGCGTTTGTGGGTGATAACTGACCGTTTTCAAGGAGTGTATGGAAAAACGCAGGCGTGTCCAAGCGTTTGCAGGGCGGGAGTCTAACGTCAATTCCGGGACCAAAAAGACTGAAGTGATCGCAAGGGCTGAGTAAGTCCAGAGCTACTCAGAAACGGCAAAAAACCTTTTCGTCCCGCTCGGCTGCACAGGCGTTTGCACACTTGCAAAGCGAAAATACACTCCCCCGTGGGCGGCGACTATGCGTTTGCATGGCTGCTAAAAGTAGCTAGCAAGTGATCAACTCGGAATGACCCCCTATGTTGACAGTGAATATATGTGGCTGATGCACCAGAACTGTTAAGCAGAATTGACCGGTAATGCTCTCTACATGTTGTGGAAAGTTACATACCACTTTGTAAGCCTCTGCCAGCCAAAGAATACTCACACCGGTACCCAGGGATATGCCTTCAGTGAAGAGTACTCCTTAAACCTGGGTTACTGACAACAGTACCGTAACTAGACATTTTGGCGCTGCTTGCAAGAAAAGGCATCTGCGCCCCCCCTTTATGTAAAACAGGGGCAGTGTGCGCCACAGGCGCACATGAAAAATATAGAGGCGTGGCTTCATGGAGAAGGGGTGTGGCCACAAAATAATACCAACTCATTTTACGGTGCATAGTAGTCTCCATTATTCAAATTACGCCGCACAGTAGCGCCACTACACCAAGTAGAGACCCTTTTTACGCATTACAGCAGCCAGTCCCCATTTTTACTCATTACGGCAGACAGCATCCCCTTTTTTACACATTACGGCAGACAGCGGCCCCTTTTTTACACATTACGGCAGACAGCATCCCCTTTTTACACATTACAGCAGCCAGTCCCCCTTTTTACACATTATGGCAGACAGTCCCTCTTTTTACGCATTACGGCAGCCAGCCCCCATTTTTACTCATTACGGCAGACAGCGACCCCTTTTTTACACATTACGGCAGACAGCGGCCCGTTTTTTACACATTACGGCAGACAACATCCCCTTTTTACACATTACGGCAGCCAGTCCCCCTTTTTACACATTACGGCAGACAGCGTCCCCTTTTTACACATTATGGCAGACAGTCCCCCTTTTTACATATTACGGCAGACAGCGTCCCCCTTTTTACACATTACGGCAGACAGCGACCCCTTTTTACATATTACGGCAGACAGCGTCCCCTTTTTACACATTATGACAGCCAGTCCCCCTTTTTACACATTACGGCAGACAGTGTCCCCTTTTTTACACATTACGGTAGACAGTGTCCCCTTTTTACACATTAGGGCAGACAGCATCCCCTTTTTACACATTATGGCAGACAGTCCCCCTTTTTACACATTATGGCAGGTGGAGCCCCCTTTGAATCATTACAGCAGGCAGAGCACCTTACAGACCCCCTACCCTTAGGCTGTAATGCAGAGTACTGTAGTGTACTGTAGTGTAATGTAGTGTAGTGTACTTTAGTGTAGTGTAGTGTAGTGTACTTTAGTGTAATGTAATGTAGTGTAGTGTAGTGTACTTTAGTGTAATGTAATGTAGTGTAATGTGTAGTGTACTTTAGTGTAATGTAGTATACTTTAGTGTAATGTAATGTAGTGTAGTGTACTATAGTGTAGTGTAGTGTACTTTAGTGTAATGTAGTGTAGTGTAATGTAGTGTACTGTAGTGTAGTGTACTTTAGTGTAGTGTAATGTAGTGTAGTGTACTTTAGTGTAGTGTAGTGTTCTTTATTGTAGTGTACTGTAGTGTAATGTAGTGTAGTGTACTTTAGTGTAGTGTACTGTAGTGTAGTGTACTTTAGTGTAGTGTAGTGTAGTTTAGTGTAATGTAGTGTAATGTAGTGTGTGGGCAGCCACTTACATGATTTCTCCATCTTCCTGTGGCTGTGCTGCTGCCAGCTCCTGACCCAGTGCTCCCTCTGTACACTGCACTGCAGGCCAAGAGAGGGGGCGGGCCGCGGGAGCGCTGTACAAGGGGGCCGATGGAGGAGGGGACATATGAGCACAGTACACAGGGGCCAAGATAGGGGGCGGGCCGCGGGAGTGCAGTAGACAGGGATGGGCAGTGGGAGTGCAGGGGGAATATGCGCTCTAACTAGGTGTGCGCTGTTGGCAATGTCCCTTCTGCACACACCTAGTTACGGCGCTGACTGACAATCCGGACATTGTGAACTTTGGAATCATTATAGTGGACATTTTTATTTGGGATATACCTATACAGTATGTATTATTGCAGATGCAGTTTTTATGTGAGTGTGGCATATTATTATTTTAACAATTAATTCTGTTAAATAAATGCGACTTGTTTGATAATATCCTCCTAATATACAGTAGGTATACAGATTTGTCCTAATACATGTAGCCTCAATTGGCCATGCAGTGCGATATGCCTTGTGTGAGTGAGCCACTAGGTCCCGTGCAATTCTGCCAATGTCGGGCATCATTTTTGGCCAAAGAAAAGCATCTTAGTTGCAACGCAATGTGACTAGGAGACTGATTAATTTGATATGTGATACAGCACAGGACGCTGCGCAAGGGAAAGATCCGTTCTGAGCATAATAAAAACGGGTCCTGATTGATCTACACAGTCTCCCTTCTGCCTGACTGACCAGCAGAGGCGTTCGGGTGTCCGTGCGGGGGCAGGGGGGGGGGTCATCCCCATTTTCTGGGAGTGGCAAGCCCGGGGTCTGCGTCCAGAGCCGGCCCTAACCAATATGATGCCCTAGGCAAGAATTTGGCTGGTGCCCCCTAGCACCACCGCTAGTTCCGCCTCTGACCCTGCACCCCTTTCCCAGCACCATCACCCCCACCCATGGCAGTCCTTTTTTTTTTCCTACCCCCTGTAATTTAAATAAGAACAGTGTGCAAATTCGGCGCACAGCCCAAAAAGGTATGTGTTTTTGCTGGCAAGGGGCATGGCCACACAATAGTACCCCCAATTCAAATTATGCCTCACAGTAGTGCAATTTTATTCACAGTTTACCATACGATAGTGTCCCTTATTCACATTACATCACACAGTTGTACCACTCTACCTTATATACGTTACTCCTCACAGTAGTGCTCCTCATTCACATAACATCATACTGAATTGCTCCTAATTCACATTACACCACACCATATTGCTCTTTATTCACATTAGACCACACAGTAGTGTCCTTTCTATACGTTACGCCACACAGTAGAGCACCTTATACACATAATGCCATACATTGGTAATGCATTTATACACATAATACCACACAGTAATGCCCCTTACACATATGACACACATTATTAATGTCCTTATAAACATAATGAACCTTACACATTATGCCAACCCTTATTAATGCCCTTATACAGATAATTTCCTTTACACATATGCCGCACATTGTTAATGCCCTTATACACATAATGACACACATAATGTCCCTTACACATATGCCGCACATTATTAGTGCCCTTATACACATAATGACACACACAGTGCCCCTTACACATATGTTACACATTATTAATGCCCTTATACACATAATGACACATATAGTTCCTGGCGTGAGTCATTTGGCAGCTCTGCTAACGTCGGGTGCCTATTTTTTATGAAAATGCACCTTATTTGCATTGCTATGTGGCTAGGATGCACAAGCAGCTTCTGCTGATTAAAATGATATGCGGCATGCCTATATTCTGTGTACGACTGTGGCTGTATCTGCATACAAAATGCTACACACAGAATATAGGCATGCCGCATATCATTTTAATCAGCAAAAGCTGCTTGTGCCCCTAGGCATACCAGATGCCCTAGGCAATTGCCTAGTTTGCCTATGCCTAGGGCCGGCTCTGTCTGCGTCTCTGGACGCATAATTCCTGGACCACAAGGCACCCTGTGATGATTAGCCTAAGTAAGCTGAGGCTTACTCAGCTGGCTGTCTCCGGTCGCAATGTTGATTCCAGGCTGCGACCTCAGTTGCAGAGCTGGGATTGTAAGTGCAGCAAGGAGGTGCCTGACATTTTTTCAGTGGACAGATTTACAAAGTCACTTGTATGCGGCTTTGCAAAGCCATCTGCGGCTGAATCAAACCCTAAGTCTGTATACGGAGCAGAACAGAACTTCTATTGGAAAAAAAGCCAAGGTTGCTATATTGTAACACTTCGTGTGCAGATTCAGAGACTCAGGAGATCGCTGGGCTGCCTTCTTTGCTGTCCTGTGTTCAGATAGTCACCGCCCCCCCCAGGGGGAGTGAAAATTTGTCGTGCAAGTGTGCGATCCCATGTGTACGCCGAGCTGCAAAAATCCACCATGTGCAGTTTGTGCGCAGCCCAGGACTTACTCCTACAGTGCGATCAGAAGATGCTGTTCGGGGCCGGAGCTGATGTCAGACACCCTCCCTGAAAACGCTTGGGCATGCCTGCATTTTCCCAGACACAGTAAACGGTCAGTTACCACCCACAAATGGCCTCTTCCTGTCAATTACCTTGCGAACGCCCGTTTGATCTGAATTTTCGCACCATCCTGTCACTGACCGGCGATGTCCTTTGTTGTTGTATGACACATGTGCGTATTGTGGTGCATACACATGCGCAGTTTTGACCTGATCGCCCGCTGTGCGAAAACGCACAGCAGCAATCAGGTCGTGCATCCTAGTTAAATTGTTCTGTGACTAAGATGCATTTTTGTCACAAAAAGATGCAACAAAGACGCCCAATGCTTGAAGACTCTCACACGACCTGACATGCCAAGAGGGGCTGTTTAGTGCGGCTGCATCAAAGATGAATGAGGAGACATCTGTATTTATAAAGGCTATTCAGACCAGTGGAGCAAAATTCCTTGTTCTTTTCTTTGTCTTGTAGGACGGGATGTACTAAGCATCGCATCTGAGATGCGACACATTCCGACACTTATCGGGTATCGGGTATGTAGTTAGAAATGTGATTAGTATCACAAAGGACAGCTCTGCTGATAAGAGCTGTCCTTTGCGCTTACAGTGGGATCCCACTGAGAGGGATCCAATTGGATCTCTCAGTGGGAATTGCGAAGAGAAGCCCATAGGCTTCTATTGGGTAACACCAGCTACAGATGGTGTTACCCACTGGGTCCAAACTCCAAAATGCATCACATTCCGGAGCTTAGAACATACGAGAATGCGGTAAAAACGCAGAAACCAACAGGATTTTCTGAGTTTTTACCGTATTTTCAGCTTCATTACATCCCGCCCGTAATTTTTAAAACCCACAGGAGTTTTAAGGGGAATAGCTGCTGAACCAGATTTATTAATAATTGTTGCGATTGCTGCTCCTCTTTAAACACACTCACAGAGCATAACTAGAATTTTTGGTGCCCTGTGCCAGAAAGAGAATTGCCCCCCCCCCCCGACCATTTTTATATATACAGTGTGTGTATATATTACACACACATTTATAGAACATTGCAAGAAAGTGGATTTTGACACAAATCCTCTTTAAACAACATTCATGTGCTCAACCCGAGAGCATGCCGCCATTCAGCCACAATACCCCACTGTCAGGTCTGTAGTTTTGTCTGTCCCTGGAGGGGGCACTAGTGGGTCAGTGTAGGTATGATAGATAAAACGAGGAGGCTGAAGAAAAGTCCTGCGCATGTGCGCTTGATATTTATTATCTCACAGGGGTCACACAGCAACAACAGGGATGGAGTATGAATGATAATTGATATAACTGATGACTGGAATAATGAATAACAACTTAATCCGATGAAAGGAATATTCAAAAAGTCACTGATAACAAATGAGTAATGCAGATGAACTTGAAACTTGATATAACGGTAATGGCAATAATGAAATCAGATGAGGCAAATAGAACTCCAGAATACAATGAATGACAATAATGAAATCAGATGAGGCAAATAGAACTCCGGAATATAATGAATAGCAAAAATGAATCAGATGAGGCAAATAGAACTCCGGTATATAATGAATGGCAATGAAAGCACACAAGTGTTTGTAGAAGCCCACGTTCTTTTAAGCCAAGCAAGGTCCAAGCAGGAGACAGTTCTAACACAGCAAGATGTTAAGTGCTGAATGCAATGCACAGTGTTGAATGCTGGTAATTAGGTACACAGGCTGAGAAATGAGAAAACATCCGAAGAAAGTGTCTTACTGCAAGTTGTTGTGGCAGACTGTGGCTGGAGTTCGTAGCAAGCTGGAAAACTGAAGAATGAAGATGAAATGACGAGAAGACAACAAGGAAACCACTGGGAACAGGAACACAGGACCCAGGAGAACTTGTACACGGAATGTGACTCATTGTCCGAGGCGATGAGACTGAGCCACGGACTGAAACTTATACCCCTTGCTCTGCGGTGATTGGTTGCTGGGCCCTGTGTGCAAACACCCCGCAGGATTGGATGTCCAGATCAGCTGAGTGCAAGTGTCATGGCGGCGCCCATGCTGGACAGACGCCGGCACACAGTGGGGCACACACTAGATGCAGTTCAGGGGTACTTAGCGACACAGAACATGACGCTCACGGACAGCACATCCACGCAGCCGCGACTGGGGCCGTGACCTCTGGAGGCCTGCACACCAGCGCGCCGGTAAGTGAGATGCTGCTGAACGCCGATTCCTGACAGTACCCCCTAATTTATGGGTGGGCACCGAAAACCCCCGAGGCTTGAAAGGGAAGAGTATGTGGAAAGCTTGAACTAACCGTAAAGCATGAACATCAGTTGCGTTGATCCAACCCCTCTCCTCAGGACCATATCCGGACCAGTCAATCAGGTATTGTAGACAACCATAGCGATACCGGGAGGCCAGGATCTTTTCCACTTCGTATTCCACTAAACTAGGAACTGCTCGCCTTTTTCGGTCAGCAAACACGTTATACTGATGAGATACTTGAGATCTTGAAGAACTGAAGTAGCTACGGGCACATCTATAAAATGGGTAAATCTTGAAAATCCGGAACTCTGGAATGTTGACCATAAACTGCAAAGAAAGGAGTGGTGTCTGTGGACGTATGGTAACAGAAATTATGAGCAAACTCCGCCCAAGGCAACAAATCTACCCAGTCATCCTGTGAGGAAGAAATATAGAGTCTTAGGAAGGTCTCAAGCTCTTGGTTTACCCTCTCTGTCTGACCATTTGTTTGAGGATGATAGGCCACGGAAAATTTAAGTTTGACTTGCAGCGCAGAACACAGGGCTCTCTAGAATTTTGCCACAAACTGTACTCCCCGATCTGATATTATTTCAGTTGGAAGTCCATGTAATCTGAAGATTTCTCTGAGAAATAACTGTGCTAACTTTCGAGCAGAAGGCAACCCCATGAGTGGAACAAAATGAGCCATTTTCGAAAATCTGTCGACCACTACCCAGATGGTATCATACCCTTTGGAAGGAGGAAGGTCCAAAATAAAATCTTATCGACAGATGAGATGAGGGACGTCTTGGAATAGAGTTTGGCATCAATTGGCCAGCAGGAGCCTGACGAGGAACTTTGTGTTGAGCACACTTGGGACATGAAGCTATTAATTCTTGAATATCTGCTTTCATGTGAGGCCACCAGTAGGTTTGAGACAAAAACTTAAGTCTTTAGGACTCCAGGGTGACCAGAGAACTTGGACGTATGAGCCCAAGACAGGAGATTTTGACGAAGCTCAGGAGAAATGAGGTGGAACTAGGGATACATTAGTAGCGGCAAACACAACAGGATTACAGTAAGTACTGGTTGAGAAACTTGTTCTGAAGATTCCTCATTAGAGCTCATAGAGCGAGATAATGCATCTGCTTTGACATTTTGAGAGCCAGGTCTAAACAGTAACTTAAAGTCAAAACGAGAGAAGAACAAGGCTCACCTTGCTTGTCGGGATTTAGACACTGATCTGCCTTTAAATAAAGAAGGTTCTTGTGGTCCGTGTAGATGGTGATGGGGAATCTTGCACCCTACAACAGATACCTCCATTCTTCAAGGGCTAGTTTGATTGCTAGAAGATCCTGATCACAGATGATCTCAGTTAATCTCAGTTAATCTCAGCGGGCAAGAATCTATGAGAGAAAAACCTACAAGGGTGAGTCTTACCATCAGCGCTGACTTGAGACAGGACTGCGCCCATGCCAACTGTTGAGGCGTCCACTTCTAGAAAGAAGGCCTTGTTGACATCTGGCTGTTGTAACACAGGAGCTGAATGTTAGGTTCCTGGTGCTCAGAACAAGGGAGATGTTGCGTAGTGAGTCTGAGCACCAGAACGTGATGCTGAAACGAGGTGTGGTGTGGAAATAGCCCCTAGCACCCTACCTCCGTTGTTTCACCCGTGTGGTCCGTTCACGCCTGAGTGACTATGGTTTCTTGGGCCCACGGCAGCCGCGTTTGAAGGGCGGATTAGGTCTGCCCAACTCCGATGCTCCCAGGTCTTAGATTGAGACAAGGCGTGAACCGAGACAGGATAATAACAAGGGGACCTCTAGCTAAAACAAACAGAAGGCTAGGGGCTACTAACAACCCTAAACCTAAATATATGTGCGGCACGGCGCCAAAGGAAAAGAACAACAAAGGAAATGCTGTCCACTCGCTGACACAATACCGTTGTGTACCGGCGGTGACAGCACAAGCAGAACCCTCTGCAAAACACCAGAAACAAATTATAACCAAAGAATACTGCAGCCTGAGCCGACGGACGCGGCAAAGCCGCTACTCACGGAACCGGTACAAATACTGGCAAACGGACAGGAACCCCCAGTGTAGCCGACACAGACTCTCAGAACTGGAGGACAGGCAGAATCCCAAACGACAGACCGGTGGACACCAAGAAGCCAGATATTCGACCAGGCACAGACAAAGCCACAGGACTCCTGGACAGGAACGCTTCACGGCAGGACACAGGATCAGACACTGGAATCGACTCTGGAATCGACACAGGTACCGACACTCAAAGCAGCTAGACAGACACTGCTAGACAGGAGCTCAGGAACTGGCAGGGACTAGCTCAGAACTCAAGAACTCTGGAACCCAGGAAACCTGGAAATCTGGAAATATCACCAGCGTTTGTGAATTGCACTGAGCCAGCATATAACAGAGAGTCTTAATTAATTATGTCGTGCTGCTGCCCTGCTGCACAACTGAGAGGTGCAATCAACAGACAGGTGAGGCTGAACACATGGGAACAAGCTGCAATCACACAGACTCACCACTGGCAGCAAACAAGAATCTTCTTAAACCAGAGCAACGGGAAATCCTGGCCTGCAAGACTACTTATAAACATAAATTAGGAATTAACCACTACCTGTGGTTCATAACACTGAAACAAAAGCTTGTTTAATTTTATAAAAGGCAGACAGTGCTTCTTCAGACCACTGGGAAGGATTCCCCCCTTTCCGAGTGAGGCAAGTAATTGGAGCTATCAATGTAGAGAATCCTTTAATGAACTTTCTATAAAAATTGGCAAAGCTAATGAAACGTTGAACTGACTTAAGTGTCGTAGGTAGAGACCAGTTCTCTATAGCCTCTAATTTAGCTGGATCCATTTGAAGGTCAGTACCAGAGATAATGTACCCCAGAAAAGGCATTGAAGGAGCTTCAAACGTGCACTTAGATAGTTTTCCATAAAGATGATTCCGTTGAAGACGTCGAAGAACCTCTTTCACTTGTTGGCGATGGGAAACTAAGTCACGAGAGAATATCAAGATGTCATCGAGATAAACTACCACACATTTGTTCAGAAGATCTCTAAACACTTCGTTGACAAAGTTTTGGTATACTGCACGGGCATCACTAGATATTCGTAGTGGCCATCGCGGGTATTGAGGGCAGTTTTCCACTCATCGCCACTTCGGATCCTGATGAGATTGTAAGCCCCGTGGAGATCTAACTTAGTGAAGATGCAAGCCCCTCTGACTCTGTCAAACAGTTCTGTAATAAGTGGCAGAGGATAGCTGTTTTTAACAGTGATGTCGTTTAAACCCCGATAATCGATACAGGGGCGTAATCTTCCATCTTTCTTCTTAACGAAGAAGAACCCCGCAGCGGCTGGAGACGAAGACGGATGGATGAACCCTTTTTGAAGATTCTCTTTTATGTACTCACTCATGGCTTGAGTCTCAGGAACAGAGAAAGGGTAAGTACACCCTCTGGGTGGCTTACTCCCCGGGACCAGATCAATGGGACAATCCCATTCTCGATGGGGACGCAGGACATCAGCAGCCTTTTCGCTGAAGACATCAGCAAATTCTTGACAGGCCTCTGGAAGACCAGACTGGAGTTTTACACCTGACGATCTCACTGGATGCACTTGAGCCAAACACGAATGGAAGCAAGAAGGACTCCATGCTGAAAGCTGTAATGTGGACCAGTCGAATTGTGGATTGTGCAATTGAAGCCAGGGCATACCTAATACAATCTCATAAGTGGCTTTTGGGATGACCAGGAATTCAATGAGCTCAGAATGAAGAAAGCCCACTCCCAGAACCACTGGCTTGGTTTGCTGAATGATGGAACCCCCAGCAATACGACTTCCGTCCACGGCAGTAAAGTAGACAGGACAAGACAACTTTGAGACAGGAAGATGGATGCTGTCCACTGCAGCTTGTGTGATAAAGTTCCCAGCAGCACCGCAATTCACTAAAGTGGTTAAAGACTGAAGACCATTCTGTGTTTCTACGGTGACAGGCAGAGTGAGATATTGGGAAGAAGGAGCTTTAATTAAAGTCCCTAACTTGACTCCTACGTTACAAGTTAGGACCTGGCATTTCCCGAACAAGCAGGACAGGAACCAATCAGATGACCACCAGCAGCACAATAAAGACACAGTCTTTCCCTTAACCTTCTTGACCGCTCCTCAGGCGTTAAGCGTGACCTATTCACCTGCATAGGTTCATCAGGAGAACTGGGTGAGGACTGTACTGGAGGCATAACTCGATGCTTGCGAAGGTCAACTTGAGAAAGTTCACTGGTTCATTTGCGTAAATGTAAATCCAATTTAATACATAAAGAAATTAAGGCTTCCAGTTGCTCTGGAAGATCATGGGTAACTAACTCATCCTTTATACGGTCGGATAGACCATGCCAGAAGGCGGCAACCAACGCCTGATTATTCCACTTCACTTCTGATGCCAATATCTGAACTGGATAACAAATTGTTCCACAGTGCGTGTTCCCTGGCGAATCTGAAGGAGTTCTGAGGAAGCAGAGGTTGTACGCCCAGGTTCATCAAAGATGCGTCGGAATGCAGCAGCAAAATCTGTATAGTTATTCAGAAGAGCGTCTGCTCGCTCCCACAGCGGGGAGACCCAGTTCAAGGCGGAGCCAGCCAAAAGCGTCACAATATATGTGTCCTTTGCCCTGGGTGTTGGAAAGTTCTGCGGCAACAACTCGAAGTGGACTTCACATTGGTTCAGAAACCCACAACACATTTTAGGATTACCATCAAATTTGCTTGGTGTAGGGAGATGAATGCGAGATGTTGAAGCAGGAGCAACTGGAGAGCCTGGAAACTGAGGAACTTGAAACTGGAACAGGAACTGAAGATGAAGCTGGAAGACAGGATTTGAGAAGGACTGTTGTGGAGTGTCCAGTCGGGAAGACATCTCCTGTAAAAATTGTATAATTTGCTGCTGTGCAGCCTCTTGACCATCCAGTCGTGACACCAAACTTTGGAGTGCCTCTGACCCCACACTCTGACCACCGTCTGGGGTCCAATGGCCTCGGACTGTCAGGTCTGTAGTTTTGTCTGTCCCTGGAGGGGGCACTAGTGAGTCATTATAGGTGTGATAGATAAAACGAGGAGGCTGAAGAAAAGTCCTGCGCATGTGCGCTTGATATTTATTATCTCACAGGGGTCACACAGCAACTAAACAGTTGATGATGGGTTTGGAAATCAGCAACAACTGGAATGGAGTATGAATGATAATTGATATAACTGATGACTGGAATAATGAATAACAACTTAATCCGATGAAAGGAATATTCAAAAAGTCACTGATAACAAATGAGTAATGCAGGTGAACTTGAAACTTGATATAACGGTAATGGCAATAATGAAATCAGATGAGGCAAATAGAACTCCAGTATATAATGAATGACAATAATGAAATCAGATGAGGAAAATAGAACTCCGGTATATAAGATAAGCTGAAGGCTGCATAAGCCTGAGGCAATATAAGGGCTCAACTTTTTGTGGTTGGTTGGTTAATGTCTAAGCAGTTGCTAGGCAGATTAGTTTTTCCCTGTGGTTTTTCCTATTGGATTAGAAGGTTGTCCATCAAGATTAATAGGTTGGTCTTAGGATAGTATATAGGGCAGGGCCATTTTCCTCAGACTTGCTCTTGCCATTCATTGTATGGCCCAGGAAGGATAAGTATATGTCACAGCACTTGCTTTGTTCCTTTGTATACTGCCTTGTTAATTCTGCAACACCTCCCCCCTCCATTGTGGTTCTCACTGCTGCATAGTTTATTGTATTGTATATCTGTCGGTTCACCCCACTCCTGTGATGCCGCGTCCACGCCGCTCTGCCCCTCCCCCCCGCCGCCTCATGGAGGCTGTGGGCACCCCCCGCTCCCGCTCCCGTAGTGCTCCCCCCCAGAGGTTGCCTACGACGGCGGCTGGCATGCGGCCGGGTCGGGCCGCGACGGCCCGCTACCCTGCCAGCGGGAGACCAGCGGCCGGCGGCCTCCCGGCACGTGGCGTCGGGACGCGCGGCTCGGCTGGGCCGCGGTCGCCGGCGTCCCCAGCGAACTCAGTTCCTCCTACGGCTCCCTTGCCCGGCGCGCTAGTCAGCGTCGGGTCTCCCCCACCTTCCCCGCCAGCGGCTCTCAGCGGCGGCTCGGGCGCCCACGTGGTGCCGGGCGGCCGCGGCGGGGCTGCGGAGGGCGAAGGGGGGGCTGGCTCACCAAGGGGGGCTATGAATCTGGGGCAGCAGGGTGAGGTGCCCGCTGTCCCCAGTACGTTTTCAATGGGGCATGTACCCCTCCTGCGGCGCCCAGGTATAGAATTGTGCACGGGGTGATGGGGGCGATGTCTGATGTTCCCGGGGCGGGGGGCGTGGCTGGGGCTGCTGCAACGCCCGCCCCTCCTGCAGTTCCATGGCAGGCTTTCCCGTAGGGGAATCCCGCATCGGGGGCATTTTGGCTGGGCCCCCGGTCGCCCGTTGATCGGCTGCCCGTGGCGGCGTCCCCGTACGTCGGGTTTCAGGCGCCTCCCCCCGGCCCACCGGGGGCACTGCAGCTGGTGGCAACTCAGTCGTCCATTGCGGCGACTTACCACCTACCCGGCCCTGCTCACTCGTTTGCCGCACCGCAAGGCTTCGCTGGGGGCCAGTTTTTCCCCGGTGGCCTTCCTTGGCCCCTGGCAACGGCGTTCCCGGCAGCTGCCGGAGCATCCTCCATGGGCCTAACCATGGCGTCCGCTCCGCAATTTTCACCGTATTTTGCCGGCTCGGGCGCCGGCGTCCAGACCACATGGTCGGTCGGCGGCCCCCGGGTTACGGTTCCCCTCCCTGCTTTTGCGGGCTCGCAGCACTGGCCGTCCCTGTCTGGAGCGAATCAGTTGGCGCACATTTTGCCGCCCCCCCCTGCTCCTCCGCAGTCCCTCCCGGTTTCGTCCGGACTTTCGGGGGCGGGCGGTTACACGCCGCATACTTCATGGCGGCCTGCTTACTCCATGGGGGTCGCTTCGGGGGTCGGGGCTGTCTTTCCCCACGCCGTTACGTACCCCTCAGGCGGGGGTCCTCCCCCGCAGCTTCCCGCCGGCCCTCCGCCGCAGGGCGAATGGGCTTGGCCTCCTCCCCCGCATGTTCACCCCATTGCTAATGATGCGCTGGTTTCCCCCGCGCCTGTTGTTCCCTCTGTTTCTCCCTCACAGGTGCTGGCTGACTCAGGGGCTACGTCACGTAGGGGACGAAGGCCGCAGAGGGCCGCGGCCGCGACATCGACGGGAGAAGTTCGGCCGCCAACGGAGTCAGGTGCAACGGATGACGCTGTTCCTGGTCCTTCTAACACTGGTGAGCATGCCCCTCCTTTACACAGTTCATCCTGTAGTTCTTCCTCATCTAGCAGTGTTTCGTCAGGTTCTCCGCGGCGCCCGCGTAAATTAGCTAGACTTATCGCATGGCGAAGGAAGCGCAGAAAGTGGCAGCGCCAGCGTCAGCAGTTCCCCTGGACCCCCCCGTTATGCGGAGACGGTGCATTGCGCCAACACGGCAGTTACGCGGGGGGTTCGTAAGCGAATGCGAGAAAAAATCCGGAAGGGGAAGTACGTTGACATCTTCACCCTTACGGATGAGATGCGGCAGGGTTTTGAGGCAGCTAAGAAACCGGGTGGCATTGGGGAAAATGCTTTCCGCAATTTTCACCAGTGGTTGCGAGGGTTTTTGGTTTTTACTGCTTGCTACACGGAATCGCGACCCGTGGAGTATTCCAACTTAGTTAAGTATTTGTTTTTGGTACATGACATGTACTTAAAATCCAAGGGTTCCGCTTGGCGGGATTACGATGAGAAATTCCGTCGCAATCAGGATGGCAACCCCATCCTGCCCGCGGGTTTTAAGGATGTCGAGGTGTGGTTGGAGGTCACGCAGCAGGTTAAGCCCACCCCGGACGTCACGGTCAAGAAGCCCGGGGCGGCCGGGGCTCCGGGTTCCCGCTTGATAGGGAAAGGGAAGTGTTTTGCCTACAACGAGGGCAAATGTGTCAAGGGGGTGAATTGTCGTTTTCGCCACTCGTGTAAGTTGTGCGGGGCAAGTCACCCGGCCAAGGATTGCACCTCGGCGGCAAGCGGTAAGCCCTCCGCTCCTGCCGAGGCCGGGGGAGTTGGCAAGTAAGGCCTTCTCCCCGATTCGAGTTCCCAAGTTGCGGCGCTGGCTGAGCTTATACCCCGACGAGTGGGCTGCGTCGTTCCTCTTGGAGGGTTTTCGGCACGGTTTTCGTTTGCCCATTTCGGATTCGGTGCACGTGGTGGCGCGCCGGAATTTGAGATCGGCTCGCGAATTCCCGCAGGAGGTCCGGCGGAAAGTGGACGGGGAGATCGGCCTGGGACGCATGGCGGGGCCCTACGCCTTTCCCCCGCTGCCCTCCTTGTGCATTTCCCCAGTGGGGGTGGTGCCCAAGAAGGCCGCTTGCAAGTTTCGCTTGATACAGCACTTGTCGCACCCTCCGGGTTTGTCGGTCAATGACGCTATTCCGGAAGCAGAGTGCAGGGTACGTTATCAGTCTTTTGCGCTTGGTGCGAGATTGTGGTCCGGGGGGTCTGTTGACAAAATTGGACGTGGAGTCGGCCTTTCGGCTACTCCCACTGCACCCGGACTCCCTGCGGTTTCTGGGCTTTAAACTAGGGGGCGAATTTTACGTGGATCGGTGTCTCCCCATGGGTTGTTCGGTCTCCTGCGCCTACTACCAATGGGGGGTGGCTCACTACCTGGACGACTTTCTCTTTGTGGGGCTGGGGGACAGTTCGATCTGTGGGGACATTCTGTCGGTGGCTAGATCATTATTCGACAGTTTAGGGGTGCCTGTCGCGCAGGACAAGTGTGAGGGCCCTTGCACTTGTCTTAGCTATCTAGGTATCGAAATAGACACGGTGGGGGGTTGCTGTCGCCTACCCGAGGATAAAGTGCGTAAGCTTTTGGGTTTAATTACTGACTGTTTAGGCAAACGCAGGGTTCGGCTTAAGCAGGTGCAGTCTTTGCTGGGTTCTTTCAATTTTGCGTGCCGGATTATCCCCATGGGTAGGATTTTCTGTCGCAAACTTGAACGGGCCACGGCGGGGACGGTCCGGCAGAATCACACCGTGTACCTTTCCCGCGAGATCAGGGATGATTTGCGGATTTGGGTCTCTTTCCTGGTGTCCTTCAACAGGGAGGTTTTGTGGCCGGCGCCTTGTTGTTCCAGTAAGCAGCTGCAATTGTTCACGGATGCCTCGGGCAGTCAAGGTTTTGGCGCGTTTTTTGCTGGGGCATGGTGCGCTGCTGCTTGGCCGGCCTCTTGGGTAACGCGTGGGTTTACCAAGAACCTCCTTTTGCTGGAATTGTTCCCGATCATAGTGGCGCTTGAATTGTGGGCCTGCCAGTTCGCGAATAGGACATCTCGTTTCGTTGCGACAACTTGGGGGTGGTACATGCGATTAATAATCAGCGTTCCTCCTCGCCGCAGGCTCTGAGGCTGCTACGGCATCTAGTGTTAGTTTGCTTGCGGCGCAATATTAATTTCGGGGCCCGCCACGTTCTCGGAATTGACAACGGAATTGCGGATGCATTGTCTCGGTTCCAATTTGACAAATTCAAGGCGTTGGTTCCGGGAGCGGCGGCGGAGGGTTTACAGTGCCCGCCTTCTGTCTGGCAGATTGTCGAATCGGGTTAGCTGCTTTAGCCAGGTGTACTCTGGCTCCCTCCACTCTCAGAGCGTATGATGCAGCCTGGTGGGATTGGTCGGTCTTTCAGCGTAGGTACAGGGTAGCAGGTGAGTCCTCGGCCGACACCCTGATGACCTTTGTTTGGGAACATTACAAAACGGTAGGTCAAAAGCGGCCATGGCATCTGCCCTGGCGGGCATTTCTTTTCACTCGCGGCTCCATGGGATGACGGACCCCACGGGGTCTTTTGTCCTTTCCAGAGCGCTGAAAGGTTGGGCTAGGTTGCGCCCGGCGCCCGCGGACTCACGTAGACCCATGACGTTGCAGCTTCTAACAGAGTTACTGCGTGTGCTGCCTCAAATTGCGACCTCGGAATTCGAGGTGGCGTTGTTTAGTTGCGCGTATGCCCTGGCCTTTTTTGGGGCTTTCCGAGTGAGCGAGTTGGTGGCATGCAGCAAGGCGTCTCGGGAGTCGGGTCTGCTTTACGAAAATGTGCGCTTGCAGGCGGGCCTGTTGCTCTGTAGGATTGTGCGGTCCAAGACGGATCAAACAGGTCGGGGTCGCTGGGTGTCCTTGGAGGCTCAGGAGGAAACGGGTGTTTGCCCGCTGCGGTTGACGCAGGAGTATATACGGTTGAGGCCTCCGGGGGGCGTCCAGTTGCTGGTGCACGCGCAGGTGGACCCGCTGACAAAATTTCAATTTGTTGCTGTGTTTAAAAAATGTTTGGCGGCATTGGGCTTGCAGGGGGCGGACTTCGGTACCCATTCCGTTCGGATTGGGGCGGCTACCCATGCAGCGGCTACGGGTTCATCCCCTGCGGCTATTCGGGAGTTGGGCCGTTGGAAGTCTGCCTCCTATAGGTCTTATGTCCGTTTGGATAAGTTATAGGTGCGCCTGTTGCGCTAACCCAAAAACGTGTTTACTCGTCGGTTTTTGAACGCTTACCGTTCAGGAATCGAGGGTGTGAAGTGAATTTTTAAAATTTTTCCTCCGAGGGGGCCTAATTTCAATTGGCTGTTCTATCAAGGTCCACGGGAGGTTTTTTTGATTTTTCTCCTTCACTTGGGTTTTTGTTACGTTGTGCTTTATGTATGTATTATGTTCACAATTCTGATGTTAGGATGTTTTCTTTTGCAGCTATCGACAATTTGGGGGAACATGTATGGCTGGTTGGCCATTCCTATATTTTTTGGGCGGCAAGGCATCCCATGGCACTTAGGGCAGCTGATGTTTTTGGGTCTAGGCAATTGCGATGGTTAGGTGTCAGAGGTATGTTGTGGGGTGATTTGTTGCGGCTCCTTTTTTCTCGGGAGCGCCGCTGGGGTCGCCCTAATTGTATTGTCCTTCATTTAGGTGGTAATGATCTAGGTCGAGTTAAGGGCATAGATTTGATTTTGTCCGTTAAGGCGGATTTGGTGGCGATCCGTTGTCACTGGCCGGGAGTCTGCATTGTTTGGTCGGAGACAGTGCCACGTTTTCATTTGCGTGGTGCGGTGCGTTTCTCGGCGCTGGAGAAGGCACGCAAGAAGGTGAATTCGGCGGTGTCTCTTTTTGTCAGGGCCATAGGTGGAGTAGCGATCAGGCATCCTCTACTTGTGCTAAGGAATAGGCAGTTCTACTAGGAGGATGGGGTTCATCTTTCTCCGGAAGGAGTGCAGATTTTCCTGGAGGATATTTTTGGTCTTTTTCGGTAGGGCTATTTAGTTGTTCTTAGTTGGTTATTGTTGCTGGTTGCGGATGGCGGTGGCGGTTTTGTAAACCTTGGTGGCGGGAAGTCGCTACCAACCAGCTGTCACACAGGCATAAGTGGTCATTGTGGGGCTCCCTCTTTAGAAGAACGGCAGGTGTGTCCTTCTCTTGCGGTTGGACATTTAGACGTTCCCCTGCGGGAACCGAACGTTTGCCAGAGAAAAGAGGGGTGAGGCCAGCACAAAGCGGGTTATGCGGGAAGGAGGCGGGGTCTGGGTACTCCCCTCCTTGGTTTGGTGGTTTTTCATCTAGGTGACTGGTGCTGGTGTTTGGTAGCGATTTTCTGTTGCCATCCTCCAAGCTAAATTTAAATCTATATTCTAAATTAATTCTAATTCGATCACAATTATAGTTTAAAGAGTTGGTCAGCGATCAATAAACATCGTCTGACCTTTAACTCCAGCTACTGTGTCCGTGTCTTTATTTCAGTGTGTGGTGTTGTTTATTTTAGTGATAAGCTAGCTTAAGAAAAAGGTTTATGTAATCACAATAAAGTTATGAGCGCCTTAGATAAGCTGAAGGCTGCATAAGCCTGAGGCAATATAAGGGCTCAACTTTTTGTGATTGGTTGGTTAATGTCTAAGCAGTTGCTAGGCATATCAGTTTTTCCCTGTGGTTTTTCCTATTGGATTAGAAGGTTGTCCATCAAGATTAATAGGTTGGTCTTAGGATAGTATATAGGGCAGGGCCATTTTCCTCAGACTTCCTCTTGCCATTCATTGTATGCCCGCCCGCCCTCCCGGATTGCATATATGGTTTTGTTTCTACAGTTGGCTATTGAAAGCCAGATTGGCGGAAGTCGCTACCAACCAGCTGTCACACAGGCATAAGTGGTCATTGTGGGGCTCCCTCTTTAGAAGGACGGCAGGTGTGTCCTTCTCTTGCGGTTGGACATTTAGACGTTCCCCTGCGGGAACCGAACGTTTGCCAGAGAAAAGAGGGGTGAGGCCAGCACAATGCGGGTTATGCGGGAAGGAGGCGGGGTCTGGGTACTCCCCTCCTTGGTTTGGTGGTTTTTCATCTAGGTGACTGGTGCTGGTGTTTGGTAGCGATTTTCTGTTGCCATCCTCCAAGCTAAATTTAAATCTATATTCTAAATTAATTCTAATTCGATCACAATTATAGTTTAAAGAGTTGGTCAGCGATCAATAAACATCGTCTGACCTTTAACTCCAGCTACTGTGTCCGTGTCTTTATTTCAGTGTGTGGTGTTGTTTATTTTAGTGATAAGCTAGCTTAAGAAAAAGGTTCATGTAATCACAATAAAGTTATGAGCGCCTTATGAATAGCAAAAATGAATCAGATGAGGCAAATAGAACTCCAGTATATAATAAAGGTAATGAAGCTGTGCGCTCGGTGAGTGGTGGTGTATATGATTGTCAGCAACGACTTGGAGAGGGAATGCCAATCCCTCCGAGAAACACTAAATACAAACAGAAACCAAGTTGCGCTCAACAATCAGAATAGAAACATTTATTATAAAATTTATAAAATAACAGCAATTCTCCCGGGAGTGCAATTAATATAAATGAATTATCATAAAATATATACGGTACAGAATCACTGTGTCCTAATAAATTATAATAATACAAGTATTATTTAATAATTGTAACAATTTGGCCACAAACAATATGATGTGTTGAGCAGTAGTGATAATAATTACACTCTTTTAAACATCATATAGGTCTGTGTGCCAGTAACAACTCACTTGCTATGTAGAAGTCCCCAAACAGTCCTTATTCCATGCAAACATATATTGGTTTCCAAATTTCTATAGATAGAAGTTATCCTTGTGGAAGGTAATAAGCACTCAAATAAATGCAGGGATGGACAGATGAATTATGTCCACCAAAACCAAACCGCTGTAATGGTGTTTAGCAGGGAGAGCCCGGAGTGATGTTTCTACAGCCAGCCGTTTTACCCCCGCACGGGGGAGGGGAGAGCGGTGTCTGAGATAGCCGTCGGGTTGGAATGGAATATAGCCGTGCACAGGCTATATGACCCGAATCGCTAGATGTTAACTCTGTGACACGGTGTGCAACTAAACAGTTGATGATGGGTTTGGAAATCAGCAACAACTGGAATGGAGTATGAATGATAATTAATATAACTGATGACTGGAATAATGAATAACAACTTAATCCGATGAAAGGAATATTCAAAAAGTCACTGATAACAAATGAGTAATGCAGGTGAGCTTGAAACTTGATATAACGGTAATGGCAATAATGAAATCAGACGAGGCAAATAGAACTCCAGTATATAATGAATGACAATAATGAAATCAGATGAGGCAAATAGAACTCCGGTATATAATGAATAGCAAAAATGAATCAGATGAGGCAAATAGAACTCCAGTATATAATGAATGACAATAATGAAATAAGATGAGGCAAATAGAACTTCGGTATATAATGAATGGCAATTATAAAATCAGATGAGGCAAATAGAACTCCGGTATATAACAAATGGCAATGAAATCACACAAGTGTTTGTAGAAGCCACGTTCTTTTAAGCTAAGCAAGGCCCAAGCAAGAGACAGTTCTAACACAGCAAGATGTTAAGTGCTGAATGCAATGCACAGTGTTGAATGCTGGTAATTAGGTGCACAGGCTGAGAAATGAGAAAACACCTGAAGAAAGTGTCTTACTGCAAGTTGTTGTGGCAGACTGTGGCTGGAGTTCGTAGCAAGCTGGAAAACTGAAGAATGAAGATGAAATGACGGGAAGACAACAAGGAAACCACTGGGAACAGGAACACAGGACCCAGGAGAACTTGTACACGGAATGTGACTCGTTGTCCGAGGCGATGAGACTGAGCCACGGACTGAAACTTATACCCTTTGCTCTGCGGTAATTGGTTGCTGGGCCCTGTGTGCAAACACCCCACAGCATTGGATGTCCAGATCAGCTGAGTGCAGGTGTCATGGCGGCGCCCATGCTGGACAGACGCCAGCACACAGCAGGGCACACACTAGATGCAGTTCAGGGATACTTAGCGACACAGAACATGACGCTCACGGACAGCGCATCCACGCAGCCGCGACTGGGGCCGTGACCTCCGGAGGCCTGCACACCAGCGCGCCGGTAAGTGAGATGCTGCTGAACGCTGATTCCTGACACCCTCATTAAATAACAAATTTCAATATACTGCCACACCCAGGATTCAACCCCTACAACCTCCTGCATCCCAGCCAAACACCCCACCCACCGAACCATTTGATCCCACACAAAAACTACCCTGCAGTTCTATGTGCAGAGCACTCTCCGCACACACCTAGTTACGGCCATGCACATACATATAGACCTTATACACATACATATAGACATTGTAGATTATGATATAACCTCGTAATCTGTTCCCTATCAGTTTCTCTTTATTGCTACCAGTACAGTATGTAAGCCCCACATGCGCAGGACCCATTCTGCACAAGCAGTGCCCATAAGTCACAGCCTAATTGACAAGCTGTGGCCATTTGAGGGCTAGGGGGGACAGCGACAGAGACCTATTTACAAAACGGGACCGTGTCATCCCCATTTTGTAGGCATGCAGGGTCTGCTTCTTTTGACGCAGATTTCCTAGTACCAGCAGCGTGAGCAGCCTGGCCAGGGTTAGACTGGTCCACAGGGGCAACCCCCAGTGGGCCTGAGGGCCAACCCCCTCCTCTAGGAATCAGGTTCCAGACTGTGCTCTTGAACTATACATTATACATATGTTACATTACTGCACAGGACTATTCTCTACAGTGCACTGCTGTTATTAATCTTGTACAATACATTACTATGCACTAGAATTATTTACTATATATATATATATAATGGTTACTCAAGACTCTGTAGAGACTGGCCACACCCCTAAATATGGGCCCCTATCTCTGCATTTCCCCGGTGGGCCCTTCATGCTTTATTCTGACACTGAGCCTGGCCATGCTGACTAATCTGTGGGTTATTCAGATGGCCGGTGGTCACACAGATGACCTGATGCTTTGCTTTCTTATCAACACATGGTTAGAGGGTAGGAGAAGCAGGAGACTGGTAGTGACGCCTGAATAAACCTTTTATTGAGCACTTATTTCATTCAGAGTGTGTATGTTTTCTTCCGTCTAAAATCATACTAATTCCCAGTTATATCAAGGTGCTAAACACATATTAAAATGCACTTGCAGGTCAAGTGGGTGGGTAACCCATTAAATTGTTCTGGCTGCATGGTGCTGTGAAGGGTGGTGCCCCCTTCTTCCCCACGTCGCGTCGGGCAACGGAGCGACGGGCGGCGGCGCGGCGGGCAGGTCCCAGTCTGGAGGGGCTTGCATCCGAAAGGATTCAAGCCCCTCCAATCACCGCGGCGCATTTCAAACGGCGCACCAAGCGCGAGCCAATCAGGGCTCGCGCCTTGGCCGCCAATCAGAGCTCGCCGCGGCGAGCCAATCGGGGCTCGCCGCGTCATAGCTCCGCCCGCTCCCGGCGCCATATAAGAGGCGCTGCGGAGCGGGAGCAGTCAGTCGGGTGGCGGACGGCAGCGGAAGAAGAGCTCCAGCGGAAGAAGACGGCGGCCGAGCAGCGGGAGAAGACGTCGGCGGAGCAGCAGAAGAAGACGTCGGCGGAGCAGGAGAAGACATCGGCAGTGCGGGAGAAGACGTCGGCGGAGCCAAGCAAGAAGGCAGAAGACGGCGACCAGCGGCGGATGTCCGGCGGAGAGTGCTGCAGCGTGTGGAGAGCAAAAGAGCTAACGAAGCTCCCCGCTGCAGCCTCTCCCTCCGCGACAGGTAGGCGGCCTTGGGCCACCTCCACCTATTTATAACCCTCCCTAGAGCACCAGGGACAGGCACTAGGCCTGCGGGGAGAGTCAGGCCTCCGGCCTGTGCCCACTCCAGGCCTCCGGCCTGTGCCCACTCCAGGCCTCCGGCCTGTGCCCACACCAGGCCTCCGGCCTGTGCCCACACCAGGCCTCCGGCCTGTGCCCACTCCAGGCCTCCGGCCTGTGCCCTCACCCAGGCTTCCGGCCTGCGCCCCTCACCCAGGCCCCTGGCCTGCGCCCCTCATTCAGGCTCCTCCCTGCGCCCCTCATTCAGGCTCCTGCCTGCGCCCCTCATTCAGGCTCCTGCCTGCGCCCCTCATTCAGGCTCCTGCCTGCGCCCCTCCGGCTGGAAGTGGGCTGTGCAGCAGCTCTTGAGGGATCAGTGGCTGTTGTTTGAAGCCGACCGGCCCCACGCGGTGTATGGCCCAGGGGATTGGAAGTGTGGAGTAACGTTCCCGTCCCACACGTCGCCATCCCCCGGCCGTCGGGAGTGGGCCACCGTCTGCTTCAGACCCCCGTCCTTCATTGTGAGCCAAAGGCACCGGCTGGTGTCCAACATCTGGAAGGTAGGATTGGTAAATCGGGGTATACTGTTGGGCCGGGGAATTGTTCCACTGACTTGCTGGGTAGTGAACGTGATTAATTAGTCCGGTCTCTGTTTGATTGGGATAGAACCAGTAGCCTCCAGTTGTTTAAGTTAGTTTGTTTAGGCAGGCGTAGTTGGCTGTATCGTTGTTAGCCGTAGAGTAGCCTGCAGGTAGGGAGGCTGTTCTTCTTGCCCCAACAGGAGCGGAGAGGTGCGACAATCAAGGTGACCCGCAAGTTGGAAGTGAGTATCACCCTGTGCCTGTCTGTCTGTCATTCCCCCCCCTGTATACCGGTCGGGAGGGTTTGCTCGCGGACGCGAGGACCCCCCTCTCACCACACAACGTGCGAGAGTGCGAGTGTGTGAGAATTGGGTAGCTGAGGCCTATTGGCCAGTGATGACCTTCCGCCCAGCCGGTGAAGGTCGCGGCTACCCCTGACGTGTCCCGTACTCTAGGCGGAGGTCGGGCGTACGTCTCAACCGGCATATCCCTCTCTTTCCAGACCCCCGTCGTCCGCGGTGAGGTGGTGTTCGCGCTGGTGCCTGGTCCGGAGAGCGGAGTCCCTACGCATCTGGATATCGTCTGTGACAGCGTTGCACAGGTGGGTGAAGTGACGACACCTGCACAGCGGCAGGCAGTACATCCTTGTTAGGCCTGCCACAGTGCGTTGGATGCAATTAAGTGATGGCCACATACCTGATCAATCAGTCACCTTTTCAGACCGTCCCAAGTCACTGCACATTGTTCTTAGCCCACACTTGCACGAATCAGTTGTCACTTTCATCTAAAATGACCAGCTTGATGATCCAACACACTGAATTGTGGGCAACATTACTATTCTGACATTTTCAATGGGAAGCATATAGTAAAGAGGGGATTGTAGTAAGGTGCCCACACACTAGAACAACTTGCAAAAGATGCGATCGGATGCTGATCGGACAACGTAATGTTAGATACACTGGATGTGAAAAACCACAAACGATTTGTACAAAATTGCTCGTTCTGTTCCAAATCTTTCCTGCAGTAGGGAAGATCTAAAGTTACGACAAACAACCCGCGTGACCACATATTGTTAGTGAAAGGCACATGACTTGCAGTATTACTAACGCTATATCGAGCCGAAGTGTCGAAATCGTGCACATCATGTACAATATCATTCTAGTGTTAGGGCACATTTAGTTTACTATATCATAGATTATAAACAAACTAAGCCTTATTTACTTTTTTGCGTGTCTCTTGAACAAAAAGTTTTGCCTCTGTGTCTACAAACTCCAGTACCGTTTGAAGTTACACGAGGATGTGTTCCTTACTAGATGTCACTAAAGATTAAGAGACAATAATGGGGGTAATTCCAAGTTCATCCCAGCAGGAAATTTTTTAGCAGTTGGGCAAAACCATGGCCCTCATTCCGAGTTGTTCGCTCGCAAGGCGATTTTAGCAGAGTTACACACGCTAAGCCGCCGCCTACTGGGAGTGAATCTTAGCTTCTTAAAATTGCGAACGATGTATTCGCAATATTGCGATTACAAACTACTTAGCAGTTTCAGAGTAGCTTCAGACTTACTCGGCATCTGCGATCAGTTCAGTGCTTGTCGTTCCTGGTTTGACGTCACAAACACACCCAGCGTTCGCCCAGACACTCCTCCGTTTCTCCAGCCACTCCTGCGTTTTTTCCGGAAACGGTAGCGTTTTCATCCACACGCCCATAAAACGCCGTGTTTCCGCCCAGTAACACCCATTTCCTGTCAATCACATTACGTTCGCCGGAGCGAAGAAAAAGCTGTGAGTAAAAAAACTATCTTCATAGCAAAATTACTTGGCGCAGTCGCAGTGCGAACATTGCGCATGCGTACTAAGCAGAAAAACGCTGCGATGCGAAGAAAATTACCGAGCGAACGACTCGGAATGAGGGCCCATGTGCACTGCAGGGGGGGCAGATATAACATGTGCAGAGAGAGATAGATTTGGGTGTGGTGAGTTCAATCTGCAATCTAAATTGCAGTGTAAAAATAAAGCAGCCAGTATTTACCCTGCACAGAAGCAAAATAACCCACCCAAATCTAACTCTCTCTGCACATGTTATATCTGCCTCCCCTGCAGTGCACATGGTTTTGCCCAACTGCTAAAAAATATCCTGCTGCGATCAACTTGGAATTACCCCCGATGTTTTGATCTTTGGACATCATTTCTAGGTTTGGCAGTAAAGGAAAGTGCATGTCAAGTCAACACGAGAGTATGGGAGATCGTACCAGGACACGCCAAGCACCTCTTCAGTTATCAAATACTAGATACTAAATATTTACACAATGCAGCCTGGTGAGCTTTGTGTTCCCAGATTCTGTGTGTTTTGGAAAGGACAGGGGTAGATTGGCCATAGGGATCACTAGTGCTTAAAGTGGTCCTAGAGAGGTGGTGGAACTCACATCCCCCCATGCTTGTGAAATAAAGCGATTGTACGTGCAGCAAATAAAGCGGCTTGGTCTCGAACAGAAAGGGGCTTGGTCACCCAATAGTATCCCCAATTCAAATTACGCCGCACAGTAGTACAATCTTATTCACATAGTAGTGTCCCTTAGGGTTACATAGTAGTGTCATAGTAGTGTCCCTTATTCATGTTATGACACACATTAGTGACCCTTATACACAAAGCCCACAGTAGTAGCACCCCAAATACACATAATGCCCACAGCAGTAGTGCCCCTTATGAAATACCCAATGTAGTGGTAGTGCCCACAGTTGTAGTGCCCGTTATGTAGAGCCCATAGTATTGGTGCCCCTTATACAGTGCCCCCAGTAGTAGAGCCCCTTATGTCCCCAGAGTGATTCCCCTTATTAAGTGCCCCTTATGCAATGCTCTCATTAGTAGTGCGCCCAGTTGTAATGCCCCGTGTAGTATTGCCCCCAATAGTAATGTCCCCCGTAGTTATGCCCCCTGTTGTTATGTCCCCAGTAGATATGCCCCCTGTAGTTATGCCCGGTGTAGATATGCCCACATTTGGTCTGCCCCCTGTAGATATGCCCCTAGTAGTTATGCCCCCAGCAGATATGCCTCCAGTTTGTTTGCCCCCAGTAGTTATGCCCCAAGTTGGTTTGCCCCCAGTATGTATGCCCCAGTTGGTTCGCTCTCAATAGTTATGCCCCCAGTTGGTTTGTCCCCAGTAGTTATGCCTCAGTTGGTTTGTCCCCAGTAGTTATGCCCCAGTTGGTTTGTCCCCAGTAGTTATGCCTCCAGCGCTGCTTACACACACAAAAATCAAACAAAAACCCCACAATACTCACCAGCCCCGCTCCTGCTTCCGGAACGCAAGCCTCTGTCTGGCACCCGCTCCTTGGAACTATGGGAGAGTCGTCATGACGTCTCTTCCATAGTGCACAGCCGCACACTGCCAGAGCTGGAGCTCAGGCGTGAGCTCCTGCTTCCAGATGCCGCTGAGGGGAGGGAGCCGGCGTCTGCTAGTAACACAATCTCAGTGGGCACCCAGCATTTCCCTGGGTTAGGTTAGCCGAAGCAGGTGGAACTGCGTTTCATCTCCAAATGGAACTGGCAGCTCACCTTAACCACTGGGGATCACCAGGAAGATTTCCGGAAGGCCGATGTGTCTACAGGGCCTGTTTTGTGTGTTGTCATGTTGCTCCACTCTGCACATGACAGGCAGCCCACTGTACTCATGACACAGCATTGTCCCCATTCATTCTGTTATTCCATCTCTGCAGCACAGCAACTCTGCCATCCAGTGATGCTGCCATGGCTACACAGTATGTTATACCTCTTATGCTGTCCATGTTGGGTCACTTCTAGAGAATTTTACAGGGTCACTTTTAATTCCCAATCTGCCCCTGGTCTGCAACAAAAGATGCAAGGAAGACCGCATTCGTGTACAATCAGGTTCTATGAGGAGGGATCCCGAACCCCTCCTCATCAGACCGCACGTCTATTAGGGCTGCTTCCATAAATTTCCCAGGCAGGTTTTCCATCCCTGTCTGCCCCTGGGAAAGACAATATAGTCAGTGGCTTTATCCCCCTCCCCTATGTGTATCATGACTGCTGAAGGTTAACTTCTGCACTATTTGTACTGATCAGCTTCATTCTTTCCAGATATCATTACTTGATATTAGTAAATAACGAGAAATAAAATGCATATGATCAGGGCCAGTGCATAATCTCTCTGCACCCTTGGCAAGCTTCAGCCTAGCGCCCCTTAACCTGCAAACACTACCTTGCCACCTCTCTGAGGTGGCCACTAGGTGGGCTGGGGTGAATTGCATAATTATACATATACAGAGAATAGAGACAACACTCATGGCCTTTTACAGTGAAAAACTATACTCTACAGGGTCACAAAATTTTGTGACTTTGTTCACAATATACTTTCACTTTCAAATCTTTGAGTGATGACTATCCCTTTCAGTGATGACTATTCTTGTCTGGTTTATGCTGATTTTTGGAGTGCCACGCCCTGCACCTAGATATAGTGCTAGGGACCACCAATATACACAGAGAGGCCTTGACGCGGCTTGGGGCTTATACATACATTTGTGCAGATATATGTAACCAAGATCTCTGAATTCTAAGATATTGTATGGGATTTAAATCTGGTTACTACTATTACTCAGGGTGCTAGGGGAAACAAAATGTGTTTTTTTTTCCCTGCATAGAAAAACCCCTCCCTTTCAAGCACCTGAATGATATCACTAAGCTAATTGAGCATCTGCATCTATATATGTTTGTTGTGAGAGTCAGAAAGGAGCTTGCATTAGGAGGAGATGCAGGTCCTGATATGCCATATGGAGCACTATGGGGTTGCTCCAAGGTAGGTAGCTCTTAGCTTAGATATATTGTAGCAGGGAGCCATTATCATGTGGCTCCTTGTTGGTTAATCATTGACCCAGATTGGGTTGTGGAGGTGTGGGATGATCCGATGTGGTGCCCCTGGATTGGCTGAGCTGGATGGCTTTAGTGTGGCATTTAACAACAGTAAGTTCTTACCATAAATCTCGTTTTCTGCTGCGGGGTACACTGGGCTCCACAAGGATTAACATCGGGGATGTCCTAAAGCAGTTCCTTATGGGAGGGGATGCACTGTAGCGGGCACAAGAACCTGGCGTCCAAAGGAAGCATCCTGGGAAGCAGCGGTATCGAAGGCATAGAACCTTATAGACATGTTCCCTGAGGACCACGTTGCCGCCTTGCACAATTGCTCAAGGGTCGCACCACGGTGGGCCGCCCAAGTAGGTCCAACCGACTGAGTAGAATGGGCTTTAATGGTAGCAGGAACCGGATGACCAGCCTGTACATAAGCATGTGCAATCACCATTCTAATCCACCTGGCCAAAGTCTGCTTGGAAGCAGGCCAGCCACGTTTGTGAAAGCCAAACAAAACAAAAAGAGAATCAGTTTTCCTAATGGAGGAAGTTCTCATCACGTAGATACGCAGAGCCCATACAACATCCAAAGACCGCTCTTTGGAAGACAACTCAGGAGAATAAAAGGCCGGAACCACAATCTCCTGGTTAAGGTGGAAGGAAGACACCATCTTAGGTAAATAACCCGGTCGCGTTCTAAGATCCGCCCGGTCACAATGAAAAATCAAATGGGGGGACTTACAGGATAAGGCACCCAAGTCCGAGACCCTTCTAGCTGAAGCAATAGCCAGCAAAAATAGCCCCTTAAGGGACAGCCACTTAAGGTCAGCAGAGGCAAGAGGTTCAAATGGAGACTCTTGCAAGGCCTCCAGTACCACCGACAGATCCCAAGGGGCCACAGGAGGCACATAAGGAGGCTGAATCCGCAACACACCTGAGTGAATGTATGAACATCAGGAAGGGCAGCAATCTTTCTCTGAACTCAAACCGACAAGGCAGAAATGTGAACCTTGAGGGAGGCCAGACGCAGGCCTAAGATTGACAGAGATCCACGAATGCTGCTTGAGGATCCTTTGTCCTTGCTCCGAAGACCGGAACCTTGAGATAGTGTCGAGACGCCATCAGGTCCACATCTGGGAGGCCCCACATATCGACGAGAAGTTGATACACCTCTGGATGTAGGCTCCATTCTCCGGTGTGCACATCCTGACGACTGAGATAGTCCGCCTCCCAGTTCAGAACGCCCGGAATGAACACTGCCTATATGGCCAGCAGATGGCATTCTGCCCACTGAAGAATCCTTGATACTTCGTTCATTGCCATGCGGCTTCGAGTGCAGCCCTGATGATTGATATATGCCACCGTGGTGGCTTTGTCTGATTGTACTTGGGTGGTCATTCCGAGTTGTTCGCTAGCTGTTTTCGGTTGCTGCGCAGCGATCAGGCAAGAAACCGGCACTTCTGTGCATGCGTATGCGGCGCAATGCACATGCGCGATGTACTTTCACAACAGCCGAAGTACTTTCACACAAGGTCTAGCAACGCTTTTCAGTCGCACTGCTCTCCGCAGAGTGATTAACAGGAAAGGAGCGTTTCTGGGAGGTAACTGACCGTTTTCAGGGAGTGTGTGGAAAAACGCAGGTGTGTCAGATACAAACGCAGGCATGCCTGGGGAAACGCAGGCGTGGCTGGCCGAACGCAGGACGTGTTCGTGACGTCAAAACAGGAACTAAACAGTCTGAAGTGATCACAAGCTAGGAGTAGGTCTGGAGCTGCTCAGAAACTGCACATTTCGTTCGCACTTCTGCTAAGCTACGATACACTCCCAGAGGGTGGCGGCTTAGCATTTGCACGGCTGCTAAAAGCAGCTAGCAAGCGAACAAATCAGAATGAGGGCCTTGAACAGGTCTGTTCTGTATGAGATGCTGGGCCATTGTCAACGTATTGAACATTGCCCGCAGTTCCAGAATGTTTATCGGGAGTAGTGACTCCTACTTGAAGAGAGTGTTGCTCCAACACCGCACGCCAACCTCTCAGACTGGCATCCGTCGTCAGCAGGACCCAGTTGGATATCCAGAAGGGACGGCCCCTGCTCAATCGTTGGTCCTGGAGCCACCAGCTCAGTGACAGGCGGACCTCCGGAGACAGGGAGATTATATGAGATCTGAACCGGTGAGGCAGGCCGTCCCACTTGGTCAGAATTAACTTCTGTAGAGGGCGAGAATGGAATTGAGCATACTCCACCATGTCGAAAGCCGACACCATGAGACCTAGCACTTGCATTGCTGAATGCATCGACACTTGCGGACGAGATAGGGAACATCGAATCCTGTCCTGAAGCTTCAGGACTTTCTCCTGAGACAAGAACAACCGCTGGTTGTGAGTGTCCAACAATGCTCCCAGGTGCACCATGCTCCGAGCAGGAACCAGGGAGGATTTCTTACAGTTGATCAGCCACCCGTGGACTGTCATGCACTGGACCGTCAGATTGAGATGACACAGGAGAAGTTCTGGGGAATTTGCCAGGATCAACAAATCGTCCAAGTATGGTAGGATCCTGACCCCTTGTCGGCGGAGTGTAGCCATCATGACCGCCATTACTTTGGTGAAAACTCGGGGAGCCGTTGTCAAACCAAAGGGTAATGCCCGAAATTGGTAATGAAGGTTGCCCACCGCAAACCGCAGGTACTGTTGATAAGAAACCGCAATAGGAATATGCAGGTAGGCATCCTGTATGTCCAGGGAGACCATATAGTCCCCAGGCTCCATGGCCAGAACAATAGAGCGCAGCGTTTCCATACAAAACTTGGAGACCCGCACATGCTTGTTCAAGGACTTCAGATTGAGAATGGGCCGCAAGGACCCGTTCGGTTTCGGGACTAGAAACAGCGTGGAATAGCACCCCTTGCCTCTCTGAGCCAGAGGCACCTGTACCACCACTCCTGTGACCAGAAGGGAATGTACCACTGAGTGCAAAGTGTTTGCTTTTGCCAGATCCAGAGGCACATCTGTCAGGCAAAACTGCTGCAGGGGACGATTCTTGAAGAGTATGGCGTAACCTCGAGCGACGACTTTCCTCGTCCAGGCATCTGAAATGGTCTTCAACCATTCCTGGGCAAAACCTAGAAGTCGGCACCCCACCTTGGGATCCCCTAGAGTAAGGCCCGCCCCGTCATGCGGCAGGCTTGTCAGTTTTGGAAGTTGGCTGACGGGCAGCCCAGGCACGCTTTGGTCTGGGCTTGTTTGGTCTGGAAGCACGAGCTTGCTTTGGGTACGCCTGACCTTTTGCTTTACCTGGAGTACGAAAGGGCCAAGGGAAAGTACTTTTAGCCTTCTGTGAGGAAGGAGCCGTACTAGGTAGGCAAGCTGTTTTAGCCGTAGCCAGATCAGCCACAATCTTATTGAGGTCTTCTCCAAAGAGAATGTCTCCTTTGAAAGGAAGCACCTCCAGGGTTTTCTTGGAATCCAAATCCACCGACCAGGATCTCAACCAAAAGATACGTCTGGCCAAGACGGACGCAGTAGCAGCCTTGGCCGCGAGCACCCCGGCATCGGAGGCCACCTCCTTAAGGTACAGAGAAGCCGTGGCAATATATGAGAGACATTATCGAGCATGCTCAGATGCGTCGGCAGACAGTTGCGCCTCGAGTTCCTGAGCCGACGCATCAACAGTTTCAGCAGCCCAAGTCGCTGCAATTGTTGGCCTTTGCACAGCCCCCGTTTGGGTATAAATTGCTCTTAAACAGCCCTCCACACGTCTATCCATTGGTTCCTTCAGAGAGGTGACGGTAGTTACTGGCAAAGCAGAGGAAACAACCATACACTCCACAGTTTCCCAATTTTACACATCTCCGCAGAGAGAGGATCGCGAGCCAACAGTCTCTTATTCGGTGTAAACTTTGTCCCTGGATTTTCCCAGGATTCCTGACGTATGTCAACCAGGTGTTTAGAGTAGGGTAAAACCTGTTTAACCACCTTCTTACGCTTAAACCTATCCGGTTTCTTGGAGACAGTTTCAGGCTCAGAATCATCAGACCCTTGAAGAATGAGCCGAATCGCCTTAATCACATCCGGGACATCCACGGATGACTTCCCTTCCCCATCTGAAACATCAGCGTCAGTGTCATCGGGGTCAGTATATGCACCGTCCTCCTCAGAGGACGTGTCGGTTAAAGCCATGGATTGGGAGGAGGTAATGGCCCGTTTAGAAGACGACTTAGTCTTAGGCAGGCGAGAGTGACACTTAGATTTAGTCATAGATCGGTTCAAATGCTGTAACTGAGTGGAGATCTGATCCGCCCATGGCGGATTTACAGCAGGGACCATAAACTGTTGCAGTGGCACAGGTGGTCCCACAGGGGGCGTCAATTTAGTCACAAGCGTGTTTAACAATGTGGAGAATGTAGCCCAAGGTGGGTCCTGTGATGCCCCAAGCGCTACCGACCCACTGGGGGGTAAGGAACCCCCTGAACCTGAACTCTCAGCTGCTAAATTATCCTCCATTACGTCTGCAACCTCACTACCACGCAGTGTGGGAGAGGCCCCAATGTCGTTGCCACGTGTAGCAGACATAACTATGGCCCTCATTCCGAGTTGTTCGCTCGCAAGCTGCTTTTAGCAGCTTTACACACGCTAAGCCGCCGCCTACTGGGAGTGAATCTTAGCATAGTAAAAATGCGAACGTAAGAATTCTCAAAATTGCGATTACACACCTCTTAGCAGTTTCTGAGTAGCTTCAACCTTACTCGGCAACTGCGATCAGTTCAGTGCTTGTCGTTCCTGGTTTGACGTCACAAACACACCCAGCGTTCGCTCAGACACTCCTCCGTTTCTCCAGCCACTCCCGCGTTTTTCCCAGAAACGGTAGCGTTTTTTCCCTCACGCCCATAAAATGGCCTGTTTCCGCCCAGAAACACCCACTTCCTGTCAATTACACTCCGATCGCCTCAACGAAGAAAAAGCCGTGAGTAAAATACCTAACTGTATAGCAAATTTACTTGGCGCAGTCGCAGTGCGAACATTGCGCATGCGCACTAAGCGGAAAATCGCTGCGATGCGAAGAAATTTACCGAGCGAACAACTCGGAATGACCCCCTATGTGCACAATAATGGGCAACCCGGTACAAGGTGTAGCAGCACTATACCTAGCAAGAACTCTCAGACGGCACAGACCGGAGGTTCAATAGATACAGTATAGAATATATGGTGACTATAAATCACAAGCAAAAATACCCCGACAGTATATCTTGTGATATAATCCTACATTGAAAATAGAAAAACCTGTAACACTTGGCCCTCTCAGGTATAGCAATATAGGAATAGCACGCTGAGTGAAATACCCTGCAATAAGGCAACCACGCAGCAGCTACATGCACACACACAGATATATAGTTACACGTACCATGCACAAATTATGTACCATAAACTGCACTGGACTAGCAATACAAAGTAATACTCAGTATGGCTATATGTGATAACTATAGATATAACAAACACAGTAAGCACTGGATGTATATCACAGGGTGTTTGTACCACACAACCCTGAATGTATGCACTCTTTCTTAACTAACACTGTCCCAGTGACAGGTAGAATACTTAAGTGTCCTGTAGGAAGCACAGCACTGGCAGTCTGGCGGTTCCACAGAGGAGGATTTGCCCAAGCAGTCCCAGGAACAGCAAGGCTCAAGCTGTAATGGGCGCTGACCAGGAGTGAAGGAGAAGGAGACAGCTCCAGGGCGGGAACATTGTAGAAATGGTGCCCTGGGGCTGGGGAGAGGTGCCTCAGGTCCGGCCTGCTGCCCCTGCTGGCATCCCCACCGGGTGTGCGGGCAGAACATAAAATGGGGGAATTGTACTAAATCCCCCTGACCTGTGCCCCAAATAATACCCTGGTGGCTAGTGGAGCAAGCTGCCCAGTAATCAGTGCACACGCGGCCCGCCTCCCACGGCCGCGCTGGATCGCGGTAAAGTGCGGCACAGGAGCCCCTTACCTCCCCCTTGTCTGCGGCCCCGCGATCCCGGAGACGGTGACGTGGGTGTGACTCACAGTTAGGAAGAATCCTTCGTTTCCGCTGCAGTGACCCGGCAACCCCGGCGCGGGAGTACACAGCGCCGCTGGGGGTGATGGAGCTGCACGCTGGAAAGTCTCTGAGACTTTACCAGCAGCAGCCCTTGAAGTTTTCAAACAGAAACTTCTGTTCAGTCATTAAAATTACTTTGAAAAACGCTGCTTAAGGCAGCCACCTGTAAAGTGCCTGCATACTGCATGGCACCAACTTACAAACTGAGCTCCTGTGCACGGAGGTGGGGTGATACAGGAGGCGGCGCTATGCATCTTGGGAAGAAGGTCAAAGCTTTGAGCCTGTTGGTGCCTCGGATCAAGATCCTACTCTACACCCCCGATGTTAATCCTTGTGGAGCCCAGTGTACCCCGCAGCAGAAATAGAATATTTACTTTTTTATTACACAATGATCTTGCTCTTTTTTTCCTCTGGTTAAGGTATACTGTGTACTCACTGTTGTGATGGGTGCTCAGGAGTACAGAGTCTTGTACATATACTGTAACACTGATTATCCATAATGTGAATGGGGTTTGGTGTGAGTGCTCAGATTCCACACACTGGAGGAGAGTTATCAAAGCTTGGAGAGAGATAATGTGGAGAGAGATAAAATACTAACCAATCAACTTATGTCATGTTACAGGCTCTGTTTGAAAAATGACAGGAGCTGATTGGTTGGTACTTTATCTCTCTCCAAACTTTGATATATCTCACCCACTGCGATTCAAGGTATTTTACAGCAGGGGACAAGGTCAGGATAATGATATTCAATGTGAAGTGGTGACACTGGGAGACTGGCTGAGTCTGTCGGGAGGCCAGGACAGCTGCGCCAAATTCAGGACTCTCCCAGACCTTCTGGGAGTGTTGGCAAATAACAATGCACAGTGCTAAAAATCCATTTACAAAATGAAGATGCGTGCAGCTCTGTATCATAATATTTTTATTTTGGTATTTCAACACAGTGCTGTAAAACAAATAAGAACACGGAATATATACTAAAAACATTATCAAAGTAGAGGGTCAGGGCCGGCGCAAACTACTCAGCAAAGGGATGCAGTGCAGGGAGGCGCCAGGAATGGAGAGGCGCTCTCCCTGCTCTGCATTCCTGTGCTGAGCTGATGTCCCCCTGCTGCTGCTGCGCCTGTCACACTCTATGACAGGCAGCAGGGCCAGCCAGCAGCATGAAGCCTCCGTCCTCTCCCCCTCCCCTGTGTCAGTGTAGTGTGCTGACCTAAAAGGGGGCAGAGCTACACAGAACTAGGGGGCGGAGCTACACGGGACCAGGCTGAACAGGAGGATGATCTACTCCAGCTTTGGCCTGCCAGACTTCCTTAGGTAAGAGGATTGAAAGAGAGTGAGTGAGTGAAAGTGTGTGTGTATGTATGTATGTATGTGTAATATATGTGTGACTGTGTATGTGTGTAATGTATGTACAGTATGTATGTGTGTATCTGTGTGTGTGTGTGACTGTGCGGCATATTGTGTGTAAGCGTCACTGCTACAGGGGGCCTTGCGTGTGTAAGCGTCACTGGTAAAGGGGGCGTTGCGTGTTTGTAAGCGTCACTGCTACAGGGGGTGTTGCGTGTGTAAGCGTCACTGCTACAGGGGGCATTCCGTGTGTAAGTGTTACTGCTACAGGGGGCATTATGCGTGTAAGCATCACTGGTACAGGGGGTGTTACATGTCTATGCTGTGTTACGTGTGTAAGCGTAACTAATACAGGGGGCGTTGCGTGTGTAAGCATTACTGGTACTGGGATGTTACGTGTGTAAGCAACACTACTATAAGGGGCGTTATGTGTGTAAGCGTCACTGGTACAGGGCGCTTTACGCGTGTAAGCGTCACTGGTACAGGGGGCGTTACGTGTGTAAGCGTCACTGGTACAGGGGCGTTACGTGTGTATGCGTCACTGGTACAGGGTGACGTTACGTGTGTAGGCATTACGTCATTGGTAAAGTGGGCGTTATGTGTGTAAGCATCACTGGTACAGGGGGCGTTATGTGTGTAAGCGTCACTGGTATAGGGGCGTTACGTGTGTAAGCATCACTGGTACAGTGGGCGTTACGTGTGTAAGCGTCACTGGTACAGGGGGGCGTTACGTGTGAAAGCATCACGGGTACAAGGGCTTACGTGTGTAAGTGGCACTACTACAGGGAGCATTATGTGTATACGTGTCACTGCTTTGTAAAGTATGGGAGGGCGCAAATTTATAGTTTGCAGGAGGGCGTCGAACACCCTAGCACCGGCCCTGTAGAGGGTGTTAGTTATTAATGATTGCGGGTCAGATACCCAGAACACCAGCCACTCGGGAGACTTTTGCTCCTGCCTGCAGCTCTGATGCCTACTGTATTTCTCCTATCATAAATAGTAGAAGTAAGTTGCAACTCCCTGCTTAGTATATGTGGCGGCTTCTCATGGATCCCTGCTGTTCTGGTAACAGGGAGGAGGAAGGTTTACTGTTATAAGGGGGTCATTCCGAGTTGTTCGCTCGTTGCCGATTTTCGCTATAATGCGATTAGTCGCTTACTGCGCATGCGCAAGGTTCGCAGAGCGCATGCGCTTAGTTATTTTACACAAAAGTTAGGTATTTTACTCACGGCATAACGAAGATTTTTCATCGCTGTGCTGATCGTAGTGTGATTGACAGGAAGTAGGTGTTTCTGGGCGGAAACTGGCCGTTTTATGGGAGTGTGCGGAAAAACGCAGGCGTTCGAGTAGCAAAACGCAGGAGTGGCTGGAGAAACGGGGGAGTGGCTGGGCAAACGCTGGGTGTGTTTGTGACGTCAAACCATTATTGAAAAGGACTGAGCTGGTCGCAATGGCTGAGTAAGTCTGGAGCTACTCAGAAACTGCGGAGTAATCGTTACGAGAAAATTAGCGAAACTTTCGTTCGCAATTCTGCTATGCTAAGATACACTCCCAGTAGGCGGCGGCTTAGCGTGTGCAATGCTGCTAAAAGCAGCTAGCGAGCGAACAACTCGGAATCACCCCCTAAATGTATTTAAGTTATGTGCTAAGTCTCTCTACAGCCAAGATCACCCATTGATAATGCATGTTATAGTCTCTGCTCTGTACATATGTGAATTCAACTAAAACTGCATTTAAAAGCACAGCATCATGGTATTTGATATTTGGGTAAACATATTTTGAATCGATGTATGGAAATCTATGGTGAGTGCAGGACATAACGGGGCTGATTCAGAGAAGTACGCAAAGCCCATGTTCCATGCAACAGAGTGATTATCGGCAGACTGCGCATGTGCTGCGTTCAGATTGCGCATGCGTCAAGTTGCCACTGTGAACCCACACGCAATAAGAAGCGGTCTGAATAGACTGGCGCCCAAGATGGCTGCCTCATCTTTTGCATGCTCCTGATCATCTCCATAAAACAGCTTAAATTTACCACAACTGACCTATGAATCATCATAAATATCCAAGGACTTACCTTTAACTTGTAAATTGCTGAAGACTCACTGTTTCAACTCAGGATCCATTTCCAGGACACATTATCACTACCCTCACGAGAAATCTACTTCAAAGGCCTGAGACTTTTCACACCTACACAGTAGGAATTGGCTTCTAACACCTTTCCAAAAGACTGCCTATCCTAGTATAATTGACTAAATCAGCAGTTATTTTATTTATCACTTGCTTCAAATATACCCAATAGGTTATAGCAATATTTTTGTTCATAAACCCATTATAATTTTGGATCACATACCGAACTAAAACTGCATTTAAAAGCACAGCATCATGGTATTTGATATTTGGGTAAACATATTTTGAATCGATGTATGGAAATCTATCGTGAGTGCAGGACATAACGGGGCTGATTCAGAGAAGTACGCAAAGCCCATGTTCCATGCAACAGAGTGATTATCGGCAGACTGCGCATGTGCTGCGTTCAGATTGCGCATGCGTCAAGTTGCCACTGTGAACCCACACGCAATAAGAAGCGGTCTGAATAGACTGGCGCCCAAGATGGCTGCCTCATCTTTTGCATGCTCCTGATCATCTCCATAAAACAGCTTAAATTTACCACAACTGACCTATGAATCATCATAAATATCCAAGGACTTACCTTTAACTTGTACTACTCTACACGGACATTTCATCAAAACCAACGGATTGCATTCCTGCACTGAGATACACACTGGATTGAATCCTCTGCATACCTCCACTGAGAAATCCTTCAGTTTAGCAGCTGCTGTACTCTGCATTGGACATTACCCAATGCAGTGGATTACAACCTATCTTTGGCTACATCCAGCCCCTCACTTAGACATCATCCACCTATGTTCTCTGAGCAACAAATAACTGAATTATTGCATTAATCTACTAATATCAGTATATTCAGGCTCTGAATTGCTGAAGGCTCACTGTTTCAACTCAGGATCCATTTCCAGGACACATTATCACTACCCTCACGAGAAATCTACTTCAAAGGCCTGAGACTTTTCACACCTACACAGTAGGAATTGGCTTCTAACACCTTTCTAAAAGACTGCCTATCCTAGTATAATTGACTAAATCAGCAGTTATTTTATTTATCACTTGCTTCAAATATACCCAATAGGTTATAGCAATATTTTTGTTCATAAACCCATTATAATTTTGGATCACATACCGAATTTGGGGAAAACAAAACACAAAAAGGAAAAACAGAAAACAAAACAGAAAAAAAAATTCTTTCTCTCTCTCTCTCATCATCATCATCATATGCAGCTCAAACTTATAGTAATCTGTCATTGGTGACCAAATGTATACGTATTGCTCCAGCTTCATTCTTTCACTCCGCCCACCACGTTCTGCAGTTCCTATCACACCATCGCAGGCTTCTATTCTCCAATCCCTTGGCATTTTAAAAAGAAAACACAGGCGCATTCGTGGGAAGCGAGCAGGCCGGAAATGTATTTCCCCCGGTAACCATCTAAGTCCTTTGCCCACCTGCTCATCCCCATATTCAAAGAACAATCAAATAGAAGTGATACCCAAAAGACGGCCCTGTGTTTGGAAGAACAGAACTGTCAACTCTCGCTTTGTGACCCCCATACCCAGAGCTCCTGCACTTAACATAAAGAAAACTGAAGGCCCTCTGGTATGCCAAATCAGGTCAGTCCTTTGTAATGCCAGATCTATAAGAAACAAGACTGCAACAATTGCTGACCTTATTGAATCTGCAGATCTAGCCTGTATTACAGAGACCTGGCTAGATGAAAATGCAGCACCTATATTGGAGGCTGCAGTACCAACAAACTACTCTGTCATCCACAACCCAAGACTGGACCGCAGGGGTGGCGGGGTGGCTATCTGCTTCAAAAAAGAACTTAAGCTTAGGGTCCACCATATTGAAATTACTCACTCATTCGAGTGCATTGCTGCCCGGAGTTCAACACGATTAGGTTTCAGAGTACTTCTCATTTACCGGCCACCTGGAGATGGAAAGATATTTCTACAAGAAATTGCAGACACTGTTGCTGGCTTGGTTCTGGAACATCAAAGATGGCTCATCCTCAGGGATCTCAATGCATGGGTGGATGATGAGCTCTCACGCCTTGGCCAAGACCTCCTGTGCACAATGAATGGTCTGGGCTTCACACAGGTCATTCCCTCTGCCACACATAAAAGTGGTCACACTCTCGACCTTGTCTTTCAGATTGGATTAGAAGTCACTGACCTAAAAATAAACCCAGTCATCTGGTCAGACCACTACTCCCTTTGGTTCTCAGTTGCAACCCCTCAAATAAGATCTCTGCCCGTGGAGTTGACCAGGTATCGTCCAAGGAGGGGTATGACTCCCCAAGCTCCTGCAGCAAATATGGATCTCTCTGCTATACTGGATGCCTGTGAAGATTCCTGTTCCCAAGTCCGTTATTATAATAGGGATGTTATGGCTGCAATTGATATTATCGCCCCTGTGCGTAGAAGACCTCGTAAACCACAACGTCAAGCTCCATGGCAGTGTTAGTGAGCTCAAGAAAAGGGGGCGTAGACTGGAGAGACGATGGGGGAAGACTAACCTAGTGGATTACAAAATAAAACTAATAAAGCATAACGAAGAATATCAATCGACAATCACTCGTAAGAAATCACAGTTCCTGTCAAATGAGATCACAGCAGCAAACAATAGGCCAGCTCAACTTTTCCGCACAGTGGAGATGCTTTGCAAGCCAGCATGCCTGCAGACTTATGAGACTCTCTCCCAGGCAAGATGCAACGAGTTTGCAAACTTCTTTGCAGATAAAATATCCACCATCCGGGCTGGAATCTCCACAGTGCCATCAAAGGAGTGCCAAACTACAAAGCCTGCCAATATAAGCTACCTGCCTTCATGGACCAGCTTTGACCCAGTGGATGTAAAGGACACTGCTGAAATTGCTCGGATTTTGCGTCCCACCACCTGTGATCTGGACCCAGCCTCAACCAAGCTTCTAATAGGTTGTATGTATATAATTGGTCCTGTCTTTGCAAAAATTGTTCAATGCTCTTTGCAGACAGGCATTTTTCCTGGACCCCTAAAGGAAGCAATTGTTAGACCCAGTGGCGGAACAAGCAAGCGGTGGGCCCAGGTGCGACAAAATGCTTTGCCCCCCCCCCCATCCCATCCAAGTCCACCCCATGGGCAGTGCGCGCCGTAGGCGCGCGCAAAAATACATAGTGGCGTGGCTTCGTGGGGAAGGGGTGTGTCCATTTTACACATTACGGCAGACAGCATACACTTTTTACACATAACGGCAGACAGCGTGCCCTTTTTACACATTACGGCAGGCAGATTCTACCTTTTTACACATAGCGGCAGGCAGATTCCCCATTTTTATACATAGCGGCAGGCAGATTCCCCATTTTTACACATTGCGGCAGGCAGATTCCTCATTTTTACATTGCGGCAGGCAGATTCCCCCTTTTTACACATTGCGGCAGGCAGATTCCCCATTTTTATACATAGCGGCAGGCAGATTCCCCATTTTTATACATAGCGGCAGGCAGTCCCCCCTTTTTACACATTGCGGCAGGCTGATTCCCCCTTTTTACACATTGCGGCAGGCAGTCCCAACAAATAAAAAAAGAAAGAGAAAGAAAGAAAGAAAGAAAGAAAGAAAGAAAGAAAGAAAGAAAAATTATACTTACCCTCTCTGTTGGCTCAAGCTCCTTGTGCAGCTTCTCGGGCAGTAGAGAAGAAGGAGGAGGGAGGTGGAGGAGGGAGCCGCAGCAGCGCTGTGTTATTGGTGGAGGCACTGCTGCTGCTGCCCCTCTGCTTCACTATAGGCTGTTCTCAGAGACAGCCTATAGTGAAGCAGAGGAGCAGCAGCAGCAGCGCCTCCACCAGTAACAAAGCGCTGCTGCGGCTCCCTCCTTCACCTCCGTCCTCCACCTTACCCCGTACCGCTGCAGTGCGCGCCGCTCCTCTCCTCTCTCTCCGGGCGGCTGTGCGCTGCGGGCAGCGGTTGCCCGCAGCGCACAGCGGCATGTAATGAGTCAGTTTGACTCATTACATGCTTGGGCCCCTGAACAGAGGCGGGCCCCAGTGCAACGCACTGCTTGCACTGCCGGTAGTTCCGCCTCTGGTTAGACCGCTTCTTAAAAAACCTAATTTAGATCCCGACTGCATGACCAACTACAGACCGGTATCAAACCTTCCTTTCCTTGGAAAGGTTATTGAGAAAGTGGTTGCAAATCAACTGGAAACCCGCCTGACAACCCATGATATTTATGATCCATTCAGGATTCAGGAGAAGACATAGCACTGAAACAGCCCTGGTGTGTGTGTTAAATGATCTTCTGATGGCAAGAGACAGAGGTGACTGTTCAATATTAATCCTTATGGATCTCTCGGCAGCATTTGATACCATGGACCATGGGCTTCTGATTGAGCGACTGATACATTTCTGTGGTCTGGATGGCACAGTCCTAAGCTGGTTCAAATAATTTCTCACAGGCAGGTCACAGAGAGTATCGTCTGGATTATACTCATCACCACCAGTGCCATTGTCATGTGGTGTCCCACAAGGTTCTATACTATCCCCCATGCTTTTTGCAGTATACATGCTCCCATTGGGCGAAATGATCAGGCGCCATGGCCTGGTCTACCACTGCTATGCAGATAATACACAACTGTACTTGTCCTTTGCTCCGGGCACTGATAACCCAATAGCAACCCTAAATGGCTGTCTAGCTGAGCTACAGGAGTGGATGAGCGCCAGTTGGCTGCGACTGAACCCGGATAAAACAGAGGTCCTTGTGATACGACCGCAACATCAAAGGACAAGACTGCAGCATAGCCAACCAACTGGACTTACACTCGGGGATTCAGAATTACAGACCAGTGATCGTGTGCGGAATCTTGGCGTTGTCCTGGATGGTGGCTTGACACTTAAACATCAGATATCAGCTACAATCAAAACCTCATTCTTTCACCTGAGGAACATAGCCAGAATCAAGCACTTAATTCCCTCAGATGATATGCCAAAAGTCATACATGCATTTGTATCATCTCGATTAGACTACTGTAATGCCCTCTACCTTGGTCTCCCAGCAAAAGAATTGCAACGCTTACAGCTGGTGCAAAACACAGCTGCCAGGCTGTTAACCAACCAGCCCCGTTCTAGCCACATAACACCCATCTTCTACTCCCTTCACTGGCTGCCTGAGTTTCAAAGCATTACATGACCAGGGCCCAAGGTACCTGAAACAGCTTCTGACCCCATACTGCCCCACTCGATTACTGCGATCTGTAGATGAAGGACTTTTAGCAGTACCTAGAATCTACCGTAATTCACCTGGGGGTCAAGCTTTTAGTCATGCGGCTCCGACTCTATGGAACTCACTTCCCCGCACAGTGCGAGAGGCCCCAACTATAGAATCCTTCAAAAGTAGACTCAAGACTTTCCTGTTTACTCAAGCATTTCCATAGTGTCCCTTTTAGTATCTTCATGCTTCTGTATTTTATGAAAATGTACTTCATTATTTTCTGTACTATATTATGCTATGTATCTGTTAAGCGCCTTGAGTCCTATTGGAGAAAGAGCGCTATATAAATAAAATTATTATTATTATTATTAATAAGGAATCCTACGCAAAGTGATTGACAGGAAGTGACGTTTGGGGGTGTTAACATGTTAGCGGGGAGTGGTTGTAAAAACGCAGGCGTTATCATGGCCATTTTTGGGGCATGTATCTGCCTTTAGCTGCGTGCTTTAATGTACAAAAACATGGCGCCTGCATGACTACTACCGGGTCCAGTCTGCGTAGCCATAGATCTACCCTTCAGCCCGATCTTCCTAGTTCTTGCTTATAGGTTGCGTATGTGTACGCAATTGTGAATGAGTTGTGGTAGGTCCTGTGGGTGTCTCTTTTCATTTCTGGGAGGCAGCTGCACTTGCTAATATCTGCAGTTGCGTTGTGAATAAAATCACACTTGCAGCTGCATTAGCGTACTTCTCTGAATCAGGCCCAATATAACCCGTAATAATACATAGAGCAGGTAGTTGGGAGACATAATACACTGCTCAAAGAAATAAAGGGAACACTAAAATAACACATCCTAGATCTGAATGAATGAAAAATTCTTATTAAATACTTTGTTCTTTACATAGTTGAATGTGCTGACAACAAAATCACACAAAAATTATCAATGGAAATCAAATTTATTAACCCATGGAGGTCTGGATTTGGAGTCGCACTCAAAATTAAAGTGGAAAAACACACTACAGGCTGATCCAACTTTGATGTAATGTCCTTAAAACAAGTCAAAATGAGGCTCAGTAGTGTGTGTGGCCTCCACGTGCCTGTATGACCTCCCTCCAACGCCTGGGCATGCTCCTGATGAAGTGGCGGATGGTCTCCTGAGGGATCTCCTCCCAGACCTGGACTAAAGCATCCGCCAACTCCTGGACAGTCTGTGGTGCAACGTGGCGTTGGTGGATGGAGCAAGACATGATGCCCCAGATGTGCTCAATTGGATTCAGGTCTGGGGAACGGGCGGGCCAGTCCATAGCATCAATGCCTTTGTCTTGCAGGAACTGCTGACACACTCCAGCCACATGAGGTCTAGCATTGTCTTGCATTAGGAGGAACCCAGGGCCAACCGCACCAGCATATGGTCTCACACGGGGTCTGAGGATCTCATCTTGGTACCTAATGGCAGTCAGGCTACCTCTGGCGAGCACATGGAGGGCAGTGCGGCCCCCCAAAGAAATGCCACCCGCACCATTACTGACCCACTGCCAAACCGGTCATGCTGGAGGATGTTGCAGGCAGCAGAACGTTTTCCTTGGCGTCTACAGACTCTGTCACATGTGCTCATTTCATCTGTGAAGAGCACAGGGCGCCAGTGGCGAATTTGCCAATCTTGGTTTTCTCTGGCAAATGACAAACGTCCTGCACGGTGTTGGGCTGTAAGCACAACCCCCACCTGTGGACGTCGGGCCCTCATACCACCCTAATGGAGTCTGTTTCTGATCGTTTGAGTAGACACATGCACATTTGTGGCTTGCTGGAGGTCATTTTGCAGGGCTCTGGCAGTGCTCCTCCTGTTCCTCCTTGCACAAAGGCGGAGGTAGCGGTCCTGCTGCTGGGTTGTTGCCCTCCTACGGCCTCCTCCACGTCTCCTTATGTACTGGCCTGTCTCCTGGTAGCGCCTCCATGCTCTGGACACTACGCTGACAGACACAGCAAACCTTCTAGCCACAGCTCGCATTGATGTGCCATCCCGGATGAGCTGCTCTACCTGAGCCACTTGTGTGGGTTGTAGACTCCGTCTCATGCTACCACTAGAGTGAAAGCACCGCCAGCTTTCAAAAGTGACCAAAACATCAGCCAGCAAGCATAGGAGCTGAGAAGTGGTCTGTGGTCACTACCTGCAGAACAACTCCTTTATTGGGGGTGTCTTGCTAATTGCTTACAATTTCCACCTGTTGTCTATTCCATTTGCACAACAGCATGTGAAATTGATTGTCAATCAGTGTTGCTTCCTAAGTGGACAGTTTGATTTCACAGAAGTGTTATTGACTTGGAGTTATATTGTGTTGTTTAAGTGTTCCCTTTATTTTTTTGAGCAGTGTACAAACAAATAGTTATAAGCCCATCAAAATGACGGAACAACCTAACAGTAATGTCAACGCCAGTAGCTGTGCGCATCCGAACAGAGCAACACTTGAATCTAGTGGCTGCCGCCATGCAAATCACTTCGGTTCCACCACCCCATAGAGGTGAGGAGCAGCGTTAACCTTTTATTATACAGGATGTCACAGTGGGGGGTATTCTGAACAGTTTCTATAAGCCCCTCACAAGCTTGTGCATTCAGTGTGCTAAATAAATAAAGTTGACAACTGTCAAGCCCTCCTGTGTTGGTTTCTAGAAACCAAAAGTTCTGTTAGCAGTAACTTGCTTACAACAAATGGGTAAATATCTCCCAGAGAGTGAGGTGCTGTGCTCTGTGCCGGTTCAGTCTAGTCTGTAGATTTGCAGTATTACACTGTATGCTCAATATGTGACCAGGAGCTGAAAATACTTTTGGAACTTAAAGGAATAAGAAGGTCAACCAGAAAGAATGTAGAATGCTTTTGAAAATTCTGTTCAAGGGGGGAATTAAATTGTAAGTACTGGGCGCCCAACGGGAGCTATTGAATTTTTTTGCTAATGGGCAGCTGCCACTAGTGCACATTATTTCTGCTTGCACACAGGTGGTGAACAAAAATCTGCCCAAAGTCGGGCATTTCAGGAGTGAAGGAGAGGTGGGAAACATTAAAAAAGTGCAATTCTGAAGGCAACAGACCTTTGTATCAAAAGGGTTAGGAGAAATACAAGGAAAAGGAAGCCAGTGTGGTTTACGAAAGAAGTAGCGAGTACTGTGAAAGCAAAAAAGATGGCGTTTGACAATATAAGCAGATGCAAAACAATAAAATAATTACAGACTGTCAGGGTGGTGAGGGTGCCAGGAGGAACTCACTACATCCATGGTGCCTGCACACCTACTGGGCTCAGGGCTACCCCTTGGTGGCGGTGGAGGCAACAGGAGACAAGGAATCACTTGTGCAGTACTGCATTGAAGCTTCATCATCATCATCTGGCACCACCGTCAGTGAACCAAGTGACTGGTAATCGGGAATGGGGAGGGTGGGGGTGGCGAACTGGGCACTGCTACAGCCAGCCAGTTTGTTTGTTTTTTTAGTTATTTAGTGGGCTGGAGGAGTGTGCACTATAAAAAGGTGTTGCTGAGCCATATTTGTGTCTCTGAACCTCGGGGCCCATCTGACACATGGGGTACGGTATGGGTTTCCCTTTGACCCACCCTGGTCCTGACGAGAACCTCATCACCGTGCAAAGGAAGTCACCAAGCAGCCAGGAATGATAAAGTGGGAGCCAGTGAATAAAGGAATGCCATACAGGTGTGGATCACAGGTGAGGAATGTAAGTCACATCATCCGCTACTCCTATAGTGTATCTAACTGGTCTCCGCAGAAAGTATTGTTGGGATATGTGTGTACAGGTGGCAGTGGATGCCCTGAGCCAACAAACAGCCCAGTACTTAACCAGTTGGGTGGTTCATTTATTTAGCAATGTTAATGTACAGCGGTACTGACAGTTATGTATACACAGACATGTGCATGAAGCAGAGCATTATCAGAGTATAAATGTCATCAGCCAGTTACTGTATGTGGGTAGCGGTGCAAAATGCAATTGTACTAACCCTTCTAATAGTGATGGCAGTGTCTAACCATTGTGAATGCGGCAATGATGGGGTCTCTCTGTAGCTAAGTAGCAGACATCTGTCTCCCATTGTGGCACTGTAACACAGTGATAAGATGGCACTGTGTATGCAAAGTAGTAGTCTCAGCAGCCATCTTGGTTAGGGACTTGAAACCTCCCTGAAGGAACTTTAACCATGGAGTATGCGCAGTAGCACTTTCCAACCAACAATTAAAAAGTCAGAAAACAGTTGGGATACTAGTCTTTGGCAGTCTCAGCCTTTGGTGGTGCTGTAGAACATTGGGGCATATACTGTACGTAAAGAGAAACTTTATTGTGATGAAAATGATGTTACTGGCAAAAAGAAAGTGTCAGTCCTTCTGAGTGTAATGGGGTTGAAGACATACAGGGGCATATTTAGAGTAATGCTGGGTACTGTTACGATTAAAGAAGCTTCTTTCCGAATTGTCCGTGGCCTCTGAAGATTTTCTGGGCAGTGACCCTTGCACACCCCGGATTAAGACTCGAACTCACCAGCAGGTGTTTTTGCCTATAATAGTCACTTTTCCCATAAGGCGTGATGTGCCAACCGGTACTGGGATGCCACCAGGACTTATGCCACTGGTGGTAGTGCGAGCTTAACCTCTGAGTCACCCGAGTCAATGCCGATAGAGCGAAAGACCCAAAGAAGATAAGAGCTACTCAAAGACAAAATACAATAGAGAGTGTGGTACTATTGTGTCAGGGAAAAGCAGAGAGATTCAAAGAACTAAGACAAGAACGAAAGGTCGAGGACGGGACAGGAGTAACCAAGTCTAGAATGCAATGAGAATATGAGAGCGTGTGACTGAGAGTGCACAGAACCAGCAGGTGGAATACTGGAATTGGTAGCACAGGAGAAAGAGAACACCAGAAAGACACAGAACACTAAAATAAATAGATGGGAGGCAGAATTGACAAGGATGATAAACTATAAGTAGTGACAGAGTGCGCCACGGGCACGGGGCTGGACATAGGAACTCCGCAGGAGATGTTAGCTAGGTAACCAGGCAGATGAATCCACAGGAAAGTACTAGAATCAACTGACAAGGGCTCCCGCTGCAGCCAGAAACTATGACCATCAGGGAATGAGATGCAGAAACAGAATCTAAAGGAAGCATGAGCCAATAAGCTCACAGGTATAGCCAAACCTAACTAGATTGCAAAATTCCTTGCAGCTGACTCACTGCATGTCCACAGGTCTGTAGCGCATCCCCCTTCCACCAGCGTCCCTGGTTGCTAGGGAGCAGGCAACCTGGGCAACTACAAGAGTCACCGGTTACCAAGGAAGCGGTGGCTAGGGAGCGGAAACTCGCAAGCGTCTAGTCACTTAGCAATGACCAGACGCTGCAGAAGTCACACTAGGCCGACCTATCTGATGATTGGTAAGTGCATACACACTTACCGATCGTTGGCCCAGCGTTGTGCCTGTCATGTCAGTCACCAACGGCCTCTGCAACAAGTGTACGGGTAGTCCGCAGGTTGCCTGTACACCCAGCATGATGCTGACAATATATCTGCAGATACTGTATATTGGCCATCAGATGTGCTGCAGTGCCGGCGGATATGTCTGTGAACGACGACATTTACAGACATATCAGAAGTACAGACTCGCTGATGCACCCGATATATTGGCCAAAGTGTACCCAACTTAAGGAGCAAATAAAATAAAAAAGGAGAAAAAAAAAAAAAAAAGAATAGAAACAATTTGCACCTTGGCAAAACCAAGTTGCACTGCAGGTGGCCCAGATTCAAAACGTACAGAGATTTATAGTTGGGAAGGGTGTGTCCTAGCAGCCCTAATTTTACCCTCATGCAAAAAAAAAATATGTATTTGAACCCCTTTTATTGCAACACGGGTTGTTCCTGAAGAAATTCACTCCGTGGTTTTTTAACATCAGTGGTTTTCCAGTATTGTGCTTTAGAAGTTCAGAAGAGCTTGGCGCAAATTTTGACAGTCAAGAGGAAGCTCATTGACCTGCCGCTTTCATATACAAAGCTGTTCCCCACCCAGTTGTGGGTGTGCACGCGCAGTCATTTCTCATACGTCCTAGAGGATGCTGGGGTCCACTTCATGACCATGGGGTATAGATGGTTCCGCAGGAGCCATGGGCACTCTTAAGACTTTTCAATGGTTGTGAACTGGCTCTTCCCTCTATGCCCCTCCTCCAGGCCTCAGTTTTAGAAATGTGCCCAGGCAGACTGGATGCACTCTAGGGGAGCTCTACTGAGCTTCTCTGAAAAGACTTATGTTAGGTTTTTTGTTTTCAGGGAGAACTGCTGGCAACAGTCTCCCTGCTTCGTGGGACTGAGGGGACAGAAGAAGGAACCAACTTCCTGAAGAGTTTCATGGCTCTGCTTCTGGCTGATAGGACACCATTAGCTCCTGAAGGGTACTGAACGCTAGCTGTGTCTAGATGCTCACTCCCACAGCACGCCGTCACCCCCCTCACAGAGCCAGAAGTCAGAAGACAGGTGAGTAGAAGAAGACAGATCTTCTATCAAGAAAAGTGACGGCTGAGGTACAGCGCGGCTGGCGGGAGCGCAGCGCACCATTGCTGCCCACACACACAGGCACTGCAGGGTGCAGGGCGTGGGGGGGGGGGGGGCCCTGGGCAGCAATAACACCTCTATAAACTAGCAAAAAGGGGGCATAAGATGCCCAGGCACAGGCCTACCCCCGCCAGTATAAATATTATGAAAAGTTTCTGAGGTAAAAAGGGCAGAGCTTCTTCCTCAGGCAGCCAGCACACTGCTCAGTGCCATTTTCTCTCTCCTAAGGCTGCAGAGACATCGCAGGTCCTCCTTCACTTCTGACTACAAGTATCAGGGTGCAAAACAGGGGGGGGGGGGGGACAAGCGAATTTGGTGCTTTACAAGTGTGTTTTACTGTGTAAAAAGCGCTGCATGTCAGTGGGCATTCTGTGTTCACAGGCATTAGATACTGGCGCTGGGGTTGTGAACTGGCTGCTCCTAAACTGTGTCCCTCTGACAGATTTTACTGTGGATCTGTCCTCTATAAATCCCAGTGTGTCTCTGTGTGTTTTGTACACGTGTGTAAGACATGTCAGAGGCAGGGAGTTCCTCTGCGGAGGAAACCATTTTAGGGACACAGAAGTGTAATGTGGTGGCACTGCCGGCACACCAAGAGCCTGTATGGGTGGAAGAAATACGTGATAGCATGTATCATATCAATAGGAGATTAGATAAGTCTGAATCTCATGCTGAGTGCTGGAGGATGTGATTTTTCAGGGCTCTGTTCTTCCATCTGCAGGCGACCCCTCTGGGTCACATAAGAGACCATTTGCGAATATTGTGAATACTGATATCGACACGGACACTGATTCTTGTGTCGACGATAGTGACTCCAGAGAAATAGATCATAAATTGGCAAAAAATATACAATACGTATATGATTGTGGCTATAAGGGAAGTTCTGGAAGTCACGGAAGCCACTCCTGTACCTCAGGAGAAGGCTTATTTCTATAAAGAAAAGAAATCTAAGGTCACTTTCCCTCCTTCCCACAAGCTTAATACACTCTTTGAAGGGATGTGGGTGAATCCCGAAAAGAAATTTCGTATTCCCAAGAAAATTCAGATAGCTTATCCTTTCCTGGTGGAGGACAGGAAAAAATTGGAGTCACCCCCTGTGTTAGACAATGCACTGTCCAGGTTGACAAAGAAGGTAATTCTCCCTGCACCTGGCACGGCTTCACTAAAAGAGCCGGCAGACTGAAAGATGGAAACTACATTGAAATCCATTTATGTTGCCAATGGTACGCTGCTCAGGACCACAATTGTTTGCGCATGGGTGAGTCGCGCTATTGAAAAATGGTCAGAAAGCGTGTCATCAGAAATTGACACGATTGATAAAGATTAGATACTCCTTAAGTTAGGGAATATCAAAGACGCTGCCGCATACATGTTAGAAGCGATGAAAGATATTGGACTCTTGAGTTCACAAGCCGCTACCATGGCAGTATCGGCTCGGCGGGCGTTGTGGATTCGCCAGTGGAACGCGGATGCAGATTCCAAAAGAAATATGTAGGCTCATAATAGGTGAGGGCTTATTTGGCGATGGACTGGATACGTTAGTCTCGGCGGCGACCGCAGGTAAGTCGACATTTTTGCCCTCTGCGTCTGCACCGGCAAAAAAGACATATCACCCGCACATGCAATCCTTTCGGCCCAATAAATACAAAAAAGCGAGAGGTTCCCCCTTCTTTGCGGGTAGGGGAAGGGGAAAGGGAAAGAAGTCCACAGCAGCTTCAGGTTCCCAGGAGCAGAAGTCTACCCCTACTTCTGCCAAATCTTCAGCATGACGCTGGGGCTCCTTTGCGGGAGGACGCTCGGGTGGGGGCACGTCTCAAACTGTTCATCCAAGGTTGGATTCTGTCTGGCCTGGATCCCTGGGTGTTGCAAATAGTGTCCCAGGGATACAAGCTGGAGTTTCAAGACGTTCCCCCATGCCAATTTTTCAGAAAGGGAAGCAGTAACAGCGGCAATCCAAAAATTATGTCAGGATCAGGTCATAGTCCTGGTACCTTTGTCACAACAAGGGGAGGGGTTTTATTGAAGCCTTTTTGTAGTTCCGAAGCAGGACGGTTCGGTCAGACCGATCCTAAACCTGAAAAATCTGAATCTCTACTTGAAACAATTCAAGTTCAAAATGGAATCACTGAGGGCAGTGATATCCAGTCTGGAGGAGGGGGACTCCATGGTGTCTGTAGACATAAAAGATGCTTACCTGCATGTTCCCATTTATCCTCCTCACCAGGCTTATCTGAGATTTGCGGTTCAGGATTGCCATTACCAACTCCAGACGTTACCTTTCGGTCTTTCCACGGCGCCGAGGGTATTCACCAAGGTGATGGCGGAGATGATGGTTCTCCTGCGTCAAAAAGGAGTCAATATAATTCCTTATCTAGACGATCTCCTGATAAAGGCGAGATCTAGGGAGCAGTTGTTACAAAACATCACACTCTCCCTGTCAATACTCCAACAACACGGTTGGATCATAAATTATCCAAAGTCACAGTTGTACAAGATTGTCTTTTCTCGGGATGATTCTGGACACAGAAGTTCAGTGAGTATTTCTTCCGGTGGAAAAGGCTCTGGAAATCCAGAAAATGGTAAAACAGATATTGAAACCATTGAGTGTGTCGATCCATCAGTGCATTCGGTTGTTGGGGAAGATGGTGGCGGCCTACGAGGCCATACAGTTTGGCAGGTTCCATGCCAGGATATTCCAGTGGGACCTGTTGGACAAGTGGTCGGGATCCCACCTACACATGCACTGGAAGATAATCCTGTCGTCAAAAGCCAGGATTTCGCTCCTGTGGTGGCTACACAGTTCTCACCTACTAGAGGGACGCAGGTTCGGGATTCAGGACTGGGTCCTGGTAACCACAGATGCAAGTCTCCGAGGCTGGGGAGCTGTCACTCAGGGGGAAAGCTTCCAAGGAAAATGGTTAAGTCAGGAAGCCTGCCTTCACATAAACGTGCTGGAATTGAGAGCCATTTACAACGGCCATCAACAAGCGGTACATCTTCTTCAAGATCATTCCGTGCAGATCCAGTCGGACAATGTAACAGCAGTCGCGTACGTAAAAAGGCAGGGCGGAACGAAAAGCAGAGCGGCAATGGCAGAGGTGACGAAGATCCTCCTCTGGGCAGAAAGACATGTAAAGGCTCTGTCGGCAATTTTCATTCCGGGAGTAGACAACTGGGAAGCAGACTTCCTCAGCAGACACGATCTCCATCCAGGAGAGTGGTGCCTCCACCAAGAGGTCTTCGCAGAGGTGACAAGTCTTTGGGGAGTTCCTCAAGTAGACATGATGGCATCTCGTCTCAACAAGACGCTTCAGAAATATTGTTCCAGGTCGAGAGACCCTCAAGCAATAGCAGTGGATGCGCTAGTGGCCCAGTGGGTGTTCTGGTCGGTGTATGTCTTCCCTCCACTTCCGCTGATCCCAAAGGTGCTCAGGAGAACAAGAGTTCATTGCCCCAGACTGGCCAAGGAGGGCTTGGTACCCAGATCTTCAGGAGTTGCTCACAGAAGATCCTCTGCCTCTTCCTCTTCGCGAGGACCTGCTGCAGCAGGGGCTGTGCGTGTATCAAGACTAACCGAGGCTATGTTTGACGGCATGGCTGTTGAGCGCCGGATCCTAGCCCGTATGGGTATTCCCAAGTAAGTCATCCCCACCCTTATTCAGGCCAGGAAAGGAGTAACGTCGAAACATTACCACCGTATTTGGAGAAAATATGTGTCTTGGTGTGAATCCAAGAAGGCTCCTACGGAAAAGTTTCAGTTGGGACGTTTTCTCCATTTTCTGCAGGCTGGTGTGGAGGCGGGCCTCCGATTGGGGTCAATCAAGGTCCAGATTTTGGCCTTGTAAGTGTTCTTCCAAAAACAATTGGCCTCTCTTCCAGAGGTTCAGACCTTCGTGAAAGGGGTTCTGCACATCCAGCCTCCATTTGTGCCTCCATGGCACCATAAGAACCTTAATGTGGTGTTGCAGTTTCTTCAATCGGATTGGTTTGAGCCTCTACAAGAGATAGAGTTGAAGTTTCTCACTTGGAAAGTGGTGATGCTTTTGGCATTGGCATCCGCACGGCGGGTGTCTGAGTTGGGGGCCTTGTCTCACAAGAGCCCTTACCTGATCTTCCATGAAGATAGGGCAGAGTTGAGAACTCGTCAACATTTTCTTCCAAAGGTGGTTTCATCTTTCCCCATAAACCAACCTATTGTGGTGCCAGTAGTTACTGACACGTTCACTGAGTCAAAGTCTTTAGATGTGGTTAAAGCTTTGAAGATTTATGTCGCTAGAACAGCTCGAATATGGAAAACAGAGTCTTTGTTTGTCCTGTATGCTCCCAACAAGATTGGGTGTCCTGCTTCCAAGCAGACTATTGCACGTTGGATCAGAAGTACGATTCAGCACGCTCATACTACGGCTGGATTGCCGTTACCGACGTCGGTGAAGGCCCATTCCACTAGGAAGGTGGGCTCATCCTGGGCGGCTGCCCGGGGGGTCTCGGCATTTCAACTTTGCCGAGCAGCTACTTGGTCGGGGTCAAACACATTTGCAAAATTCTACAAGTTTGACACCTTGGCCGATGAAGACCTCAAGTTCGGTCAATCGGTGCTGCAGGGTCATCGGCTCTCTCCCGCCCGTACTGGAGTTTTGGTATAAACCCCATGGTCATGAAGTGGACCCCAGCATCCTCTAGGACGTATGAGAAAACAGGATTTTGATACCTACCTGTAAAGCCTTTTCTCCTAGTCCGTAGAAGATGCTGGGTGCCCGTCCCAGTGCGTACTTTACCTGCAGTTTTGTTTATTACAGTTACACATGTTGTGTTTTATTAGTTTCAGCATGTTTGCTGTAATTGGTTCATGCCTGTTGGCGTGTGTTACGTTGAATGCCATGTTGTGCGGCATGGTTGAGGTGTGAGCTGGTATGTATCTCACCATTAGTATTAAAGTAAATCCTTTCCTCGAAATGTCCGTCTCCCTGGGCACAGTTCCTATAACTGAGGTCTGGAGGAGGGGCATAGAGGGAGGAGCCAGTTCACACCCATTGAAAAGTCTAAAGAGTGCCCATGGCTCCTGCGGAACTGTCTATACAACATGGTCATGAAGTGGACCCCAGCATCCTCTACGGACTAGGAGAAAAGGATTTACTGGTAGGTATCAAAATCCTGTTTTAATAACCTGTGCAAACGATTGAGGCTCCTTGATGCAGCAGTTGAGCGGCGATGCCCAATTGCTATGTCTTTATTTTTACTAGATCTCGGCAGGTCTCTTGGTTATTACAGTATTTTTATATATCTGACCTATGTTCTCGGTACTCATTGACTATACTGGCACGATGGTATTACTGTGGCGCTTTCTTATGTCAGGAGGGGTTCCCGTACAATAGCCTGCTTTGCGTGCTTCAGCTTCCGTTTCTTGTTAATCTCTTCTCACTTACAGTACCTCCCTTTTTCCATGTTCCCTCACTGCTGGTTACTTTGTGCATAGAGAGTGATCAGGCGAAGGGGGAGCCAGTATGTTACCTATAATTAGTGATGTGCACCGGAAATTTTTCCGGTTTTGTGTTTTGGTTTTGGATTCGGTTCCGCGGCCGTGTTTTGGATTCGGACGCGTTTTGGCAAAACCTCCCTGAAAAATTTTTGTCGGATTCGGGTGTGTTTTGGATTCAGGTGTTTTTTTTACAAAAAACCCTCAAAAACAGCTTAAATCATAGAATTTGGGGGTCATTTTGATCCCATAGTATTATTAATCTCAATAACCATAATTTACACTCATTTTCAGTCTATTCTGAACACCTCACACCTCACAATATTATTTTTAGTCCTAAAATTTGCACCGAGGTCGCTGGATGGCTAAGCTAAGCGACACAAGTGGCCGACACAAACACCTGGCCCATCTAGGAGTGGCACTGCAGTGTCAGGCAGGATGGCACTTCAAAAAAATTGTCCCCAAACAGCACATGATGCAAAGAAAAAAAGAGGCGCACCAAGGTCGCTGTGTGACTAAGCTAAGTGACACAAGTGGCCGACACAAACACCTGGCCCATCTAGGAGTGGCACTGCAGTGTCAGACAGGATGGCACTTCAAAAAAATAGTCCCCAAACAGCACATGATGCAAAGAAAAAAAGAGGCGCAATGAGGTAGCTGTGTGACTAAGCTAAGCGACCCAAGTGGCCGACACAAACACCTGGCCCATCTAGGAGTGGCACTGCAGTGTCAGACAGGATGGCACTTCAAAAAAAGTCCCCAAACAGCACATGATGCAAAGAAAAAAAAAGGCGCAATGAGGTAGCTGTGTGACTAAGCTAAGCGACCCAAGTGGCCGACACAAACACCTGGCCCATCTAGGAGTGGCACTGCAGTGTCAGACAGGATGGCACTTCAAAAAAATAGTCCCCAAACAGCACATGATGCAAAGAAAAAAAGAGGCGCACCAAGGTCGCTGTGTGACTAAGCTAAGCGACACAAGTGGCCGACACAAACACCTGGCCCATCTAGGAGTGGCACTGCAGTGTCAGACAGGATGGCACTTCAAAAAAATAGTCCCCAAACAGCACATGATGCAAAGAAAAAAAGAGGCACAATGAGGTCGCTGTGTGACTAAGCTAAGCGACCCAAGTGGCCGACACAAACACCTGGCCCATCTAGGAGTGGCACTGCAGTGTCAGACAGGATGGCACTTCAAAAAAATAGTCCCCAAACAGCACATGATGCAAAGAAAAAAAGAGGCGCAATGAGGTAGCTGTGTGACTAAGCTAAGCGACACAAGTGGCCGACACAAACACCTGGCCCATCTAGGAGTGGCACTGCAGTGTCAGACAGGATGGCACTTAAAAAAAATAGTCCCCAAACAGCACATGATGCAAAGAAAAAAAGAGGAGCAATAAGGTAGCTGTGTGACTAAGCTAGGCGGCCCAAGTGGCCGACACAAACACCTGGCCCATCTAGGAGTGGCACTGCAGTGTCAGACAGGATGGCACTTCAAAAAAATAGTCCCCAAACAGCACATGATGCAAAGAAAAAAAGAGGCGCAATGAGGTAGCTGTGTGACTAAGCTAAGCAACCCAAGTGGCCGACACAAACACCTGGCCCATCTAGGAGTGGCACTGCAGTGTCAGACAGGATGGCACTTCAAAAAAATAGTCCCCAAACAGCACATGATGCAAAGAAAAAAAGAGGCGCACCAAGGTCGCTGTGTGACTAAGCTAAGCGACCCTAGTGGCTGACACAAACACCTGGCCCATCTAGGAGTGGCACTGCAGTGTCAGACAGGATGGCACTTCAAAAAAATAGTCCCCAAACAGCACATGATGCAAAGAAAAAAAGAGGCGCAATGAGGTAGCTGTGTGACTAAGCTAAGCGACCCAAGTGGCCGACACAAACACCTGGCCCATCTAGGAGTGGCACTGCAGTGTCAGGCAGGATGGCACTTCAAAAAAATTGTCCCCAAACAGCACATGATGCAAAGAAAAATGAAAGAAAAAAGAGGTGCAAGATGGAATTGTCCTTGGGCCCTCCCACCCACCCTTATGTTGTATAAACAGGACATGCACACTTTAACGAACCCATCATTTCAGCGACAGGGTCTGCCACACGACTGTGACTGAAATGACTGGTTGGTTTGGGCCCCCACCAAAAAATAAGCAATCAATCTCTCCTTGCACAAACTGGCTCTACAGAGGCAAGATGTCCACCTCATCATCATCCTCCGATTCCTCACCCCTTTCACTGTGTACATCCCCCTCCTCACAGATTATTAATTCGTCCCCACTGGAATCCACCATCTCAGATCCCTGTGTACTTTCTGGAGGCAATTGCTGGTGAATGTCTCCACGCATGAATTGATTATAATTCATTTTGATGAACATCATCTTCTCCACATTTTCTGGAAGTAACCTCGTACGCCGATTGCTGACAAGGTGAGCGGCTGCACTAAACACTCTTTCGGAGTACACACTGGAGGGAGGGCAACTTAGGTAGAATAAAGCCAGTTTCTTTCTGCAAGGGCCTCCAAATTGCCTCTTTTTCCTGCCAGTATACGTACGGACTGTCTGACGTGCCTACTTGGATGCGGTCACTCATATAATCCTCCACCATTCTTTCAATGGTGACAGAATCATATGCAGTGACAGTAGACGACATGTCAGTAATCGTTTCCAGGTCCTTCAGTCCGGACCAGATGTCCGCACTCGCTCCAGACTGCCCTGCATCACCGCCAGCGGGTGGGCTCGGAATTCTTAGCCTTTTCCTCGCATCCCCAGTTGCGGGAGAATGTGAAGGAGGAGCTGTTGATGGGTCATGTTCCGCTTGACTTGACAATTTTCTCACCAGCAGGTCTTTGAATCTCTGAAGACTTGTGTCTGCCGGAAAGAGAGATACAACGTAGGTTTTAAATCTAGGATCGAGCACGTGGCCAAAATGTAGTGCTCTGATTTCAACAGATTGACCACCCGTGAATCCTGGTTAAGCGAATTAAGGACTCCATCCACAAGTCTCACATGCCTAGCGGAATCGCTCTGTTTTAGCTCCTCCTTCAATGTCTCCAGCTTCTTCTGCAAAAGCCTGATGAGGGGAATGACCTGACTCAGGCTGGCAGTGTCTGAACTGACTTCACGTGTGGCAAGTTCAAAGGGTTGCAGAACCTTGCACAACGTTGAAATCATTCTCCACTACGCTTGAGTCAGGTGCATTCCCCCTCCTTTGCCTATATCGTGGGCAGATGTATAGGCTTGAATGGCCTTTTGCTGCTCCTCCATCCTCTGAAGCATATAGAGGGTTGAATTCCACCTCGTTACCACCTCTTGCTTCAGATGATGGCAGGGCAGGTTCAGGACTGTTTGCTGGTGCTCCAGTCTTCGGCACGCGGTGGCTGAATGCCGAAAGTGGCCCGCAATTCTTCGGGCCACCGACAGCATCTCTTGCACGCCCCTGTCGTTTTTTAAATAATTCTGCACCACCAAATTCAATGTATGTGCAAAACATGGGACGTGCTGGAATTTGCCCAGATGTAATGCACGCACAATATTGCTGGCGTTGTCCGATGTCACAAATCCCCAGGAGAGTCCAATTGGGGTAAGCCATTCTGCGATGATGTTCCTCAGTTTCCGTAAGAGGTTGACAGCTGTGTGCCTCTTATGGAAAGCGGTGATACAAAGCGTAGCCTGCCTAGGAACGAGTTGGCGTTTGAAAGATGCTGCTACTGGTGCCGCCGCTGCTGTTCTTGCTGCGGGAGGCAATACATCTACCCAGTGGGCTGACACAGTCATATAGTCCTGAGTCTGCCCTGCTCCACTTGTCCACATGTCCGTGGTTAAGTGGACATTGGGTACAACTGCATTTTTTAGGACACTGGTGACTTTTTTTCTGAGGTCTGTGTACATTTTCGGTATCGCCTGCCTAGAGAAATGGAACCTAGATGGTATTTGGTACCGGGGACACAGTAACTCAAACAAGTCTCTAGTTGCCTCTGAATTAACGGTGGATACCGGAACCACATTTCTCACCACCCAGGCTGACAAGACCTGAGTTATCCGCTTTGCAGCAGGATGACTGCTGTGATATTTCATCTTCCTCGCAAAGGACTGTTGGACAGTCAATTGCTTACTGGAAGTAGTACAAGTGGTCTTCCGACTTCCCCTCTGGGATGACGATCGACTCCCAGCAGCAACAACAGCAGCGCCAGCAGCAGTAGGCGTTACACTCAAGGATGCATCGGAGGAATCCCAGGCAGGAGAGGACTCGTCAGACTTGCCAGTGACATGGCCTGCAGGACTATTGGCTTTCCTCTGTAAGGTGGAAATTGACACTGAGGGAGTTGGTGGTGTGGTTTGCAGGAGCTTGGTTACAAGAGGAAGGGATTTAGTGGTCAGTGGACTGCTTCCGCTGTCATCCAAAGTTTTTGAACTTGTCACTGACTTCTGATGAATGCGGACCAGGTGACGTATAAGGGAGGATGTTCCTAGGTGGTTAATGTCCTTACCCCTACTTATTACAGCTTGACAAAGGCAACACACGGCTTGACACCTGTTGTCCGCATTTGTGTTGAAATAATTCCACAGCGAAGAGGTGATTTTTTTTGTATTTTGACCAGGCATGTCAATGGTCATATTCGTCCCACGGACAACAGGTGTCTCCCCGGGTGCCTGACTTAAACAAACCACCTCACCATCAGAATCCTCCTTGTCAATTTCCTCCCCAGCGCCAGCAACACCCATATCCTCATCCTGGTGTACTTCAACAGTGACATCTTCAATTTGACTATCAGGAACTGGACTGCGGGTGCTCCTTCCAGCACTTGCAGGGGGCGTGCAAATGGTGGAAGGCGCAAGCTCTTCCCGTCCAGTGTTGGGAAGGTCAGGCATCGCAACCGACACAATTGGACTCTCCTTGGGGATTTGTGATTTAGAAGAACGCACAGTTCTTTGCTGTGCTTTTGCCAGCTTAAGTCTTTTCATTTTTCTAGCGAGAGGATGAGTGCTTCCATCCTCATGTGAATCTGAACCACTAGCCATGAACATAGGCCAGGGCCTCAGCCGTTCCTTGCCACTCCGTGTCGTAAATGGCATATTGGCAAGTTTACGCTTCTCATCATATGCTTTCAATTTTGATTTTTGGTTCATTTTACGGAACTTTTGTTTTTTGGATTTTACATGCTCTCTACTATGACATTGGGCATCGGCCTTGGCAGACGACGTTGATGGCATTTCATCATCTCGGCCATGACTAGTGGCAGCAGCTTCAGCACGAGGTGGAAGTGGATCTTGATCTTTCCCTATTTTAACCTCCACATTTTTGTTCTCCATTTTTTAATGTGTGGAATTATATGCCAGTATCAATAGCAATGGCCTACTACTATATATACTGCGCACAACTGAAATGCACCACAGGTATGGATGGATAGTATACTTGACGACACAGAGGTAGGTAGAGCAGTGGCCTTCCGTACCGTACTGCTATATATATACTGGTGGTCACTGTCAGCAAACTGCAAAACTAAAATGCACCACAGGTATAGAATCTAGATGGATAGTATACTTAATGACGACACAGAGGTAGGTAGAGCAGTGGCCTTCCGTACCGTATTGCTATATATACTGGTGGTCACTGTCAGCAAACTGCAAAACTAAAATGCACCACAGGTATAGAATCTAGATGGATAGTATACTTGATGACACAGAGGTAGGTAGAGCAGTGGCCTTCCGTATCATACTGCTATATATACTGGTGGTCACTGTCAGCAAAACTCTGCACTGTACTCCTCCTATATAATACTGCTGGTCCCCAGTCCCCACAATAAAGCAGTGTGAGCACAGATATGGAGTGTTTTTCAGGCAGACAACGTATACTGGTGGTCACTGTCAGCAAAACTCTGCACTGTACTCCTCCTATATAATATACTGGTGGTCCCCAGTTTCCACAATAAAGCAGTGTGAGCACAGATATATGCAGCACACTGATCACAGATATGGAGTGTTTTTCAGGCAGACAACGTATACTGGTGGTCACTGGTCAGCAAAACTCTGCACTGTACTCCTCCTATATAATACTGCTGGTCCCCAGTCCACACAATAAAGCAGTGTGAGCACAGATATATGCAGCACACTGAGCACAGATATGGAGTGTTTTTCAAGCAGACAACGTATACTGGTTGTCACTGTCAGCAAAACTCTGCACTGTACTCCTCCTATATAATATACTGGTGGTACCCAGTCCCCACAATAAAGCAGTGTGAGCACAGATATATGCAGCACACTGAGCACAGATATGGAGTGTTTTTCAGGCAGACAACGTATACTGGTGGTCACTGTCAGCAAAACTCTGCACTGTACTCCTCCTATATAATACAGCTGCTCCCCAGTCCCCACAATTAAGCAGTGTGAGCACAGATATATGCAGCACACTGAGCACAGATATGGAGTGTTTTTCAGGCAGACAACGTATACTGGTGGTCACTGTCAGCAAAACTCTGCACTGTACTCCTATATAATACAGCTGCTCCCCAGTCCCCACAATGAAGCAATAAGCACAAATATTTGTGCATCAAGAATTCAAGATTAATAAACGGAGAGGATGCAAGCCACGTCCTCTCCCTAACATTTCCAATGCATGAGTGAAAATGGCGGCGACGCGCGGCTGCTTATATAGAATCCGAATCTCGCGAGAATCCGACAGCGGGATGATGACGTTCAGGCGCGCTCGGGTTAACCGAGCCATACGGGAGAATCCGAGTATGCCTCGGACCCGTGTAAAATGGGTGAAGTTCGGGGGGGTTCGGTTTCCGAGGAACCGAACCCGCTCATCACTACCTGTAATCTTTTCATTGTATTTAGGAACTAGGCCTACCTCCTCGGGATCTGATGGTTGTGGGTTTATTTTTATTACTGTTTTCTCAATGTGTGTCAAAATATACGTATTTTTTGCCTTGTCCTCTATAAACCATGAATATGTTTGTGCATTAATAATTATGTTGTGACTACACTGGAGGCAGTGGCATAACTAGAATTTTTTTTTTATCCCCCCCCCCCAATTACCACTTAAAAAGTGAACAATTTGCATGTGCGTTGTCAAAGTCAGAAAAATATCTGTATGCACACTACCATATTTGCACCTCACACAGGTCCGTGCTGCGCATGCGTACGCTCTCCCGTACGTGCGCATACTCACAGTCGCGGGCACCCGCAGGCGCACGGTATGCGTATTTACGGTAGAGTTTATGTGATCGTAGCGTGCGACTCAATCGTTACATATTTTCACTATATGATGTATTTTGTAGATCATGGTCTCTTTGATAGATTCTGAAAGTTTGGTTAATATAGAATGTTCGTGAACAGAGAAATCCCTCTTTGTTTGATACGAAGGGTCAGACAGGAGTAATACAGTGGTGTTTAGTACCCATCGGAAGAGTATTTAATTAGCAATATTCCGGTGTTGGTTTGAAGCGGATTAATCGCTCGTGCGAATAGTTATGGACATAAGAAGTTTATGAACATTTACTTTATTTGCACTTACTTATCCATGCGGCGGGAAACCCAGTTTCCCTCCCACCTGAGCTGTTGGAAATAGTCACGGCCCACCTGTATGAATCAACCTATGACCTTTTGTTATAATGCGAGGAGGAATTCCTGTGTCCAATGAACAATGAGATTGTAGGGACCATTGAATTGCATTGTGTGTGGGGCATAAATAGAAAGGCCGATCACATCCAGCTCTCACTCTTCAACGGTTATCATTGCTGAAAATCGGGAGCTGGATGTCCAGAGGCGCATGCGATCGTTTCCTTTGTGCGTAAGTTTTTCTCCGCAACTATATTGATCTTCTTGTTATTGTGGGCCAATTTCTCTCTCTCTCTCTCTCTCTTCTCCTCTTTCTCTCTTATTTTCCCTTAAATAGTAATTGTATTGTATTTCCTGTGTAGTTATCTGGTTAGGTAGTCTATGTTATATTGTAGTGTATGACTTGTAATGTATTAATTCTTTTGCAAGTATAACATTCATAATATATATATTAGGCGTTGGACCCTAAGCACGATATCTGTGTATTTCTTATAGTGTTAAGTAATCCCAGAGCGTCGGTGACGCTCAAACAGCTTTTAAGTTAATAAGGTTACACTGTGTTGCATCTACACCCTATCTCTACACTAAGGTTTTACAGCATATTACATTGTTTATGGTTTAGATATAAAGGTTTAACATTGTGAGCGTCTGCGCCGCTCGTGATCTCCTCGTGGTCTCGAGCGTCCGCTACGCTGATAGCGTAGCATTAAGGTAGTCGCTCACCTATAGTGTGCCCGATACCAACAGCGTATTCTCGCGAGCGTTTGTATCGCTCGAGCGGCCCGCTCCCGATACAGCGTCCGCTTCGCTATAGCGAACCATTACGTTAGCCAGCAGCCAATAGTGTGCCTGCCTGTGATCTCTTGGCCGTGAGCGAACGTGACGCTTGAGTGTCTCGACCACGGCTAAGCGATTGTTACGCAACGAGCGTACCCTTACGGTACTCCATACGTAAACAGCGTACAGTGTTCTTAGACCTCATAAAGGGTTTTATATAAGATAAATATTTAGCTTTATCAGCGTGCTCCGAAAAAGGGTGTGGCCTTACTGCAAGGGGCGTGGCATTGCAAGAAAAGACTACCTTATACCCCAGTTTTGCAACCTGCACGCCCAGACATTGGCTGCTACAGGAAAAAAATCCTGATTCATGCTCCTTACATTATTTGTCATTTAATGCCCCTTACAGATTATGCCGCACACCACAATGCCTATTATACATTATACCACACACCGTAATGCTCCTTACATATTATACCACACACCGTAATGCCCCTGACACATTATGCTACACACCATAATGTCTGTGACACATAAATCACCCATGACTTTATTCCGACGAACTTAACATTTATAACTAGCTAGCTTATCACTAAGAAATAAACACACGGACACCAACTGCTAGATTTAAAAGGTCAAACAGATATTTATTGTTTGGTGACCTGTCGTTTAAACTAAGAATATTGGAGGATGGCAAGAAAAAGGCGCTACCAACTCACCAGCACCAGTCAACTATAATAAACCATAAAATAGGAGGGGCCTCACAACCGCCTCCTTAACATAACCTGCATTGCGCAGGCTCACCCCCCTTACTTTAGCAGAGCCGTGGACGAACCCGCAAGGGAACATCCGTAGTCCACCCGCAAGGGGAGGGCATACTCGCTGTTCATTCAAAAGGGGGTGCCCCACAGTGACCACTTATGTAACTATTTGACCGCTGGCTGGTAGCGACTTTCCGCCCATCTGGCTATCAAAGCCTGCTGAGAAATGGAATTAGAGGCCCGAAAAGCGAGCCTCAAGCAACCTTATAGGGAGGGTGGGAGGGCATCCAAGAAAAACTGGCAAGAGGAAGATGGCTGCCAAAACCCTGAACTATATACCCCTGTGCATACTCCTCCTACCTATCCCTAATAGGCACCCATCTGTCACCTGACCACCACTGTCAATCACTAAGGCTAGCCCTGCCTATCCTCAACACATGTCAGAAAAATTCAGGGAGTTTATGTGGCTTCGAGCCTATGCAGATCTCTGCCTGCTTAAATCACCCATGACTTTATTCCGACGAACTTAACATTTATAACTAGCTAGCTTATCACTAAGAAATAAACACACGGACACCAACTGCTAGATTTAAAAGGTCAAACAGATATTTATTGTTTGGTGACCTGTCGTTTAAACTAAGAATATTGGAGGATGGCAAGAAAAAGGCGCTACCAACTCACCAGCACCAGTCAACTATAATAAACCATAAAATAGGAGGGGCATCACAACCGCCTCCTTAACATAACCTGCACTGCGCAGGCTCACCCCCCTTACTTTAGCAAAGCCGTGGACGAACCCGCAAGGGAACATCCGTAGTCCACCCGCAAGGGGAGGGCATACTCGCTGTTCATTCAAAAGGGGGTGCCCCACAGTTACCACTTATGTAACTATTTGACCGCTGGCTGGTAGCGACTTTCCGCCACAACAAGGATTTTAACAAAAAACCGCAGACCGCCATCCACCAACAACAGGAGAAGAGATTCAACCGGACAGTACTCTAAAAATACTGTCCAAGAACACACCAATACCCGCAGGGGAAAGGTGAATACCATCTTCCCTATAAAACTGCACATGCCTAACCACTAAACCTCCTATCGCCTGCACGTATACTGACACTGCGGAATTAACTTTCTTCCTAGCTTTTTCTATAGCGGAGAAACGAATGGCACCCCGCCAATGGAAACGGGGCACTATGTCGGACCACACCACTATCACCCGTGGCCAAGATGCCCGTAACGCTACTAGGTCCGCTTTGATACTCAAGATGAGATCAATGCCTTTGACCCTCCCCATATCATTCCCCCCGAGGTGAATGACAACCCAGCCGGGCCTCCCCCACCTCCGCTCATGGCGAAACAGCAAGCGAAGTAAACCCATCCAACGTAAACCTCTAACTCCTAACCATCTAACTACCTTGTCCCCAAATAATTCGCCCGTTCGTCCTGCCATTGGATGCCTCTCCGCCCAAAAAATAAAAGAATGGCCAATGAGCCAAATCTGATCCGAGATGTCCAAAGTAGCTGCAAAAAGAATATTCCTTACCGTCAGACATTATAAAGATCAAAAACAAATTAACTTAACATGCAAGTAAGAACCCGAGTGAAGGAGAAAACTCAAAAAACCTCACGTGAACCGTGTGTGAATGCCAATTGTAATTCGGTCCCCTCGGAGGAAAATGTAAAAATTCACTTCACACCCTCCATTTCTGAACGCTAGCCATTCAAAAACCGACGAGTAAAACACGTTTCCGGGTTCGCGCAACAGGCGCAATAACAACAATACTTAACAGATCCTTATACTAGGCGCAAGCCTAGCCAAATGAATACCGGTTGCCCAAACCCAAACGGTATCCCGCCTGCAGGGGCAAGACCCACTCACCAGGGAGGGCCTTAGTCAACGATTCTCCACAGGAAGGGCGGCACCAATAGACCCCCAACCTCCGCATCGGGTACCAGCTCCCTAAACTTGTCGAACTCAAAACGCGACAGTGCGTCAGCAATTCTGTTGTCAACCCCTGGGACATGCGCAGCCGTGAAATGAATGTTATGCCTCAAGCACTTGAGCACAAGATAACGCAACAAGCGCAGAGCCTCAGGAGAGGACGAGCGCTGGTTATTAACGGCGTGCACGACGCCCAGATTGTCGCAGCGAAATACAATACTCCGATCCGACAAGCTGGGTGCCCACAACTCAACTGCCACTATCAAGGGGAATAACTCCAGCAGGAGCAAGTTCTTTGTAAACCCTCGAGTCACCCATGCTGCGGGCCAAGGCGCGGCGCACCACTGTGTTCTGAAAAAAGCCCCAAAGCCCGAACCACCAGCGGCGTCGGTGAAAAGTTGTAACGCAGCGTTGGAACAGCGTTTCGCTGGCCACAACACCTCCCGGTTAAAAGAAATCAAGAAAGTGGACCAGGTTCTCAAGTCCTCCCTGACCTCGCGCGAAATGTAAACCGTATGATGAGGTTTCCGTACCCCCGCCATGGATCTCTCAAGTTTACGGCAGAAAACCCGGCCCATGGGTATGATCCTGCACGCAAAATTAAATGACCCGAGCAACGACTGAACCCGTTGTAGTCTGACCCTGCGCGAGAGGAGGCACTGCTCTATGAGACCCAACAACTTGAGTACCTTATCGGCCGGAAGCCGGCAACAGCCGGCTTCCGAATCGATTTCAATGCCCAAATAACTGAGGCACGCCGTGGGCCCCTCGGTCTTATCCGAGGCCACGGGAACGCCCAGGCGGCCGAATAAACTCTGAGCTAAACCCAGTACATCCCCGCACACCAACCCCACCCTTGGACCCACAAAGAGAAAATCGTCTAGGTAGTGGGCGACCCCCGGGTGGCCGGAGGCCGACACTTCGCACCAATGCAAAAATGAGCTGAATTTCTCAAAATAGGCACAAGAAATGGAACACCCCATGGGCAAGCACCTATCTACATAATACCCACCCCCTAACCTGAAACCAAGGAAACGCAGGTGTGATACCCTGAAACTGCAGCCCAAATCAACTGTGGCACTACAGGTGCCAGCATGACTTTAATCAAAGTAAAATGTTTGCTGGAGTTGCATAAGCACTGTGCCAGCAGCCTACAGCTTGCAGCACAGAAGGAGTTAACAGCACAGCTCATAGCTATACAGATCAGTCTGCAAAATGCAAAGGGCATGACTCACTCATTTGCAGACTCAGAGCGGGAAACTGAGAGCAGGAAAGACAGAGCGGGAAATCCCAGATTTAGAATGTGACCCTGGGAATGCAGGGTTATATAAAGGTTGTCCTGCAGTGAGACACGAGACAGCTACAACAGAATGAGAGCAGCAGCAGCAGAGCAGAGAGCAGACAGACAGTGAGGAGAAGCACATGTTTTAGCTAGCTGAAGTGTGGTGGATTAACCAGAAAGATGTAGCCCCAGTGGGGGCTCCCCACATGTTTAGGTGGGGAGTGATGCCAGCCACAGCAAAGCATTTGACAGAGGGAGACATCGCAGTGTGAGAGCAGCAGTATGCAGAATCCAGTGAAAGGGTGATGCCAGGAGAAAAGTGTGCTCAAGGTGTGAGTCTCAAGAGGTATCTGGGTGAAGTGGTTGGAAGCCACGCGGCGTGAGTAAGTGCCCCCATGGAAAAGTATCTCGAGAGGTATCTGGGTGAAGTGGTCGGAAAGCCACGTGGCGTGATTAGAAGCCCCCCAAGGAAAAGAATCCTCGCTCAGTAAGAGAGAGAGAGAGACGGTAACCTGATGTGTAGCACTACTGGTCACAGAATGCACTGGTATGTGCTGATGTTCGCTATATATATGCAGCTGCGACTAAGCGATGCGCTGGAGGAGGTGCCCTGATATGGGATCCACTGTAACTGATATGCTTTGTGCTGGAGGAGTGTTCACAAGTTATCCCTGAAATATCCGTTTGATGTTGAAATAAACTTTATGCTGTTTTTCTGAGATGGCCTGGCGCCCAATTCTTTATGCGCTGCACCGACAACTGTAGTCCACACCCACAATGTACTTGTAGTTAAAGACCTGATTCTTCAGGGGACCCTCTGGTAACTGTGCCTGAACCCATGACAAGCCGGGGCAAGGTAAGGGTGATGTACTATACACAGTGACTGCAGATCTTGCATACCTAGAGACGTTGGGCTAGCACACTGGGAGTCGGGGTGGATGGGCAGGAGGCGGAAAGCGGACTCAATGTCCAGCTTGGCCATGAGGGCGCCGGGACCCGCCCTTTGGACTAACCGCAGGGCCTCATCGAACGATTGATATCGCACCCTGCAAGCTTCCTCCGGGATGGAGTCGTTGACCGAGCCGCCACGGGGGTGTGACAAATGCTGGATGAGGCGGAATTTACCCTGAGCTTTCTTGGGGACCACCCCTAACGGTGAAATGCAAAGCCGGGGCAGTGAGGGGGACAGGAAAGGGCCGCACATGCGCCCCAAATCAATTTCCGCCCGAACCTTACGGGCGACCACGGAGGGGAAATCCCGTGCGGATTTTAAATTGCGCCTGGAGACCACGAGGACGGAATCCGGGATGGGAAGCCTGAAACCGCTACGAAAACCTTCCAACAAAAACAACCCCGAAGTGACGTCGGGGTAACTGCCCAACCATTTAGCCAATTCGGGGACGTTGATGGGGGAAAACGCCTTACTTTCCACTTCCGGGCACCTCGGCAGCATCAGAGGGCCTGGACGGGGGACTGGCAATCTTTGGCCGGGTGCCCCCCGCCGCACGCCTTGCAGGAGTTTGGCAGTTAGCCCCCTCGTGAACACTTGCCCTCGTTGAAGGCAAAGCATTTCCCTTTATTCCCCGTGGGCGGGCTCGGCCGGACATTTAAACCCGGCTTACCGCCCTGGGCTTCATAAAGGGGCTTATTCTGATGAGTGACCTCTAACCAAACTTCCACGTCCTTGAAACCCAAGGGTAGTGTCGGGTTACTGTCTTGGTTACGACGGAATTTCTCATCGTAATCCCTCCACGCGTAACCCTTGGCTGTCAAGTACATTTCATGCACCAGGTACAAATACTTGACCGTGTTGTGATATTCCTTAGGCCTCGTCTCGGCGTAGCATGCCGTGAACACTAAAAACCCCCGGAGCCACTGGTGAAAATTGCGAAATGCATTCTCGCCAATGCCACCAACCTTCTTGGCCTTATCGAAAGCCTTCCGCATGTCATCCGTAAGGGTGAACATGTCGACGTATTTACCTTTCTTAATCTTCTCCCTCATCCGTTTACGTAAACCCCTGGTGACCGCAGTGTTAGCGCAGTGCACCATTTCCGTAAAGCGCGGAGGGTCCGGCGTGGCTGCCGCAGCTGCGCCCTTAGCCTTCCTCTCTTTCTTGTGCAAGCGATGCGCAATGAGCCTAGCTAACTTACGCGGGCGCCTGGGGGACCCGGAAGACCTAGTATCAGAAGAGGAGCTGGAAGAAGAGCTATCAGAAGAAGGATTAAATGTCTCACCCGTTCCAGGAGGACCGCCCGCGTCAACTGCTGCGATGGCGGGGCCGGATGGAACCTCTTCAGGGACCCGAGATCCCCCCGTCTCCACATGTTCAGCCTGCATCGCCGCTCCTGTCTGTGCCTCGCTGGATGTTGCTGTCGTCGTGGCCCCCGACAATCCGGCCGGGGGAGAGACCCCCCTCGCCGTACCTGCACCTGTTAGGGAAACAGAAGGGGGGGGGAGGGGAGGCACAAAAGCAGCCACCTCCGGGGGGGGGGAACCGGAGGTAGCGGGGGAGGGGGAGCCGCAAGTGGGGGCCGTGAACCGAGTGCGGGCAAGCCCGATGTCACGACGCCCACCATTTCAAACACTGCGCCAGACGCTGGAGGCACTGTGCCCGGGGAAGTAAAACCAGCGTGCCAAGTGGACGGAGCCTGTGAAAACGGCGACGCCCAGTAAGGAGTCTGGCCGAGGGCCCCTGGGGTAAAACCACTGGAGTAAGAACCCCCCCATTGCGCAAAACCCGGACCACTCGGCGTGGGCCAGGAGGTCACCGATCCCTGCGCGTGCGTAAATGCCGCCGGCAAATAAGTGGACGAAAAGGGGGAAGGAACCCCGCGGAATGCGGGTGCCGCCCCGGAAGTCATGACCGGGAGCTGCAATGACCCCGACCAGGCCACTGACACCGAAGCCGCCGGAAGGAAACCCGCGGGCGAAGCCGTATACGTGCCGCCCCGGTATGCGAATGGACCGGCCAAGGAACTTGGTCCCGGCCCCATCTGGTGCACCAGGAGCTGGCCAGCAGACGGCGTCTGCTCGCTGGGCCACAGGCCACTCACAGGCGGCAGCAGTATCTGGGACACCGGGAGCGCACCGGGGTAAATCCCAGCTGTCTGCCCGCTGACGCCCGACACCCCGCTGCCCACCCCGATATTGGCACCTATGGAAACGGTGGGGGGAAACAGAGCCTGCGCATGCTCAAACGCAGGCCCCGCACCCCCCGTTGTCCCTGGACCAGAAGGCAGGGACACTACATCCTGCACCAGCCAGGCACCCGCAGGGGAGCTGGCCGGTGAAAGACCCCTCATTCCCCTCCTCACCGCTGATTCGCGGCACCCACCCGCCGGGTCACGTGACCCGCCAATCGCGGCCGTGTGGAGAGGCGTACTAACGCCTGTGGAGGCCGGAGCCCCGGCGCATGCGGCTCTGCCGCTGCGCCGGGCTCCGGGAACGGCCGACGCTGGGGAAGCACCGCCGCCCGTGGAGAGCAGGACCCTGTCTCCGGTGGGCGGCGAAGCGGAGGGGGGGACCGCGCGCACCCGCGGCCGGCGATAGCCCGCTGCCGCGAGCGGTCGGGAGGCCTCAGCCAGGCGGCGGGGGGGGGGGGGGGGGGGGGCGCTGATCTTCTGGGACGGGGCATGCTGCAGCAGAACAGTGTGGATAACACCTAAAGCGCACACTGACTGTAATATAAAGGGAGGGAGCAGTAGTATATGCAGTATTGAAAAGAGGGGAAATAACTGACAAAATGCTGACAGTATGCCTTACCCTCATCCAAGAAAAACTGGCAAGAGGAAGATGGCTGCCAAAACCCTGAACTATATACCCCTGTGCATACTCCTCCTACCTATCCCTAATAGGCACCCATCTGTCACCTGACCACCACTGTCAATCACTAAGGCTAGCCCTGCCTATCCTCAACACGTCAGAAAAATTCAGGGAGTTTATGTGGCTTCGAGCCTATGCGGATCTCTGCCTGCTTTATGCCACACACCACAATGCCTGTGATACATTATTAAACACACCATAATGCATGCGACACATTATGCCACATACCGTAATGCCTGCGACACATTATGCCACACACCACAATGCCTCTTGACACATACCACACACCGTAGTGCCCGACACATTATGCCACACACTGTAATGGCCGTGACACATTATACCTCACACCGCAATGCCTGTGACCCATTATGCCACACACTGCAATGCCCCTGACACATTATACCACACAATGCCCAACATATTACGCCACACACAATGCCCAACACATTATGCCACACACAATGCCCTTGAAACAATATGGCACATACCTTAACGCCTGTTACACATTATGCCACACACAATGCCCCTGACACATTATGCCCCACAGTAAGGCTTCTAATTACATTTAAATTACCTGCTTGTTGCCAGGAGTTTCATGCTCTGGGTTCCATGGTCGGTGCTAGGTGTTTCATGCTCTGGGTTCCATGCTCATTGCCAGAGCTTTCATGCTCTGTAATGCTCATTGCCAAAGGTTTCATGCTCTGGGTGTTATGCTTGTTGCCAGAGATGTAATGCACATTACCAGGGGCTTCATGCGCTGGGTGTCATGCTCATTGCCAGGGGTTTTATGCTCTGCAATGCTTGTTGACAGAGGTTTCATGCTCTGGGTGTCATGCTCGTTGCCAGGTGTAATGCACATTGCAAGGAGTTTCATGCACTGGGTATCATGCTCGTTGCCAGGAGTTTCATGCTCATTGCCAGGGGAGAATGTCCGTTGCCAGGGGTGTAATGGTGGCAGGTAGTGGCTAGCGTTGCCGCCAGTACTGAGCGCTCCTTTCACTTCCAGGTAACACTGCAGCGCTGCGCAGGGAGAGGGGACTCAGATGCTAGAGGCCAAGTATGACCTCCAGCATCTGTCTCCTCCAAGGCAGCAGCCATGTTTGGAGGGACTTTAGCAGAATTACATGCAGACGGCTAGTCCACATGAGAATCTGCTGCACCCCCCCCCCCCCACCTCGCCTGGAGCCTCCAAGCCCTTGCAGCCACTGTAGTTATGTCAGTGACTGGAGAGTATCATCAGTTTTCTTTGGGAGTCATGTTTAGCATTGTAATATTGGTTGGGCTCGTCTCCAGTGGGTTGCCCCGTGCTCCTCCGATTTAGCGAGCTTTGTTGCTTCCCTTTTTAATCTTATAACCAGCGGTTTGTCATGCATGCAAACAATCCTGCTCAGGGGAGAATAATGTACTAAGCCTTGGAGAGAGACAAAAGTGGATGGAGCTAAAGTTACTAACCAGCCAGATCCTGTCATTTTTCAAACAGCCTGTACCATGGCAGTTAGGAGCTGATTGGTTGGTACTTTATCTCTCTCCAAGGCTTAGTACGTGGACCACTAAACTTGCTCCCCTGGAATGTAAGGGTCTCAGTGATAGTATTGCGTACTTGTGTTTGAATGAGACAAAAAAACAAAATGGCCCGAATTACATTGCCTGCATTTTCTAAATGCATCTGACTGGTGTGATGGGTAAGTGCTGGGGCTTTAACAAAACCCCCCCCCCCCACTGGGGGCGGGATGTACTAAATCTGAAAGTGCGACCAAAACTCAGAAAATGCTGTTTTCTGAGGTTTGGCCGTATTTCCATATGCACCAAGCTCTGGAATACAATACATTCCAGAGCTTGGACTGAATAGGTAACGTCATCTGTAGATGGCATTGTGTAATAGGAAGCCTATGGGCCTCTTTTAGCATGCTTTCTCCCAGCACCCCCTGCAGTAGTACGCCTCAGTCTGCTCATGTGCAGATGGACTCCCGGGTCATAAACCCAGAAGTCCTTCCATTGCAAAGGACAGCTGGTATGTACCCAATAAGTGGTGGGATGTATTGCATCACAGATGAGATGTGTGGTACATCTCACCCTGGGTGTGGTGGGGTTATCACGCCAACCATTCTCCTAATTCTCGGGGGGATGTCTCATTGCTTGCTAGAGAGGTGCTGAACTGCCATCTTGACTATGTACAGTACAGACTTAAATTAATCAGTTATGTTTTTGTTACATGGCCTCTCATTATACTGTCCCACATCGACTTCTTCTTTGTATCTCCACGTCTGGCTCCCTTAATTACTGACAACTATTTCCCAGGGGTATCTCTGATCACTCTCTGATTTTGACAGTATTGGAGCACTCTATGGAGAGGGGCATACAGTTCTAAAAATTTAAGCCCGCTGTGGAGGAAGAAGTGCTTGGATAGAGCGCCTACCTGCCGCCTGCTCTAAACCCCATTTTCTACACCCTGTGGGGTCTAAAATGACTCCCTGCCTACCCCCCTGACACACTTGAACTCCTTTGCAGCTGCGGGCTTAGGACCGTGGAGCCGAGAGACCCTTATTCTGTCCCTGCGGGCTGCGGCCTGTGAGGTTCCCTCAGACCGGGACTTCCCGCGGGACCCTCCGCGGCCCTGTGCAGCAAAGTGGTGCCCCCTTCCTCTTTACCTGGACATGGGCGCTGTCTCCCTGCGCCCCACTGACGGTGTTGCTCTGCTCCCGCTGATGCCCGTGGAGCTGGAGGATCTGCTGCCTTCCACGCTCGGCTCCCTGCTCTCCTCCGCGTGACAGACGCCTGCTGCTGACCTACTTCTCCTCCCGGACCATCCGTCCTGCGGTGCAGCGGCGGCGGCTGGTGGGGGGGTTCCTGACCCCCTCTTCCCGGTCTGGGGGGCCCTCGGTAACTGGGACAGTCCCTGGGGAAGCAAATACTGTTGTGGCCTGGCAGCCATAGATGAGGGCAGCACTAAGCCTGGGCTTTCCACATTTGTGGCTCCACAAAATAAAAAAATAGAAACAAAAAAATAAGAAAACCCTGGTGAACCCTGTAACCCATCTACCTCCTCCAGCGCAGGTGTCTCTGCCCAGGTTTAACACACCTTTGCTGGGTGACACTCTTAGTCTGGCTTCTTAAAGTTGCATCCCTCCATTACCTCCATTTAATTATTATTTCAGTCACCGGAGCTCCCTCTTGTGGTAGACTGACAGCACCTCCTGTGTTTTCACTTTCTACTGAATTTGCCTTGAACTCCACTGAGTTCTCCCTGATGCTATGCTGCCCACAGCCGCCTGGTGTCCTGTTGAGGCCAGCCCACCGGGAGTCGATGTCTGAGGGGTTTTGCTGATGTAACAAACACACACCTTGCCATTGCCCAACCTGGCCTCTATGACTTTTTGCTGATTCCTTTGTTTTATTTTTTTTTTTTTCACTGCACTATGTCCAGGAACAAGAAGTCTTCCCAGAGAGGTGATACACCTATTCCGAAGGAGGCCATGTCCCAGACGGATCTAAGACCCTTTTTGCAACCTACCCCATCTAGACCTTTGGATGGCGTCTCCGCTTCGAGCTCTTCCTCTTCCCTTGATACGCCGACAGCATCTCCGATCACGGATACGCCTCACGTTTCCACTAGGAGCGACAGGGATTTACAAGACATTTTGTCATTTATGAAGACCCTCCCCACTAAACAAGATCTTCAGGATACAATTCGTAGGGAACTCTCTACTGTACGACAGGATATCTCTCAGCTCAGTGCTCGTGCCTCCGCGTTGGAGCACTACCAAGATTCCTCTGACGCGTTCATGAGATCTATACAAGATGTCGTTCTGGCTCAATCAGCGGAGATTCGCTCACTACACCTGCGTATACTGGACCTTGACAACAGAGGGAGGCGGAACAATATCCGCATCAGAGGTCTCCCTGAGGAGGTCCCTTCCTCGGGCTTGGTGGATGCCCTTACAAAGATTTTCAATTAAATTCTAGGCAAGGACCCCAGCTCCACCATCACGTTCGACAGGGCCCATCAGGCACTTCGGCCGAGAGGACTTTCTATTGATCGCCCACGCAATGTCATATGCCGTTTACACTATTTCACCCAAAAGGATGACATTATGCGTAAGGTGAGACAATTGGACGGAGTGGATTTAATGGCACAATGATTCACATTTACCAAAGATTTATCGTGGCATACTCTCCAGCAAAGGAAGGCTCTTAAACTAATCACTGATGAGCTTCGGAGACGCCAATTGAAGTATAGGTGGGGCTTCCCCTTCAATCTCCAAGTTCTCCTTTCTGGGAAGATGCATATCTTGAATTCTCCGTCAGAGATAGCTCCGGATTTGGTCACCCGAAGATCAACGTGCCTAACTGGGAATACAACATGCCTGAGTTACAGCTTCCGAGGCCTGCCAACCAGTCCTCCTCTTGGCAAGTAGTCCACAATTCCAAGAAAAAAACAGGAGCATCCCTAGTCCACCAGGAAGCGGACATCACCTGAATGACAGTACTTGTCTCCTGGGAAGCTTCCTCCTGCTTTTCTGACCCTGGATGTGTTTGTTTTCAAGGATTTTGGTGGTTGGTGAGAACGTTGATATAATTGACTGTGTTGCTCTCATATATTTTGCTGTTCCCATCCCCCCCTCCTTGAATTTTTTTCGGTCTAGATGGTTTATTTACCCTTTTCTATTTTGACAATAGTAAAAAGATGAGTGCCATAGCGCTTGGTGTATTCATAATGTGTTATAGATGTTTCTATACTTGTTTTACTTCATATGTTGTTTATATGTTAACTACTGTGCCCTCAATATTGACTCCCCTGCCCCTTACCCGCCTTTGGCAGTTATGCCTTCTGGGGCCCTGGTCCAATATTTCACCAGTCTCCCCACAGCAAGTTTTGTATTATCGTTATTGTTTGTTTTCATGTTCCTTAATCTCCTTTCCTTTCCCATTCTTATCTTTCTCTCTTTCTTTCTTTCTCTATTTCTTTCTTTCTTTTTCTTCTTTTTCAATTCTTTGGGAGCTATTGTGAATGTTCTTCTCTTTTTGCCACCATGACAGTACAAGGTACAATTAAAATCTAATTGATTAATGCTAGAGGCCTTAATGTGCCTGAAAAGAGGTCCACCTTGCTTAGGTCCCTATGGGCGGATAAGGTAGATGTAGCTCTTATACAGGAGACACACTTAAGATATCTGCTCGCACTCCATCCCTTACCAACTGCAGATTCCCCTTGGCTTATTATTGCAATAATCCGGACAATAAATCTAAAGGGGTAGCAATATTGTTCTCCAGAAATATACCATTGTCCGACATTGTCACACATAGATTGGTCCCGGGTAGGATACTCCTGGTGAATTGTAATATCTATACACAATCTTATACTTTCGTTGTGATCTATGCAACTAATTACAACCAGCCCTTGTTTTTTCAGTCTCACCTTACATGAATGGACTCTCTTCTTACGGGCACGGTAGTTCTGGGGGGTGATTTGAATTGGGTTCTTGACCCCTGTTCAGACTCTTCCTCTCATGCACCTAGATTTTCTAAACCTCAGCACCGCCGGGTTAAGCGGCTTTTTCATGAACTCCAACTGGCAGATTCCTGGAGAGTTCTTAATCCGACTAGCCGTGACTACTCATTTTACTCTGCTCCCCACCAGGTATATTCGTGACTAGATTATTTGTTTTTAGGTCACAGACACCTGACCCTACTACTAGATGCTTCAATCGGCCCTATTACGTGGTCCGACCACGCCCCAGTGTCTCTGACCTTATCAGTCCCACATTTACTCCCTTGGCCAATGGACCTGGCGCTTAAATGAATCCTTGCTACAGGATGATTACTGTAAGGGAAAAATTGATAAAGCCATATCTGAATATTTTGATTTTAATGATACTGAAGACATTTCTAAAATTACCATCTGGGAGGCTCATAAATGCTCCCTGAGAGGTAAGCTTATCCAACTGGGCTCCTATATGAAGAAGCAGAGATCAGTACACATCAACAAATTGCTACAAAAAATTAACTGCTTAGAAGCTTCACACAAACTTACATTGTCCGGGGTGATTTATGCGGAATTAGTCGAAGCAAGAGCACAATTACGGAAAACCCTTAATGATGGTGTACAGCTTTCCATCAGAAAGTGAAATACCAAATACTATCAGTGGGGTAACAAGCCGGGTCATCTCCTGGCCCAGGTTTTGCGCACCCAGCGGACGTCCTTGTTTTTTAGCAATATGAAGGATGAGAATGGCTCTTTGCACCACAAAACACCTGATATTGCATCTTGTTTCAGACACTATTACTCACTTCTATATAATATTTCTAATTGCTCATCCTGTACTCCTCTACTACTTGATAATTCCTCATCCAAAACCTACTTGAGGAATGTCGCCTTTCCCACTCTCCCACTCGCTGATAGAGAAGCTCTAGAACAACCTTTCTCCCTAATAGAAGTAGAACAGGCCTTGGCTTCTACCCCCTCAGGGAAAAGTCCGGGAACCGATGGCTTTACTGCTGTATATTACAAAACATTTAAAACAGTTCTGGCCCCCAGGCTTCTTCAAGCATTCAACTCAGTCTCTGCAGACACCCACTTCTCCAGACAATCCCTCGAGACCCATATAACGGTAATTCCCAAACAGGGGAAGGACCCCTCGGTGTGTTCCAGCTACAGACCCATTTCCCTACTGAATGTTGATGTTAAATTGTTTGCGAAACTAATGGCCAACAGACTGAAATTGTTTCTCCCTTCTTTGATTTATAATGACCAGGTGGGCTTTGTCCCTGGCCGAGAGGCTAAGGATAATACGACTAAGGTCTTGAATTTGATCCATCTGGCCTCCCAGAGTCAAGCGCAAACTATACTACTCTCCACAGATGCCGAAAAGGCTTTCGATAGGGTTAGTTGAAGTTTTATGAGGCCTGTGCTTAAGCACATTGGACTGGATCCGCAAGCACTTCACAGGATCTTGGCACTTTACACCAGGCCTACTGCACGGGTTTGGGTTAACGGTCTACTCTCTGACCCCTTCCCTATACATAATGGGACCAGACAGGGATATCCCTTATCCCCCTTGACCTTTGTTCTCTGTATTGAAGCCCTGGCTAGAGCTATCAGAGCGAACAGACAAATTCTTGGTTTAACAGTGGGTGACGTTGAATACAAATTCTCTCTGTTTGCTGACTAGCTATAATCTCTCATCCCACATCCTCCCTTCCCCATTTAATGTGTGAACTGGACGTCTTCGGTCACCTCTCCAATTTCAAAGTAAATATGTCCAAATCCTGTGTCCTGAATATTTTGGACTCTCCTGATATGGTGGCCACCTTGATAAGTTCTTTCGCCTCTACGTGGAAGACCTCACATATAACTTATCTGGGGGTTCAACTACCTCGTGACATATCCCAACTATTTTCTCTGAACTTTCAGCCCCTTGTCAAAGCCCTGAGGATTGACCTTAGCAGCTGGCACCTGAAACGACTTTCCTGGTTTGGGAGGATGAACGTCATCAAAATGAATACTTTACCAAAACTCCTATATGCTCTCCAGACACTACCTATTCTTGTTCCAGACTCCTGGTTTCATTCCATACAACTTCTAATTCAGCAATTTGTATGGTCGTGCAAGAGGCCACGACTTAAACGGTCTATACTGACGAGGCCTGTACGTTGGGGAGGTCTTCAACTTCCTGACATAAAACTTTATTATCATGCAATATTGCTGAGTAGCGTCTTGGACTGGACCAGATGTTGAGAGACAAAACAGTGGGGGGCTTTGGAGGGTATATGCATGCAGCAATATCCCGAAATTTCCCCCCTGGCTCCCTGCTTTGCCTAAGCCTCCCTTCCCCCACCCTACCATTTCTCCCACTCTTTCCATCTGGAAGGTTTTACGTCGCCAACCTCATATATCCTCTGACTTTGGTCCCCTAACATCCTTCCTAGCAAATACAGATTTCCTACCAGGTCTTATATTATTGCATTTTTCTGGGTGGGCGGCGGAGGGTCTTTTCAGGGTTGGACAATTGACGTCAGCCTCAGGTGTGAAACTTTTTACTGAGATTCAGGCAAAATGGGGTATACCTCAAAAAGACTTTAAGAAATATTTACAAATAAGACACTATTTAACCTTGTGTAGCAGAATCCCCCTGGTATCCCGAGAACTGTCAGCTTTTGAAGATTATGTGTTGGCTCTTGTGACCCCAGACATACTGTGTCTACCCTATATAAACTTTTACAAAATACTGATTCCTTATCTCTCCCTCCCGCAACCTCTGCCTGGGAAAGGGACCTGGGAAAGCGCTATCCAACCAAGAATGGGAAACTATTTTCCTTAAGGTTTACAGGAGCTCGGTGTGTGTCCAGGTGAGAGAAACCCAATATAAAGTCTTAATGCGTTGGCATAGACACTCTTCTCTCCTGCATGTTATGTACCCCTTGGTGTCCGCTAACTGTTGGAGGTGTCGTAACGTGAAGGGGACCTTTTTACATATATGGTGGGATTGCCCGCTTATTTGCAGTTTCTGGGATGATGTTGTAGTGACTTCTTCTGTTATACTCGATATGGCGATTCCTACTACTCCTGCTTTCTGGCTACTAAACTACTCCTCTATCACCTTGTCTAACTACAAACACTCGCGACTCCGCCATCTGAGTAATGCTGCCCGGGCATCCATACCTATTTTATGGAGATCTTCCCTCCCGCCCACTCGCAACACCTGGTTTTCTAGGTTAGACTACTTCCAGATTATGGATGAAATCCTCCTGACCTCTGTGGATAAATTATCTGAGTTCATGTCGGTCTGGACCCCCTGGATAGAACATAAAGCTTCAAGAGCCTATAAAGACTATATTGCTAAATCGAACGGTTAAGACATACCTCCGCTTACTAGAAGGCTTATGAGATTTACCCTGATTGTAGCTCCCTCAATATTCTAATATACCATTCTTCCTCTTTTCTTCCTCATTCTTTCCCTGTTTGCTCTTTTTCTCTACTTTTGTCTATCTCCTCCCTCCCCCCTCTTGTTCTTACATTTTCATCTTGATTGGAATGTTTTCTGTATATTGCAACACTGTGATTTTCTATGAGATACTGCTTTCTAGAGTGGCCATTCTGTCTATGATTTGACTTACTCTGTTATATGGCTGCGTCGAGTGTCTGTATTTCTGTGCTATTATGTGGTTTGTCTGTTTTTTAAAATCCATATTGCAATGTATATGACAATATCCTAATAAAAACCGATTATTTAAAAAAAACATTTTAAGCCATTCTTGCTTACATTAATGGACTGGGGTGTTTTATTTTGGAGACAATCTACTTGAGGCCAACTCTGCTCTCATCTTGCATTCCATTGAAGTTTATCAATAGAACCTTTAGAGATTAAATGCTTTATTAGGTGCAGTGAGGCAGAAATGGAGAAGAGGTGTTGGAAATGTAAGTGTTTACAGGTTTTTTCTGCCTCTACAATCCAGAGTAGATTTTTTGATGAAGCAAGGGGACTGGGCTGCTGTTTTCAAAAATCTAGAAGACGATTACATTTTTTAGTCTGTATTTTCAGGGGGACATGGGAGGTAGATACTTTGACTGCCTAGTTAGGCAGAAATTGTTACTACTGCCATACGTATCACTACTAGTGTGGTCCAAGCTTTTTTTAAGGGGTACCATGATCTTTATGCCTCCGAAGCCTCATATACTAATGCTAAGGGTAGCCACATACTGATATGGCATAGTTCTCTCATGAAAGGAAACGATCGACTATTTGGGTACCAATTTTACTGAAGTAGACTATGCCAGATCTGAATACCCTAATCATAAAGCACCAGGAGTGGACAGCATATCTTTAAGTCTCTAAAACCGTTGAAAGTTGTTTTAACCCATAATTGATGTCCCTTACTAATGACGTAAAAATGGGCCTGTCCTGCCAAGTGCAATGGCTGGAAAAAGAGTAGATTTCTAGTGACAATCTCATTGCTCATGACTGACGTCAAGATTATGTTAAAAGTGCTGGAAATTCAACTGAATAATGCTGTCCTCCAACTGGTCCATTCTTACCAAACAGGCTCCACTAACTTACACCGCTGGTCTACCCATGTCAATTACTTTGACTCAGTGGAGTGGGATGCACTGTGGCTAGTGTTTACAGAATCTGGATTGGGGACACATTGTATAGGCTGTCCTTGGCTTCTTTAATAAGCCCCTATGGCTAGGTTCTCCATTGGTGGGTTTATCTCCAATTCTGCTCTACTAGTGGATTGTGGTGGAGTCCCCTGAATTGAATTGCCTATATTCCATAGGTTATGGGCACTATGTTGTAATTCAAGATATGAGGATTGTGTGACCTGGGCAGGGGGGGGGGAATGGTCACACTGTAAATTGCTATATGCTTATCTCCACTAGCCTCTATCATGGACAGTTAAGGTCACAAGTTCTTAGATTTTATGATTTGTTTGTTACCATTTTATCCACCCTATCACAACCAAACTCGGATATTGGGCCACATGTAATGGAGCGTGAGATTGCACAAATGTGCGAGTTTAGCGTTAAACTCGTACGTTTTGCAAACTCTACCAATCTAATAGGGTGTGAATGTGATAAAACGCGCACATTTCTGACCTTACTAGAAAAATCACACATCACAAATCGCATCCAGATGTTTTCCAATACAACAGATAGATCTTGGGCAATATAATGTAATGCGAGTTTGTATCTCACACACAAAACATTACCAAAAACTAGTCTGAAAACAGACCAGGTTCTGGCTGGCGAGTATAATCCGTGCATGCTTCTGTCTGTAAAAGTAAGAACAGCAAAAAAAAAAAAAAAAGACGTGCAGGTCGCCCCCAAAAGCAAAACCAGCCCTGCGCTCTTTGAGCCGGTCCTGGTTGCTAAAATACGGGGGGAAAATTGACTAGGGGTTCCTCGTATTTACACAACCGGCAACGGGCTCTTAAGACTGGTCCTGGTTTCAAAAATATGGGGGTCAAAAGAAGTAGGGCTCCAACGTATTTTAAAACCAGCACCGGGCTCCACTAGCCAGGGGAGTAATGCCGCAGCCGGGGGAAACTTATATAGGTCCCTGTGGATGCAGCATCCCACCCCACAGCTAGTAACCCCTGGCCTGGGTTCCCTGGGGGAGTGGGGACCCCTACAATAAAGGGAACCCCCCTCCAGGCACCCAAGGGCCAGGAATGAAGCCTGAGGCTGATAACGCTATCCGTTGGCTGTGGGAAAAAATAGGATTTTAATTACCTGCCATTAAATCCTTTTTTCGTAGTCCGTAGAGGATGCTGGGGTCCACATTAGTACCATGGGGTATAGACGGATCCACTAGGAGCCATTGGCACTTTAAGAGTTTAAGAGTGTGGGCTGGCTCCTCCCTCTATGCCCCTCCTACCAGACTCAGTCTAGAAACTGTGCTTGAGGAGACGGACAACTTCGAGAGAAGGATTTTACACAGATAGTGGCGAGATTCACACCAGCTCACACAAGGCAAACCAAGCTAACTAGCTTGAAAAACTCAGCAACAGCTGAATAACATTACTGAACCAAGTAATAACGCAGTACTTAACTAAGAACAAAGCAGTACTGAATCAAGTAACCACTGCAGGATAACAAAGCGCTGGGCGGGCGCCCAGCATCCTCTATGGACTACGAGAAAAGGATTTACCGGTAGGTAATTAAAATCCTATTTTGTCTTACGTCCTAGAGGATGCTGGGGTCCACATTAGTACCATGGGGATGTACCAAAGCTCCCAGAACGGGAGGGAGAGCACGGAGACTCCTGCAGAACTGATTGACCAAATTTTAGGTCCAAAGTATCGAACTTGTAGAACTTAGCAAACGTGTTCGACCCAGACCAAGCAGCCACTCGGAAAAGCTGTAAAGCTGAGACACCCTGGGCAGCCGCCCAGGAAGAACCCACCTTACGAGTAGAATGGGCCTTAACAGATTTTGGACACGGCAATCCTGCCGTAGAATACGCATGCTGGATAGTGAACCTGATCCAGTGAGAGATCGTCTGCTTAGAAGCAGGACACCCAGGTTTCTTGGGATCATACAGGACAAACAGAGAGTCCAATTTTCTGTGACAAGCAGTCCTCTTCACGTAGATTTTCAGAGCCCTTACAACTTCCAAGGACTTTGATGAAATTGCGAAGTCAGTAGCAACTGGCACCACAATAGGTTGGTTGATATGAAATGCCGACAACCTTCAGAAGGAACTGCTGACGTGTCTGGAGCTCCACTCTATCTTCATCCGAAACCAAGTAGGGGCTTTTACAAGACAAAGACCCCAACTCCGACACACATCTAGCAGAAGCTAAGGCCAACCAAGTGACAGCCTTCCACGTGAGAAACTTTTTTTTTAACATTTCTTTTATTGGAGCAGAAAAGTAAAGAACATTTGACAAGATATCTGAAAACAGAAGTAGTGTGAATAAGTCGATACAATGATAATAGTTCTCACATCATATGGTACAGCTTGACAAAATAGTTCACTTGATGACAACAAATACAGGTCAAAACATCAGTACCAAATAGACATTGAGTGAACATGAGATAAACAAAAACAAGAACCAGAGCGGCAGCCAACAGTATTCTAAAATGGTGGACTATAACAACACTGGGGGATCTCACAGATAGACTCTTGTTTCATACCATAAACTATTGTGGTAGCATGGTGTGATCGCTTCTTTGGTAGAAATAGGGAGAGTGTTAATGAAACTTTCCCAAGTGTCAAATAACTTTTCTGTATGGGATTCTTTTTGGAGAAAAGCTTCCAGCCAATCCATGTGGAAGATAAAAAATAATTTTTCTTTGAACATCTCTAGGGTTCGAGCTTTGTATCCATAACTGTAGGATGGATTTTCGGGCTGGCAAGGAAATTGCCAATAAAAGATTTTTAACTGCTTTGGGGACCCTAGTACCCATGGGGAGTATACCGAAAACTGCCCATTCAGATGTAAAAGGAGCGTAATTGACCAAATGATCTCCAGAAAACTTCCAAACCTGTAACCAAAACCTCTTCAGTAGTGGACAAGTCCAAAGGCAGTGATATAAGTCAGCGGAGGGATGTCCACACTTGGGGCAAGAGAAATCCGCTAATAGACCAATAGTATGAGGAGAAATATATGAGCATGTTATAACACATCTTGGTATATTTTGCTGCTGGAAATGTAGTGATCGAGACATGTAGCATTTTCAAGAGGTCATTAGTTGTTAGAGAGGTGAAATATTCCAACCATTTAGTCATTCCAGATTTTATCAAGCAATAATCAATGTTGTGGTGGAGAAATTTGTAATATGAGGAGATAGACCCCTTGGATAAAGGGAAACTATCCAGGGTATTATCCCAGTCGTGTATTGGGATCTTTTTTTATAACTGTACTCACATAGTGTTACGCTTGTAAGAATGCCATCCTGTGGGGAATTATACTGGTAAATTTTATGGATGCTTCCGAATACAAGAGAGGTTTATGGGAAGTAGGGTTAATCAATTGGCCAATACACAGTAACCCTTCCAAGGCCCATCCAGTGAACGGGTGGGTAGCCTCACCATTTTGAAATTGTGGATTTCTTAAAAGAGGGAGATGGATAGTGTATTGTTGATGAACTTTATAATTATGTCTGAGTATCAGCCATACTTTCCGTGTAGTCATTAAAAGAGGATTATTCAACAGTTCCATAGGAACATCAGTATCTGCTAAATGTAGGAATGCCACGAGGGAGATTTGTGGTGTAAAATTCTGTTCCAAAAAAGAATTGGCATACGTTTGGTCGTTAGTCAACCAATCTTTAAGATAACGTATATGTGTAGCATGGCTATACAATAAGACATCTGGAAATCTAATTCCACCAACATTGAGGTGATTTGTTTAAGATCCCTTTGGGATAGCAATACTGGTAGAACCTGTAGGGGATATAAAAGTTTGGGGAAGTATACCATGTGTAATAAATTAGCTCAACCCAAGTATGATAATTGGACAGCTCATTCCCTTTAATTCAGCAGAAATGTAAGATTATTTTCTTCACGTTTGTGTCATATAAATCATTAATATTTTTGGGGAGAAATGCCCAGGTAAGAAATTTGCTTTTTGGTCCATTTCATGGGTAAGTGTGCAGCCCATGCAGGTCGGGGGAATCTTTTTTTTTTAGGTAAAATACCCGTGTTTTGTCAAGGTTGACCGTGAAGCCAGACACAGAACCTAGTTCATCAATCAACTAGTGATGAGCGGGTTCGGTTTCTTGGAAACCGAACCCCCTCCGAACTTCACCCTTTTGACACGGGTCCGAGCCATACTCAGATTCTTCCGTATGGCTCGGTTAACCCGAGCGCGCCCAAACGTCATCATCCCGCTGTCGGATTCTCGCGAGATTCGGATTCTATATAAGCAGCCGCGCGTCGCCGCCATTTTCACTCGTGCATTGGAAATGTTAGGGAGAGGACGTGGCTGGCGTCCTCTCCGTTTATTCATTGTTGAGTTGATGCAAATATTTGTGCTTGCTTATATCATTGTGGGGACTGGGGAGCAGCTTTATATTAATATAGGAGGAGTACAGTGCAGAGTTTTGCTGATCAGTGACCACCAGTTTTATTTGTTCTCTACCTGAAAAAAAAACTCCATATCTGTGCTCAGTGTGCTGCATATATCTGTGCTCACACTGCTTAATTGTGGGGACTGGGGAGCAGCTGTATTATATAGCACGAGTACAGTGCAGAGTTTTGCTGACAGTGACCACCAGTATACGTTGTCTGCTTGAAAAACACTCCATATCTGTGCTCAGTGTGCTGCTTTATTGTAGGGACTGGGGAGTCGGGACCACCAGTATAATATTATATAGGAGGAGTACAGTGCAGAGTTTTGCTGACACAGTGACCACCAGTATATATAGCAGTACGGAAGGCCACTGCTGTACCTACCTCTGTGTCGTCATTAAGTATACTATCCATCTACATTCTAATTCTATACCTGTGGTGCATTTTAGTTTTGCAGTTTGCTGACACAGTGACCACCAGTATATATAGCAGTACGGTACGGAAGGCCACTGCTGTACCTATCTCTGTGTCGTCATTAAGTATACTATCCATCTACATTCTATACCTGTGGTGCATTTTAGTTTTGCAGTTTGCTGACACAGTGACCACCAGTATATATAGCAGTACGGTACGGAAGGCCACTGCTGTACCTACCTCTGTGTCGTCATTAAGTATACTATCCATCTACATTCTATACCTGTGGTGCATTTCAGTTGTGCAGTTTGCTGACACAGTGACCACCAGTATATATAGCAGTACGGTACGGAAGGCCACTGCTGTACCTACCTCTGTGTCGTCATTAAGTATACTATCCATCTACATTCTATACCTGTGGTGCATTTCAGTTGTGCAGTTTGCTGACAGTGACCACCAGTATATATAGCAGTACGGTACGGAAGGGCACTGCTGTACCTACCTCTGTGTCGTCATTAAGTATACTATCCATCTACATTCTATACCTGTGGTGCATTTTAGTTTTGCAGTTTGCTGACACAGTGACCACCAGTATATATAGCAGTACGGTACGGAATGCCACTGCTGTACCTACCTCTGTGTCGTCATTAAGTATACTATCCATCTACATTCTATACCTGTGGTGCATTTTAGTTTTGCAGTTTGCTGACACAGTGACCACCAGTATATATAGCAGTACGGTACGGAAGGCCACTGCTGTACCTACCTCTGTGTCGTCATTAAGTATACTATCCATCTACATTCTATACCTGTGGTGCATTTTAGTTTTGCAGTTTGCTGACACAGTGACCACCAGTATATATAGCAGTACGGTACGGAAGGCCACTGCTGTACCTACCTCTGTGTCGTCATTAAGTATACTATCCATCTACATTCTATACCTGTGGTGCATTTTAGTTGTGCGCAGTATATATAGTAGTAGGCCATTGCTATTGATACTGGCATATAATTCCACACATTAAAAAATGGAGAACAAAAATGTGGAGGTTAAAATAGGGAAAGATCAAGATCCACTTCCACCTCGTGCTGAAGCTGCTGCCACTAGTCATGGCCGAGACAATGAAATGCCATCAACGTCGTCTGCCAAGGCCGATGCCCAATGTCATAGTAGAGAGCATGTAAAATCCAAAAAACAAAAGTTCAGTAAAATGACCCAAAAATCAAAATTGAAAGCGTCTGCCAATATGCCATTAACGACACGGAGTGGCAAGGAACGGCTGAGGCCCTGGCCTATGTTCATGGCTAGTGGTTCAGATTCACATGAGGATGGAAGCACTCATCCTCTCGCTAGAAAAATGAAAAGACTTAAGCTGGCAAAAGCACAGCAAAGAACTGTGCGTTCTTCTAAATCACAAATCCCCAAGGAGAGTCCAATTGTGTCGGTTGCGATGCCTGACCTTCCCAACACTGGACGGGAAGAGCTTGCGCCTTTCACCATTTGCACACCCCTTGCAAGTGCTGGAAGGAGCACCCGCAGTCCAGTTCCTGATAGTCAAATTGAAGATGTCACTGTTGAAGTACACCAGGTTGAGGATATGGGTGTTGCTGGCGCTGGGGAGGAAATTGACAAGAAGGATTCTGATGGTGAGGTGGTTTGTTTAAGTCAGGCACCCGGGGAGACACCTGTTGTCCGTGGGACGAATATGGCCATTGACATGCCTGGTCAAAATACAAAAAAAATCACCTCTTCTGCAGCGCATTCATCATAAGTCAGTGACAAGTTCAAAAACTTTGGATGACAGCGGAAGCAGTCCACTGACCACTAAATCCCTTCCTCTTGTAACCAAGCTCCTGCAAACCACACCACCAACTCCCTCAGTGTCAATTTCCTCCTTACCCAGGAAAGCCAATAGTCCTGCAAGCCATGTCACTGGCAAGTCTGACGAGTCCTCTCCTGCCTGTGATTCTTCCGATGCATCCTTGAGTGTAACGCCTACTGCTGCTGGTGCTGCTGCTGTTGCTGCTGGGAGTCGATCGTCATCCCAGAGGGGAAGTCGGAAGACCACTTGTACTACTTCCAGTAAGCAATTGACTGTCCAACAGTCCTTTGCGAGGAAGATGAAATATCACAGCAGTCATCCTGCTGCAAAGCAGATAACTCAGGCCTTGGCAGCCTGGGCGGTGAGAAACGTGGTTCCGGTATCCACCGTTAATTCAGAGGCAACTAGAGACTTGATTGAGGTACTGTGTCCCTGGTACCAAATACCATTTAGGTTCCATTTCTCTAGGCAGGCGATACTGAAAATGTACACAGACGTCAGAAAAAGAGTCACCAGTGTCCTAAAAAATGCAGTTGTACCCAATGTCCACTTAACCACGGACATGTGGAGCAGGGCAGACTCAGGACTATATGACTGTGACAGCCCACTGGGTAGATGTATTGCCTCCCGCAGCAAGAACAGCAGCGGCGGCACCAGTAGCAGCATCTTTCAAACGCCAACTCGTTCCTAGGCAGGCTACGCTTTGTATCACCGCTTTCCAGAAGAGGCACACAGCTGACAACCTCTTACGGAAACTGAGGAAGATCATCGCAGAATGGCTTACCCCAATTGGACTCTCCTGGGGATGTGACATCAGACAACGCCAGAAATATTGTGCGTGCATTACATCTGGGCAAATTCCAGCACGTCCCATGTTTTGCACATACATTGAATTTGGTGGTGCAGAATTATTTAAAAAATGACAGGGGCGTGCAAGAGATGCTGTCGGTGGCCCGAAGAATTGCGGGCCACTTTTGGCATTCAGCCACCGCGTACAGAAGACTGGAGCACCACCAAACAATCCTGAACCTGCCCTGCCATCATCTGAAGCAAGATGTGGTAACGAGGTGGAATTCAACCCTCTATATGCTTCAGAGGATGGAGGAGCAGCAAAAGGCCATTCAAGCCTATACATCTGCCCACGATATAGGCAAAGGAGGGGGAATGCACCTGACTCAAGCGCAGTGGAGAATGATTTCAACGTTGTGCAAGGTTCTGCAACCCTTTGAACTTGCCACACGTGAAGTCAGTTCAGACACTGCCAGCCTGAGTCAGGTCATTCCCCTCATCAGGCTTTTGCAGAAGAAGCTGGAGACATTGAAGGAGGAGCTAAAACAGAGCGATTCCGCTAGGCATGTGGTACTTGTGGATGGAGCCCTTACTTCGCTTAACCAGGATTCACGGGTGGTCAATCTGTTGAAATCAGAGCACTACATTTTGGCCACCGTGCTCGATCCTAGATTTAAAACCTACGTTGTATCTCTCTTTCCGGCAGACACAAGTCTGCAGAGGTTCAAAGACCTGCTGGTGAGAAAATTGTCAAGTCAAGCGGAACGTGACCCGTCAACATCTCCTCCTTCACATTCTCCCGCAACTGGGGGTGCGAGGAAAAGGCTAAGAATTCCGAGCCCACCCGTGTCTGGAGCGAGTGCTGACATCTGGTCCGGACTGAAGGACCTGCCAACGATTACTGACATGTCGTCTACTGTCACTGCATATGATTCTCTCACCATTGAAAGAATGGTGGAGGATTATATGAGTGACCGCATCCAAGTAGGCACGTCAGACAGTCTGTACGTATACTGGCAGGAAAAAGAGGCAATTTGGAGGCCCTTGCACAAACTGGCTTTATTCTACCTAAGCTGCCCTCCCTCCAGTGTGTACTCCGAAAGAGTGTTTAGTGCAGCCGCTCAACTTGTCAGCAATCGGCGTACGAGGTTACTTCCAGAAAATGTGGAGAAGATGATGTTCATCAAAATGAATTATAATCAATTCCTCCGTGGAGACATTCACCAGTAATTGCCTCCAGAAAGTACACAGGGATCTGAGATGGTGGATTCCAGTGAGGACGAATTAATAATCTGTGAGGAGGGGGATGTACACAGTGAAAGGGGTGAGGAATCGGAGGATGATGATGAGGTGGACATCTTGCCTCTGTAGAGCCAGTTTGTGCAAGGAGAGATTGACTGGTTGGTTTGGGCCCCCACCAAAAAAGAAGCAGTCATTTCAGTCACAGTCGTGTGGCAGACCCTGTCGCTGAAATGATGGGTTCGTTAAAGCGTGCATGTCCTGTTTATACAACATAAGGGTGGGTGGGAGGGCCCAAGGACAATTCCATCTTGCACCTCTTTTTTCTTTCATTTTTCTTTGCATCATGTGCTGTTTGGGGGCAATTTTTTTGAAGTGCCATCCTGTCTGATACTGCAGTGCCACTCCTAGATGGGCCAGGTGTTTGTGTCGGCCACTTGTGTCGCTTAGCTTAGTCACACAGCGACCTTGGTGCGCCTCTTTTTTTCTTTGCATCATGTGCTGTTTGGGGACTATTTTTTTTGAAGTGCCATCCTGTCTGACACTGCAGTGCCACTCCTAGATGGGCCAGGTGTTTGTGTCGGCCACTTGTGTTGCTTAGCTTAGTCACACAGCGACCTTGGTGCGCCTCTTTTTTTCTTTGCATCATGTGCTGTTTGGGGACTATTTTTTTGAAGTGCCATCCTGTCTGACACTGCAGTGCCACTCCTAGATGGGCCAGGTGTTTGTGTCGGCCACTTGTGTCGCTTAGCTTAGTCACACAGCGACCTTGGTGCGCCTCTTTTTTTCTTTGCATCATGTGCTGTTTGGGGACTATTTTTTTGAAGTGCCATCCTGTCTGACACTGCAGTGCCACTCCTAGATGGAAAAAACTGTGTTCCCTAATGCACACCGAGTGAAAAATATTACTACATAATAGTCAGATAATACGGAGATCTTAGTTGCGTATATCTGCAGATACAGGGTTAAGCCCCCAGGCCGATCAACAAGGCTTCTCCGTCACTGGGGGTCCCTAATACTAGGTATGGGTCCGGGGTGCAGGACCCCACGATGTCGGCACAGGTCGGCCACCCCAGGTCAGCACACAGGTGAAAATTAATAAGGGTTAATAAGAAGCACAGAAGTGCTATGTAAGTGGTGTGATTAAAATAATATATACAAAGTGATAGGGAAAATCATAAGTGTTAATAAAGTGTTAGGGTGTGCCGACCTGAAGCAGCCCAGCCATACGGACACAGGGGCCACCGCACCCCACACCCACCCCATGAATAATTACAAATATGTCTGGGTTAAATTCCCAGTGTAAGGCCACATGGTAATGGCTCCTACAGCATCTGAGAGCCAGCTTACCTGGGGATACCCCTGGCTTCCCCTATGGCACTCGGGAGTCAGCAATCCCTCCTAATGCTGACCCATCTATGCCTCTCTAAATACAATACACAAAATGGAAAGCTGCTCAATCAGATTGTAATGTCAGCCTTGTTGATCGGCCTGGGGGCTTAACCCTATATCTGCAGATATACGCAACTAAGATCTCCGTATTATCTGACTATTATGTAGTAATATTTTTCACTCGGTGTGCATTAGGGAACACAGTTTTTTCCTACTCAGAATTACCCCTCCCTTTTAGCACCTGAGTGACATTACAATCTGATTGAGCAGCTTTCCATTTTGTGTATTGTATTAGAGAGGCATAGATGGGTCAGCATTAGGAGGGATTGCTGACTCCCAAGTGCCATAGGGGAAGCCAGGGGTATCCCCAGGTAAGCTGGCTCTCAGATGCTGTAGGAGCCATTATCATGTGGCCTTACACTAGGAATTTAACCCAGACATATTTGTAATTATTCATGGGGTGGGTGTGGGGTGCGGTGGCCCCTGTGTCGGTATGGCTGGGCTGCTTCAGGTCGGCACACCCTAACACTTTATTAACACTTATGATTTTCCCTATCACTTTGTATATATTATTTTAATCACACCACTTACATAGCACTTCTGTGCTTCTTATTAACCCCTATTAATTTTCACCTGTGTGCTGACCTGGGGTGGCCGACCTGTGCCGACATCGTGGGGTCCTGCACCCCGGACCCATACCTAGTATTAGGGACCCCCAGTGACGGAGAAGCCTTGTTGATCGGCCTGGGGGCTTAACCCTATATCTGCAGATATACGCAACTAAGATCTCCGTATTATCTGACTATTATGTAGTAATATTTTTCACTCGGTGCGCATTAGGGAACACAGTTTTTTCCTACACAGAATTACCCCTCCCTTTTAGCACCTGAGTGACATTACAATCTGATTGAGCAGCTTTCCATTTTGTCCACTCCTAGATGGGCCAGGTGTTTGTGTCGGCCACCCATGTCGCTTAGCTTAGTCACACAGCGACCTTGGTGCGCCTCTTTTTTTCTTTGCATCATGTGCTGTTTGGGGACTATTTTTTTGAAGTGCCATCCTGTCTGACACTGCAGTGCCACTCCTAGATGGGCCAGGTGTTTGTGTCGGCCACTTGTGTCGCTTAGCTTAGTCACACAGCGACCTTGGTGCGCCTCTTTTTTTCTTTGCATCATGTACTGTTTGGGGACTATTTTTTTGAAGTGCCATCCTGTCTGACACTGCAGTGCCACTCCTAGATGGGCCAGGTGTTTGTGTCGGCCACTTGTGTCGCTTAGCTAAGTCACACAGCGACCTTGGTGCGCCTCTTTTTTTCTTTGCATCATGTGCTGTTTGGGGACTATTTTTTTGAAGTGCCATCCTGTCTGACACTGCAGTGCCACTCCTAGATGGGCCAGGTGTTTGTGTCGGCCACTTGTGTCGCTTAGCTAAGTCACACAGCGACCTTGGTGCGCCTCTTTTTTTCTTTGCATGATGTGCTGTTTGGGGACTATTTTTTTGAAGTGCCATCCTGGCTGACACTGCAGTGCCACTCCTAGATGGGCCAGGTGTTTGTGTCGGCCACTTGTGTCGCTTAGCTTAGCCATCCAGCGACCACGGTGCAAATTTTAGGACTAAAAATAATATTGTGAGGGTTTCAGAATAGTCTGGAAATGAGTGGAAATTATGGTTATTGAGGTTAATAATACTATGGGATCAAAATGACCCCCAAATTCTATGATTTAAGCTGTTTTTTAGGGTTTTTTGAAAAAACACCCGAATCCAACACAAAAATTTCGGTGAGGTTTTGCCAAAATGCGTCCGAATCCAAAACACGGCCGCGGAACCGAATCCAAAACCAAAACACAAAACCCGATAAATGTCCGGTGCACATCACTACAATCAACTCCAAAAGGGGATTCAACGAGGATCTGGGGTTGGAGATATATATTAGTATGTCACCAGCAAATGCTGTGAATTGAATCTCAGTTGTGCCTATTGAAATACCCTTCAACAAAGGCCACGATTCTATTATCCGCAGCAAGGGATCCAAGGACAGATTAAATAAAATAGGAGAAAGGGAACATCCTTGCCGAGTGCAGCGAAACATGAGTATCGGTTCACTCCTAGTACCATTAATCAAGAGGGAGGTGGTCGGAGAAGTATAAAAGAATCAAATTGAGTTAATAAAGTGTGGACCAAAATCACGATGAGACAATTAAAACATTTAAAGATTAATAAGTCACCAGGTCCCGATGGTATTCACCCAAGGGTTCTAATGGAGCTTCATTCTGAACTTGCAAAACCGCTATTTTTGATCTTTAAGGATTCAGTAATATCAGGTATGGTTCCCAAAGACTGGCGTATAGCGGAAGTAGTGCCTATATTCAAAAAGGGAAGTAAAGCTGAACCAGGTAATTATAGACCAGTTAGTCTTACATCTATAGTAGGGAAAGTATTGGAAGGTATTCTAAGAGATAGTATTCAGAAGTTCCTTGAATACAAAGTACAAAGATTACAAACAGGGTGCGCAACAGATTTCCCCTATAATGCAGCTTATTTCTGTATGTGAGTAAGCACCAAAATACTCAAGTTATACAAATTGTGAAGAAGAAGTACACAGAAACCAATTAGCGCTTAAGGAGAAAGCCACATCCACCAATCAAAAAAACAAAGGACACCACTTTATATGGCTCCTTAAATGTTGTCACTATTTATACTTATTTAGCAGTTCATATTCATCCTTATGTGTCAGAAATTCATCTAAAGGATAAAGAACATAAAATAATAGTGCAGAAAGTCTGACAAGGTGAAATGGTGATTTTATTGCACGATGCACACTTACAAACAAGTGATATTAAATGGCATATAATATCATCCACATCGGCACTGCAGCAAAGGAACTTCTTTCAGGGCATCCACCGAATATTATTCCATATAAAACAAAAAAAGTGCAGGATAGTGCAGATTGATAAAAAACAATAGCAGCTTTAATGAATTAATCCACTTACAAACATTGGTTTATAAAAGGCATCAACAGAACTCCGCCAGGCAGAACAATAGGTCCCCACTCCTGAAAATTTCCCAAAGAGATGTCCATGGGTGCACTACAACTCACTTCCGGATAGTGAGCTCAGTGGATCAGTTCGAGTTCCAAGTTCAGCATAAGCGGGTCCCCATAAACATACCGTCGCTAAACGCGTTTCAGACAGAGTGTCCTTCTTCAGTAGCGTGGTATGTAGCTCTCAAACATTTCCTTATAAAGGTAGTTAATTGGCCTGACAGCTGGTTTGAATCAGGCAATCACCGCGTTCACATAGACTTCCGTGCGTGTCACACCAAACCCGGAAGTGACGCGTCTATGCGTTCCGGATGTTGTCATCATGCGTTCCACCCAGCGACCTCCGGCGCTGTGGATTCGAACGGGCACTGCTTTCCAACACCAGTGTACAATTCCACCGGATTAAACGTTCTTTTTCAGGCCAACAAATTTAATTCATCATTTGAATATAAAACATAAAACAAGTAGTTAGATCACTACATGTATATAATAAAAACAATATATTCACATGTTCCTACATATAAAAAATACATGCATATATGACAGATGTATAATGTGAAAGAAAAAGGAATACACCACTAAGTGGATGTAACACATGATTAGTATCATATGTTTAAAAGAGGGAAAAGGTACATCAAATCAAGAGAGTGGACAAGTAAAATTATATTAAAAAGCTCTTCAATTCGAAGTCAATATTGAGACCCCTGGGTACCAGGGTCCCTAATTGATATATCCTGACAATGCTAAATTCCCTTGTCGTATAAACAACCCTTTATGAAGCTAAGAACACTGTACGCTGTTTACTAAAGAAGTACCGTAATGGTACGCTAGTTGCGTAACGATCGCTCAGCCGTAGGCGAGACGCTCAAGCGTCACGTTCGCTCACGGCCCAGCGATCACAGGACACATTATTGGCTATGACTAGAGTAATGATTCGCTATGGCGTAGCGGACGCTCGAGACCACGAGGAGATCACCAGCGGCGCAGATGCTCACAACGCTATACCTTTATGTCTAAACCTTATACCAATGAAATACACGGAATACCTTAATGTGAGTACAGGGTGTAAGTGCAACCTTGTGTAACCTGACTAACTACAAAGCTGCTTGAGCGTCACCGACGCTCAAGTGAACACTTAACACTATAGGAAATACACAGATACTGGTTTAGGGTCCAAAGCCTATTAACTGTATTATATCTAGTATACTTGTAAAAAGGGGATAACAGTACAAATGATACACTACAATATAACAAAGACTTCCTAACCAAAATACAATACTATCTAATACAATACAATACTAGTCTAGGGGAGATACGAGAGAAAGAGAAGGGAAAGAGAGAGAGACGGAGAGAGATGAGAGAAATTGGCTCACAGAAAGACAATGATAACGGAGAGAAACTTACGCACAAGGGTAAACGATCGCATGCGCCTGGACATCCAGCACCCGATTTTCAGCAATGAGAACCGTTGAAGAGTGAGAGCTGGATGTGGTCGGCCTGCCTATTTATGCCCCACACACAATGCAATCTCATAGTCCCTACAATCCCATTGTCTATTGGATGAAGGAATTCGACCCTGTATCACAACAAAAGGTCATAGGTTGATTCATACAGGTGGGCTGTGACGATTTCAAACAGCTCAGGTGGGTGGGGAACTAGGTTTCCCGCCGCATACCTGAGTATGAGTAAATAGTAGAAATGGACATAAACTTCTTATGTCCATAACTATTCGCACGAGCGATTAATACGCTCCAAACCAACACCGGAATATTGCTAATTAAATACTCTTCCGATGGGTACCAAACACTGCTGTATGATTCCTGTTAGACCCTTCGTACGATACAAAGAGGGATTCCTTTAAACAGGGACCTTCTATATTAACCAAACTTTCAGAAACTATCAAAGGGACCATGATCTATAAACTACATTAATTGTGAAAATATGTAACGAATGAGTCGCACGCTACGACTACATAAACTCTACCGTAAATACGCATACCGCGCCTGCGAGTGCACGCTATTGCGGGTATGCGCCTTCACGGGAGAGCGTACGCATGCGCAGCACGGACCAGTGTGCGGTGCAAATATGGCAACGTGCATAGAGACATTTTTCTGACTTTGACAGTCCACCCTTTGGCAGTCAATAATAACTGCCACAAAACATTTAAGGAGAAAAATGCAAGTCAGGGGTTAATTGATTTCCATGGTGGGGTAAGGAAGAAGAGAGGAGTAGGTGTGAAGAGGGTATGACCTAGTGAGAAAGTAGAAGCATGTGTGTATGAGTCCATGTTTGGAGGGTCATGTATCATCGTGCCGTACGTGTTGTAAATCAAGCTTCGAGGTATTGCGAAGTATACATTTGAATTCCTTCTTATCCTGTGGTACAGGTCTGTGGATGGGCTGTCAAACTTTACCGAGCTCTTTTCGGATTTTGAACAAAATGGGGAGCACATTTTAGTTGATGATACATGAATGGGGGAGGTATGTGGTTGCTGATATCTGTGCCTGTATTCCCTATCGTCTATGTGTGTCATTACCTGAGGGTTGTAGAGATGAAGATAAAGAACACTTATGGAAAATGCAATGATATTCTATGTCAGGGAAATGTACATCTGTCGTCGAAGTTGTGTTCGGTATCTGTTGAGAGTCGTCTTCTTTGCGCTGTATTGCTCCTTGGGCATGAGCAAATAGCTTTGTCTGAGCCATCAGATTTACAAAAAATGTTGGGCTAGCGTGAGTTTAAAAGTACTAGGGAAACTGGGGATCCATGGCAAAGTTCATCAAGTGTCCATATTTAAAGTTGTCAAATCTTCTTCTTTGGTCAATCCGTTGTCTGTATACATCTCGTCTCGTCAGCTTCCTCGTCCAAGGGGGTCTTTGTATCTTGGAGAAAAGCAGAAAAACAGGTGAAAGAAACGGACCGTATAATCGCATTTTCATCACATTCTGGTTTCTATCATTGGGTCATAAATCAAATCCAGGTTAATTACAGTTTCCTCACTCCTCAGGCTCATCACTTTTGTACTTTGTTTGCACCTCATTAAAGCCTGCCCGCATCTAAATATCAATCCAATCGATATAACGACACCCAAGATACATAGTAGAAACTTTCCAACATCCATTATGACTCCTTGAGCCCAGTCTCCCAAACCGGAGAACCAATTTCGCGGGTTCAACCATGACACCCAACCAGTCAGCTCATTACCTACAGCAGCAAGGGTGAGATTGTGTTTTCGACGAAATTCCCACTTTAATTGGAGAATATCGTCCATCTTTTGGTCTATGACCTCTACCGGATCCTCGGTGCTATTGGTGATATACGTGCAACACTTTATGCCGTACTGTGTTGCCAATGTAACACAATATCCGCCTGTTACTGCTGTAAGATAATTAAGAACCATCCTATGCTGAACTAGTTCTGTTTTGTACGCTTGAAGTTCTCTTCCAGTGTATCTAAACGTGTCATCATACATTTCAGTGATATTATCTAACAAATTGGCGAGTGCGGAAATGTATCTATAATTCATCACTCCCCGAGCGGTGCGAGTGAAATCTAACGCGACCAGGACCTGAATCTCGGTGGATTCATGGATAAGATCAGAGGCCGGATGCTCTAACCTTTCTGACAGTTGTCTTTTAACTCGGTGCTCGTAATGAGTGTGAGTATAAGGAGCTTGGGCACCACGGTGTATGTCCTTCATTTTGTCATGTGTTACAGTCATCACTTCAGGCAATACTTTTCCAATATAACACAATCCTTCAGAGTTTGGGGCAAGCCACTTGTACGCCTTTCTCCCGCATATGAAATATGCATCATCGGGGAGAACATATGGGACGGAGAAGGACATGACCATGTTACAAACCTTCCAGGTGAAATCTCCTGACCCTAATTCTTCCATCTGCTTAAGGCACGTATCAGTTTGTACGATATGTGCACAGTATCCTGGTGATACTTCTCCAACTCTAGTAATCCTATTTCCTAAGGTATATCGATACCGGAAAGATTTTCCTCTACTGGCTATGTGGCGTACCAGCTCTGTATCTGTAGGCATTCTATCTGCTCTGTGTGAAAAGGTCATGGTATGGTTGCTCCATGACACTTCCCAATTTCCCGGTTTTCTGGGATTGGAGATGTTGAAACATAAGAGGGACCTATCCACATGGTATTGGTGGAGCTTCAAACTAGGAGGGCTGGAGATATTAAACCTCCGGTCCACCGGTCTCCCACCATTTAGCTCAAGTACCTCCCCTAACGTTAAAGGAAATGGTACTAGCCCTGATTTGCTATGACCCTGAGGTACTTGAGAGCATACCCAACAATCTGTTTGGTTTAACACATTACCCACTAAAGAGTGATAGTCACTCAATGGATGCCGGTCTATATGGATATTAAAACTAGATTGGCATTTCTTTATGCATCCATCTTCAACCAGATTATCACAGAGCCTACAGATACAATTTTCTTCAGCTAACAATCCATCACAATTTCTTCTATCGGATCGTTTTCTGATACTCGCCTTTGCTTGTTGGTTTGGTTGATCTTGGAAAACTACGCCTCCATCATCATAATCGGAACCCATTCCAGAACCTCTCTCGACCTCTATGGTACTCTCGCCGGAACAGACTGCTCTGGTCAACATCATGGTTAACATCAAAATCTGGATCACAGTCTCTTGGGGCAAGTCCATCTTTGAGGAGGAAATAGAGAAGAATGAGAAGGGGGAAAAAAGAAATTTCAAGGAAGAGGGGATGGGAAGTGGAGAAAAACAATAAAAGGGAGAAGGGAGTCGACAACTGCTTTCGGTCTTCAAGGCTCAGGTGCCGCCTCAGTCCTCCTGGAACAGACACTCCAGTGATACAACCTCTACCGTCTGTTCCTTATCACGGGACTTCTCTGGATCAGCAACCTTTTTGCAGTGGGATGAATGGACCCAAGTCTCTCTCTCAGCCACCTTCAATGCTGTGGTGCTAGTCAATAAGACCTGGTATGGTCCTTCCCATCTATCAATAAGACAACCTGAGCGTAGAAAATTTCGTATCATTACATAATCCCCAGGTTCAATGTCATGACAATTACTATCTGGTAAATCAGGAATCATCAACTTCAGATTATCATTTTGATTCCTCAACTGCTTACTCATGTTAATCAAGTACTTTACAGTTACTTCATTGTTACATTTCAAATCATCCTGAGGGTTAATCATGACATGCGGTTGTCGACCAAACAAGATTTCAAAAGGAGACAGATTAAGAGGGGACCTGGGAGTGGTTCTGATGCTATACAAAACAATGGGTAAAGCTTCTGGCCACGTCAATCCTGTCTCTGCCATTACTTTACTCAATTTATTTTTAATAGTGCTGTTCACTCTTTCGACCTTCGCGCTCGCCTGTGGACGGTACGGAGTGTGCAGCTTGCTATCAATTCCCATCAACTTACACATTCCTTGAAAGACATCACCTGTAAAATGGGTACCCCTATCACTTTCAATGATTCTAGGGATACCATATCTACATACAAATTCCTGCACAATTTTCTTAGCTGTAAACATAGCGGTATTTGTAGCTGCTGGGAAAGCTTCGACCCAATTCGAGAAAACATCTATACAAACAAGTACATATTTCAAATTTCGACATGGGGGTAATTGAATGAAGTCAATTTGTATTACCTGGAAAGGGCCGCCGGCAGGTGGGATATGGGATGGTTCTGTAGGTATTGCTTTTCCAATATTCTTTCTCAGACAGGTAAGGCATGACATTGCTCTTTTACTCGCATGAGAGGAGAATCCTGGGGCGCACCAGTATGCTCTTACCAATTTGCACATCCCCTCCTTGCCTAGATGGGTCAGCCCGTGAGCTGCTTCAGCCAGACATGGAAGGTATGCCCTGGGGGCCACTGGTTTACCATGTCCATCCGTCCAGAGCCCTGAGGACTCCTGGCCATATCCCTTTGCCTTCCAGACTGCTCTTTCCTGTGTGGAACACAAATTCTGCATCTCACACAACTTTTGTGTGTTGATGGTATTAAATACCATCAGTTGTGTGGTGTCTGTCTGTATGGGGGTAGCAGCTGCAAGCTTTGCGGCTTCGTCTGCTCGGCTGTTACCAAGGGATATTGGGTCTTGGCTATATGTATGTGCTTTACATTTGATAACAGCCACTCTGTCGGGTTCCTGTATCGCTGTTAGAAGCCTTTTTATGTGAGCTGCATGCGCTATCGGTGTACCAGCCGCCGTCATGAAATTTCTGAGCCGCCATAGGGCTCCGAAATCATGGACTACCCCGAAGGCGTATCTAGAATCGGTGTAGATATTGGCTGACTTACCCTTAGCCAATTCACATGCTCTGGTTAGGGCGACCAGTTCAGCAACCTGGGCTGAGTGAGGTGGGCCTAGCGGTTCCGCTTCTATGGTGTCTTGGTCATCTACGACTGCGTATCCAGTACACAAGTCTCCCGAGTCTGACTGTCTATGACAACTACCGTCCGTGTAGAACGTGAGTTCTGCATCTTCCAGTGGGTTGTCACTGATGTCAGGCCTTGCGGTAAAATTTTGGGTCAAATATTCCATACAATCATGTGTATCCCCCTTTGCATTAAATCCTCCTTCCCCATCACTCTCACCTTCCACCCTTTGTGTCTGACCAGGCACACCTGGGAGAAATGTTGCAGGATTTAATGCACTGCATCTCCTTATGGTGATGTTTACTGGGGCCATTAATGCCAATTCCCATCTTGTAAACCTTGCTGATGAGACGTGTCTGGTTTGGGCAGAATTCAATAAGGCAGATACCGCATGCGGTGTATGGATTGTGAGGTTGTGGCCTAGCACGACATCTTCGCTTTTTGTCACTAGCAATGCTATCGCCGCAACGCTACGCAAGCATGTGGGGAGGGATCGCGCTACCGTGTCTAGCTGGGCGCTGTAGTATGCAATTGGCCTGCTGGCGTCACCGTGTTTTTGGGTTAGTACACCTGCTGCGCACCCAGCACTTTCTGTTCCGTATAGTTCAAAGGGTTTCCCATAGTCTGGCATACCTAGTGCTGGTGCCTGCGTTAGGCACTGTTTGAGTCTCTTAAATGCTGTTTCGGATTCGTCTGTATGCGAAATCCGATCAGGTTTGTTTGAAGAGACCATTTCCTGCAAAGGTAACGCCAATATGGAAAACCCTGGAATCCAATTACGGCAATACCCACACATTCCTAAAAACGTCCTGATCTGTTGCTGGGTTTGTGGCAGTGTCATGTCTCTAATGGCTTGGATTCTATCAGCGGTCAGGTGTCTCAGTCCTTGTGTTAGACAGTGTCCCAAATATTTTACCTTAGTTTGGCATAATTGTAACTTGTCTTTGGAAACCTTGTGACCTGTGTCTGAAAGATGAAACAGGAGCTGTTTCGTATCCTTCAGAGATGCTTCCAGTGAATCTGAACACAGTAATAAATCGTCCACATACTGTATCAATACTGATCCACTGTCTGGTTGGAAAGACTGTAAACAATCATGCAAAGCCTGAGAAAATATACTTGGACTATCTATGAAACCTTGGGGTAACCGAGTCCACGTGTATTGGACTCCTCTGTATGTGAATGCAAACAAATATTGGCTGTCAGGGTGCAGAGGTACCGAAAAGAAAGCGGAGCAGAGGTCAATAACAGTGAAAAATTTGGCAGTGGGAGGAATTTGCATTAGGATGACAGCTGGATTAGGCACTACGGGGAACTGACTTTCAACTATTTTGTTAATCCCCCTTAGATCCTGCACTAGCCTGTAACCCCTCCCCCCACTCTTTTTAACAGGGAAGATGGGACTATTGGCTGTGCTGGACGTTCTTACCAGAATGCCCTGTTGCAGCAAGCGTTCTATTACTGGGAAAACTCCTAACTCCACCTCTGGCTTCAGAGGATACAGTGGGATTTTTGGAGCTATCCTACCATCTTTTACTTGTACAACTACTGGAGCTACGTTTGCCATTAATCCAGTGTCCTGTCCATCTTTTGTCCAAAGTGACTCTGGTATCTGAGATGTCATCTCTTCTACTTGGGATGGGTTCCTATTTGTCATAATGGAATGTGACATTAATTTTGATGGGGAGTCTAACATGTCTCGTACCTCCTGAGCGTGATTCTCAGGAATGTCCAAGAATACACCTTCAGGAGTACAATAAATGACGCAACCCATTTTACATAGTAGGTCTCTCCCCAGGAGATTAGTTGGTGCCGATGCAGCCAGCAAAAAGGAATGCTTGGTATGCAAAGGCCCTATTGTAATCTCGGCTGGTTTGCTAACAGGGTAGTGCTGGACTACTCCTGTTACTCCCATGGCTGGAATTGTCCTACCAGTGGTTCTCATGCCCACTGTCGAATTTATCACTGACTTGGCCGCCCCTGTGTCTACAAGAAAGTTTAAAGTTTTACCAGCTACATTGATTGCAATCTCTGGTTCGCTTCCAAGACTGGCAATCAATTTAACTGGCTGCAGATTACAGGTGTGGCCACACCCCTATTGGGTATGCTGACCTCCCTGAATCCCATTGGCAGCAACTACTTGTGGGGGAGTTAGCTGGGAACTACCAGAGGCCTGCCAGTCTCTGTTCGGGGGATATCTTTTTGTTTCCCCTGTATGTGGCTCAAAACTCCGCCTCTGTGGACCCTGCTCCCAATGTCGTGTGTTGTGTTGTTGTCTAGGGGGTTGAAAAGATCTTTGTACATTCTTTGTTCTACATTCTCGTGCAAAGTGTCCCGGTCTGTTACAAGAAAAACATGTTATTACACTTGCCTTACCCACAGGATTCGGTGGTACATACGCAGGCTGCCTTGTGGTCAGCGCCTGTATACTTACGGACATCAACTTATCACTTTGCGACTCCCTGTGTCTAGTGATGTTTTTGTCGTGATCAACAGCAGCCTCTCTCAAGGTGGACACTGACAGACCTCGCCAACATGGTTGTGTGGTCTGTACCTTAGCTTTTAATGTTTCTTTCAAACCACCCATCAGTACAGATACTGCTACTTCTCGATGGTTTGGGTTGGTCTTAATGTCTTCTATACCAGTGTATTTTGCCATTTCTGATAGTGCCCGGTGGAAATATTCTGCTGCCGTTTCGGACTCCTTTTGCTTAATGGAAAATATTTTATTCCATTTAACAACGGCTGGGAAATACTCCTTTAGCTGTAAATTTATCCTTTTTACATTATCCTGGTCGTACACATCTGTAAGCGGTACATCTTTATCTAGTCCACAATCAGCCAAGAATTTAACTGAGTCGACATTGGAAGGTAAGCAAGCTCTTAGCACTATCTGCCAATCCTTATTATTGGGCTCTAAAGTGTTTCCTAGATCCCTGATGTATTTTTGGCTTGCCACTAAATCTTTTCTGGGGTCTGGGAATTCAGACACTATGGTCCTCAATTCCATTCTAGTGAACGGGCAATACATGGCAATGTTCCTGACGGGTGTGGCTCCTGATGCATCTGTTTTCCCATTGGGAACTACTATCACCTTTACAGGAGCAATTCTAACAGCCTCATTCTGCGTAGATTCTACAACTTGTGGTACAATTGTTTCAGTGTAGTGCATGGTGCCGTACTTACCCGTTGACACGACCTCACCTATCCCTCCGCTAGGGGCCTTAACTAATCTCGTGGGTGGTGCAGTTCCTACTGTGGTTTCTGATATGGTGGCCGCTAGAGAGAGCGCTGAAATTGTTGCTGAATCTTCTTCTTGATTACACTCCTGAGGAAGGTTCAAAACAGGGTACATCTTGCACGGGTTAATACTTGCATGAGTTATTTGGTTAACATCATTAACATTTACAGGGTTACTAAGAGTTTGTGTTTTACAACCCAGTGCGTTTCTCTCCGTAATCAACTTCTCTCCTGCAATGTATGGTGGAGGTGGAGCTGTGGCTATCAGCTTCCTGACTGCCCCAGATCCCGCCGCCAGAGCCAAACCTCTCTGTATCTCACCTTCCTGGTGCCATAACTGTAAGTAATCATGATGCTGAATTCGTCTCTTTGATGATTTTACGAGACATATCCTCCTCCTTAAATTTTGTAACACGTCTGGACTGAAGCTACCTATTCTTGGGAATTTGTCCCTGTCTTGTACAGTCATTCTCTCCCATTCATCACATAAAGATTCTGTGTGACTTCCGTATTTTTCACACATTACATATCGTGCCGACCCAACTGGTCGGTTCACAGAATCAACCTGAACCAGGGTTGATCGCCCCCTACCTGAGCAACTGGCCCCCATAGTCTGCAGGTGTTGCTTAGTCCTCCTTGGATTTCTGTATCAAGGTTTTCAGCAAGCCTTTACAGACAACCAAATTACTCCACAGTAGGCCGGCGGTGGCGGTTTACCGAGTACCCCACTCACTCGCCCACCTCGACCAATACGACCTGATCACACCGATATGGTGCTGGCGTACTCGATACAGGGCCCCTATGGAACCTTCAGTTTACTGGAACATATGAGGGTTACCCGCAGGACACTTACTCTTTCCAGTAAAGGTGGGGTTGTTAGATAGTTCCTGAGTGACCAGCGAACTTCCCTTCCAAAAATAAAAAATTACACAAATCACGTCAGAATGTACAGATAGCGTTTGTGACCACTTTACTCTAATGGTATTAGGTCAGATTACTAACTACTGTACACAATTACGTGCGGTCCAATCGTTCAGTACATAAGCACTACTTGTCATGTACTGAAAGATCAATGGAATCGATGTTTCCGGCCGCGATTCCTTCAGCAAGAGCTTATGGCCTATATGGGTTCTGCACCAACACCCCAGGCGTTGTGCCACTGGACTTTTATAGCGGACCTCTTTGTCTATTTTACCTGTTACCTTATGACCTCCTGGTCTGTTACCTTATGACCTCCTGGTCTGTTACCTTATGGTCCGCTATACTCTAATGCTCAAATATTATTTAACCAGGGATGCCTCCCTAGCCACCGTATATGTCACTTACACGTGTGTCCCTTGACGAGTACCCGACTTTCCTTTTGGTTCCACCTTAAAGTTATATAAACTTTTGTATACAAAACCACACTCACTCAACACATGTACACTTTTGTTTCTATATCTATTTCTGCGCAGAAATTGTCTTCAGTCCAACAGTGTTACTAATTAGGAGCAGGATCTGTTAAACTAAATTTCAGATTTTCCAAAAATAGATTTGCGTTATTTACCGCTGTGCGTTACTTATCGCCTTTGCGCTAATTATCGCTTTGCGCTAATTCAACTTTTCGTGACTTGAGCTACGTGGGCGTAACCAGACGCTACGTTGCGTAATGTACGCTGCGTGCGTCTGCCGTTTGGATTGCGTACGCAAGTCTTTTGTTAGGGACACGTGTACGCAAAACAAAGATCCACCGTAACACAATTTCTACCTTTATCAATGTAGGTGATCCCTGATCATCTACCGCGCACCACACTGACTGTCTTATCTCCCAGACAAGCCGTGTGTTGGTCTATACTTTAACTATTACCTCTACTATGAAATAACAGCAAATCTCTTTTTGCACTTTCTATCAACTATAAAACTTGGCAAACAGGAATAGTGATATACGAAATTTGAAAAAGAAATGCAGATAAATGTATGTGTGCGTGTATACGCAAGACAGAAGAGAAATAAAACAGTTTTAAAAGACACAAGCGTTTTGTTCTTACTTCCGGTTCCCGGATTCCTTCAGCACTCTTTATCTAAGCGAAGCAGACGCTTATCCCGTCAGCACTGCGAGACAACCTCCCACCCTTTGCTGGGGGGATAATGTCTGCTGATCTACCTAGTGCAGATATGAGAAGGATAGGACGAGTCCCCAATTGACAATGCTAAATTCCCTTGTCGTATAAACAACCCTTTATGAAGCTAAGAACACTGTACGCTGTTTACTAAAGAAGTACCGTAATGGTACGCTAGTTGCGTAACGATCGCTCAGCCGTAGGCGAGACGCTCAAGCGTCACGTTCGCTCACGGCCCAGCGATCACAGGACACGTTATTGGCTATGACTAGAGTAATGATTCGCTATGGCGTAGCGGACGCTCGAGACCACGAGGAGATCACCAGCGGCGCAGACGCTCACAACGCTATACCTTTATGTCTAAACCTTATACCAATGAAATACACGGAATACCTTAATGTGAGTACAGGGTGTAAGTGCAACCTTGTGTAACCTGACTAACTACAAAGCTGCTTGAGCGTCACCGACGCTCAAGTGAACACTTAACACTATAGGAAATACACAGATACTGGTTTAGGGTCCAAAGCCTATTAACTGTATTATATCTAGTATACTTGTAAAAAGGGGATAACAGTACAAATGATACACTACAATATAACAAAGACTTCCTAACCAAAATACAATACTATCTAATACAATACAATACTAGTCTAGGGGAGATACGAGAGAAAGAGAAGGGAAAGAGAGAGAGACGGAGAGAGATGAGAGAAATTGGCTCACAGAAAGACAATGATAACGGAGAGAAACTTACGCACAAGGGTAAACGATCGCATGCGCCTGGACATCCAGCACCCGATTTTCAGCAATGAGAACCGTTGAAGAGTGAGAGCTGGATGTGGTCGGCCTGCCTATTTATGCCCCACACACAATGCAATCTCATAGTCCCTACAATCCCATTGTCTATTGGATGAAGGAATTCGACCCTGTATCACAACAAAAGGTCATAGGTTGATTCATACAGGTGGGCTGTGACGATTTCAAACAGCTCAGGTGGGTGGGGAACTAGGTTTCCCGCCGCATACCTGAGTATGAGTAAATAGTAGAAATGGACATAAACTTCTTATGTCCATAACTATTCGCACGAGCGATTAATACGCTCCAAACCAACACCGGAATATTGCTAATTAAATACTCTTCCGATGGGTACCAAACACTGCTGTATGATTCCTGTTAGACCCTTCGTACGATACAAAGAGGGATTCCTTTAAACAGGGACCTTCTATATTAACCAAACTTTCAGAAACTATCAAAGGGACCATGATCTATAAACTACATTAATTGTGAAAATATGTAACGAATGAGTCGCACGCTACGACTACATAAACTCTACCGTAAATACGCATACCGCGCCTGCGAGTGCACGCTATTGCGGGTATGCGCCTTCACGGGAGAGCGTACGCATGCGCAGCACGGACCAGTGTGCGGTGCAAATATGGCAACGTGCATAGAGACATTTTTCTGACTTTGACAATCCATCGCATCTCTGATTGGGAGAGGCGTTTCTCAATATCATGACTCCTCCATTTCGGTAAAATTTGTTGTATCCCCCAAAAAATTTTTATACAACACTCTCTTGATCCATGTGTAATTTTAAAATGTGCAGAAACATTGTGTGTAATTAAAGATTTTCGGATATTATAGATATGTTCTGCAGCTCTTACTTTAAGTTGTCTAATGGTTTTCCCTACATAGAATAACTCACATTCACATTGTAATAAATATACTACATTTTTAGAGTGGCAGGTGATAAACTCATTTATTAAATGGGTTTTATCACCTACTTTAAAACTGACAACCTTTCTATCTTTCATCTTTACGGTCCTGCACATAAGGCAGTCCCCACATCGATGAAAGCCTTTGGTTCTAATACTAGTTCTTAATTCACTATCTATGCTGCTTTTTACTAAATGGTCCTTCAGAGATGGAGCCTTCCTATACACAAATGTGGGTTTCGATGGTATTGTGTTACCTAAAATTGGGTCTTGTTTTAATAAATGCCAATTGTTTTGAAAGACTCGTTCAACCTCCCGATAACAATTGTTATATTGACATATAAAGGCCCATTGGTACTTAGTGTCTAGTTTTTCTTCTTTGGTTTTCACACTTGTTAGTTCTTTTCTATCAATCTTATCAATCCTCTCTCTTGCTTTATTTAATAAATTTTCGGGATAACCCCGAACACTTAATCTTTGGGAGACTTCTCTTAATTGCATATCACAAATAGATTCATCTGTACAATTACGTTTTATTCTCGAGAATTGTCCAAACGGAATTGCATTGAGCCAATTGTGGTGATGTTGGCTGGATTTATCAATATAACTATTTGAATCCGTAATTTTCCTATGTGTCTTGGTCTTTAAAAGACCATTATCAATATAGATGCTTAGATCCAAAAATACCACTTCTTTAAAGCTATAAGAAAATACCAAATTAATGGAAAAAGTGTTGGAATTCAAATCAGCACACCATCGATTTAGGGAATCTTCCGTACCTCTCCATACGAAAAGTATGTCGTCTATAAAGCGCTGCCAGGACACCAGGCTCGCCACCAGACACTCCTCCTGCCATATAACAGTGTCCTCCCAGTATGCCATATATAAGTTAGCATAACTGGGGGCGAACCTGGTGCCCATGGCAGTGCCAACACATTGTAAATAAAAAGTCCCCTGAAAGCAAAAATAATTATTTGTCAAAATAAAATCTATACCATCCAAAATGAACTTTTTTGATTTTGCCTCTAAAGTGCTCTTATCCAAGAAATAGGATACTGCTATTAATCCTTTGTCTTTATTAATGATAGTATATAATGTACTAACATCCGCACTACATAATATATCTCCCTCTTGCCAATCGTAGGCAGATAACTTTCGTAGTACATCATTTGTATCTTTTAAATATGCCTTAGTATGTATAACTAACGGCTGGAGATATGAATCTATCATAGCGGATAAATTACTTGTGATGCTGTTACACCCTGAGATAATTGGTCTACCGGGGGGGTGGAGGGGGTCCTTGTGGACTTTAGGGAGAACGTACATAGTTGGGATAGATGGATTGCTGATATTCAAGAATTCCATTTCTTTTTTAGTGATTGTACCAGAACTATGCGCCTCCTGAGTTAATTCCAGGAGGGCTTTGGTTATTCTATTTGTGGGGTCACCTTTTAGTTTTTTATAGGTGACACCATCACCCAACTGTTTATGTACTTCCCCTATGTACGCCTCCCTCTCCATCAGAACCACACCTCCACCCTTATCAGCAGGTTTTATAATCAAAGACTTATCGTTTTTAAGTTTTTTAAGAGCTTCAAATTCTTTTTTGGATAAATTCAAACCTCTAGGTTTTTTCCTCTTTACCTCTTTATGACTCCTTTGAGTTATTTTACTAATTTCTTCGCATACTACCTTATTAAAACACTCTAGGAAACTTCCTTTCCTAGGAACCTTCATCTAATTTCAAACCCCCTTCTACATTTTATCCCACTCATGCGAAAGGAAGTTTCCTAGAGTGTTTTAATAAGGTAGTATGCGAAGAAATTAGTAAAATAACTCAAAGGAGTCATAAAGAGGTAAAGAGGAAAAAACCTAGAGGTTTGAATTTATCCAAAAAAGAATTTGAAGCTCTTAAAAAACTTAAAAACGATAAGTCTTTGATTATAAAACCTGCTGATAAGGGTGGAGGTGTGGTTCTGAAGGAGAGGGAGGCGTACATAGGGGAAGTACATAAACAGTTGGGTGATGGTGTCACCTATAAAAAACTAAAAGGTGACCCCACAAATAGAATAACCAAAGCCCTCCTGGAATTAACTCAGGAGGCGCATAGTTCTGGTACAATCACTAAAAAAGAAATGGAATTCTTGAATATCAGCAATCCATCTATCCCAACTATGTACGTTCTCCCTAAAGTCCACAAGGACCCCCTCCACCCCCCCGGTAGACCAATTATCTCAGGGTGTAACAGCATCACAAGTAATTTATCCGCTATGATAGATTCATATCTCCAGCCGTTAGTTATACATACTAAGGCATATTTAAAAGATACAAATGATGTACTACGAAAGTTATCTGCCTACGATTGGCAAGAGGGAGATATATTATGTAGTGCGGATGTTAGTACATTATATACTATCATTAATAAAGACAAAGGATTAATAGCAGTATCCTATTTCTTGGATAAGAGCACTTTAGAGGCAAAATCAAAAAAGTTCATTTTGGATGGTATAGATTTTATTTTGACAAATAATTATTTTTGCTTTGAGGGGACTTTTTATTTACAATGTGTTGGCACTGCCATGGGCACCAGGTTCGCCCCCAGTTATGCTAACTTATATATGGCATACTGGGAGGACACTGTTATATGGCAGGAGGAGTGTCTGGTGGCGAGCCTGGTGTCCTGGCAGCGCTTTATAGACGACATACTTTTCGTATGGAGAGGTACGGAAGATTCCCTAAATCGATGGTGTGCTGATTTGAATTCCAACACTTTTTCCATTAATTTGGTATTTTCTTATAGCTTTAAAGAAGTGGTATTTTTGGATCTAAGCATCTATATTGATAATGGTCTTTTAAAGACCAAGACACATAGGAAAATTACGGATTCAAATAGTTATATTGATAAATCCAGCCAACATCACCACAATTGGCTCAATGCAATTCCGTTTGGACAATTCTCGAGAATAAAACGTAATTGTACAGATGAATCTATTTGTGATATGCAATTAAGAGAAGTCTCCCAAAGATTAAGTGTTCGGGGTTATCCCGAAAATTTATTAAATAAAGCAAGAGAGAGGATTGATAAGATTGATAGAAAAGAACTAACAAGTGTGAAAACCAAAGAAGAAAAACTAGACACTAAGTACCAATGGGCCTTTATATGTCAATATAACAATTGTTATCGGGAGGTTGAACGAGTCTTTCAAAACAATTGGCATTTATTAAAACAAGACCCAATTTTAGGTAACACAATACCATCGAAACCCACATTTGTGTATAGGAAGGCTCCATCTCTGAAGGACCATTTAGTAAAAAGCAGCATAGATAGTGAATTAAGAACTAGTATTAGAACCAAAGGCTTTCATCGATGTGGGGACTGCCTTATGTGCAGGACCGTAAAGATGAAAGATAGAAAGGTTGTCAGTTTTAAAGTAGGTGATAAAACCCATTTAATAAATGAGTTTATCACCTGCCACTCTAAAAATGTAGTATATTTATTACAATGTGAATGTGAGTTATTCTATGTAGGGAAAACCATTAGACAACTTAAAGTAAGAGCTGCAGAACATATCTATAATATCCGAAAATCTTTAATTACACACAATGTTTCTGCACATTTTAAAATTACACATGGATCAAGAGAGTGTTGTATAAAATTTTTTTGGGGGATACAACAAATTTTACCGAAATGGAGGAGTCATGATATTGAGAAACGCCTCTCCCAATCAGAGATGCGATGGATATATCAATTAGGGACCCTGGTACCCAGGGGTCTCAATATTGACTTCGAATTGAAGAGCTTTTTAATATAATTTTACTTGTCCACTCTCTTGATTTGATGTACCTTTTCCCTCTTTTAAACATATGATACTAATCATGTGTTACATCCACTTAGTGGTGTATTCCTTTTTCTTTCACATTATACATCTGTCATATATGCATGTATTTTTTATATGTAGGAACATGTGAATATATTGTTTTTATTATATACATGTAGTGATCTAACTACTTGTTTTATGTTTTATATTCAAATGATGAATTAAATTTGTTGGCCTGAAAAAGAACGTTTAATCCGGTGGAATTGTACACTGGTGTTGGAAAGCAGTGCCCGTTCGAATCCACAGCGCCGGAGGTCGCTGGGTGGAACGCATGATGACAACATCCGGAACGCATAGACGCGTCACTTCCGGGTTTGGTGTGACACGCACGGAAGTCTATGTGAACGCGGTGATTGCCTGATTCAAACCAGCTGTCAGGCCAATTAACTACCTTTATAAGGAAATGTTTGAGAGCTACATACCACGCTACTGAAGAAGGACACTCTGTCTGAAACGCGTTTAGCGACGGTATGTTTATGGGGACCCGCTTATGCTGAACTTGGAACTCGAACTGATCCACTGAGCTCACTATCCGGAAGTGAGTTGTAGTGCACCCGTGGACATCTCTTTGGGAAATTTTCAGGAGTGGGGACCTATTGTTCTGCCTGGCGGAGTTCTGTTGATGCCTTTTATAAACCAATGTTTGTAAGTGGATTAATTCATTAAAGCTGCTATTGTTTTTTATCAATCTGCACTATCCTGCACTTTTTTTGTTTTATATGGAATAATATTCGGTGGATGCCCTGAAAGAAGTTCCTTTGCTGCAGTGCCGATGTGGATGATATTATATGCCATTTAATATCACTTGTTTGTAAGTGTGCATCGTGCAATAAAATCACCATTTCACCTTGTCAGACTTTCTGCACTATTATTTTATGTTCTTTATCCTTTAGATGAATTTCTGACACATAAGGATGAATATGAACTGCTAAATAAGTATAAATAGTGACAACATTTAAGGAGCCATATAAAGTGGTGTCCTTTGTTTTTCTTCAGAAGTTCCTTGAAGTCAATAAGGTCATTAAAGGAATCAACATGGGTTTATGAAGGGCAGATCCTGTCAAACCAACTTATTTGGCTTTTATGAAACAGTAAGCGCAAACCTAGATCAGGGTAAAGAGGTGGATGTAATCTTTTTAGACTTTGCCAAAGCATTCGATACTGTACCACACATGAGACTTATCTAAAAGCTACAAGAATCAGGGATAGGAAGCACAATATGCACTTGGGTCAAAAACTGGTTAGATAATAGGGAGCAGCGCGTTGTGGTTAATGGATCTTTTTCAACTTGGACTGAAGTGCTAAGTGGTGTGCCGCAAGGCTCAGTATTAGGACCGCTATTGTTCAATATTTTCATTAACGACCTAACAGAAAGTCTAGAGAGCATGGTGTAAATTTTTGCAGATGATACCAAATTGTGTAAAGTTTTAAATGCGGAGCGGGATGTTGAGTCGCTTCAGAATGACTTAGTTAAATTAGAAGCTTGGGCAGCGAAATGGAGTATGCGCTTCAATACAGACAAGTGTAAGGTAATGCACTGTGGTAACAAGAACAAAAATAACACCTACCTACTAAATGGGGTAAAATTAGGGGATTCTGTACTGGAAAAGGACTTAGGTGTCCTCATAGATAGCAAACTAAGCAGTAGTACCCAAAGTAGGACTGCAGCAAAGATGGCTAATAAGATATTAGCATGCATAAAACGGGGAATTGATGCTAGGGACGAGAGTATAATACTCCCGTTATATAAATCACTTGTGAGGCCACACCTTGAATACTGTGTACAATTCTGGGCACCTTACTACAAAAAGGATATCCTGGAGCTAGAAAAGGTTCAAAGGCGGGCGACCAAACTAATTAAGGGTATGGAGATGCTGGAATACGAGGAAAGGCTTGCAAGACTAGGCATGTTTACACTGGAAAAGAGGAGATTAAGAGGGGACATGATCAACATTTACAAATATATAAGGGGACAATATACAGATCTTGCACAGGACCTGTTTTTAGTTAGATCAACACAGAGAACTCGTGGACACTCGCTCAGGTTAGAGGAGAGGAGATTCCACACAATACGGCGTAAAGGCTTTTTTTACGGTAAAGACGATACGTGTTTGGAATTCCCTGCCTGAGGGAGTTGTAATGGCCAACTCAGTCAACACCTTTAAGAATGGGTTAGATAAATTCCTAATGGATAAGGATATCCAGGGTTACCGGGCATAGTCACGCACTATGGTTATTATAAAAAAGAGGGGTAAATCGGAACGGCAGTCAGCAACTTCAGTCAAAATTTTATACAAAATAATCGTGCATAGGAGACCACAAATAGGTTGAACCCGATGGACAATTGTCTCTTTTTCAACCTTAGATACTATGTTACTATGTATGTTACATTAAATAAGAAGGGTCATGATACTGTGTGAAAAGCTTTTTGTGCATCGAGACTCTAAAGCATATTTGGAGTCATCGGATGATTGTTGGCGGCTACAATTGCTGCGATCGCTGTGCGGATACCTTTTACCGACTGTCGTCCACCAATAAATCCTAGTTGGTGTGATGAGAAGATAGAGGTAGCGAATGATTGTAGTCTAGTGAAAATAATTTTAGATAGAATTTTAAAATCTACATTAAGTAGAGTTACAGGGCGGTAAAAGCTCAGTAAGAGTGGGTCACGGTCAGGTTTTGGGATTAAAGTGGTAAAAGCGTCATTAAATGAAGAGTAAGTAGGATAATTTTTAGAGTTCTAGCAATGTGGGAAGAATGTCACTTTTCAATATCTTAAAATATTCCCCTGAGAACCCATCAGGTCTAGGAGTTTTACAAGTATGTAAGGATGCTACTGCAGAACTGATTTCCAATTCAGTAATGTCTGCGTCTAATAACCCAATCTGTTTAGAAGTTAGTTTGGGCAATTTGGTTGCTGTAAGGAGTTGATGGATGCTTGATTCGAAGGCAGTGCTGAATATAAATCAGTATAGTATTTACAAAAACCCAAGGCGATATCTGCAGTTTTAGTCAGGGGGGAACTGTCGTTTAATTTAATAGACTGTATGATTCTGTCGTTTATAGGTTTTTGTTAAAGAGGCTAATAGAGGACCAGTACGTGCACCCCACCGATATCTGTGTTTCATATAATCCAAACGCAATTGAGCCTGAGATAATAGAACATTTTCCAATTGTTTCCTCTGAGCTTTGTTGCGATTGGAGATATACGAAATTATGTGATCACGCATTACAGATTTGGAAGCCTCCCAAAAGAGGACAGGATTATCCCAGTGAGAGATATTGTTGTCTACACAGTCTTGCCAATGGTGTTGTAGATATTTATGAAAATGTTGTGATTGAAATAAGTATGTCGGCAATTTCCAGGTACGATGTTGAAAGCTTGAGGTAGGTAACTTAAATGAGAACTCAAAGGGGGCATGGTCAGATATGATAATATCTCTAATATTAGCTGAGTCCACATCCGTAACGAAACTATCGGCCACTAGAAAATAGTCAATTCGCGACGTGGAATGATGGACTCCAGAAAAGAAAGTAAATGTCATATCCACTGGATGAAAAAGCCTCCATACGTCAGTAACATGTCATTGTTGCATAAATTTAGATACTCCAGTATGGACTGCACTGTTAGGATTTGATGGGGTTTGGGATTTGTCTAATAGTGGATCTTTTACTGTATTGAAGTCCCCACCAATTATTAAAGTGAAAGTTTCTCATTGACTTAAAAGAAAGGATTATTTTGTCCAGGAAGTCTGACATCTCCTATTTTAATGTCCAGGAGCAAGAATCTGCCACCTGGGTGTTGGACCATGTCCAAAATCGAGTAAGATATGCGTCTAGAAAATAATATAGCTACACCTATGATTTTTTTTAGTGTACGAAGCTGAATAACAATCACCTAACCAATTCGCCCGAAGGGATGAACTGTCTCCAATCCTCCAATGTGTCTCCTGCGAAAGAATTATATCAGGGATAGATCTTTTTAAGTGGGCTAAAACTCTTTGATGTTTGATGGGGGAGTTTAGGCCCCTGATGTTCCAAGAAACACATTTAATCGAGTCGGAAGAGGCAGAGTAGGGAAGAATACACGTTTGTTGTGCCATTATCCGACCCCTGTTTTAGTCACATTACATATAGAAAGTAGCAAACAGTAGTGTAAGGGACTCCCATCCCAGCAAATGAGAGACAACCCTTGAGAGTAGGTCGCGGCTCTAGGTATCCACGATACATGCGTATCAAGTATAACAAACCATATGTACACATATCGAAAGGAAAGTAAAATCTTAAACACAGAAAATATAATACAAATAAGCAAAACGGACTGCTTCAATGTAATTTTCAAATTTCCTCAACCTGAGCAACCATGGAGGACTTCAGATGGAACACTGAAGTCATCCAAACCTAACTTAAAAACACGCAAATAGAAAAAGAAGAGGGGGGGCGCAAGGGAAACATAGCAATATGACAGATATAGATAGCGACATATATTGAATCCTGTAATCTCAATCAGTGTGGGGACCTGTTAGGGGACAGTGTTGGTGAGCTATGGGGACTGGGCCGTGGCATAAAATGCCTACGAGCTTCATCAGGGTCATCACTGGTGTAAGTGCGCACATTATCCATAACTCTAAGTTTGGCAGGATAAAGGAGCGCAAAACGTTTTTGAGACTCAATCAAAAATTTACACATTGGGGAGAAAGCTCTCCGTTTCTGGGTGACTGTGGCCGAAAAATCTTGGAAGATCAAAATGCGGATATCATTAACCACAAATTTTTTATATGCTCTCAGCACCAGTTCCTTTTGCGTAAGTCAAGGTATCGGGCTATCATCGGTCTAGAGCGGAGGTTTGAACCTTCTCTTTCCATTCCCACTCTATGAACTCTTTCAATTTGCGGGAATTCAACGGAGTCTGATATTTTCAAAGTAGGTAAAATAGCATCAGTTAGAAAATCGCAGAGAGCGGCCGGCTTAATATATTCCGAATGCCAATGAATCGAAGATTGTTTGTATGATTTCTGTTTTCAAGGTTTTCACTTTATCTTGGAGTTCCCTGATCACAGTGGCGGAGGAGTCTTGGTAAGTTTGGGCCAACTGAGCAGAATCTTCCACATCGCTCACCCTTTGCTCCAGTTCTGAGAATCTAGAGATGTTGGAGGCTACTTCTCTAAGGGTCGACTGGAACGATTCTTTAAATTCGTCCAATCGTTTGTCTGAGGCATGAGAATAGAGAGAATTTCTTTTGCCGTTTGGGAGATAGACGCGGAGGTATCCGCCTGGGGTGCAGGCCCCGTTTTATCAGGCAGGTGAGCCAACTGGGAAGTGTTTGAGGGTGAGGAGCCTCCAGATTTTTGGGATTTGTTTTTAGGCATGGCTTCTGAAGTTTTTTTCTGTGAGGAGCGAGTGTAAGTGGGCATGCGCAAGAATTAATCCATGAACCAGGGAGCATATGGTATATAGAAATTAAAGAATAGCAATATACGCACACCAAAGGGTCAAAGCAACAGATGAGAGTTGTGCTCTGATTCCCCCATAAAACAGGTTGAGAACTAAACCATATTTAAACACATATAGGGTTCCATTACTTTAAGTTATACAGTGATGAATGTAGTCTGAGCGTAAATAACAAGATTATGTTTAAAGATAGACTGAAACTGCGCATATGTAGTTCAACAAATAACAATTAGTTCCCAATTGGTGCCTAATCGGAGGTAAGCGTAAGTCTCTAGACACAGAATTCTTTATAGCACTAGAATTAGAATAGTAAGTATGAGTAACTACATGGTGGCAATGTAGGGCCAACAATAAGTAAAACTGCACAATATATAGAAGGTACAACTCAGAAATTATACAGTGATGATTGTTGGTAAACTGAGATAACGTATAACCACAGGGTGTCAGTGTTGAGCCACCAACAACCAATACGGCACAATATATAGAAAGTATGACTCAGGAATTATACAATGATAACTATTAATAAACTATCCACCGAAGAAGCAATGGTGTATTTTCAGTACAGAGTCTCTAAGCCAGTCACGGACAGAGGGATGTCTGTCTTATTGCGGGATAGTAGCCCAGCTTTTGTACATGAGCGTTTTGAGTGTCAGAGGGAAAGAAAAAGATAAGGGTAATTAGAGATTAGGGGTGGGAAGGAGGAGTTGGGGGGGGACTGGGTAATACACAAGGAGGGAAGGAGTCAAGCAAGGAAAAGAGAGTGAGTGGGTATATGTTAATGGAAAAGAAGGACACACACAAACCTAGTACCAGGGGTAGAAAATTCGGGGCACTGAAGAGGTTTACGGCATCCACACAGCCCACAGTCTCCAAAGACGCCAGTCACAGATTAGAAGCAAGTTAGGTTTTTTTTCTGAGCATCGGCAGCCGCTTCAGCCCAAGCGATCACTCAATCTCCGCTGTGACAGACAGGATTCGTGGGGGTAAATGGTAGCACGGGCAGCTGTCAGCCCCGGTAAGCCCACGCGCCCGGGTCCCGCTATGTGAGAAGAGGCACAGTGTTTGCCACCCTCAATGTCCCCAAACTTCCCGCAGGGTCAGCCACTATGAGGACAAAGCATGAGGACACCAGCAAGGTCCCGCTGTTCCAGATGGTGGACCAGCTGCAGTGGGCAATGTAGGCGGCAGGAAGGTTGTGATACAAGATCACTGAGGTGATACCACTATCAATGGCTGCATGGGCATCTCCAAAGTCTCAGGTTCCAGTGATCTGATATAGGTATCCAGGCACAGGAGGTCACGAGTGGTCCCCTAATTAGTGGAGGTACAGTGCTATCCTGCACAGAATAGGAGACCCGACACATGCAGCCATGACAGTCTCTCCACGGCTCCAGAAAATGGATAAGGCCAAAATCTGGACCTTTACGGATCCCAACCTCAAGCCCATATCCACACCTGCTTGCAGGAAGAGGAGAAACCGTCCCAGTTGAAACTCCACCGTAGGAAACTTCTTGGCTTCACACCAAGACACATATTTTTTCCAAATGCGATGGTAAAGTTTAGACGTTACTCCTTTCCTAGCCTGTATCAGGGTAGGAATAACCTTGCTCAGAATACCCTTCCGGGCTAAAATCTGGCGTTCAAAATCCATGCCGTCAAACGTAGCCACGGTAAGTCTTGATAAGCGAATGTTCCCTGTTGCAGTAGGTCCTCTCGAAGAGGAAGAGGTCTTGGATCTTCCACCAGTAAGTCCAGAAGATCCACATACCAAGCTCGCCTTGGCCAGTCTGGAGCAAAGAGAATTGCCTGAACCCTTGTTCTCTTTACGAGTTTTAGAATTCTCGGAATGAGTGGAAGTGGAAGGAACACATACACTGACTTGAACACCCACGGAGTTACCAGGGCATCCACAGCCACTACTTGTGGGTCTCTTGACCTGGAACAGTAACTCCAAAGTTTTTTGTTTGAGACGTGAGGCCATCATGTCTATTTGAGGCACGCCCCATTGACTGGTCACGTCTGTGAACACCTCCGGATGGATGCTCCATTCTCCTGAATGGAGATCATGCCTGCTGAGAAAGCCCGCTTCCCAGTTGTCCACTCCTGGAAGGAATATTGCTGACAAAGCCACGGCGTGCTTTTCCGCTCAGAGAAGGATTCTTGTTACCTCTGATATAGCAGCTCTGCTCTTTGTTCCCCCGTCGGTTTATGTATGCCACTGTCGTTACATTGTCCGACTGTACTTGAATGGCCTGATTTTGCAGAAGATGTGCCGCTTGGAGAAGACCATTGTATACAGCTCTCAGTTCCAGAATGTTTATTGGAGGAATGGATTCCAGACTTGACCACCTTCCTTGGAAGGTTTCCCCTTGAGTGACTGCGCCCCAACCCCTGAGGCTTGCATCTGTGGTTAGAAGGATCCAGTTCCGAACCCCGAACCTGCAGCCCTCCAAGAGGTGAGGCATTTGCAGCCACCAGAAGAGTGAAATCCTTGCTTTCGGCGACAGACGTATCCTCTGGTGCATGTGTAGGTGAGATCTTGACCACTTGTCTAGGAGATCCAGTTGGAAGGGCCAAGCATGAAATCTTCCGTACTGAAGAGCCTCGTAGGAGGCAACCATCTTCCCCAGTAGGCGAATGCACTGGCGAACCGATTCCCGGGCAGGTTTCAATACATCTTGGACCAATGATTGTATCAATAACGCTTTCTCCACAGGTAGAAACACCCTCTGCACTTCTGTGTCGAGGAAACCCAGGAAAGACAATCTCTTTCTCGGCTCCAAATGTGACTGTCACAACTGAGGGCCTGAGCTGACGGGAGGCAGCCTCAGTTGTAGGGGCTGAGGTGTAGTGAAACCTGGGAGGTTGTATCAGACCCCTGGACATGTAAGTTACACGTAGAGGGATTGCCCGAAGGCGTGACCACGACAACCAAGATAAAAGTCAATGATGTTTATTTGACAAACTCCATGCAACACAGCAGTAATAAAAGAGAAACGTAAAATCAGCAGTAATATCAGCAGCATCCTGGGTACTACAGGATGGCAATGGCCACAGGGCTCTGGTAGTATGGGTACAGTTCTTATTGACCTCTAGATGGAAAGTCCTTACCAGACCCGACTGTAGTAATGGAGATAGCCCAGGATCATACCAGCTGATGTTCCATGGGAAGCTGGGCTGCTGTAGATAAAGTGGCTGCTGTGGGTACTGGTTGGAACCAGACAGATGTAGACACGGAGTGGATACTGGATGGAACCAGCCAAATAATAAATGAAGCTTGAGAGCGATGAAATACAAATGATAAATGAAGCTTGAGAACGGTGAAATATTAGTACCGGTGGTAAATGGAAATCTGCAGAAATGGTACCGGCACTTTAAGAAGAGCTGATCTCTGCTGGAAGCTAAATGCTGGAAGCAGGTGAATCTGTAGCTGGAAACAGATGAGTCCCAGAGGACTGGAGAGTCAGGCTGCACCGCAGGTGGTAGACTGGAGCGGGTCTCTTTAGTGGAAGCTTGGAGACAGGAACTGGAACCTGGAAAACAACCACAGGAGAGAGACAGACTGGAACAAGGTATGACAAACAAAGCACTGACGATTTCCTGGCCCAGGCACAGGATACTTATACCTGCAGCAATGCAGGCATTGGCTGGGCAATTATGCAGATTTCCAGAGGCAGTGGATTGGTGGAACTGAGACATGTGATTGGATCCAACATGGCTGCGCCCATGTTAGAACTTGGAGGGAAAGCTGGTTTGGAAACCATGTGGAAACATAACAATAATGGCCGCGCCGGCCGCAGAGGACAGGAGACGCCATGCAGGATTCAAACATGGCGCCGCTGTGACAGCGTCTCAGCGTGACAGGAGGGATATGCAGAATGTGGACACAGATGAGATCCGGCCTTGGAACGCTGAGCCAGCCTCAGGAGACATCTGAAAGGCAAGTAATGGCGTCCAGATACCCGGATCGTGACAGCACCCCCCCCTTTAGGAGTGGCCCCAGGACACTTCTTAGGCTTTAGAGGAAACTTCGAGTGGAAATTCCGGACCAAGACAGGAGCATGGACATCTGAGGCATTGGTCCAAGAGCGTTCTTCAGGACCATAGCCCTTCCAGTCAATAAGATACTGCAACTGACAGTAACGGAAACGTGAGTCCAGAATCTTGGCCACCTCATACTCGTCTCCCCGTTGAGTCTGAACTTTAGGAGCTGGAGGAAGTGCAGAATGAAACCGATTCAGGATCAGCGGTTTCAACAGGGAAACATGGAATGTCCTGGTTATTTTCAAGAAGGGAGGTAACTGGAGTCTGTAAGCAACGGGATTGATGACTTGTTCAATTTTAAAAGGACAGATGAAACGAGGTGCAAATTTCATGCTGGGAACTCTCAACCTCAAATTCTTCGTGGAAAACCGTACACGATCACCCACCTTGAGAGCAGGAACCGCTCTACGCTTCCTATCGGCAAACTTCTTGTACCTGAATGAGGCTTTAAGCATGGCCGCGCGGACATTCTTCCAGTTATTTGAAAACTGACGCAAGGTGACATCCACTGCTGGAACAGAAGTTGCTGGAAGCGGTTGGAATTCTGGAAGTTTAGGGTGGAATCCATAGTTGATGAAGAATGGTGTTGAAGAAGATGAGGAATGGTATTGATTATTGTGGCTAAACTCAGCCCAAGGAAGGAGTTGAACCCAGTCATCTTGGGAGGAAGACACATAAATGCGGAGGAAGGCCTCCAAGTCCTGATTCACCCTCTCGGTTTGACCATTGGTCTGAGGATGGTAAGCTGTAGAAAACTTTAACTTGACTTGGATGGCTTGACACAAACTTCGCCAGAATTTGGCTACGAATTGTACTCCACGATCAGAGATGATCTCTTCAGGAAGACCGTGAAGTCGGAAGATCTCTTGGATAAACACTTGAGCCAACTTGGAAGCTGACGGAAGACCGGTGAGGGGTATGAAATGTGCCATCTTGGTGAACCGGTCAACTACCACCCAGATGGTATTAAACTTGTTGCATATAGGCAGATCTGAGACAAAGTCCATCGACAAATGGGTCCACGGTCGACTGGGAACAGATAATGGAACCAGTTGCCCTGCAGGAGACTGGCGGGGAACTTTGTGTTGGGCACACTTTGGGCAAGTGGCAATAAACTCCTTGACGTCCTTCTTCAGAGTTGGCCACCAGTAGGACCTAGAGATAAACTCGAGGGTTTTCTGAATGCCTGTATGTCCGGCAAAACGGGAAGCATGGGCCCAATGCATGAGCTTCTTCCTCAACACCGGCTTCACAAAACTTTTCCCTGGTGGGGGCGTAGAGTCCATCCCTACCATGGAGAATGCCAACGGATTAATAATAGGATGCTTGTCCGAAGACTCTGACTCGTTTTCTTGCTCCCAAGAGCGGGAAAGGGCATCGGCCTTGCGATTCTGAGAGCCCGGACAGAACTGGAGATTAAAGTCGAACCTGGAAAAGAAAAGTGCCCATCTGGCCTGACGAGGGTTAAGACATTGTGCGCCTCTCAGGTATAGAAGATTCTTGTGGTCGGTAAGTATAGTGATTGAATGAGAAGCTCCCTCCAACAGATATCTCCACTCCTCTAGAGCGAGCTTGATGGCTAGCAACTCCTGGTCGCCAATGGCATAGTTGCGCTCAGCTGGGGAGAACTTCCGGGAGAAGAAACTGCAAGGATGTAGATGGCCATCTTTAGCCCTCTGGGATAACACCGCTCCTACTCCAACGGAGGAGGCATCCACCTCTAGGATGAAAGGAGAGTTGATGTCGGGCTGTTTCAGAACTGGTGCAGAGATGAAACGTTGCTTTAAAAGATGAAAAGCTTGCGTAGCTTCTTCAGACCACTTGGACGGGTTAGCACCCTTCTTGGTTAATGCAGTGATAGGCGCCACAATGGTGGAAAAGTCTCGTATAAACTTTCTGTAATAATTGGCGAACCCTAAGAATCTCTGGACCCCTTTGAGGGTTAAGGGTATCGGCCAATTCTGGATTGCTTGTAGTTTCTCAGGATCCATCTCTAGTCCGGAACCGGACACAATGTAACCTAGAAACGGAATGGATTTAACTTCAAAAACACATTTCTCCAATTTGCAATAGAGATGATTGACTCGGAGACAGGACAGAACCTCCTTTACCCAGTAACGATGTTCCTCTAGATTATTGGCAAAGATGAGGATATCGTCTAGATATACCACGACATGGCGGTATAAGATGTCTCTGAAGATCTCATTGACGAAATGCTGGAAGACAGCTGGAGCGTTGCTCAATCCGAAGGGCATGACGAGGTACTCATAATGTCCATCACGGGTGTTAAAGGCGGTCTTCCACTCGTCGCCCTCACGGATCCGGATGAGATTGTAGGCACCCCTCAAATCCAACTTTGTAAAGATGGTTGCTCTGCTGACTCTATCGAAGAGTTCTGCAATCAAGGGTAAAGGATACCGATTCTTGATGGTAATGTCATTCAGACCTCTGTAGTCGATGCATGGTCGCAGACCACCGTCTTTCTTCTTAACGAAGAAGAAGCCTGCGCCGGCTGGAGAAGAAGGTCGGATGAAACCTTTCGCCAGGTTCTCTTTGATGTACTCCTCCATGGAGTGCGTCCCAGGCAGAGACAACGGGTAAGTTCGGCCTTGAGGTGGAACCTTCCCTGGAATGAGATCAATTGGGCAGTCCCATTCTCTATGAGGAGGAAGGATATCAGCAGAAGCCTTACTGAACACGTCCGTGTAGTCTTGATATGGAGGAGGTGGAACATCAGACGACCTGGGGAAAGAAGAACAAACAGGAACCACTTTGGATAAACAAGTCTTAGCACAGGAGGGACCCCATGCTAGTATTTGCGTAGTCGTCCAGTCAATCGACGGATTGTGGAGACGGAGCCATGGAAGGCCCAAAACCACTGGATGTGTGGCTCTTGGAATCACTAGGAAGGAAATAAATTCTGCATGAAGAACTCCAACTCTCAGACGAACTGGTAGAGTCCTTAGAGAAATAACTGCGTCGAAAATCTTGCTGCCATCTACTGCAGTTAAGGAGATGGACGAAGGAAGTCTCTCGGTGGGTAGGGACCACCGTTTAACATAAGCTTCGGTTATGAAATTCCCAGCTGCTCCGGAATCAAGGAGGGCAATGACGTTCCTGTAACGTTGAGCAATTTGGAGCGAGACTGGGAGATTACAATCATGAGGAGATGGAGAGGAGATCATTACTCCTAGCCGGCCCTCTCCTTGGCGAGCTAGGATTTGGAGTTTCCCGGACGTTTGGGACAAGTATTGATAATGTGAGATGGAGCTGCACAATAGAGACAGAGAGACTCAGAGAGACGTCTTCGGCGCTCAGCGGGAGATAGACGGGAACGGCCAATTTGCATGGGCTCATCCTTGGATGGAGACGGTTGACGAAGAGGAGGAGCAGAAGATTTTGGAGCAAACGATCTTCCTCGCTCGGTTGCTCTCTCTCTGAAACGTAGATCAACCTTTGTGCAAAGAGAAATTAGCTCATCCAACTTAGAAGGCAAGTCTCTGGTAGCTAACTCATCCTTGATGCGTTCTGATAAGCCATGCCAGAATGCAGCATACAGGGCCTCGTCGTTCCATGCCAGTTCGGATGCCAGGATTTTGAACTGTATGAGATACTGTCCCACAGTACGTGTTCCCTGGCGTAAACGGAGTCAGATGAAGCAGAGGTTACCCGGCCTGGCTCATCGCAGATGCGCCTGAATGTTGCCACAAAGTCCGTATGAGAGGACAGCAGGGGATCAGACTTCTCCCATAAAGGTGATGCCCAGTCAAGGGCTGAGCCGCTGAGAAGGGAAATGATATAGGCAACTCTAGTACGGTCACTGGGAAAATTGCCAGGCTGAAGCTCAAAGTGGATTTCGCATTGGTTAAGAAATCCCCTGCAGAACCTTGGAGATCCGTCAAACTTTACTGGCGTTGGGAGATGAAGACGTGGAATGGAAATGGGTAAGGAGGGTGGGGTTACAACTGGTGTCACTGTTGTGGATGCACCGGACGTGCCAGGTCCACGAAGGGTCGTTTGAATCCCATCCAGCCGCGTAGAGAGATCCTGGAGACAGCGGATGATGTAGCCTTGTGCAGCCTCCTGATGTTCGAGTCTGGCTGCCAGTTCTTGCATCGGCCTAGCCGCTTGATCCTGGTCTCCGGCTGGATTCATATGGTCAGTGCTTACTGTCACAACTGAGGGCCTGAGCTGACGGGAGGCAGCCTCAGTTGTAGGGGCTGAGGTGTAGTGAAACCTGGGAGGTTGTATCAGACCCCTGGACATGTAAGTTACACGTAGAGAGATTGCCCGAAGGCGTGACCACGACAACCAAGATAAAAGTCAATGATGTTTATATGACAAACTCCATGCAACACAGCAGTAATAAAAGAGAAACGTAAAATCAGCAGTAATATCAGCAGCATCCTGGGTACTACAGGATGGCAATGGCCACAGGGCTCTGGTAGTATGGGTACAGTTCTTATTGACCTCTAGATGGAAAGTCCTTACCAGACCCGACTGTAGTAATGGAGATAGCCCAGGATCATACCAGCTGATGTTCCATGGGAAGCTGGGCTGCTGTAGATAAAGTGGCTGCTGTGGGTACTGGTTGGAACCAGACAGATGTAGACACGGAGTGGATACTGGATGGAACCAGCCAAATAATAAATGAAGCTTGAGAGCGATGAAATACAAATGATAAATGAAGCTTGAGAACGGTGAAATATTAGTACCGGTGGTAAATGGAAATCTGCAGAAATGGTACCGGCACTTTAAGAAGAGCTGATCTCTGCTGGAAGCTAAATGCTGGAAGCAGGTGAATCTGTAGCTGGAAACAGATGAGTCCCAGAGGACTGGAGAGTCAGGCTGCACCGCAGGTGGTAGACTGGAGCGGGTCTCTTTAGTGGAAGCTTGGAGACAGGAACTGGAACCTGGAAAACAACCACAGGAGAGAGACAGACTGGAACAAGGTATGACAAACAAAGCACTGACGATTTCCTGGCCCAGGCACAGGATACTTATACCTGCAGCAATGCAGGCATTGGCTGGGCAATTATGCAGATTTCCAGAGGCAGTGGATTGGTGGAACTGAGACATGTGATTGGATCCAACATGGCTGCGCCCATGTTAGAACTTGGAGGGAAAGCTGGTTTGGAAACCATGTGGAAACATAACAGTAATGGCGGCGCCGGCCGCAGAGGACAGGAGACGCCATGCAGGATTCAAACATGGCGCCGCTGTGACAGCGTCTCAGCGTGACAGGAGGGATATGCAGAATGTGGACACAGATGAGATCCGGCCTTGGAACGCTGAGCCAGCCTCAGGAGACATCTGAAAGGCAAGTAATGGCGTCCAGATACCCGGATCGTGACAGCGACTTTGGAATATTCAGGACCCAACCATGTTCCTTGAGCAGATGAGTCATGAGAGCAATGGACTGTATCAACTTCTCCCTGGATGATACCTTTATCAGCAGATCGTCCAGATATGGAATTATGTTCACTCCCTGCCTGCGGAGAACCATCTCTGCCATCGCCTTGGTGAACACCCTGGGTGTCGTGGGGAGGCCGAATGGTAGTGCCTGGAACTGATAGTGACTGTCTAACAGTGTGAATCTGCGATAAGCCTGATGCGGCGGCCAAATCGGAATGTGGAGGTACGCATCCTTGATGTCCAAGGACACCAGAAATTCTCCCTCCTCCAGCCCTGAGATCACTGCTCTCAGAGATTCCATTTTGAAATTGAACTCCCTCATGTAAGGGTTTAACGAATTTAAGCTCAAAATTGGTCTGACCGAACCATCCGGTTTCAGTACCACGAAAAGGATTGAATAGTAACCCTTGTTTTGCATATGAGGTGCAACTGGGACAATGACCTGCGACTTTTCCAATTTTTGGATGGCTTCCTGTAGGATAGCCCTGTCAGTGAAGCTGGCAAGCCTGATTTGAAGAATCGTTGAGGCGGTAGTTCTTGAAACTCCAGTTTGTAACCTGGGACACAATATCCTGTACCCAGGGATCCAGGCCGGAAGACACCCAGACGTGGCTGAAACGTCTGAGTCTCGCACCCACCAGCCTATCTTCCAGTCTGTGCGGTTCACAGTCATGCTGAGGATTTTGAGGCACCAGAAGCCGGCTTCTGGTCCTGGGCACCTGCAGGTGCTGTTTTTTTTTATTTTGCACTACCTCCTCTAAAGAAGGTGTTAGGAGGCTTGGACTTTTTTATCTTAGTGGTCCGAAAGGACTGGGACGCAGGTGAAGAAAAGGGTTTCTTCGTAGAAGGCATCGCTGAGGGAAGAAAAGGTGACTTACCCGCGGTAGCCGTGGAAATCCACGCATCCAACGCTTCTCCAAATAGAGCCTGACCTGTGTTGGGTAGGTTCTCCACACTTCTGGATTCCGCGTCTGCACACCACTGGCGTAGTCAGAGTCCCCTGCGAGCGGAGACTGACATGGAAGAAATCTGTGCATTCAGCGTACCCAGGTCCTTCATGGACTCCACCATGAATCCCGCAGAATCCTGTATGTTACGTAAAAACAGTCCAATGTCACTTCTATCCATTGTATCTAATTCCTCTAGTAACGTGCCTGACCACTTTACTATAGCTTTATAAATCCATGCACAGGCAATAGTAGGCCTTAACGCCACCCCTGAAGCAGTGTAAATGGATTTGAGCGTAGTGTCAATCTTACGATCAACCGGTTCTTTTAACGCAGTAGACCCAGGGACAGGTAAAACCACCTTTTTTGACAGTCTGGAGACAGATGCATCAACAATGGGTAGGTTTTCCCATGTTTTTCTATCCTCCTCAGGGAAGGGAAAATCAACCAGAACCCTTCTGGGGATCTGGAATTTTTTCTCCAGGATTTCTCAGGATTTTTCAAATAAAGCATTTAATTTTTTAGATGCAGGGAAGGTTAGCGAGGCTTTCTTATTTTCTGTGAAGTAAGCCTCCTCAACCTGCTCAGGTGGTGTGTCAGTAATATTTAACACATCCCGTATGGCCAATCATGAGCTGCACCCCCTTCGCCAGAGATGCATCCCCTTTTAACACATCCCCATCTCTGTCTGCCAAGTCAGAGTCGGTATACGTGTCATCTTGCATAATTTGGGCAAGTGCACGCTTCTTCAGGTATATGTCAGAGGATTTAGAAGGAATAGGAACAGAACCTGACCAAACTACCATAAAATTCTTTGAAACCTGCGTTTCAGTCTCAGTATGAGCTACCCTAGTAGAGATATGAGAGATTAATCCCTTAATAGAAGTCAGCCATTCTGGCTCATTAATAGGGATCTGAGACAAGACATTACACGCCTGGGTACATGGAATGGATTCCTCAGGAGAGAAAATGTCCTCTGCAACATAAGACACAGAGTTCATGGACATGGCTATGTGAGAAAACATACACCCACACACACAGGAAAAGGTCAGACAGATTCCCCCCAAGTACCTTCACAGAAACACAGAGCTTGGAGCCAGCACACACACACAGTTCTTCCCTAGGTATAAATAATACAAATACCGGGCGCTGACTGTGCACCTAATAGACTACACCGTAATATACGGTATCCGTTTGGATGGTCGACCATGTTATGGTCGATAGTCATTAGGTCGACATTGACATGGTCAACATGGACACATGAAAATGGTCGACACATGAAAGGTCAACACATGAAAAGGTCGACATGAGTTATTCAATTTTTTTTGTTTTCTGGAACTTTTCCATACTTTATGATCCACATAGACTACGATTGGGAATGGTAATCTGTGCCGAGCTCAGCGGTAACGGAGCGAGGCACCTTGCCCGAAGCATGGCGAGCGAAGAGAGCCATGCAAGGGGACGCGATGCACTAATTGGGATTCCCCGTCACTTTACGCAAAAAACGATTCCAAAAAAAGTTAAAAACCCTCATGTCGACCTTTTCATGTGTCGACCATTTGTCCATGTCAACCATTAGTGGTCGACCTTATGACTGTCAACCATTCATACCAGAACCGTAATATACACAGCCTCCCCAACCCTTCTACAACCCCCTGGTACCGCACAGGATAGCTGGAGTCGTGTGGAGGGACAGCGCTCCCTGTCAGCATCTGTCACTGGATCTGAAAGGAGGAAAATGGCGCTGAACGCGGCTGGGTCCGCTCTGAGAAGCTCCACCCCCTGATGATGGCGGGTCTTCCCGCACTTTTGAATTTTATATTGGACGGAGGATTGTGTAGCAGTCAGCATTACCGAGGTCCCTGAAAGCCCTTGTAGTGACCAGTGTAGGGTATTAACGTCGCTGGCTCAGGGCGCCCCTCCTGGCGCCGCACTTATGTACCGCTGAGCACTCCGGAGCTCAGTAAGTACTGTGCTCCTACCCTGATGCTGCCTTTCACACCGGCTCCCCGACTGTCGGGTTGCCGGTGACACACTCCCTACCGGAATCTTCTGGCTCTGTTAGGGGGTGGCGGCATGCTGCGGGAGTGAGCGGTCGACTGGGGCGGCTAACGATCATGACCCTCAGGAGCTCAGTGTCCTGTCAGCGGAGATAGTGGCCATTAACCTCTCAGGGTTGGACACTACTCCCCCCCTAAGTCCCACGAAGCAGGGAGGCTGTTGCCAGCAGCCTCCCTGTGCCTAACTCTAATAAAAATAAATAAATAGGATTTTAATACCTACCGGTAAATCCTTTTCTCTTAGTCCGTAGAGGATGCTGGGGTCAGTTCAAGAACCATGGGGTATAGACGGGATCCACAGGAGACATGGGCACTTTAAGACTTTCAAAGGGGTGTGAACTGGCTCCTCCCTCTATGCCCCTCCTCCAGACTCAAGTTATAGGAACTGTTCCCAGGGAGACGGACATTTCGAGGAAAAGGGTTTATTGTTAAACTAAGGTGAGATACATACCAGCTCACACCTCAAGCACGCCGTACAACATGGCATTCAACACAACGCAAATCAACGGCATGAACAACATCAGCAACAGGCTGACTATAAACGTAACACAACAAGTGTGTAACCACAACTAATAACTGCAGATCTAGTACACACTGGGACGGGCGCCCAGCATCCTCTACGGACCAAGAGAAAAGGATTTACCGGTAGGTATTAAAATCCTATTTTCTCATACTTCCTAGAGGATGCTGGGGTCACTTCAAGAACCATGGGGTTTATACCAAAGCTCTAGAACGGGCGGGAGAGTGCGGATGACTCTCCAGCACCGATTGACCAAACATGAGGTCCTCATTAGCCAGGGTATCAAACTTGTAGAACTTCGCAAAGGTGTTTGAACCCGACCAAGTAGCTGCTCGGCAAAGTTGTAATGCAGAGATCCCCCGGGCAGCCGCCCAGGACGAGCCCACCTTTCTGGTAGAATGGGCCTTCACCAATTTCGGTAACGGCAATCCAGCCGTAGAATGAGCCTGCTGAATTGTATGACAGATCCAGCGCGCAATAGTCTGCTTGGAAGCAGGAGCCCCAATTTTATTGTGAGCATACAGGACAAACAGAGCCTCTGTCTTCCTAAACTGAGCCGTTCTGGCGACATACATTTTCAAAGCTCTTACTACATCGAGAAACTTCGATTCCAGCAAGGCGTCAGTAGCCACTGGCACCACAATAGGTTGGTTCAAGTGGAACGATGAAACCACTTTCGGCAGAAACTGCTGACGAGTCCTCAACTCTGCTCTATCTTCATGGAAGATCAAATAAGGGCTCTTGTGAGACAAGGCCGCCAATTCAGACACCCGCCTTGCGGATGCCAAGGCCAACAGCAAGACCACTTTCCAATTAAGGAATTTCAACTCTACCTTCTGTAAAGGTTAAAACCAATGAGGTTGAAGGAATTGCAACACCACGTTAAGATCCCATGGTGCCACAGGGGGCACAAAGAGAGGTTGGATGTGCAATACGCCTTTCACAAAGGTCTGAACTTCTGGAAGGGAGGCCAATTGTTTTTGGAAGAAAACCGATAAAGCTGAAATTTGAACTTTAATTGAGCCCAACTTTAGGCCCGCATCCACACCGGCTTGTAGAAAATCGAGAAAACGTCCTCACTGAAATTCTTCCGTAGGAGCTTTCTTGGATTCACACCAAGACACGTATTTTCTCCAAATACAGTGGTAATGTTTAGACGTTACTCCTTTCCTGGCCTGAATAAGAGTGGGGATGACTTCCTTGGGAATACCCTTTCGGGCTAGGATCCGGCGTTCAACCTCCGAGCCGTCAAACGAAGTAGCGGTTTGTCTTGGAACGCGCACGGCCCCTGCTGTAACAGATCCTCCCTCAGAGGAAGAGGCCAGGGATCTCCTATAATTCCTGAAGACTGGATACCAAGCCCTCCTTGGCCAGTCTGGAACAATGAGGATCGCTTGAACCTTTGTTCTTCTTATGATCTTTATCACTTTTGGAATGAGTGGAAGCGGAGGAAACACGTACACCGACTGACACCCACGGTGTCACTAGGGCATCCACTGCTATTGCTTGAGGGTCTCTCGACCTGGAACAGTATCTCTGAAGTTTCTTGTTGAGGCGAGACGCCATCATGTCTATTTGAGGAATTCCCCAAAGACTTGTCACTTCTGCAAAGACCTCTTGATGAAGACCCCACTCTCCTGGATGGAGATCGTGTCTGCTGAGGAAATCTGCTTCCCAGTTGTCCACTCCTGGAATGAAGATCGCTGACAGAGCGCTTGTGTGCCTTTTCGCCCAACGGAGCACCTTTGTGGCCTCTGCCATTGCCGCTCTGCTCCTTGTTCCGCCCTGGAACAAGGAGCAGAGACGTTTATGTGTAGACCAGAACGTTTATGTGTAGACACATTTCCTGGCTTGACCATCTTCTCTGGAAGCTTTCCCCCTGCGTGACTGCTCCCCAGCCTCGGAGACTCGCATCCGTGGTCACTAAGATCCAGTCCTGGATCCCGAACCTGCGTCCCTCTAGGAGGTGAGAGCTGTGCAGCCACCACAGGAGTGATATTCTGGTCTTGGACGACAGGGTTACCCTTCGGTGCATGTGCAGATGGGACCCGGACCACTTGTCCAACAGGTCCCACTGAAACACTCTGGCATGGAATCTGCCAAACTGAATGGCCTCATAGGCCGCCACCATCTTCCCCAGCAACCGAGTGCATTGATGGATCGATACTCTTGCTGGTTTCAGAATTTGTTTGACCAGGTTCTGAATTTCCAGAGCCTTTTCCACTGGAAGAAAAACTCTCTGTAATTCTGTGTCCAGAATCATTCCCAAAAACGACAGCCGTCTCGTCGGAACCAAGTGTTATTTTGGCAAGTTTAGGAGCCAACCATGTTGCTGCAGAATTGTCAGGGAGAGCGTAATGTTTTGCAGTAATTGGTCCCTGGATCTCGCCTTTATCAGGAGATCGTCCAAGTATGGGATAATTGTGACTCCTTGTTTGCGCAGGAGAACCATAATTTCGGCCATTACTTTGGTGAAAACCCTCGGAGCCGTGGACAGACCAAACGGTAACGTCTGAAATTGGTAATGACAATCCTGAACTGCAAACCTCAGGTAAGCCTGATGTGGAGTATAAATGGGAACATGTAAGTATGCATCCTTTATGTCTACCGACACCATAAAATCACCCTCCTCCAGACTGGAGATCACTGCCCGGAGAGATTCCATCTTGAATTTTTTTCAGGTAGAAATTGAGGGATTTGAGGCTCAGAATTGGTCTGACTGAGCCGTCTGGCTTCGGGACCACGAACAGGCTCGAATAAAAGCCTTCTCTGTTGCGACGGGGAACCCTGACAATGACTTGATTGTGACACAATGTTTGTATTGCGGCGCATACCACCTCCCTGTCTGGAAGAGAAGCTGGTAAGGCTGCTTGAAAAATCGGTGAGGGGGGACATCTTGAAACACCAGTTTGTACCCTTGGGACACTATTTCTAAAACCCATGGGTCCGGGCCGAAAGAGCCCAGAACTGACTGAAGAGCCTGAGACGTGCCTCCACCGGTGCGGACTCCCGCAGAGGAGCCCCAGCGTCATGCGGTGGACTTGGCAGAAGCCGGTGAGGACTTCTGCTCCTGGGAACCGGCCACAGCCAGTGATCGTTTACCTTTTCCTCTAGTAGCAAGGAAGGAAGACCCTCGGCCCTTTCTGTATTTTTTGGGCCGAAAGGACTGCATCTGATAGTGGTGTGCTTTCTTTTGTGGTGCAGGCACATAAGGTAAAAATTATGACTTACCCGCGGTAGCCGTAGATACTAAGTCAGCGAGGCAGTCACCAAACAACACACCACCTTTATACGGTAGAGACTCCATAGCTTTCTTAGAGTCAGTATCAGCATTCCATTGATGAATCCACAATGCTCTCCTGGCTGAGACTGCCATGGCATTGGCCCATGATTCCAAGAGGCAAATATCTCTTGCAGCTTCCTTTAGGTAGACTGCAGCGTCTCTGATATGACCTAGTGTCAAAAGAATGCTATCCCTATCCAGGGTATCTATTTCAGATGACAAGTTATCTGCCCATTTTTCGATAGCACTACTCACCCACGCAGATGCAATAGCTGGTCTGAGTAGCATACCCGTGGTGACATAAATGGATTTCAATGTATTTTCCTGTCTACGATCCGCAGGATCCTTTAGGGCTGCCGTGTCAGGGGACAGAAGAGCCGCCTTTTTGGACAGCCGTGACAGAGCTTTGTCCACAATGGGGGGTGACTCCCATTTTTCCCTATCCCCAGAGGGAAACAGATACGCCACCACAATCCTTTTGGGAATCTGAAACTTTTTGTCCGGACTTTCCCAAACCTTTTCACAAAGCATGTTCAGTTCATGAGAGGGAGGAAATGTTTCCTCAGGTTTCTTCCCTTTATACATACAGACCCTAGTATCAGGAACAGTAGGGTCCTCAGTGATATGTAATACATCTTTTATAGCCACAATCATGTACTGAATGCGCTTTGCCAGTTTTGGATCTAATCTGGCATCACTATAGTCGACACTTGAGTCAGTGTCCATGTCGGTATCCGTGTCTGCCAGCTGGGCAAATTAATGTTTTTGTGACCCCGAGGCGGTCTGGACTTGAAACAACACATCCTCTACGGATTTCTTCCAAGCCTGCATTCAAAGCACTCAAAACATTCACCCAATCAGGTGTCGGCGGTGCCGACAGGGTCACTCCCACAGCCGTTTGTGTCACTAACATAGTCTCCTCCTGGGAAGAGCACTCCGCCTCAGACATGCCGACACACGTGCACCCACCACACGCAGATACACTGGGCCTATAGGGGACAGACCCACAGTAAAGCCTGTCAGAGAGACACAGAGGGAGATATTGCCAGATCACACCCCAGCGTCTAATCCCGGTCTGAAAACACTACAATGTCCCAGACCTGCAGCGCTTTTATCAGTTATATATAATGCACCAAAATCACTGTGCCCCCCCGTTTTGCACCCTGTTACTTGTACGGCAGTGTGAAAGGACCAGCGTCTCTGCAGCCTTGTGGAGAGAAAATGGCGCCGGACTGTGTGCTGTGAGGGCTAAGCCACGCCCCCGTAATGGCACGCTTCAGACCCGCTCTTTTATAAAAAAAATTCTTATAATTTTATACTGGCGGGGGTCTGGACAGTGCCCTGGCACTTAGTCCGCTCTTGCCAGGTAGTTATTTGAGGCAAACATGTACACCCTGTAGTGCCGCTGAGTGTGGGAGCATGGCGCGCAGTGCGCCCGCTGTGCGGTACCTCAAAGCCGTCACTGAAGTCTTCTGATCTTCTTCTACTCACCTGTCTTCTGGCTCTGCAAGGAGGGGGGGTGACGACGGGCTCTGGGAACGAGCATCTAGGCGTACCTAGCAATCAGATACTCAGGAGCTAATGGTGTCCTGTGGCCAAAGAAGCAGAGCCTTTAAACTCACAGAAGTAGGTCTGACTTCTCTCCGCTAAGTCCCACGAAGCAGGGAGACTGTTGCCAGCAGTCCTCCCTGAACATTCAAAAAATCTAACATAGTCTTTTCAGAGAATCTCAGTAGAGCTTCTCAGTGTGCATCCAGTCTGCCTGGGCACAGATTCTAAACTGGAATCTGGAGGAGGGGTACAGAGTGAGGAGCCAGTTCACCCCCCCCCTTGAAAGTCTTAAAGTGCCGATGTCTCCTGTGGATCCCGTCTATAGCCCATGGTTCTTGAAGTGACCCCAGCATCCTCTAGGACGTATGAGAAAAGAAAACCAGGAAAACTCCTATGGAGGTCCCCTAGCTGTGTCGGGCACATTTTCTAAACGGAGTCTGGTAGGAGGGGGAGCCAGCCCACACTGTTAAACTCTTAAAGTGTCCATGGCTCCTAGTGGACCCGTCTATACCCCATGGTACTAATGTGGACCCCAGTATTCTCTAGGACGTAAGAGAAAATAAATAAATATTGTCTTTTGCTGTGGAACTACAGATCCCAGCAAGCCTCAATACATGCTGGCACTTGGAGAACCACATGGTACTTGAAGTACCAGCATGCAGGTTATTAAAGGGCCTGCTGGCACCTGTAGTTCCACAACAGAAGAAATAATCAAATAAAGACACCGTGACAGTATTTTATTAATACACACCTACACCCCACACCGCCATTCACGTCCACTTGTCCTGTAACGCTCTTAACACATAGTGTTACACAAGTAAGCTAACACTTTAACCTCTCGCTAGTGTGATGCCATGGAGCGGTTTGCCTGTGCTCAATTGGGGGGTCCCCTGCCCTAGACTTGAACCTTAGTGCTAGGGACCCACCTGGTCGTGGTTGGTGGGCCCATATATTTTTGTCCAGAAATTATGCTAATCACCTTTATTTTACTCTGTTAGATTGCAGATTTTATTATACAGGTTGAGTATCCCATATCCAAATATTCAGAAATACGGAATATTCCGAAATACGGACTTTTTTGAGTGAGTGAGATAGTGAAACCTTTGTTTTTTGATGACTCAATGGCCCTCATTCCGAGTTGTTCGCTCGGTATTTTTCATCGCATCGCAGTGAGAATTCTCTTAGTGCGCATGCGTAATGTTCGCACTGCGCATGCGTCAAGTAACTTTACTAAGAAGAAAGTAATTTTACTCACGGCTTTTTCGTCGCACCGGAGAACGCATTGTGATTGACAGGAAATGGGTGTTACTGGGCGGATGTACGGCGTTTTAGGGGCGTGTGGCTGAAAACGCTACCGTTTCCGGAAAAAACGCAGGCGTGTCTGGAGAAACGGTGGGAGTGCTTGGGCGCACGCTGGGTGTGTTTATGACGTCAGCCGGGACCGAAAAGCACTGAATTGATCGCACAGGCAGAGTAAGTCTGGAGTTACTCAGAAACTGCTAACTCGGTTTTGATCGCAATATTGCGAATACATCGGTCGCACATTTAAGAAGTTTAGATTCACTCCCAGTAGGCGGCGGCTTAGCGTGTGTAACTCTGCTATAATCGCCTTGCGAGCGAACAACTCGGAATGAGGGCCAATGTACACAAACTTTGTTTAATACACAGTTATTAAAAATATTGTATTAAATGACCTTCAGGCTGTGTGTACAAGGTGTATATGAAACATAAATGAATTGTGTGAATGTACACACACTGGGGTACATTTACTAACATTCGTAATTCCCGAAAATAGGTCAAAGTTCAATCACGAATGACATCGACAGTGTAAAACTGCAACTTTTTGAATTTATTACGATGGATTTACTAAGCTGTCGTATTCGGGTTTTTCTTTTCTTCCGATGTCGATGTCATTCGTTTTTTTTTACCTAATTTTACGGCAGTGATTAGCAAAACACTGCCGTTTTTTTTTACAATCAATCTCGGCCGGATCTGTGTGATCCGTGCTGGGGTTCTTTTTTTTTTTTATTTTTAATTAAACAATGTAAAATCCCCCAAAAAAATGCGTGGGGTCCCCCCTCCTAAGCATAACCAGCCTCGGGCTCTTTGAGCCGATCCTGGTTGCAGAAATATGGGAAAAAAAATGACAGGGGTTCCCCCATATTTAAGCAACCAGCATCGGGCTCTGCGCCTGGTCCTGGTCCCAAAAATACGGGGGACAAAAAGAGTAGGGGTCCCCCGTATTTTTAAAACCAGCACCGGGCTCCACTAGCTGGACAGATAATGCCACAGCCGGGGGTCACTTTTATATAGTGCCCTGCGGCCGTGGCATCAAAAATCCAACTAGTCACCCCTGGCCGGGGTACCCTGGGGGAGTGGGGACCCCTTCAATCAAGGGGTCCCCCCCCCCCAGCCACCCAAGGGCCAGGGGTGAAGCCCGAGGCTGTCCCCCCCCATCCAATGGGCTGCGGATGGGAGGGCTGATAGCCTTTGTTGTAAAATAAAAGATATTGTTTTTAGTAGCAGTACTACAAGTCCCAGCAAGCCTCCCCCGCATGCTGGTACTTGGAGAACCACAAGTACCAGCATGCGGCGGAAAAACGGGCCCGCTGGTACCTGTAGTACTACCACTAAAAAAATACCCAAAAAAACACAAGACACACACACCGTGAAAGTATAATTTTATTACATACATACACACATACATACATACTTACCTTATGTTCTCACGCAGGTCGGTCCTCTTCTCCAGTAGAATCCAAGGGCTACCTGTTGAATAAATTCTACTCACCAGATCCATGGGTCCAGGCTCCTCGGCAAATCCAGGGATAATCCACGTACTTGAATAAAACAAAAAAACGGTTGCCCGACCACGAACTGAAAGGTGACCCATGTTTGCACATGGGTCACCTTCCCACGAATGCCAGAAACCCACTTTGCCTTCTGGCTAAGTGGGTTTCTTCAGCCAATCAGGGAGTGCCACGTTGTAGCACCCTCCTGATCAGCTGTGTGCTGCTGTCCTCACTGACAGGCGGCACACGGCAGTGTTACAATGTAGCGCCTATGCGCTACATTGTAACCAATGATGGGAACTTTCTGCTCAGCGGTGACGTCACTTTAGGTCAACCGCAGGGCAGAAAGTTCCCATCATTGGTTACAATGTAGCGCATAGGCGCTACATTGTAACACTGCCGTGTGCCGCCTGTCAGTGAGGACAGGAGCACACAGCTGATCAGGAGAGTGCTACAACGTGGCACTCCCTGATTGGCTGAAGAAACCCACTTAGCCAGAAGGCAAAGTGGGTTTCTGGCATTCGTGGGAAGGTGACCCATGTGCAAACATGGGTCACCTTTCAGTTCGTGGTCGGGCAACCGTTTTTTTGTTTTATTCAAGTACGTGGATTATCCCTGGATTTGCCGAGGAGCCTGGACCACTGGATCTGGTGAGTAGAATTTATTCAACAGGTACCCCTTGGATTCTACTGGAGAAGAGGACCGACCTGCGTGGGAACATAAGGTAAGTATGTATGTATGTATGTGTGTATGTATGTAATAAAATTATACTTTCACGGTGTGTGTGTCTTGTGTTTTTTTGGGTATTTTTTTAGTGGTAGTACTACAGGTACCAGCGGGCCCGTTTTTCCGCCGCATGCTGGTACTTGTGGTTCTCCAAGTACCAGCATGCGGGTGAGGCTTGCTGGGACTTGTAGTACTGCTACTAAAAACAATATCTTTTATTTTACAACAAAGGCTATCAGCCCTCCCATCCGCAGCCCATTGGATGGGGGGGGGGGACAGCCTCGGGCTTCACCCCTGGCCCTTGGGTGGCTGGGGGGGGGGACCCCTTGATTGAAGGGGTTCCCACTCCCCCAGGGTACCCCGGCCAGGGGTGACTAGTTGGATTTTTGATGCCACGGCCGCAGGGCACTATATAAAAGTGACCCCCGGCTGTGGCATTATCTGTCCAGCTAGTGGAGCCCGGTGCTGGTTTTAAAAATACGGGGGACCCCTACTCTTTTTGTCCCCCGTATTTTTGGGACCAGGACCAGGCGCAGAGCCCGATGCTGGTTGCTTAAATATGGGGGAACCCCTGTCATTTTTTTCACCATATTTCTGCAACCAGGATCGGCTCAAAGAGCCCGAGGCTGGTTATGCTTAGGAGGGGGGACCCCACGCAATTTTTTTTTTAAAAATAAGCACTTTCCCACCCCTTCCCACTGATATACATGCACGGATCTCATGGATCCGTGCATGCCTATCCAAACACGAATAAAAAAAAAAGTTCTGTTTTTTTTTAGCACTTTTTTACGAGTTGTAATTTTTCACGGCAGTGTTTGTTCTTTTTTTGCTTTGCACTTCTTAGTAAATGACCGAGATTCATACTTAAACAGCCGCGTTTTGACCGATGGTGTATTCATTCGTAATTTTTTACCTGAACTAGCAAAAAATTACGAATGCCCTCATCACTGCCGTGATTAGTGTTTAGTAAATGACCGAGATTAACCGAGATGACACTTTGAAGAAAAAACGGCATCTCGGTCAAAATCGGGAGCTTAGTAAATATACCCCACTTTGTTTAATGTACAAAGTTATAAAAAGATATTAGCTAAAATTACCTTCAGACAGTGTGTATAAGGTGTATATGAAACATAAATGCATTCTGTGCTTAGATTTAGGTCCCATCACCATGATATCTCATTATGGTATGCAATTATTCCAAAATACGGAAAAATCCGATATCCAAAATACCTCTGGTCCCAAGCATTTTGGATAAGGGATACTGAACTTGTAATTCTTCTGATTAGCAGTGCTTAGTGTGCTTCTGCATTTTCTTACCCGCACCCTCACCCAACCACCCATATGTTTATCCATATGCAGACTGGCAGTGGATCCTCTGTGACGCCGGATAGCCATTATTCTACCCAACTGCTTCCAAAAATAGGATTTTAATACCTACCGGGAAATCCTTTTCTCTTAGTCCGTAGAGGATGCTGGGGACACCTAAAGGACCATGGGGGTATAGACGGGATCCACAGGAGTAATGGGCACTTTAAGACTTTGAAAAAGGGGTGTGAACTGGCTCCTCCCTCTATGCCCCTTCTCCAGACTCCAGTTATAGGAACTGTGCCCAGGGAAACTGACATTCCGAGGAAAAGGATTTAATGATAACTAAGGTGGGACCCATACCAGCTCACACCTCAAACACGCCGTACAGCATGACAATTTACAAAACTCCAGTCAACGGCATGAACAACGTCAGCAACAGGCTGACTATAATCATAACACAACCCGTGTGTAAACAGAATAACTAAAAATTGCAGAGAGAGTCCGCACTGGGACGGGCGCCCAGCATCCTCTACGGACTAAGAGAAAAGGATTTACCGGTAGGTATTAAAATCCTATTTTCTCATACGTCCTAGAGGATGCTGGGGACACCAAAAGGACCATGGGGTTTATACCAAAGCTCCAGAACAGGCGGGAGAGTGAGGATGACTCTGCAGCACCGATTGGCCAAACATGAGGTCCTCATCAGCCAGGGTATCAAACTTGTAAAACTTTTCAAAACTGTTTGAACCCGACCAAGTAGCCGCTCGGCAGAGTTGCAATGCCGAGACCCCCCAGGCAGCCGCCCAGGATGAGCCCACCTTTCTGGTAGAGTGGGCCTTCACTGATTTCGGTAACGACAATCCAGCCATAGAATGAGCATGTCGAATCGTAGTACAGATCCAGCGTGCAATAGTCTGCTTGGATGCAGTAGCCCCAATCTTGTTGGGAGCATAGAGGACAAACAGAGCGTCTGTTTTCCTCAGATGAGCCATCCTGGCTACATAAATAATTAACGCCCTAACCACATCTAAAGATTTTGACTCAGCGAAGGCGTCAGTAGCCACTGGCACCACAATAGGTTGGTTCATGCGGAATGATGAAACCACCTTTGGCAGAAATTGTTGATGAGTCCTCAACTCTGCTCTATCTTCATGGAAAATTAAATACGGGCTCCTGTGAGACAAGGCCGCTAACTCAGACACACCCTTGCGGATGCTAAGGCTAATAGCATGACCACTTTCCAAGTGAGAAATTTCAACTCTATCTTCTGCAAAGGTTCAAACCAAGTTGATTTAAGGAACTGCAACACCACATTAAGATCCCACGGTGCCACTGGGGGCACAAATGGAGGTTGGATGTGCAGCACGCCTTTCACGAAAGTCTGAACTTCTGGAAGGGAGGCCAATTCTTTTTGAAAGAAAATTGACAAGGCCAAAATTTGTACTTTAATTGAGCCTAACTTTAGGCCCGCGACCACACCTGCTTGTAGAAAATGGAGAAAACGCCCTAGCTGAAATTCTTCCGCAGGAGCTTTATTGGACTCACACCAAGACACATATTTTCTCCAAATACGGTGGTAATGTTTCGCCGTTACTTCTTTTCTAGCTCGGAGAAGTGTGGGGATGACTTCACTGGGAATACCCTTTCGGGCTAGGATCCGACGCTCAACCGCCAAGCTGTCAAACGTAGCCGCGGTAAGTCTTGATAAACGCACGGCCCCTGCTGTAACAGGTCCTCTCGTAGAGGAAGGGGCCAGGGATCTCCTATGAGCAATTCCTGAAGATCTGGATACCAAGCCCTTCTTGGCCAGTCCTGAACAATGAGGATTGCCTGAACCTTTGTTCTTCTTATGATCTTTAGCACTTTTGGAATGAGTGGAATCGGAGGGAACACGTACACCGACTGAAACACCCATGGTGTCACTAGGGTGTCCACTGCTATTGCCTGAGGGTCTCTCGACCTGGTACAATATCTCTGAAGTTTCTTGTTGAGGCGAGACGCCATCATATCTATTTGAGGAATCCCCCAAAGACTTGTCACTTCTGCGAAGACCTCTTGATGAAGACCCTACTCTCCCGGATGGAGATCGTGTCTGCTGAGGAAGCCTGCTTCCCAGTTGTCCACTCCTGGAATGAAGACCGCTGACAGCGCGCTTGTATGCTTTTCCGCCCAGCGGAGAACTTTTGTGGCCTCTGCCATCACCGCTCTGCTCTTTGTTCCGCCATGGCGGTTTATGTGTGCTACCGCTGTTACACTGTCCGACTGGATCAGGACGGGTAGGTTGCTCAGAAGACGTTCCGCCTGAAGAAGGCCGTTGTAAATGGCCCTTAACTCAAACACATTTATGTGTAGACAAACTTCCTGGCTTGACCATTTTCCCTGGAAGGTTTCCCCCTGTGTGACTGCACCCCAGCCTCGGAGACTCGCATCCGTGGTCACTAGGATCCAGTCCTGGATCCCGAACCTGCGACCCTCTTGGAGGTGAGAGCTGTGCAGCCACCACAGGAGTGAGATCTTGGTCCTGGAGGACAGTATTATTTTCCAGTGCATGTGCAGATGAGATCCGGACCACTTGTCCAACAGATCCCACTGAAACACTCTGGCATGGAACCTGCCAAATTGAATGGCCTCGTAGGCCGCCACCATCTTCCCCAGCAATCGAGTGCATTGATGGATAGACACTCTTGCTGGTTTCAAAATTTGTTTGACCAGACTCTGAATTTCTAGAGCCTTCTCTTCTGGAAGAAAAACCCTATGTAATTCTGTGTCCAGAATTATTCCCAAAGATGACAGTCTTTTCGTCGGATTCAACTGTGACTTTGGCAAGTTTAGGAGCCAACAATGTTGTTGCAGAATTGTCAGGGAGAGCGTAATGCTCTGCAGCAATTGGTCCTTGGATCTCGCCTTTATCAGGAGATCGTCAAAGTACGGGATAATTGTGACTCCTTACTTGCGCAGGAGAACCATCATTTCCGCCATAACTTTGGTGAAAACCCTCGGAGCCATGGACAGACCAAACGGCAACGTCTGAAATTGGTAATGACAATCCTGAACTGCAAACCTCAGGTAAGCCTGATGTGGAGGATATATGGGAACATGTAAGTAGGCATCCTTTATGTCGACCGACACCATAAAATCCCCTTCCTCCAGACTGGAGATCACTGCTCGGAGAGATTCCATCTTGAATTTTCCTAGGTAGCAATTAAGGGATTTTAGGTTCAGAATAGGTCTGACCGAGCCGTCCGGCTTCGGAACCACAAACAGGCTCGAATAAAAGCCTTCTCCCTGTTCTGACGGGGGAACCCTGATAATAACCGGATTGAGACACAACTTTTGTATTGCATCGCATACTACCTTCCTGTCCGGAAGAGAAGCTGGCAAGGCCGTTTTGAAAAATCGTCGAGAGGGAACGTCTTGACACTCTAGTTTGTACCCCATGGACACTATTCCTAACACCCAGGGGTCCAGGTCCGAACAAATCCAGACCTGACTGAAGAGTCGTAGACGTGCCCCCACTGGTGCGGATTCCCGCAGAGGAGCCCCAGCGTCATGCGGTGGATTTGACAGAAGCCGGGGAGGACTTCTGCTCCTGGGAGCCTGCCACGGCTGGAGATCTTTTACCTCTTCCCTATTCTCTATTTGCCAGGAAGGAATAACCTCGGCCTTTTTTGTACTTGTTTGTCCGAAAGGACTGCATCTGCAAGGGATGAGCTTTCTTTTGCTGCGGAGGAACATAAGGCAAAAATGAGGATTTACCCGCGGTAGCCGTAGATACCAAATCAGCGAGACCTTCCCCAAACAATACACCACCTTTATACGGTAACGACTCCATAGCTTTCTTAGAGTCAGCATCAGCATTCCATTGATGAATCCACAATGCCCTCCTAGCTGAGACTGCAATGGCATTGGCCCTTGATCCCAATATCTCTCGCCGCTTCCTTCAAGTAAGCTGTGGCGTCCCTGATATAACCCAGCGTTAAAAGGATGGTATCCCTATCTAGGGTATCAATATCAGATGACAAGTTACCTGCCCACTTTTCGATAGCACTACTCACCCACGCAGATGCAATAGCTGGTCTGAGTAGTGTACATGTGGTGACGTAAATGGATTTTAGCGCATTTTCCTGTCTACGATCCGCAGGATCTTTAAGGGCTGCCGTGTCAGGAGACGGCAGAGCCACCTTTTTAGACAACCTTGATAGCGCCTTGTCCACAATGGGAGGTGATTCCCACTTTTCTCTATCCCCGGAGGGGAACGGATACGCCATTTGAATCCTTTTGGGAACCAGAAACTTTTTATCCGGATTTTCCCACATTTTTTCAAAAAGGGCATTCAGTTCATGAGAAGGAGTAAATGTTACCTCAGGTTTCTTTCCCTTATACATACAGACCCTAGTATCAGGAACAGCAGGGTCCTCGGTGATATGCAACACGTCTTTTATTGCCACAATCATGTACTGACTGCTCTTTGCCAATTTTGGGTCTAATCTGATATCACCATAGTCGACACTGGAGTCAGTGTCCGTGTCGGTATCTGTGTCTGCTAACTGAGCAAACGAACGTTTATGTGACCAGGTTTGGAAAAAATGTGTGGAGGATGTGTTATCACAAGTCCAGACCGAGGGGGTCTGGACTTGTGACGACACATCCTCCACACATTTTTTCCAAACCTGGTTCTGAGACTCAGATTTATCTAATCTTTTACTAATTAGAGCCACATTAGCATTCAACACATTAACCCAATCGGGAGTCGGCGTTGCCGACAGGGTCACTCCCACAGCCGTTTCTGCCCCTAACCCAGTCTCCTCCTGGGAAGAGCACTCCGCTTCAGACATGCTGACACACCTGTACCGACACCCACACTGGCCAAAAGGGGGACAGACCCATAGTAAAGCCTGCCAGAGAAAAACAGAGGGAGTTTGCCAGCTCAAAACCCAGCGCCTGACCCGGCTCTGAAACTTTAATATATAATGCCTCAGACCCTGCAGCGCTTTATACACACTCAATTTTGCATCAATTCTGCTGTGCCCCCCCCCCCCCCCCCCCCGTTTTGCACCTTGTTACTTGGATAGCAGTGGTGAGGAAGGACCAGCATCTCTGCAGCTCCGGAGAGGAAATGGCGCTGAGTGCAGCTGTGAGGGCTAAGCCCCGCCCCCTCCCGGTGCGCTTCAGCCCGCTCTTTGTAAAATTAAAACCGCTGGCGGGGGTGAAAAATTTAGTGTCCCTACACCCTAATTTCACTGTGCCAGCTAGAAAGCGAGGTTTTTATGCTGCCCAGGGCGCGCCCCCCCCCCCCCCCCCCTCCCCCTGTAGTGCCTTTCTGTGTGTGGGAGCATGGTGTGCAGCGCGATCGCTGTGCGATACCTTAAAGCCGTCACTGAAGTCTTCTTTTCTTCTTCTACTCACCTGTCTTCTGACTTCCGGCTCTGCAAGGGGGGTGACGGTGGGCTCCGGGAGTGAACCCCTAGGCGTACCTAGTGTTCCAAACATTCAGGAGCTAATGGTGTCCTGTAGCCAAGAAGCAGAGCCTTTAAACTCACTAGAAGTAGGCCTGACTTCTCTCCCCTAAGTCCCACGATGCAGGGAAACTGTCGCCAGCAGTTCTCCCTGAAAATAAAAAACTTAAAGTATTTTCTGAGAAACTCAGGAGAGCTCCTCAGTGTGCATCCAGTCTGCCTGGGCACAGATCTAAAACTGGAGTCTGGAGGAGGGGCATAGAGGGAGGAGCCAGTTCACACCCCTTTTTCAAAGTCTGAAAGTGCCCATGTCTCCTGCGGATCCCGTCTATACCCCCGTGGTCCTTTTGGTGTCCCCAGCATCCTCTAGGACAGAGGTTCTCAAACTCGGTCCTCGGGGGCACACACAGTGCATGTTTTGCAGGTCTCCTCACAGAATCGCAAGTGAAATAATTAGCTCCACCTGTGGACCTTTTAAAATATGTCAGTGAGTAATTAATACACCTGTGCACCTGCTGGGTTACCTGCAAAACATGCACTGTGTGTGCCCCCGAGGACCGAGTTTGAGAACCTCTGCTCTAGGACGTATGAGAAAATAAGAATTTACTCACCGGTAATTCTATTTCTCGTAGTCCGTAGTGGATGCTGGGGACTCCGTAAGGACCATGGGGAATAGACGGGCTCCGCAGGAGACTGGGCACTCTATAGAAAGATTTAGGACTATCTGGTGTGCACTGGCTCCTCCCCCTATGACCCTCCTCCAAGCCTCAGTTAGGAACTGTGCCCGGAAGAGCTGATACAATAAGGAAGGATTTTTGAATCCCGGGTAAGACTCATACCAGCCACACCAATCACACCATATAACACGTGATAGGAACCCCGGTTAACAGTATGATAACAAAGACGGAGCCTCTGAAGAGATGGCTCACAATAAAACCCGATTTTTGTAACAATAACTATGTACAGGTATTGCAGACAATCCGCACTTGGGATGGGCGCCCAGCATCCACTACGGACTACGAGAAATAGAATTACCGGTGAGTAAATTCTTATTTTCTCTGACGTCCTAGTGGATGCTGGGGACTCCGTAAGGACCATGGGGATTATACCAAAGCTCCCAAACGGGCGGGAGAATGCGGATGACTCTGCAGCACCGAATGAGAGAATTCCAGGTCCTCCTCAGCCAGGGTATCAAATTTGTAGAATTTTGCAAACGTGTTTGCCCCCGACCAAGTAGCTGCTCGGCAAAGTTGTAAAGCCGAGACCCCTCGGGTAGCCGCCCAAGATGAGCCCACCTTCCGTGTGGAATGGGCTTTTACAGATTTAGGCTGTGGTAAGCCTACCGCAGAATGCGCCAGCTGAATAGTGCTACAAATCCAGCGCGCAATAGACTGCTTAGAAGCAGGAGCACCCAGCTTGGTGGGTGCATACAGGATAAACAGCGAGTCAGTCTTTCTGACTGCAGCCGTCCTGGAAACATACATTTTTAGGGCCCTGACTACGTCCAGCAACTTGGAATCCTCCAAGTCCCTAGTAGCCGCAGGCACCACAATAGGTTGGTTCAAGTGAAAAGCTGAGACCACCTTTGGGAGAAACTGAGGACGAGTCCTCAATTCTGCCCTATCCATATGGAAAATCAGATAAGGGCTTTTACAAGACAAAGCCGCCAATTCTGAAACCCGCCTGGCCGACGCCAGGGCCAACAGCATGACCACTTTCCACGTGAGATATTTTAAATCCACAGTCTTAAGTGGTTCGAACCAATGTGATTTCAGGAATGCCAAAACCACATTGAGATCCCAAGGTGCCACTGGGGGCACAAAAGGAGGCTGAATATGCAGTACTCCTTTGACAAAAGTCTGAACTTCAGGCAGTGAAGCCAGTTCTTTTTGGAAGAAAATCGACAGAGCCGAAATCTGGACCTTTATGGACCCCAATTTGAGGCCCAACGTCACCCCTGCTTGCAGGAAGTGCAGGAATCGACCCAGTTGAAATTCCTCCGTCGGGGCCTTCATGGCCTCACACCAAGCAACATATTTTCGCCAAATGCGGTGATAATGTCTTGCGGTGACATCCTTCCTGGCTTTGATCAGGGTAGGGATGACTTCCTCCGGAATACCCTTTTCCTTCAGGATCCGGTGTTCAACCGCCATGCCGTCAAACGCAGCCGCGGTAAGTCTTGGAACAGACAGGGTCCCTGCTGCAGCAGGTCTTGTCTGAGCGGCAGAGGCCAAGGGTCCTCTGTAAGCATCTCTTGAAGTTCCGGGTACCAAGCTCTTCTTGGCCAATCCGGAACCACGAGTATGGTTTTCACTCCTCGCCTTCTTCTTATTCTCAGTACCTTGGGTATGAGAGGTAGAGGAGGAAACACATAAAACGACTGGTACACCCATGGTGTCACTAGAGGGTCCACCGCTATCGCCTGAGGGTCTCTTGACCGGGCGCAATATCTTTTCAACTTTTTGTTGAGGCGGGACGCCATCATGTCTACCTGTGGTTTTTCCCACCGGTTGACCAGCAATTGGAAGACTTCTGGATGAAGTCCCCATTCTCCCGGGTGGAGGTCGTGCCTGCTGAGGAAGTCTGCTTCCCAGTTGTCCACTCCCGGAATGAACACTGCCGTCAGTGCTAACACATGATTCTCTGCCCATCTAAGAACCCTTGTGGCTTCTGCCATCGCCATCCTGCTTCTCGTGCCGCCCTGTCTGTTTACATGGGCGACCGCCGTGATGTTGTCTGACTGGATCAGTACCGGCTGGTTTTGAAGCAGGGGTCTTGCCTGGCTTAGGGCATTGTAAATGGCCCTTAGCTCCAGGATATTTATGTGAAGAGAAATCTCCTGATTTGACCACAGTCCATGGAAATTTCTTCCCTTTGTGACTGTTCCCCAGCCCCGAAGGCTGGCATCCGTGGTCACCAGGACCCAGTCCTGTATTCCGAATCTGCGGCCCTCTAGTAGATGAGCCCTCTGCAGCCACCACAGCAGCGACACCCTGGTTCTGGCCGATAGGGTTATCCGCTGTTGCATCTGGAGATGGGACCTGGACCATTTGTCCAACAGGTCCCACTGGAACATCCTTGCGTGAACCTTCCGAATGGAATTGCTTCGTACGAAGCTACCATTTTCCCCAGGACTCGTGTGCATTGATGTACCGACACTTTTCCTGGTTTTAGGATGTCTCTGACCAGAGATGACAATTCCTCTGCTTTTTCCAGTGGAAGAAACACTCTTTTCTGGTCTGTGTCCAGAATCATTCCCAGGAACAGAAGACGTGTCGTCGGGACCAGCTGTGACTTTGGAATATTGAGAATCCAGCCGTGCTGTTGTAGCACTTCCTGAGAAAGTGCCACCCCCACTATCAACTGTTCTTTGGACCTCGCCTTTATCAGGAGATCGTCCAAGTACGGGATAATTAAAACTCCCTTCTTGCGAAGGAGTATCATCATTTCGGCCATTACCTTGGTAAAGACCCTCGGTGCCGTGGATAACCCAAACGGCAGCGTCTGGAACTGATAGTGACAGTCCTGTACCACAAATCTGAGGTACTCCTGGTGCGGAGGGTAAATGGGGACATGCAGGTACGCATCCTTGATGTCCAGGGATACCATGTAATCCCCCTCCTCCAGGCTCGCAATAACCGCCCTGAGCGATTCCATCTTGAACTTGAACCTTTTGATATAAGTGTTCAAGGCTTTTAAATTTAAGATGGGTCTCACCAAACCGTCCGGTTTCGGTACCACAAACATTGTGGAGTAGTAACCCTTTCCTTGCTGAAGGAGGGGTACCTTGACAATCACTTTCTGTGAATACAGTTTTTGAATAGCCACCAACACTGCCTCCCTGGCAGAGGGAGTTGCCGGCAAGACAGATTTTAGGAAACGGCGGGGGGGAGAAGTCTCGAATTCCAGCCTGTACCCCTGAGATACTACTTGAAGGACCCAGGGATCCACTTGTGAGAGAGCCCACTGTGTGCTGAAAAACCTGAGACGTGCCCCCACCGTTCCCGATTCCGCCTGAGCAGCCCCAGCGTCATGCTGTGGACTTACCGGACGCAGGGGAGGACTTCTGCTCCTGGGAACTAGCTGTGTGCTGCAGCTTTTTCCCCCTTCCTCTGCCCCTCGGCAGAAAGGATGATCCTCTAGCCCGCTTAGTTTTCTGGGGCCGAAAGGACTGTACCTGATAATACGGTGCTTTCTTTTGCTGTGGGGTAGCCTGTGGCAAAAAAGTCGATTTCCCAGCAGTAGCTGTGGAAACGAGGTCTGAAAGACCCTCCCCAAAAAGTTCCACCCCTTTATAGGGTAAAACTTCCATGTGCCGCTTGGAGTCGGCATCACCTGACCATTGCCTAGTCCATAACCCCCGTCTGGCGGCAATGGACATAGCGCTTATTTTTGATGCCAGCCGGCAAATATCCCTCTGTGCATCACGCATGTATAAGACCGCGTCTTTTATATGGTCAATCGTTAGCAAAATATTGTCCCTATCCATGGTATCAATGTTTTCCGACAGGGAGTCTGACCACGCAGCTGCAGCACTGCACATCCACGCTGATGCAATAGCGGGTCTCAATATAATGCCAGTGTGTGTGTATATAGCTTTTAGGGTACTTTCCTGCTTTCTATCAGCAGGTTCTTTTAGGGCGGCCGTATCCGGAGACGGTAGTGCCACCTTCTTTGATAAGCGTGTCAGCACTTTATCTACCCTAGGGGGTGTTTCCCAGCGTGACCTATCCTCAGGCGGGAAAGGGTACGCAGCCATTAACCGTTTAGAAATGATCAATTTCTTATCTGGGGAAGTCCACGCTTCCTCACACACCTCATTTAATTCGTCAGATGCAGGAAAAACTACTGGTAGTTTTTTCTCACCAAACATAATACCCTTTTTTGTGGTACCTGGGGTATCATCAGAAAATAGGATTTTGGTACTTACAGTACCAGGTAAATCCTTTTCTTTGAATCCATAGGGGGCACTGGAGTACTCTTGGGATATGGACGGCTTCCACCGGAAGAAGGCACTGAATAAATTAATTTTTGAGACTACTCCTCCCCTCCATATCCTCGAGCACTTCAGTGTTTTTTACTGAGCCGAACAGGATCGATAGAGAGATTGACAAAAGGAGAATTACCTATAATCTCACGGACAACAATAAAGTTGACACAAAACGTAACAGACAACTAAACAGTTGACACCCTAACTGATTAACCTTTGTTAAATTTAAACCAGTCGTGAAAGTGTGTTACCATAAGAACCACTGAACTTCCTAAAACAGATAAACTGCTCTGGGTGGGCGTCCAGTGCCCCCTATGGATTCAAAGAAAAGGATTTACCTGGTAAGTACCAAAATCCTATTTTCTTTTTCATCCACTAGGGGTCACTGGAGTACTCTTGGGATGTACCAAAGTTTCCTCCGTGGCGGGAGAGCTGTTTGGCACTTGTAACACTAAACGGCCAAAGCTAGATGCTGATGCCGCGAACGTATCAAACTTGTAAAAGCGCACAAACGTGTGCACTGAAGACCAAGTAGCCGCACGGCAAAGCTGTGTCGTAGAAGCCCCACGACTCGCTGCCCATGACGTTCCCACAGAACGTGTGGAATGAGCTGTTACTGATGTAGGTGGCTGTAACCTAGCATGAAGGTAAGCCTGACGTATGGTCAGTTTGATCCATCTGGATAAGGTCTGCTTAGAGGCTGGCCAACCCCTCTTAGCCGCATCATAGAGAACAAACAACGTATCCGTCTTACGAACCGTAGACGTTCGGGATACATAGACGCGTAATGCGCGAACCACATCCAACGTTTCAGCATTCTCTGTTAATACCGGAACTACTATTGGTTGATTGATGTGAAAAGACGACACTACCTTTGGTAGAAAAGCGGGATTCGTCCGAAGTTCCGCTCTGTCATCATGAAAAACTAAATACGGTGACTTGCACGACAAGGCACCCAGATCTGAAACACGCCTAGCCGAAGCTAAGGCTAAAAGAAAAATCGTTTTCCAAGTGAGAAATTTAATATCCACTTGTTGTAAGGGTTCAAAGTAATCGGACTGTAAGAAATCTAAAACCAGATTCAAGTCCCATGGTGCTGTAGGTGGAATGAAAGGAGGCTGTATCCTCATTACACCCTGTAGAAACGTATGTATTGACGGCAACGAGGCCAATTTCCTTTGAAAGTAAATTGATAACGCAGATACCTGCACCTTTAGTGTGGAAAGACGTAGTCCTCCATCTAACCCCATCTGTAAAAATAACAAAAGACGGGATAAATTAAAAGATGATGTCGGAAACTTCCGAGCTTCACACCAACCTATATAAGTACGCCAGATTCTGTAATAATGAGCTGCCGTAACCGGCTTCCTAGCTCTTACCATGGTTGGTATAACAGACTCCGGAATGCCCTCTCTTCTCAAGATGGCCTTTTCAACAGCCACCCCGTCAAACGCAGCCGCGCTAAATCGGGGTAAAGGAACGGACCTTGTTGTAACAGGTCCGGACGTAGTGGGAGTGGCCACGGATCGTCTGCGAGTAAACCGAGGAGATCCGAGAACCAAGTTCTCCGAGGCCAATGAGGCGCTATTAGTATGACTGTGACGGACCCTCTCTTGATCCGTTTTAGCAACAGCGGGAGCAGCGGAAACGGTGGAAACAGATACACGAGGCTGTACGGCCACGCGGCTGTGAGAGCATCCACCGCCACTGCCCTTGGATCTCTTGTTCTGGACACATATCGTGACACCTGATGATTGTGGCGGGATGCCATCAGATCCACCTGAGGGTAACCCCACCTCTGGATCAACATCTGAAACACTTCTGGATTTAATGCCCACTCTCCTGGATGAAAATCCCGACGACTGAGAAAATCTGCCTCCCAGTTGTCCACTCCCGGAATGAACACTGCCGACAATATCACCTGGTGATATTCGGCCCATCTGAGGATCCGAGCTACTTCCCGCATTGCCATGCGGCTTCTCGTTCCTCCTTGTTTGTTTATGTATGCGACTGCCGTCGCATTGTCTGACTGCACCTGAACAGTCTGAAAACGAAACATGTACACTGCTTGTCTTAGAGCATTGTAAATCGCCCTGAGTTCCAGAACATTTATGGATAGCGATCTTTCGTGATCTGCCCAGAGGCCCTGGAGCCGATAACTCTGAACTACAGCTCCCCAACCTCTGAGACTTGCGTCTGTTGACAGAATTATCCAATTCACGACGCCGAATCGTCTCCCTGCAGATAGATTGTGTATTTTTAACCACCAGAGAAGAGACACCCTGACTTGTGGCGACAATCTCACCCTGTGGTGCATCTGCAGATGTGATCCCGACCATTGCGCTAACACCTCCAGTTGAAACGGACGTGAGTGAAATCTTCCGAACTGAAGTGCTTCGAAAGCCGCCACCATTGTGCCTAAAAGGCGAATGCACAAATGTACTGAGACTGTGCGTGGCTTGAGCACTAATTGCACCAGATGACGAATGACCTGTACTTTCTGTTGTGGCAGGTAAACCTTTTGATTTACTGTATCGAGAATCATCCCTAGGAATTGAAGTCGTTGACACGGAATTAGATGTGATTTCTTTAAACTGACTATCCAACCGTGCTGAACTAGTACATTGTACGTTAGCAAAGCATGCTGGAGAAGCAATTGTTGAGACGGAGCCTTTATGAGTAGATCGTCCAAATACGGAACAATTATTACTCCTAGGGACCTGAGATGAGCTATCATCACGGACATTACCTTGGTGAATACCCGAGGCGCTGATGAGAGGCCAAACGGCAGAGCCTGAAACTGGTAATGGTCTCGCCTTATTGCAAACCTTAAGAAACTCTGGTGAGGTGGCCAAATCGGAATGTGTAAGTACGCATCTTTGAGATCCAGTGCAATCATGAATTCCTGTGGCTCTAACCCTGCAATTACTGACCTGAGAGATTCCATCTTGAATCTGTGGTAAGTGACGTAATGATTGAGACCTTTTAGGTTCAATATTGGCCTGACTGAGCCATCTGGTTTTGGTACCAGAAACAGACTGGAATAATAACCCTGCCCCTGTTCCTGCACGGGGACCGGAATTACAACTGCAGCATTCAGCAGAGACTGAATGGCAACCTGCAGAACTGCTTTCTTGTCGTCCGACACAGGCAGTCCTGTCGTGAAAAATCTTCCTGCCGGAAGATAATCGAACTCTATTTTGTAACCCTCTAATACTAAATTGCGGATCCACCCATCTGTGGACGTCTGCAGCCACGCCCCCTGAAAGCTCTGAAGGCGTGCTCCCACAATTGGAGATCCGAGATGGGCTGGGAGCCCGTCATGCCACTGGTTTGTTAGTGGTCTTAGTGTCTTGACGACGTGCATTGGATTGTCGGGCACTACGTCCCCGACCTCTTCTACCAGGCGTGACTGCTCCTGTGCCCTGCCCACGAAAGGGCTGAGTTCTAAAGGATTTGAACGCCGGACCAGAATATTTCCGTTTAGGTATAGTTGTAGGCGATGGAAGAAACACAGACTTTCCTCCAGTAGCCTCAGAAATCCATTTGTCCAATTCAGGACCGAAAAGCTTCTCGCCATCATAAGGCAATGCCTCTATACCTTTTTTAACCTCCGTCTCCGCCTGCCAAGAACGCAGCCAAAGTGCTCGTCGAACTATGACTAGCGATGAGGACAGGCGAGAAGTAAGCTGACAGACGTCAGTAGAAGCTGTACATAGATATTCAGCAGCTTCCCAGATTTGATCCGCGAGAAGTATAAGATGGTCATCTTGCAGAGCCGACTTGAGCTCTTTTATCCATACCATTAATGCTTTAGTAACCCAAATGCCAACCAACCCAGGTCTCAGCAGCACTCCAGCTGCTGTATACATGGACCTTAGCATAGCCTCTATTTTACGATCTGCAGGGTCTTTAAGCGTAGTAGCAGTTGGTACTGGTATGGTTAACTTCCTTGTAAGTTTAGATACGGATGAATCCACCGATGGTGGGTTCTCCCATGTAGCCGTCATGGACTCTGGAAACGGGTAACTCGATTTAAATCTACGAGGTATAGAAAACCGTTTATCCGGATTCTTCCGTGTTTCCAGTAACATTTTATTAAGAGATTCCGAAATAGGGAAACACATCGGAGATCTCTGTCGTTTAGTAAAGACTACCTCATCATTCGTCAGGGGCTCCTCAGTTTCCGTAAACTCCAGCGACTGACGTACTGCTCTGATGAGATTATCAATACCTGGGCTGTCAAAATCGTCACTATCTGACTGTTGGTCTATTTCGCCCTCCTCATACTCATGTTCAGTGAGGTCTAGTATCCCAGAGACTGGAAAATTATTAGGAAAAGGAAACTTATCTTTTCCACTCAAGGTGGACCTCTGACCAGATTGAGACTCCCCTGGTAACTCAAATGGTCTCATTTTAAACTCAGATCTTGCCGCCTCTCTTTCTTCACGAGAGGCGGCCAGCTCTGATTGTAAACCAACTAATACATCTGCAAGTAAAGCCCATGGAGGGTCCAGAGATGCTGGCTTTACTTCTGTGGAAATCGTATTTGTGGCTGTATTAACAACACATGCTGTACATGTGGTGGATCCATCAGGCAACACACTCTTACAGACATGACATGAAAAATGTTTCTTAGATTTTGCTGGTGTCTTACTCATTATAAAGACAGACAATACAAACTACACACAGACAGTCTGCACGACTCAGTAATAACACCAAAGTTCCTTGTATATATCAGGCAAGTGCAGTGCCTGCCAGCAATAAGAAAACTGACCCCCAAATTCCCCTAGTACCACTCTTAAGCCGAGATGTAATATAGGAATCCTGGAACAGACAGGAGAACATTAAACATGTTAAGTACCAAGTTTTTCTACAAAGCTTAACACTGCCAATACTGCTAATGTCTCCCCCCACCCCCACGACCTCCGTGTACAGCACCGGGTCGGGGCCTGCGGAACTTTGCATAGGGCCGTGTGAGCGGCCTGTACCTGTATGCCAAGGCAGCGGGGAACTCCTCGGCTGCTGCGGGCGGTCAGCGGGAGCAGAGAGCGTACTGCATAGAGCCGTGGAGCGGCCTATGCACACGCGCTCCCGGCCCGCCACACACAGCATAGAGTGGAGTGGCCTCCTGTGTAGCCAGGCAGCGGGGAACATATCGGCTGCTGCGGCGCAGGGAGCAGCGGTCTGCTAGGTAACTTAAGATGCTGGGAGCGGCGGAGAGTGAGAGCGCGCTGCAAAGAGCCGTGAAGCGGCCTATGCACACGCGCTCCGGGCAGCGGTCGTTAGTGAGTGAAACATGCCCAATACAATCCCCAACAGTGGGGCGGCAGCATAAGCTGACCGCCCCTACCCAACATACCTGGACCGTAACAAAAGTCTATGACGGGGCTTCTCATCCAAGCTCCGTCCAGCTTTTTGCAGGCAGCCTGCAGGTGGAGTGAGGGAGCTCTTTACAGAGAGGTCCGACACTCACGGCTGTTCTCAGCCGCTTCCACTGTCCCTGACCCACGCCTGTTAGAAGGGGGGAAAGGACGTGGAAATCCTTGAAAGGAAAAAAAAAAAAAAACTTAGAAAAAATTCCAATACTTTGTGGACGAGCTCCACTATGCCTTCTAACTGTGTCGAGCACAGAAAAAACACTGAAGTGCTCGAGGATATGGAGGGGAGGAGTAGTCTCAAAAATTAATTTATTCAGTGCCTTCTTCCGGTGGAAGCCGTCCATATCCCAAGAGTACTCCAGTGACCCCTAGTGGATGAAAAAGAAAATAAGATTTTACTCACCGGTAAATCTATTTCTCGTAGTCCGTAGTGGATGCTGGGAACTCCGTAAGGACCATGGGGAATAGCGGGCTCCGAAGGAGGCTGGGCACTCTAGAAAGATTTAGGACTACCTGGTGTGCACTGGCCTCTCCCACCATGACCCTCCTCCAAGCCTCAGTTAGGACACCGTGCCCGGACGAGCAGACATAATAAGGAAGGATTTAGAATCCTGGGTAAGACTCTTACCAGCCACACCAATCACACCGTACAACTCGTGATACTATATCCAGTTTGACAGTATGAAAACAACTGAGCCTCTCAACAGATGGCTCAACAATAACACTTTAGTTAGCAATAACTATGTACAAGTATTGCAGACAATCCGCACTTGGGATGGGCGCCCAGCATCCACTACGGACTACGAGAAACAGATTTACCGGTGAGTAAAATCTTATTTTCTCTGACGTCCTAGTGGATGCTGGGAACTCCGAAAGGACCATGGGGATTATACCAAAGCTCCCAAACGGGCGGGAGAGTGCGGATGACTCTGCAGCACCGAATGAGAGAACTCAAGGTCCTCCTCAGCCAGGGTATCAAATTTGTAGAATTTTGCAAACGTGTTTGCCCTTGACCAAGTAGCAGCTCGGCAAAGTTGTAAAGCCGAGACCCCTCGGGCAGCCGCCCAAGATGAGCCCCCTTCCTTGTGGAATGGGCATTTACAGATTTTGGCTGTGGTATACCTGCCACAGAATGTGCAAGCTGAATTGTACTACAAATCCAGCGAGCAATAGACTGCTTAGAAGCAGGAGCACCCAACTTGTTGGGTGCATACAGGATAAACAGCTAGTCAGATTTTCTGACTCCAGTCGTCCTGGAAACATATATTTTCAGGGCCCTGACAACGTCTAGCAACTTGGAGTCCTCCAATTCACTAGTAGCCGCCGGCACCACAATAGGCTGGTTCAGGTGAAACGCTGACACCACCTTAGGGAGAAATTGGGGACGAGTCCTCAACTCTGCCCTATCCATATGGAAAATCAGACAAGGGCTTTTACATGATAAAGCCGCCAATTCTGACACTCGCCTGGCTGAAGCCAAGGCCAATAACATGACCACTTTCCACGTGAGATATTTCAGATCCACGGTTTTTAGTGGCTCAAACCAATGTGATTTTAAGAAACTCAACACCATGTTGAGATCCCAAGGTGCCACAGGAGGCACAAACGGGGGCTGAATATGCAGCACTCCTTTCACAATGTCTGAACTTCAGGTACCGAAGCTAGTTCTTTTTTGAAAGAAAATCGACAGAGCCGAGATCTGTACTTTAATGGAGCCTAGTTTTAGGCCCATATTCACTCCTGCTTGCAGGAAACGTAGAAATCGACCTAGTGGAAATTCCTCTGTTGGGGCCTTTTTGGCCTCGCACCATGCAACATATTTCCGCCCTATGCGGTGAGAATGCTTTTCCATAACATCTTTCCTGGCTTTAATAAGCGTAGGAATGACTTCTTCCGGAATACCCTTTTCCTTCAGGATCCGGCGTTCAATCGCCATGCCGTCAACGCAGCCGCGGTAAGTCTTGGAACAGACAGGGCCCCTGCTGAAGCAGATCCTGTCTGAGCGGCAGAGGCCATGGGTCCTCTGATATCAATTTCTGAAGTTCCGGGTACCAAACCCTTCTTGGCTAATCCGGAACCACGAATATCGTTCTTACTCCTCGCCATCTTATTATTCTCAGTACCCTTGGTATGAGAGGCAGAGGAGGGAACACATAAACCGACTGGTACACCCACGGTGTCACTAGAGCGTCCACAGCTATCGCCTGAGGGTCCCTTGACCTGGCGCAATATCTCTTTAGCTTTTTTTTGAGGCGGGACGCCATCATGTCCACCTGTGGCCTTTCCCAACGGTTTACCAACAGCAGGAAGACTTCTGAATGAAGTCTCCACTCTCCCGGGTGTAGGTCGTGTCTGCTGAGGAAGTCTGCTTCCCAGTTGTCCCTCCCGGAATGAACACTGCTGACAGTGCTAGTACGTGATTTTCCGCCCATCGGAGAATCCTTGTGGCTTCTGCCATTACCATCCTGCTTCTTGTGCCGCCCTGTCGGTTCACATGGGCGAGTGCCGTGATGTTGTCTGACTGTATCAGTACCGGCTGGTTTTGAAGCAGGGGTCTTGCCTGACTTAGGGCATTGTAAATGGCCCTTAGTTCCAGAATTTATATGTAGGGAAGTCTCCTGACTTGACCATAGGCCCTGGAAGTTTCTTCCCTGTGTGACTGCACCCCAGCCTCGAAGGCTGGCATCCGTGGTCACCAGGACCCAGTCCTGTATGCTGAATCTGCGGCCCTCTAGAAGATGAGCACCCTGCAGCCACCACAGTAGAGACACCCTGGTCCTTGGAGACAGGGTTATCATTTGATGCATTTGAAGATGCGATCCCGACCACTTATCCAAGAGGTCCCACTGGAAGGTCCTCGCATGGAACCTGCCGAATGGAATTGCTTCGTATGAAGCCACCATTTTTCCCAGGACTCGTGTGCAACGATGCACCGATATCCTTTTTTGGTTGTAGGAGGTCTCTGACTAGAGATGACAGCTCCTTGGCTTTCTCCTGCGGGAGAAACACTTTTTTCTGTTCTGTGTCCAAAATCCTCCCCAGGAACAGTAAGCGAGTGGAAGGAACCAGCTGTGACTTTGGAACGTTCAGAATCCAGCCATGCTGTTGTAGCCCCTCCTGAGATAGTGCTACTCCGACCAGTAACTGCTCCCTGGACCTTGCCTTTATAAGGAGATCGTCCAAGTATGGGATAAATAAAAAACTCCCTTCTGAAGGAGTATCATCATTTCTGCCATTACCTTGGTAAACACCCTCGGTGCCGTGGACAGTCCAAACGGTAGTGTCTGGAATTGGTAATGGCAATCCTGTACCACAATCTGAGGTACTCCTGGTGAGGAAGGTAAATAGGGACATGCAGGTAAGCATCCTTGATGTCCAGGGATACCATGTAATCCCCCTCGTCCAGGCTTGCAATAACCGCCCTGAGCGATTCCATCTTGAACTTTGTTATGTAAGTGTTCAAGGATTTCCATTTTAAAATGGGTCTCACCGAACCGGCTGGTTTCGGTACCACAAACAGTGTGGAATAGTAACCCCGTCCTTGTTGAAGCAGGGGCACCTTGACTATCACCTGCTGGGAATACAGCTTGTGAATTGCCTCTAGTACAGCCTCCCTACCTGAGGGAGTTGTCGGCAAGGCAGATTTGAGTAAACGGCGGGGGGGAGACGCCTCGACTTCCAGCTTGTACCCCTGAGATACTACTTGAAGGATCCAGGGATCCACCTGTGAGCGAGCCCACTGATCGCTGAAATTTTTGAGGCGGCCCTCCACCATACCTGGTTACGCCTGTGGAGCCCCCGCGTCATGCGGTGGGCTCAGAGGAAGCAGGGGAAGAATTTTGATTCTGGGAACTGGCTGCTGGTGCAGCTTTTTCCCTCTTCCTTCGTTTGACCCGCCTGCTTTTCTGAAGCCGAAAGGACTGTACCTGATAATACAGTGCTTTTCTTAGGCTGTGAGGAAACCTGAGGTAAAAAATTTTCATCCCAGCTGTTGCTGTGGATACGAGGTCCCAGAGACCATCCCCAACCAATTCCTCACCCTTATAAGGCTCTATGTGCCTTTCAAAGACATCATCACCTGTCCAGTGTCGGGTCCCCAATACCCTCCTGACAGAATGGACATTGCAATAATTCAGGATGCCAGCCGGCAAAATATCCCTCTGTGCATCCCTCATATATAAGACGACGTCTTATGTTCGCAAAATAGTATCCCTGTTTGAAAGGGGTACCGACCACGCTGCAGCAGTCTGCAGGTCTCATTCTAGTACCTGAGTGTGTAAATACAGACTTCAGGATAACCTCCTGCTATTTATCAGCAGGTACCTTCAAAGTGGCCGTATCCTAAGACGGCAGTGCCACCTTTTTTGACAAACGTGTGAGCGCCTTATCCACCCTAGGGGATATCTCCCAGCGTAACTTATCCTCTGGCGGGAAAAGGTACGCCATCAGTAACTTGTTAGAAATTACCAGTTTCTTATCGGGGGAACCCACGCTTTTTCACACTTCATTCACTCATTTGATGGGGGAACAAAACACTGCCTGCTTTTTCTCCCCACACATAAAACCCTTCTTAGTGGTACTTGGGTTAATGTCAGAAATGTGTAACACATTTTATATTGCCGGGATCATGTAACGGATGTTCCTAGTGGATTGTGTATATGTCTCAACCTCGTCGACACTGGAGTCAGACTCCGTGTCGACATCTGTGTCTGCCATCTGAGGGAGCGTTGATGGCCTTTGAGACGCCTGGGCAGGCGCGGGCTGAGAAGCCGGCTGTCCCATAGCTGTTACGTCATCCTCGGTTAATTCCTTCCACCTATCCATCCACTCTGGTGTCGGCCCACAGGGGGCGACATCTCATTTATCGGCATCTGCTCCGCCTCCACATAAGTCTCCTCATCAAACATGTCGACACAGCCGTACCGACACCCCGCACACACACAAGGAATGCTCCAATGAGGACAGGACCCACAAAAGCCCTTTGGGGGGACAGAGTGAGAGTATGCCAGCACACACCAGAGCGCCATATAATGCAGGGACTAACTGAGTTATGTCCCCTATAGCTGCTTTCATATAATTTATACTGCGCCTAAATTTAGTGCCCCCCCTCTCTGTTTTAACCCTGTTCTGTAGTGTAGACTGCAGGGGAGAGCCAGGGAGCTTCCCTCCAACGGAGCTGTGAGGGAAAAATGGCGCCAGTGTGCTGAGGAGATAGGCTCCGCCCCTTTTTCGCGGCCTTTTCTCCCGCATTTTTATGGAATCTGGCAGGGGTTAATATACATTCATATAGCCCTGGGGGTTATATGTGATGTAATTTTGCCAGCCAAGGTGTTTTTATTGCTGCTCAGGGCGCCCCCCCCCAGCGCCCTGCACCCTCAGTGACCGGAGTGTGAAGTGTGCATGAGGAGCAATGGCGCACAGCTGCAGTGCTGTGTGCTACCTTGGTGAAGACTGAGGTCTTCTGCCGCCGTTTTTCCGGACCTCTTCTTGCTTCTGGCTCTGTAAGGGGGACGGCGGCGCGGCTCTGGGACCGAACACCAAGGACTGGGCCTGCGGTCGATCCCTCTGGAGCTAATGGTGTCCAGTAGCCTAAGAAGCCCAATCCGGCTGCAAGCAGGCGAGTTCGCTTCTTCTCCCCTTAGTCCCTCGCTGCAGTGAGCCTGTTGCCAGCAGGTCTCACTGAAAATAAAAAACCTAAATTATACTTTCTTTCTAAGGGCTCAGGAGAGCCCCTAGTGTGCATCCAACCTCGGCCGGGCACGAATTCTAACTGAGGCTTGGAGGAGGGTCATGGTGGGAGGGGCCAGTGCACACCAGGTAGTCCTAAATCTTTCTAGAGTGCCCAGCCTCCTTCGGAGCCCGCTATTCCCCATGGTCCTTACGGAGTTCCCAGCATCCACTAGGACGTCAGAGAAATGTGTAATACATTTTTCATAGCCTCAATCATATAACGGGTGGATCTATTGGAGGGTACACTCGTCTCATCATCGTCGACACTGGAGTCGACATCTGTATCTGTCATCTGAGGTAGCGGCCGTTTTATAGCCCCTGATGACATTTGGACAGGCACAAGCTGAGTAGCCGGCTGTCCTATGTCGTCAAACCTTTTATGTAAGGAGCTGACACTGTCACGTAATTCCTTCCATAAGTCCATCCACACTGGTGTCGACCCCGCAGGGGGTGACATCACATTCACAGGCATTTGCTCCGCCTCCACATCATTATCCTCATCATACATGTCGACACAGCAGTACCGACACACAGCAGACACACAGGGAATGCTCTTACAGAGGACAGGACCCCACAAAGCCCTTTGGGGAGACAGAGGGAGAGTATGCCAGCACACACCAGGGCGCTATATAACACAGGGATATCACTATACAGAGTGTTTTCCCCTATAGCTGCCTATAATATATATATATATATATATATATATACTGCGCCTAAATTGTGCCCCCCCCCCCTCTCTTTTTTACCCTTTCTGTAGTGCAGGACTGCAGGGGAGAGCCAGGGAGCTTCCTTCCAGCGGAGCTGTGAGGGAAAAATGGCGCCAGTGTGCTGAGGGAGTTGGCTCCGCCCCTTTTTCGGCAGGCTTTCTCCCGCTATTTTATCGTTTCTGGCAGGGGTTAATATACACCTATATAGCCTCTGGGGCTATATATGGTGTTAGTTTTGCCAGCCAAGGTGTTAATATTGCTGCTCAGGGCGCCCCCCCCAGCGCCCTGCACCCATCAGTGACCGCAGTGTGTGGTGTGCATGAGAAGCAATGGCGCACAGCTGCAGTGCTGTGCGCTACCTTGGAGAAGACAGAAGTCTTCAGCCGCCGATTTTCCGGACCACCTTCTTGTTTCTGGCTCTGTAAGGGGGACGGCGGCGCGGCTCCGGGAACGGACGACGAGGTCGGGTCCTGTGTTCGATCCCTCTGGAGCTAATGGTGTCCAGTAGCCTAAGAAGCCCAAGCTACCACCACTTAGGTAGGTTCGCTTCTTCTCCCCTTAGTCCCTCGTTGCAGTGAGCCTGTTGCCAGCAGGTCTCACTGAAAACTGAAAATAAAAAAACCTAAACTATACTTTCTTCTAGGAGCTCAGGAGAGCCCCTAGTGTGCATCCAGCTCAGCCGGGCACAGAAATCTAACTGAGGCTTGGAGGAGGGTCATAGGGGGAGGAGCCAGTGCACACCAGATAGTCCTAAATCTTTCTATAGAGTGCCCAGTCTCCTGCGGAGCCCGTCTATTCCCCATGGTCCTTACGGAGTCCCCAGCATCCACTAGGACGTCAGAGAAATAGACGTTATGGTAAGAACTTACCGTTGATAACGTGATTTCTCTTATGTCCACAGGTATCCACAGGATAACATTGGGATATGCCGGAGCGACAGCGGAAATGGCACCAAACGGTCACGAGCTTTCTGGTCTCCCAGGATGCATTGGGGCTTCACCATATAATCCCGCCCACTGACTCAGTCAAATCAGTTCTTTCCACAGCAATTAGGCAGGAGCATCAGGTAGAAACCTATTCAGGCGATAAGAACACACATGCACACCCTTCCATACAAGAGGGAAGAGGTTTAGTGATTGTAAAGATCCTAAAATCAGGTGCGTCAGGGTGGGACACCTGTGGACATAAGAGAAATCACGTTATCAATGGTAAGTTCTTACCATAACATCTATTTCTCTGGGTGGGTCCACAGGTTATCCACAGGATAACATTGGGATTCCCAAAGCCTGTTTTAGTGGTGGGGACGCTCCTTATTAGACAGGAGGACCTTTCGCCCGAATTCAGCGTCATGAGAGGCAAAAGTATCCAAGGCATAATGTCTGATGAATGTGTTAATGGAAGACCATGTGGCTGCCTTACAAATCTGTTCTGCTGAAGCACCATGTTGTGCTGCCCATGAAGGACCTACCTTACGTGTAGAGTGAGCAGAGACATTAGCCGGAGTAGGGAGATCAGCACGAGAATAAGCTTCTGATATTACCATTCGGAGCAATCTTGCCAGCGTCTGTTTACTAGCAGGCCATCCTCTTCTATGAAATCTATAGAGGATGAAGAGAGAATCTGTTTTTCTGATGGCACTAGTACGATCTATCTAGATTCTTAATGCTCGGACCACGTCCAGCGACGCTTCTCCTGCAGATAGTCCCGATACCTGAAAAGCTGGGACTACAATCTCTTCGTTAAGGTGAAACTTTGAAACCACCTCCGGAAGATATCTAGTTCTGAGAACTGCTTTATCTGGAAAAAAAACTTAGGAAAGGCGGAGACTTACACGACCGTGCTCCTAAATCTGATACTCTTCTAGCTGAGGCTATTGCCAGTAGAAAGAGTACTTTAGCCGTTAACCATTTAAGATCTGCTCTCTTAAGTGGTTCAAACGGAGATCCCTGAAGGAATTTAAGAACTAGATTCAGATCCCAGGGAGCTGCAGGAGGAACAAATGGAGGTTGAATATGTACAACTCCCTGTAGGTCAGCAATCTTTTTCTGAAACCATACAGCTAATGCTGATACTTGAACCCTCAAGGAAGCTACTTTTAATCCCTTATCCAATCCTGCTTGAAGAAAATCCAAAATCCTGGATACTTTAAAAGATCTTGGATTCAAACTTTTTTTTTCCACTACACCAATGAATATAGGCTTGCCATATTCGATGATAAATACGAGCTGAGGAAGGTTTTCTTGCTCTAAGCAAAGTTTGAATTACTTGCTTCGAAAATCCTCTAGCTTCTAGGATAGAGGTTTCAATAGCCACTCCGTCAAAGAGAGACGATCCAGATGGCTGTGACAACAAGGACCCTGCATTAGCAGATCTGGACGTTGAGGGAGCAGTATCGGTGCTTCCATGGACATCCTTAGTAGATCTGTGTACCAATGCCTTCTTGGCCAAGCTGGAGCTATTAGAATTATGGCTCCCTTTACTTGCTTTATTTTCCTCACTACTCTAGGTAACAGAGAGATTGGAGGGAACAGATATGCCAGATGAAATTTCCATTTCACTGACAGTGCATCTACAAGGACCGCTCCGGGATCCTTTGTTCTTGATCCGTACCTCGGAACTTTGTTGTTTAGACGAGACGCCATGAGGTCTATTTCTGGTAGACCCCATCTGTTCACTATCGTCTGAAACACTTCTAGGTGTAATGCCCATTTGGTTTCCTGAATGGTGTGTCGACTGAGAAAATCCGCTTCCCAGTTCAGTACACCTGGAACAAACACTGCTGACAATGCTGGAAGATGGAATTCTGCCCACCTTAGTATGGGAGTTACTTCCTCCATCAATCTTTTGCTGTGAGTTCCTCCCTGATGATTGAGGTACGCTACTGCTGCATTGTCTGAGCGAATTTGGACTGGTCTTCCTTGCAGACTGTCCTTTGCCTGAACTAGAGCCATATAAATGGCCCATATTTCCAACAGATTTATTGGCAGGCGACTTTCCTTTATGGTCCATTTTCCCTGGAACCAAAGGCTTTCGAGTACCACTCCCCAGCCTTGAAGACTGGCATCCGTCGTTGGGACTTGCCATTCTTTTATCCAAAAGGGTCTACCCTTGTTTAAATGGTCTGTCTGTAGCCACCACGCTAGAGACCTTTTTACGTTTACCGGAAACTTTATCATCTGCTTTTTTAATGTCTGATGATTTCCGTTCTATTTGGACAGAATGAGGTGCTGTAGTGGTCTGGAGTGGAATTGCGCATATTCCACCATGTCGAAGGTTGACACCATCAGACCCAACAGTTGCATTGCTGCATGGACTGACATTGTCTGAGTGTGCAACGCTTCCTGAGTCATGACCTGCACCTTGACTATCTTTTTCACTGGTAAGAAAATGCTCTGTAGACCTGAATCCAATATGGCCCCCAAATGAACCATCCGCTGTGACGGATTCAGAGACGACTTTTCCCAGTTTATGAGCCACCAGTGTCTCTGTAAACAAACTACTGTCTGCTGAAGATGGCTCAAAAGTAACTCCTGCGAATGTGCTAGGATTAACAGGTCGTTGAGGTATGGAAATATTCTTATCCCCTGCTCGCGGAGATAAGCTGCCATCACCACCATAATTTTGGTAAGCACCCTGGGTGCTGTTGCTAGCCCGAAGGGCAAGGCTTGGAACTGAAAATGTTCCTAGAGGATGGCAAACGTGAGGTAACATTGATGAGACCTTGCTATAGGCACATGTAGGTAAGCATCCTGTATATCCAGAGATACCATGTAATCTCCCGGTTCCATAGCCAACATTATGGAGCGTAATGTGTCCATTTGGAACCTTGGAATCCAAATGTATTTGTTTAACATTTTGAGATTGAGAATTGGTCGGAATGACCCATTTGGTTTCTGAATCAAAAATAGATTGGAGTAAAAACCCTGTCCCCTTTGTGATGGAGGTACTGGGACAATCACACCCGACTGAAGCAATTTTGGACTGCTTCTTGCAGGGCCTTAGCCTTCGACTCTATACGAGACGGGCTGGTGCAAAAAAATCTTTGAGGAGGCTGCCTCCTGAATGGGAACCCATATCCGCGAGATACCACCTTCCGCACCCAAGCATCTGTCGTCGACTGTTGCCATATGTGTGCAAAATGAAGGAGTCGGCCCCCAACCATGGAATCCTCCAGGCGGAGGCCCGTCTCTTCAGGCTGATGGTTTCTGTTCAGGCTTGGAAGCTGGCTTTCTACTAGCCCATTGCTTCCTACCCCTGGCTGATCTATTGAACTGGGGTTGCTTAGACTCTTTAGCTTTCGCTTTGCCATCGAAATGGCCGAAACTTTGAACCCCTAGTCTTAGGGTTATAACTAGCCAGAAATCTGACCTTTTTGGATTCAGCTTCCGATTCTAGAATATCAGACAATTGTTTCCCAAACAATATATTTCCAATGAAAGGCAATGCTTCCAATTCTTTCTTGGATTCAGCATCTGCTTTCCAAGTGCGTAGCCAAACTGCTCTACGAGCGGCTACTGTCAAGGCTGATGCTTTAGAAGCAATTGTACCCATATCAATTGCTGCTTCTTCCAAATATTGGGCAGCTTGTCTTAAACGGCCTAAATAATACTCCTGCTCCCTATTAAGGAAGGAGAGGCCATTTTCTGGTTCCTCCATCCAGTCTACCATTGCCTTTGCCATCCAGGCTGAAGCCATAGCAGGCCTTACCACTGCTCCTGAGAGAGAAAATATATTTTTCAAGAAGCTATCTACCCTTCTGTCTGTGACATCATTTAGTGAGGTAGATGACAATGGTAAAGCAGATTTATGCGAGTCGCCGTACATGTGCATCTACTTTTGGAGGAACTTCTCTTTTTGAACAATCCGCAGCAGGAAATGGATAATAAGAATCCCATTTTTTTCGGAATCTTATCTTATTCTTTACTGGGCGTCGCCCAGGATTCTTCCATCATTTCCGTCAGATCCTCTGACGGTGGGAATTCAGTCTTAACTGTTTTTGTTCGTTTAAACAGAGGCGCTTTAGATTTCGACACTGTTTTGGCTGTTTCCTCCAAAGAGAGAATAGCCTTCATTGCATCAATAAGTTCAGCTACATCCTCTGAGCTGAAACTCTGCGATTGATCATCATACAGAGTATTTGAATATACTGTATCATCATCTGTTGTATCATCTTGTGTAGTCTGCAACATAGACGTATCTGTCTTAGCCTTACCTGTACCTTGGTTACTTGTAGAGGCTACTAGAACCAAACCGTAGGAAGGGAGCTGCATGTATGGGTTAATAGTGTAACCTATTCCCTGGGGTGGTGCTGCCGGAGTTAACCTGTCCGCTATTGAAAACAAACTCTGTGCGAACATACTCTATGGTGGCTCTGCTGGTTGTTGAACCAATTCCTGTTTTTTACTTTGCTGAAAAGCAAAACAGTTTGCACATAAACCCTCATAAGTGACCAACTGGCCTACACCAATTAACCCTGTTTTACAAGATAAACATGTTAGGGATGTAGGAGTGCCTGATATATTCTCCTCGTCACTTTTGCCGCTTACAGACATGGTAATATTCTGTTTATGACTACACAATTTGTGACTGAAAATCACCTATATATAATCTATAGAAGTGAGATCAATCTGACCACAACAACATAAAAATAAGAATTTACTTACCGATAATTCTATTTCTCGTAGTCCGTAGTGGATGCTGGGAACTCCGTAAGGACCATGGGGATTAGCGGCTCCGCAGGAGACTGGGCACAAAAGTAAAAGCTTTAGGACTACCTGGTGTGCACTGGCTCCTCCCCCTATGACCCTCCTCCAAGCCTCAGTTAGGATACTGTGCCCGGACGAGCGTACACAATAAGGAAGGATTTTGAATCCCGGGTAAGACTCATACCAGCCACACCAATCACACCGTACAACCTGTGATCTGAACCCAGTTAACAGCATGATAACAGAGGAGCCTCTGAAAAGATTGCTCACAACAATAATAACCCGATTTTTGTAACAATAACTATGTACAAGTATTGCAGACAATCCGCACTTGGGATGGGCGCCCAGCATCCACTACGGACTACGAGAAATAGAATTATCGGTAAGTAAATTCTTATTTTCTCTGACGTCCTAGTGGATGCTGGGAACTCCGTAAGGACCATGGGGATTATACCAAAGCTCCCAAACGGGCGGGAGAGTGCGGATGACTCTGCAGCACCGAATGAGAGAACTCCAGGTCCTCCTCGGCCAGGGTATCAAATTTGTAGAATTTAGCAAACGTGTTTGCCCCTGACCAAGTAGCTGCTCGGCAAAGTTGTAAAGCCGAGACCCCTCGGGCAGCCGCCCAAGATGAGCCCACCTTCCTTGTGGAATGGGCTTTTACAGATTTTGGCTGTGGCAGGCCTGCCACAGAATGTGCAAGCTGAATTGTACTACAAATCCAACGAGCAATAGTCTGCTTAGAAGCAGGAGCACCCAGCTTGTTGGGTGCATACAGGATAAACAGCGAGTCAGATTTTCTGACTCCAGCCGTCCTGGAAACATATATTTTCAGGGCCCTGACTACGTCCAGCAACTTGGAGTCCTCCAAGTCCTGAGTAGCCGCAGGTACCACAATAGGCTGGTTCAAGTGAAACGCTGAAACCACCTTAGGGAGAAATTGAGGACGAGTCCTCAATTCTGCCCTGTCCGTATGAAAAATTAGGTAAGGGCTTTTATAGGATAAAGCCGCCAATTCTGAGACACGCCTGGCTGAAGCCAGGGCTAACAGCATTACCACTTTCCATGTGAGATATTTTAAGTCCACAGTGGAGAGTGGTTCAAACCAATGTGATTTTAGGAACCCCAAAACAACATTGAGATCCCAAGGTGCCACTGGAGGCACAAAAGGAGGCTGTATATGCAGTACCCCCTTGACAAACGTCTGAACTTCAGGAACTGAAGCCAGTTCTTTCTGGAAGAAAATCGACAGGGCCGAAATTTGAACCTTAATGGACCCTAATTTTAGGCCCATAGACAGTCCTGTTTGCAGGAAATGCAGGAAACGACCCAGTTGAAATTCCTCTGTAGGGGCCTTCCTGGCCTCGCACCACGCAACATATTTACGCCAAATACGGTGATAATGTTGTACGGTTACATCCTTCCTGGCTTTGATCAGGGTAGGGATGACTTCATCCGGAATGCCTTTTTCCTTCAGGATCCGGCATTCAACCGCCATGCCGTCAAACGCAGCCGCGGTAAGTCTTGGAACAGACAGGGTCCCTGCTGGAGCAGGTCCTTTCTTATGTCCACCTTTGGTTTTTCCCACCGGTTCACAATCATGTGGAAGACTTCTGGGTGAAGTCCCCACTCCCCCGGATGGAGGTCGTGTCTGCTGAGGAAGTCTGCTTCCCAGTTGTCCACTCCCGGAATGAACACTGCTGACAGTGCTATCACATGATTTTCCGCCCAGCGAAGAATCCTTGCAACTTCTGTCATTGCCCTCCTGCTTCTTGTGCCGCCCTGTCTGTTTACGTGGGCGACTGCCGTGATGTTGTCCGACTGGATCAGCACCGGCTGACCTTGAAGCAGAGGTCTTGCTAGGCTTAGAGCATTGTAGATGGCCCTTAGCTCCAGGATATTTATGTGAAGTGATGTCTCCAGGCTTGACCACAAGCCCTGGAAATTTTTCCCTGTGTGACTGCTCCCCAGCCTCTCAGGCTGGCATCCGTGGTCACCAGGACCCAGTCCTGAATGCCGAATCTGCGGCCCTCTAGAAGATGAGCACTCTGCAACCACCACAGGAGAGACACCCTTGTCTTTGGTGACAAGATTATCCGCTGATGCATCTGAAGATGCGACCCGGACCATTTGTCTAGCAGATCCCACTGGAAGGTTCTTGCGTGGAATCTGCCGAATGGGATTGCTTCGTAAGAAGCCACCATCTTTCCCAGGACCCTTGTGCATTGATGCACGGAGACTTGGCCTGGTTTTAGGAGATTTCTGACTAGTTCGGATAACTCCCTGGCTTTCTCCTCCGGGAGAAACACCTTTTTCTGGACTGTGTCCAGGATCATCCCTAGGAATAGAAGTCGTGTCGTCGGGATCAGCTGCGATTTTGGAATATTGAGAATCCAACCGTGCTGGCGCAGCACTATCTGAGATAGTGCTACTCCGACTTCCAACTGTTCCCTGGATCTTGCCCTTATGAGGAGATCGTCCAAGTAAGGGATAACTAAAACTCCCTTCCTTCGAAGGAGTATCATCATTTCGGCCATTACCTTGGTAAAGACCCGGGGTGCCGTGGACAATCCAAACGGCAGCGTCTGAAACTGATAGTGACAGTTCTGTACCACAAACCTGAGGTACCCTTGGTGAGAAGGGTAAATTGGGACATGTAGGTAAGAATCTTTGATGTCCAGAGACACCATATAGTCCCCTTCTTCCAGGTTTGCAATCACTGCTCGGAGTGAGTCCATCTTGAATTTGAACCTTTGTATGTAAGTGTTCAAGGATTTTAGGTTTAAAATTGGTCTCACCGAGCCGTCCGGCTTCGGTACCACAAATAGTGTGGAATAGTACCCCTTTCCCTGTTGTAGGAGGGGTACCTTGATTATCACCTGCTGGGAATACAGCTTGTGAATGGCTTCCAATACTGCCTCCCTGTCTGAGGGAGACGTTGGTAAAGCAGACTTTAGAAAACGGCGAGGGGGAGACGTCTCGAATTCCAATTTGTACCCCCGAGATACCACCTGAAGGATCCAGGGGTCCACTTGCGAGTGGGCCCACTGCGCACTGAATTTCTTGAGACGGGCCCCCACCGTGCCTGAGTCCGCTTGTAAAGCCCCAGCGTCATGCTGTGGACTTTGCGGAGGCGGGAGAGGGCTTTTGTTCTTGGGAACTGGCTGTTTGTTGCAGCCTTTTTCCTCTCCCTCTGCCACGGGGCAGAAATGAGGCGCCTTTTGCCCGCTTACCCTTATGGGGCCGAAAGGACTGCGTCTGATAATACGGCGTCTTCTTAGGTTGAGAAGCTACCTGGGGTAAAAATGTGGATTTTCCAGCAGTTGCCGTGGCTACCAGGTCTGATAGACATACCCCAAATAACTCCTCCCCCTTATAAGGCAATACTTCCATGTGCCTTTTAGAATCCGCATCACCTGACCACTGCCGCGTCCATAAACCTCTTCTTGCAGAAATGGACAGCGCGCTAACTCTTGATGCCAGTCGGCAAATATCCCTCTGTGCATCACGCATATATAGAAATGCATCCTTCAAATGCTCTATAGTCAGTAATATACTGTCCCTATCTAGGGTATCAATATTTTCAGTCAGGGAATCCGACCACGCCAGGCCCGCACTGCACATCCAGGCAGAGGCGATTGCTGGTCGCAGTATAACACCCGTGTGAGAGTATATACATTTTAGGATATTCTCCAGCTTTCTATCGGCAGGTTCCTTTAGGGCGGCCGTATCAGGAGATGGTAGTGCTACCTGTTTAGACAAGCGTGTGAGCGCTTTATCCACCCTAGGGGGTGTTTCCCAACGTGCCCTATCCTCTGGCGGGAAAGGGTACGATGCCAATAACCTTTTAGGAATTATCAGTTTTTTATCGGGGGAAACCCACGCCTCATCACACACCTCATTTAATTCCTCGGACACAGGAAAAACGACAGGCAGTTTTTTCTCACCAAACATAATACCCTTTTTAGTGGTACTTGTATTATCAGAGATATGCAATACATTTTTCATTGCTTCAATCATGTAACGTGTGGCCCTAGTGGAAGTCACGTTTGTCTCATCATCGACACTGGAGTCAGTATCCGTGTCTGTGTCTGCCATTTGAGGTAACGGGCGTTTTAAAGCCCCTGATGGCGTTTGAGACCCCTGGACAGGCACAAGCTGAGTAGCCGGCTGTCTCATGTCGTCAACTGTTTGTTGTAAAGAGCTGACACTGTCACGCAAGTCCTTCCATAAGCTCATCCACTCAGGTGTCGACTCCCTAGGGGGTGACAACTGTATAATAGGCAATTGCTCCACCTCCATCTCATTTTCCTCCTGAAACATGTCGACACAATCGTACCGACACACCGCACACACACAGGGAATGCTCTGATAGAGGACAGGACCCCACTAGCCCTTTGGGGAGACAGAGGGAGAGTATGCCAGCACACACCAGAGCGCTATATATATACAGGAATACCACTATAAAATGTGCTTTTCCCTTTATAGCTGCTGTTAGTATAACTACTGCGCAAAATTAGTGCCCCCCTCTCTTTTTTACCCTTTTCTGTAGTGCAGGACTGCAGGGGAGAGTCAGGGAGACGTCCTTCCAGCGGAGCTGTGATGGAAAATGGCGCCCGTGTGCTGAGGAGATAGGCTCCGCCCCCTTCTCGGCGGCCTTTTCTCCCGCTTTTTTGGTGAGTTCTGGCAGGGGTTAAAATACATCCATATAGCCCTGGGGGTTATATGTGGTGTATTTATGCTAGCCAAGGTGTTTTACATTGCTGCTCAGGGCGCCCCCCCTAGCGCCCTGCACCCTCAGTGACCGGAGTGTGAAGTGTGCCTGAGTAACAATGGCGCACAGCTGCAGTGCTGTGCGCTACCTTGTTGAAGACTGATGTCTTCTGCCGCCGATTTTTCCGGACCTTTTCTAGCTTCTGGCTCTGTAAGGGGGCCGGCGGCGCGGCTCTGGAACCGAGCTCCGAGGCTGGGCCTGTGTTCGGTCCCTCTGGAGCTAATGGTGTCCAGTAGCCTAAGAAGCCCAATCCACTCTGCACGCAGGTGAGTTCGCTTCTTCTCCCCTTAGTCCCTCGATGCAGTGAGCCTGTTGCCAGCAGGTCTCACTGAAAATAAAAAACCTAAAACTAAAACTTTCACTAAGAAGCTCAGGAGAGCCCCTAGTGTGCACCCTTCTCGGCCGGGCACAAAAATCTAACTGAGGCTTGGAGGAGGGTCATAGGGGGAGGAGCCAGTGCACACCAGGTAGTCCTAAAGCTTTTACTTTTGTGCCCAGTCTCCTGCGGAGCCGCTAATCCCCATGGTCCTTACGGAGTTCCCAGCATCCACTAGGACGTCAGAGAAAAAGTCAGCACACATACTAGCAGTCAGTCACGTTAAAACTTTAAACATTGTCATATGAGAATACAATCACCATAATAACTTACAAGTAAGTAGGAAAATTGTATTTCTGTTTTTAACTGTTTTTTTTCAAACATAACATGCAGAAACAACAGTAATATGCAGTATGTACCAAAAATTAACAATTCATACTAACAAGTAGAGAGAAATTTAGTACTGTATAACCCTTCCTCCATAGAGTGGGATACAGGGAGACTCACCACACTTCCATATCCATCATACGCTCGCAAGACGCTGAGTGGATTCAGACGCTACTGGTGTACACTGCCGTTCTGATAACTGATGAAAGACACGGACGCTCACTAACGGACACGGACGCTCAGTGAATGCCACGTGTATACAGACGCTAAGGCCTGCGACCGAGTACCTCATGGTAGCGTCTGAGACGGAAGTGAGGTCATTCAGTTCATGGACGGGAGACGCGCGGAAACTGGTCATGAACTTGGGGGAGGGGCGGCCAGGAGAGCGTCTAATTCCTCCTGTTGACTTAAACTCTAAGGATCGCGGCCTCAACCTAGTCCTGGCGCCTATGATCCCTAAAGCATAGCGCTGTCGCACCTAAGAGTGGTCAGCGCATCAACACACTGTTTGTAGTCTCCACCAATACAGTGTAGCTGTGTCCGGAAACCCTAGTAAGAGGAAATCCATAGACTTACCTTCTCCCCATGCTCCGGCCACAGCCTGGTTACGTCTGCTGGACCTGCTAGAATCATCCGACACAGACGCCCGTCGAGACAGCACTATACCGCAAAGGTAAGCGTTGTTGCGACCCGGTGGAGAGTTGTTGGAGCGACTCTTTCTAATATGCGTTTAAGACGCTGTTAAGAAAAACCACTCAAAAAAACCATAGTAAGACTATAAAAATAAAATAATAAAAGCTTCAGGCTGCTTTATTAACAGCAGCCCAGTGACCATGGTCCGGCTCCTGCCGCACCAAACAAAAACTGATTTGACTGAGTCAGTGGGCGGGATTATATGGTGAAGCCCCGATGCATTCTGGGAGGCCAGAAAGCTTGTGACCGCTTGGTGCCATTTCCGCTGTCGCTCCGGCATATCCCAATGTTATCCTGTGGATAACCTGTGGACCCAGCCAGAGAAAAAGCCATTGATAAAAGTGTATTCCACAGTCTGGATGACAAAACAGCAGCCAAATTACAGTATTATAGAAAGGGAGTTGGGGGTCGGTGGCCAATTATAGTCTTAGGACATAAACACTTAAAGTGTCCAGGTCTTGAGGGAGGTGTTTCATTAAAGGACAAGATTGATGCACAATATGTCCATTGCTGCTACACACTTTTTTGAAAGACCAAATCAGTTTTATTGTCAACTATACAAATACAACTATTTGCATATAAAGCATGAAAGGATCATGGAGATTGTTGATGTCAGAGTGACAAAGAACCACATAGGGCAGATGTCCATATGCTGTAACATGAGTACGCAAAAAGTTACCTTCGCACACACTATAAAATCTGGGAAATAAAAGCAACCAAACAGATCAACTTATTTAATAAAAAAACGTGTGAACTGTAAAACGTGGTGAAGCCTGTAAATCTTCAAGGTCATAAAAACGTGCTTCAGTTTATCCCAGCCCATCTTGGATCCCTCTAATCCGCCGTGCAAGCTGAATATCATCGACTTGTAGAGTGACCCTCTTGGCGTGGATAGTGCACAGGGTGGCATCTTCGAATAGACGGACCAAGTAGGCCTCAGCTGCCTATGAAAGATGTTACACGAAACGTGAGCTAAACACAGGAACATGACTAATCCCTAATATGTTTTACAGTTAATAACTAAGAAAAAAAATAGGATTTTGGTTACCTATCGGTAAATCCTTTTCACGTAGTCCGTAGAGGATGCTGGGTTCCACATTACTACCATGGGGTATAGACGGGTACACCAGGAGCCATTGGCACTTTAAGAGTTTGAGAGTGTGGGCTGGCTCCTCCCTCTATGCCCCTCCTACCAGACTCAGTCTAGAAACTGTGCCCGAGGAGACGGGACATCTTCGAGAGAAGGATTTAACACAGATAGTGGCGAGATTCATACCAGCTCACACATACAAGGCAACACAAGCTAACTTGCTTGAAACTCTCAGCAACTGCTGAAACATTACTTACCAAGTAACAATGCAGTACATAACTAAACAAAGGTGTACTGAACCAGATAACGACTGCAGGAAAACGAAGCGCTGGGCGGGCGCCCAGCATCCTCTACGGACTACGAGAAAAGGATTTACCAGTAGGTAACCAAAATCCTATTTTCTCTTACGTCCTAGAGGATGCTGGGGTCCACATTAGTACCATGGGGATGTACCAAAGCTCCCAGAACAAGAGGGAGAGCGCGGAGGCTCCTGCAGAACTGATTGACTGAACTTCAGATCATCAGAGGCCAAAGTATCGAACTTGTAAAACTGTGCAAACGTGTTCGACCCCGACCAAGTTGCAGCTCGGCAAAGTTACAATGCCGAGACACCCCAGGCAGCCGCCCAGGAAGACCCCACCTCAAGTAGAGTGGGCCTTAACAGATTTTGGACACGGCAATCCTGACGTAGAATAAGCGTGCTGGATAGTGAACCTAATCCAGCGAGAGATCGTCTGCTTAGAAGCAGGACACCCAATTTTTTGGGGATCATATTGGACAAACAGAGTCCGACTTTCTGTGACAAGAAGTTCTCTTCACGTATATCTTCAGAGCCCTCACAACATCCAAGGACTTTGATGTAATTGAGGAGTCAGTAGCCACTGGCACCACAATAGGTTGGTTGATATGAAATGCCGACATAACCTTCGGAAGAAATTGATGACTTGTCCGGAGCTCAGCTCAATCTTCGTGGAAGATCAAGTAAGGGCCTTTACAGGATAAAGCCCCCAATTCGGACACATGCCTAGCCGAAGCTAAGGCCAATAACTTGACAGCCTTCCATGTAAGAAATTTGACCTCAACCTCCTGTTGGATGTGCAGAACTCCCTTCAAAAAAAGTCTGAACCTTAGGGAGGGCAGCCAATTGTTTCTGGAAGAAAATGGATAAGGCCGAAATCTGGACCTTCACAGATCCCAATCTCAGGGCCATATCCACACCTGCTTGCAGGAAGAAGAGAAAACGTCCGGGTTGATACTCCACCGTAGGAAACTTCTTGGATTCACACCAAGAGACATATTTCTTCCAAATACGATGGTAATGTTTAGACGTTACCCCTTTCCTAGCCTGTATCAGGGTAGGAATTACCTTCTTCGGAATGCCCTTCCGAGCAAGTATTAGGCGCTCAACTTCCATGCCATCAAATGTAGCCACGGTAAGTCTTGATAGGCGAACGGCCCCTGCTGCAGCAGGTCCTCCCGAAGAGGAAGAAGCCTCGGCTACTCCTGCAAGAGATTCAGAAGGTCCGCGTACCAAGCCTGCCTTGGTCAGTCTGGAGCAATGAGGATCGCTTGAACTCTTGTTCTTACGAGCTTTAGAACTCTTGGAATGAGTGGAAGTGGTGGAAACACGTACACCGACTGGAACACCCACGGAGGCACCAGGGCGTCCACTGCCACTGCTTGTGGGTCCCTCGACCTGGAACGATAGCGTTGAAGCTTTTTGTTGAGACGAGAAGCCATCATGTCTATTTGGGGTAACCCCCAAAGGTCTGTTATTTCCTTGAACACCTACAGATGGAGAACCCACTCCCCTGCTGAGAAAGTCTGCTCCCCATTTGACCACTCCCGGAATGAAGATTGCTGAGAGCGCCAACGCGTATCTTTCTGCCCAGAGGATGATTCTTGTCACCTCCAACATTGCAGCTCTGCTCTTCGTTCCGCCTTGTCGCTTTATGTAGGCTACTGTCATTACATTGTCCGACTGCACTTGAATGGCCCGATTTCTTAGAAGATGGGCTGCCTGAAGAAGACCGTTGTAGACGGCTCTTAGTTCCAGGATGTTGATGGGCAGGCCGGCTTCCAGACTTGACCACCTTCCTTGGAAAGTTACTCCTTGAGTGACTGCTACCCCGCCCCGAAGGCTCGCATCCATGGTTAGAAGGACCCATTCCTGAATCCCGAACCTGCGGCACTCCAGAAGGTGAGGTAATTGTAGCCACCAGAGGACCGAAATCCTGGCCTTCGGTGACAGATGTATTCTCTGGTGCATGTGGAGACGAGATCCTGACCACTTGTCCAGGAGATCCAGTTGGAAGGCCCGAGCGTGGAACCTCCCGTACTGGAGAGCCTCGTAAGAAGCCACCATCTTTTCCAACAGGCGAATGCATTGATGAACCAACACCCGGGCTGGCTTCAGGACATCCCGGACCATTATTTGTATCACAAACGCCTTCTCCTGCGGAAGAAACACCCACTGCACTTCTGTGTCTTGGATCATTCCCAGAAAGGACAACCTCTGGGTTGGTTCCAAATGTGACTTGGGAAGGTTCAGAATCCAACCGTGGATCTTGAGGAGGCGGGTTGTGAGAACAATGGACTGCAGCAGCTTCTCCTTAGACGATGCCTTTATCAGCAGATCGTCCAGCTAATGGAATGATGTTCACCCCTTGTTTGCGGAGGACAACCATCATCTTTGCCATCACCTTGGTAAACACCCTCGGTGCTGTGGAGAGGCCGAATGGCAGGGCCTGGAACTGGAAATGACAGTCCAGTAGTGCGAAACGGAGATAAGCCTGATGCGGCAGCCAGATCGGAATGTGTAGGTACGCATCCTTGATATCCAGGGATACCAGGAATTCCCCCTCTCCCAGACCTGATATCACTGTCCTGAGAGACTCCATTTTGAACTTGAACTCCTTTAGAAAGGGGTTCAATGATTTTAGGTTCAGAATGGGCCTGACCGAACCATCCGGATTCGGTACCACGAAAAGGCTCGAATAGTAACCTGTGGTTTGCGAATGAGGAGGAACTGGCACAATGACCTGTGCCTCCACCAACTTTTGGGCAGCTTCTTGTAGGACAGTGTTGTCTGCCAGCAGAGCTGGTAAGCCTGATTTGAAAAAACAATGAGGCGGGAGACTTTGAAATTCCAGCCTGTATCCCTGGGAATCAATATCTATCACCCAGGGATCCAGGCAGGATGATACCCAGATGTGACTGAATTGTCTGAGTCTCGCTCCCACTGGCCCCACTTCCAGGCCGCGCGGTCCACCGTCATCCGGAGGACTTTGGCGTACCTGAAGCAGGCTTTTGTTCCCGGGAACCTGCTGCGGCAGGTTTCTTGGACTTAACTCGACCTCCCCTAAAGAAGGTATTGGACGGTCCAAAGCTTCCCCAAAGAGAGCCTGACCTGTATAGGGTAGGGACTCCACACTCTTTCTGGATTCCACGTCGGCCAACCACTGGCGCAGCCACAGTCCCAGACGAGCTGAAACAGACATGGAAGATATGCCCGCAGCCATGGAACCCAGGTCTTTCATGGATTTTACCATAAAACCTGCTGAATCGTGAATGTTGCGTAAATATAATTCAACATCACCCTTATCCATCGTATCCAAATCCTCTAGTAAGGTAGCCGACCACTTTACTATAGCCTTTGCAATCCATGCACTAGCAATAGTAGGACGTAATATGGTCCCTGAAGCAGTGTACATTGATTTAAGTGTTATCAATTTTACAATCAGCCGGCTCCTTTAAGGCGGTAGATCCTGGAACAGGTAAAACCACCTTCTTTGAAAGTCTGGACACAGATGCGTCAATCAGCGGGTTTTCCCATTTTTTTTCTTTCCTCCTCAGGAAAAGGAAACGCCACCTGTACCCGTTTAGGGATCTGGAATTTTTTCTCAGGGTTTTCCCATGCTTTCTCAAATATAGCATTCAATTCCTTTGACGCAGGGAAGGTTAGCGAGGCTTTTTTATTTTCAGTGAAAAAGGCCTCCTCAACCTGCTCAGGTGTGGTATCATTAATATGTAACACATCCCTGATAGCCTCTATCATCAATTGCACCCCCTTTGCAAGAGATGCAGACCCCCGCAACACATCCCCATCACAGTCTGTGGTGTCAGAATCGGTATCCGTGTCATGCACAAGCGCACGTTTGTGGGGGTATATAGCGGAGCGTCCCAAGGTACCAGAAACGGGCCATACTGCCATAGAGTTCTGTAATACCTGGGTTGCAGATTCATTACTTGCAACCCTGTCAGAAATCTGAGAAATCCAAGATTTGATAGAGGAAAATCACTCAGGCTCCCTTGCTGGTATCTGTGCTAAACCAGTGCTATCCTGATTACATGGAATGGGATCATCCTGGGAGGACAATTCCTCTGCAGCATATGACACAGTGTCACTGGACATAGCTAAAAGGAGACCACCAAACACTCCACACAGGGGATGGCAGACAGAGTCCCCCCCCCCCCCCCCCCCCAAGAATGGCAAGAGAGACAGAGATTGGAGCCAACCCACACACAGCGCTTTTATACCAAAGGGAGAACCCTTTTCCACGCTGACTGTGTACCTTAACAGGATACACAGTCAAATTGCAGCCTCCTGGTACTGTTTGTAGGTAGCTGGAGTTGCTGCGGAGGGACCTGATTCTCCTCGTCAGCGCTGTGCAGGCAGGAAAATAAGATTTTAAACCTACCGGTAAATCTTTTTCTCCTAGTCCGTAGAGGATGCTGGGGACTCCTAAGGACTATGGGGTATAGACGGGCTCCGCAGGAGACATGGGTACTATAAAGAACTTTAGATGGGTGTGCACTGGCTCCTCCAGACCTCAGTTAGAGAAACTGTGCCCAGAGGAGACGGACAGTACGAGGAAAGGATTTTGTTAATCTAAGGGCAAGATTCATACCAGCCCACACCATCCACACCGTATAACATGGAATATACGCAACCAGTTAACAGTATGAACAAAACAGCATCAGCCAACGACTGATCTTAACTGTAACATAACCCTTATGTAAGCAATAACTATATACAAGCCTTGCAGAAACATGTCCGCACTGGGACGGGCGCCCAGCATCCTCTACTGACTAGGAGAAAGATTTACCGGTAGGTTTAAAATCTTATTTTCTCTTACGTCCTAGAGGATGCTGGGGACTCCATAAGGACCATGGGGATCATACCAAAGCTCCAGACCGGGCGGGAGAGTGCGGATGACTCTGCAGCACCGATTGAGCAAACATGAGGTCCTCCTCAGCCAAGGTATCAAACTTGTAGAATTTAGCAAAAGTGTTTGAACCCGACCAAGTCGCCGCTCGGCAAAGCTGTAATGCCGAGACGCCTCGGGCAGCCGCCCAAGAAGAGCCCACCTTCCTAGTGGAATGGGCCTTTACCGAATTTGGTAACGGCAATCCAGCCATAGAATGAGCCTGCTGAATCGTGTTACAGATCCAGCGAGCAATAATCTGCTTAGAAGCAGGAGCGCCAACCTTGTTGGCTGCATACAGGACAAACAGTGCCTCTGTTTTCCTAACCCGAGCCGTCCTGGCTACATATATTTTAAATAATCCTCCAAGTCCTTCGTAGCCACAGGTACCACAATAGGTTGGTTCATACTGTATGAAACGATGAAACCACCTTAGGCAAAAATTGAGGACGAGTCCTTAATTCTGCTGTATCCACATGGAAAATTAGATAGGGGCTTTTGTGAGACAAAGCCGCCAATTCAGACACCCGCCTTGCAGATGCCAAGGCCAACAACATGACCACCTTCCAAGTGAGAAATTTCAATTCAACCGTTTGAAGAGGTTCAAACCAGTGAGATTTTAGGAACTGTAACACCACGTTAAGGTCCCATGGTGCCACTGGAGGCACAAAAGTAGGCTGTATGTGCATAACTCCCTTTACAAAAGTCTGGACTTCTGGGAGAGAAGCCAATTCCTTCTGAAAGAAAATTGATAGGGCCGAAATCTGTACCTTAATGGAGCCTAATTTTAGGCCCATATCCACTCCTGTCTGTAGAAAATGGAGAAAACGGCCCAGATGGAAAACTTCCGTAGTAGCATTCTTGGATTCACACCAAGATACATACTTTCTCCAGATACGGTGATAATGTCTCGCCATCACCTCCTTTCTAGCATTCATCAGAGTAGGGATGAAATCTTCCGGAATGCCTTTCCCAGCTAGGATTCGGTGTTCAACCGCCATGCCGTCAAACGTAACCGCGGTAAGTCTTGGAACACGCAGGGCCCCTGTTGTAACAGGTCTTCTCTGAGAGGAAGAGGCCATGGATCTTCTGTGAGCATTTCCTGAAGATCGGAATACCAGGCCCTTCGAGGCCAATCCGGAACAATGAGTATTGTCTGCACTCTTTTTCGTCTTATGATTCTCAATATCTTTGAGAAGAGTGGAAGAGGAGGGAACAAATAGACCGACTGAAACACCCACGGTGTCACCAGGGCGTCCACTGCTACTGCCTGAGGGTCCCTTGACCTGGCACAATACCTCCGAAGCTTCTTGTTGAGGCGTGACGCCATCATGTCTATTTGAGGAAGTCCCCAATGACTTGTTATCTCTGCAAAAACTTCCTGATGAAGTCCCCACTCTCCTGGATGGAGATCGTGTCTGCTGAGGAAGTCTGCTTCCCAGTTGTCCACTCCCGGAATGAAGACTGCTGCAAAAGCACTTATGTGATTTTCCGCCCAGCGCAGAATCCTGGTGGCTTCCGCTATTGCCACTCTGCTCCTTGTTCCGCCTTGGCGGTTTACATGAGCCACGGCTGTGACGTTGTCTGATTGAATCAGAACCAGTAGGTCACGAAGAAGATTCTCCGCTTGACGCAGGCCGTTGTATATGGCCCTCAATTCCAGTACGTTGATGTGTAGACAAGCCTCCTGGCTTGACCATATCCCCTGAAAGTTTCTTCCTTGTGTGACTGCTCCCCAACCTCGGAGGCTCGCGTCCGTGGTTACCAGAACCCAGTCTTGAATGCCGAACCTGTGTCCCTCTAGAAGGTGAGCACTCTGCAGCCACCACAGGAGAGACACCCTGGCCCTGGGGGACAGGCTTATTTTCTGATGAATTTGAAGATGGGACCCAGACCACTTGTCCAGAAGGTCCCACTGAAACGTCCTCGCATGAAACCTGCCGAATGGGATGGCCTCGTAGGTCGCCACCATTTTTCCCAGTACTCGAGTGCATTGATGGACTAACACTCTTTTCGGTTTTAACAGGTCTCTGACCATGTTCTGGAGTTCCTGGGCTTTTTCCATTGGGCGAAAAACCCTCTTTTGTTCCGTGTCCAGAATCATGCCTAAGAAAGATAGCAGAGTTGTTGGAACCAACTGTGACTTTGGTAGATTCAGAATCCAGCCATATTGCTACAGCACTCTCAGGGAGAGCGACACGCTTTTCAGCAACTGATCTTTCGATCTCGCCTTTATCAGGAGATAGTCCAAGTACGGGATATTTGTGACTCCCTGCCTGCGCAGGAGCACCATCATTTCCGCCAATACCTTGGTGAAAATCCTCGTGGCCGTGGAAAGCCCAAACGGCAACGTCTGAAACTGGTAATGACAGTCCTGTACAGCGAATCTCCGGTACGCCTGATGAGGGGGATATATGGGGACATGAAGGTATGCGTCCTTTATGTCCAGTGACACCATAAATCCCCCCCCCCCCCCCTCCAGGCTGGAGATAACTGCCCGGAGCGATTCCATCTTGAATTTGAACTTTTTCAAGTACAGGTTTAGGGATTTTAAATTTAGAATGGGTCTGACCAAGCCATCCGGTTTCGGGACCACAAATAGGGTTGAATAGTACCCCTTCCCCTGTTGAACTAGGGGAACCTCGACAACCACTTGTTGTTGACACAGTTTTTGAACTGCAGCTAAAACTATCTCCCTCTCTGGGGGAGAAGCTGGTAGAGCCGATTTGAAAAACCGGCGAGGAGGCACGTCTTCGAATTCCAGCTTGTATCCTTGGGATACAATTTCCATTGCCCAAGGATCCACGTCTGACTGAACCCAGATGTGGCTGAAGAGACGAAGACGTGTCCCCACCGGCGCAGACTCCCTCAGTGGAGCCCCAGTGTCATGCGGTGGATTTAGTAGAAGCCGGGGAGGACTTCTGCTCCTGGGAACTAGCCGTAGCAGGCAGCTTTTTCCCTCATCCCTTACCTCTGGCGAGGAAGGAAGAGCCCCGACCTCTTCTGGACTTATGCGACCGAAAGGACTGCATCTGATATTGTGGAAACATAAGGTAAAAAAGTAGATTTGCCCGCGGTAGCTGTGGAAACCAGGTCCGCGAGACCTTCCCCAAATAAATCCTCACCTTTGTAAGGTAAAACTTCCATATGCTTCTTTGAGTCGGCATCACCCGTCCATTGGCGGGTCCACAGGGCTCGCCTAGCAGAAATCGCCATGGCGTTGGCTCTCGAACCAAGCAGACCAACGTCTCTCTGAGCGTCTCTCATATATAAGACTGCATCTTTAATGTGACCTAAGGTCAATAAAATGGTATCCCTATCCAGGGTATCAATGTCAGCTGACAAAGTATCCGTCCAAGCCGCCACAGCGCTACAAACCCAAGCCGACGATATTGCCGGTCTGAGCAAAGCCCCCGTATGTGTATAAATACATTATAAGGTATTTTCTTGTCTGCGATCAGCAGGATCCTTGAGGGCTGCCATGTCTGGAGACGGTAGCGCCACCTTTTTGGACAAGCGCGTTAACGCCTTGTCCACCCTGGGTGAGGATTCCCACCGTAACCTGTCCTGCGTAGGGAAAGGATACGCCATAAGAATTCTTTTGGGAATCTGCAGTTTCTTGCCTGGAGTTTCCCAAGCCTTTTCAAATAACGCGTTCAGCTCATGAGATGGGGGAAAGGTTACCTCAGGTTTCTTTTCCTTAAACATGTGTACCCTCTTGTCAGGGACAGAGGGGTCATCAGTGATATGTAAAAATAAGAATTTACTCACCGGTAATTCTATTTCTCGTAGTCCGTAGTGGATGCTGGGTACTCCGTAAGGACCATGGGGAATAGACGGGCTCCGCAGGAGACTGGGCACTCTTTAAAGAAAGATTAGGTACTACATCTGGTGTGCACTGGCTCCTCCCTCTATGCCCCTCCTCCAGACCTCAGTTAGGGAAACTGTGCCCGGAAGAGCTGACATTACTAGGAAAGGATTTGGAATCCAGGGTAAGACTCATACCAGCCACACCAATCACACCGTACAACTTGTGATAACTATACCCAGTTAACAGTATGAACAATAGCTGAGCCTCATTCAACAGATGGCTCAGAACAATAACCCTATAGTTAAGCAATAACTATATACAAGTATTGCAGAACTCCGCACTTGGGACGGGCTCCCAGCATCCACTACGGACTACGAGAAATAGAATTACCGGTGAGTAAATTCTTATTTTCTCTGACGTCCTAGTGGATGCTGGGTACTCCGTAAGGACCATGGGGATTATACCAAAGCTCCCAAACGGGCGGGAGAGTACGGATGACTCTGCAGCACCGAATGAGCAAACTCAAGGTCCTCCTCAGCCAGGGTATCAAACTTGTAGAATTTTGCAAACGTGTTTGATCCCGACCAGGTAGCAGCTCGGCAAAGTTGTAAAGCCGAGACCCCTCGGGCAGCCGCCCAAGAAGAGCCCACCTTCCTCGTGGAATGGGCTTTTACTGATTTAGGATGCGGCAGTCCAGCCGCAGAATGTGCAAGTTGAATCGTGCTACAGATCCAGCGAGCAATAGTCTGCTTAGAAGCAGGAGCACCCAGCTTGTTGGGTGCATGCAGGATAAACAGCGAGTCAGTTTTTCTGACTCCAGCCGTCCTGGAAACATAGATTTTCAGGGCCCGGACTACGTCCAGCAACTTGGAATCCTCCAAGTCCCGAGTAGCCGCAGGCACCACAATAGGTTGGTTCAAATGAAACGCTGATACCACCTTAGGGAGAAATTGGGGACGAGTCCTCAATTCTGCCCTGTCCATATGGAAGATCAGATAAGGGCTTTTACATGACAAAGCCGCCAATTCTGACACACGCCTAGCCGAAGCCAAGGCCAAAAGCATGACCACTTTCCACGTGAGATACTTCAACTCCACGGTCTGAAGTGGCTCAAACCAATGTGATTTTAGGAAATCCAACACTACGTTGAGATCCCAAGGTGCCACTGGAGGCACAAAAGGGGGCTGAATATGCAGCACTCCCTTAACAAACGTCTGAACTTCAGGCAGTGAAGCCAGTTCTTTTTGAAAGAAAATAGACAGGGCCGAAATCTGGACTTTAATGGATCCCAATTTTAGGCCCATAGTCACTCCTGACTGTAGGAAGTGCAGAAATCGACCCAGCTGAAATTCTTCTGTGGTGGCCTTCATAGCCTCACACCAAGCAACATATTTTCGCCATATGCGGTGATAATGTTTTGCTGTCCCATCCTTCCTAGCTTTTATCAGCGTAGGAATGACTTCAACCGGAATGCCCTTTTCCATCAGGATCCGGCGTTCAACCGCCATGCCATCAAACGCAGCCGCGGTAAGTCTTGGAACAGACAGGGCCCCTGCTGTAGCAGGTCCTGTCGGAGCGTCAGAGGCCAAGGGTCCTCTGAGATCATTTCTTGTAGTTCCGGGTACCAAGTTCTTCTTGGCCAATCCGGAACGATGAGTATAGTTCTTACTCCTCTCTTTCTTATTATCCTCAGTACCTTTGGTATGAGAGGAAGAGGAGGGAACACATAAACAGACTGGTACACCCACGGTGTCACTAGAGCGTCCACAGCTATCGCCTGAGGGTCCCTTGACCTGTGGCTTCTGCCATTGCCATCCTGCTTCTTGTGCCGCCCTGTCGGTTTACATGGGCGACCGCCGTGATGTTGTCTGACTGAATCAGCACCGGCTGGTTTTGAAGCAGGGGTTTTGCTTGACTTAGGGCATTGTAAATGGCCCTTAGTTCCAGAATATTTATGTGTAGGGAAGTCTCCTGACTCGACCATTGTCCTTGGAAGTTTCTTCCCTGAGTGACTGCCCCCCAACCTCGGAGGCTTGCATCCGTGGTCACCAGGACCCAGTCCTGAATGCCGAATCTGCGGCCCTCGAGAAGATGAGCACTCTGCAGCCACCACAGCAGAGACACCCTGGCCCTCGGGGACAGGGTGATCAACCGATGCATCTGAAGATGCGATCCGGACCACTTGTCCAACAGATCCCACTGAAAGATCCTTGCATGGAACCTGCCGAAGGGAATTGCTTCGTAAGAAGCTACCATCTTTCCCAGGACTCGCGTGCAGTGATGCACCGACACCTGTTTTGGTTTCAGGAGGTCTCTGACCAGAGATGACAACTCCTTGGCCTTCTCCTCCGGGAGAAACACCTTCTTCTGTTCTGTGTCCAGAATCATACCCAAGAACAGCAGACGCGTCGTAGGAACCAGCTGCGACTTTGGGATATTCAGAATCCAGCCGTGCTGTTGTAGCACTTCCTGAGATAGTGCTACTCCGACCAACAACTGCTCCATGGACCTCGCCTTTATAAGGAGATCGTCCAAGTACGGGATAATTATAACTCCCTTCTTTCGAAGGAGTATCATCATTTCGGCCATTACCTTGGTAAATACCCTCGGTGCCGTGGACAGACCAAACGGCAACGTCTGGAATTGGTAATGGCAGTCCTGTACCACAAATCGGAGGTACTCCTGGTGAGGTGGGTAAATGGGGACATGTAGGTAAGCATCCTTGATGTCCAGTGATACCATAAAATCCCCCTCTTCCAGGCTTGCAATAACCGCCCTGAGCGATTCCATTTTGAACTTGAACTTCCTTATATAAGTGTTCAAGGATTTCAAATTTAGAATGGGTCTCACCGAACCGTCTGGTTTCGGTACCACAAACATTGTGGAATAGTAACCCCGTCCCTGTTGAAGGAGGGGAACTTTGATTATCACCTGCTGGAGGTAAAGCTTGTGAATTGCCGCCAGTACTACCTCCCTTTCCATGGGAGTAGCTGGCAAGGCTGATTTGAGGTAACGGCGAGGGGGAGACGTCTCGAACTCCAGCTTGTATCCCTGAGATACCACTTGTAGAACCCAGAGATCCACCTGTGAGCGAACCCACTGGTCGCTGAAATTCCGGAGACGGGCCCCCACCGCACCTGGCTCCACCTGTGGAGCCCCAGCGTCATGCGGTGGACTTAGTGGAAGCAGGGGAGGATTTTTGTTCCTGGGAACTGGCTGTCTGGTGCAGCTTTTTCCCTCTACCCCTGCCTCTGGGCAGAAAGGACGCGCCTCTGACCCGCTTGCCTTTCTGGGGCCGAAAGGACTGTACTTGATAATACGGTGCTTTCTTAGGCTGTGAGGGAACCTGAGGTAAAAAGGTCGACTTCCCAGCTGTTGCTGTGGACACGAGGTCCGAGAGACCGTCCCCAAACAATTCCTCACCCTTATAAGGCAAAACTTCCATGTGCCTTTTAGAATCAGCATCACCTGTCCACTGCCGAGTCCATAATACCCTCCTGGCAGAAATGGACATTGCATTAATTCTAGATGCCAGCCGGCAAATGTCCCTCTGTGCATCCCTCATATATAAGACTACATCTTTAATATGCTCTATGGTTAGCAAAATAGTATCCCTGTCAAGGGAATCAATGTTATCTGACAGGGAATCAGACCATGCTGCTGCAGCACTACACATCAATGCTGAAGCAATAGCAGGTCGCAGTATAGTACCTGAGTGTGTATACACAGACTTCAGGATAGCCTCCTGCTTTCTATTTGCAGGCTCCTTTAAGGCGGCCGTATCCTGAGACGGCAGTGCCACCTTTTTTGATAAGCGTGTGAGCGCCTTGTCCACCCTAGGGGATGTCTCCCAGCGTAACCTATCCGTTGGCGGGAAAGGGTACGCCATTAGTAACCGCTTAGAAATCACTAGTTTCTTATCTGGGGAACACCACGCTTCTTCACACAATTCATTTAACTCATCAGATGGGGGAAAAGTCACTGGCTGCTTTTTCTCCCCAAACATAATACCCTTTTTTGTGGTAACCGGGTTAATGTCAGAAATGTGCAACACATTTTTCATTGCCGTAATCATGCATCGGATGGCCCTTGTGGATTGTACATTTGTCTCATCCTCGTCGACACTGGAGTCAGACTCCGTGTCGACATCTGTGTCTGCCATCTGAGGTAGCGGGCGTTTTTGAGCCCCTGATGGCCTCTGAGACGCTTGGGCAGGCGCGGGCTGAGATGCCGGCTGTCCCAAAGCTGTTACGTCATCGAACCTTTTATGCAAGGAGTTGACACTGTCGGTTAATACCTTCCACATATCCATCCACTCTGGTGTCGGCCCCGCAGGGGGCGACATCACACATATCGGCTCCTGCTCCGCCTCCACGTAAGCGTCCTCATCAAACATGTCGACACAGCCGTACCGACACACCGCACACACACACACAGGGAATGCTCTGACTGAGGACAGGACCCCACAAAGTCCTTTGGGGAGACAGAGAGAGAGTATGCCAGCACACACCAGAGCGCTATATAACAGAGGGATTTTACACTAATACAAAGTGAATTTTCCCCCAATAGCTGCTTATTATCACAATTTGCGCCTAAATTTATGTGCCCCCCCTCTCTTTTTTACCCTTTCCGTAGTGTATACTGCAGGGGAGAGCCTGGGGAGCGTCCTTCCAGCGGAGCTGTGAAGAGAAAATGGCGCTGGCTGTGCTGAGGAAGATAGCCCCGCCCCTTCAGCGACGGGCTTCTCCCGCTTTTTTAATAACATTTATGGCGGGGGATTAGGCACATATACAGTTTAGAACTGTACTATGTGCAGTTTGCCAAGTAAGGTATACATATTGCAGCCCAGGGCGCCCCCCCAGCGCCCTGCACCCACCAGTGACCGGAGCGTGTGGTGTGCTGTGGGAGCAATGGCGCACAGCTGCAGTGCTGTGCGCTACCTTATTGAAGACCGGAGTCTTCAGCCGCCGATTTTCTCTGGAATCTTCCGTCTTCTGGCTCTGCAAGGGGGACGGCGGCGCGGCTCCGGACGATCGAGGTCGGGCCCTGTGTTCGATCCCTCTGGAGCTAATGGTGTCCAGTAGCCTTAGAAGCACAAGCTAGCTGCAAGCAGGTAGGTTTGCTTCTCTCCCCTAAGTCCCACGTAGCAGTGAGTCTGTTGCCAGCAGATCTCACTGAAAATAAAAAACCTAACAAATACTTTCTTTTTAGTGAACTCAGGAGAGCCCACTAAGTGCATCCAGCTCTGGCCGGGCACAGATTCTAACTGAGGTGTGGAGGAGGGGCATAGAGGGAGGAGCCAGTGCACACCAGATGTAGTACCTAATCTTTCTTTAAAGAGTGCCCAGTCTCCTGCGGAGCCCGTCTATTCCCCATGGTCCTTACGGAGTACCCAGCATCCACTAGGACGTCAGAGAAACATCCTTTATTGCAATAATCATATAATGAATACTTTTGGCCACCCTTGGGTGTAACCTCGCATCATCGTAGTCGACACTGGAATCAGAATCCGTGTCGGTATCAGTGTCTGCTACTTGGGACAGGGGACGTTTCTGAGACCCTGAAGGGCCCTGTGACACAGCTAAAGCCATGGATTGACTCCCTGTTCTATCCCTGGACTCTGCTTTGTCCAACCTCTGATGTAATAAAGACACATTTGCATTTAAAACATTCGGCATATCCAACCAATCAGGTGTCGGCGTTGCCGACGGAGACACCACAATCATCTGCTCCACCTCCTCCTTAGATGAGCCTTCCGCTTCAGACATGCCGACACACGCGTACCGACACCCCCACACACTCAGGGATATATCTATATGGAGACAATTCCCCAATAAGGCCCTTTAGAGAGACAGAGAGAGAGTATGCCAGCACACACCCAGCGCCAACTGACACTGGAAACCAAATTCCCAGACAAAACAGCGCTTTTATATAAATATACACTCACTGCGCCAATAAAAAGTGCCCCCCCCCCCCGTATTCAGCAGGGGAGAATCCGGGGAGCCAGCTTCTCTGCAGTGTGCTGTGGAGAAAATGGCACTGGTTAGTTAGTGCTGGAGGATCAAGCTCCGCCCCCTCAGCGGCAGGCTTCGGTCCCGCTCAAACTTACTATACTGGCGGGGGATTATATAATAAACTGCCCCCGCAGCCCTTATATATATATTAGCCAGTCCCTAGAGGTTTATAATTGCTGCCCAGGGCGCCCCCCCTGCGCCCTGCACCCTTCAGTGCCCGCTGTGTGTGTTGTGTGTGGTAGCAATGGTCTTCTGCCGCCTTTGAAGTCTTCTTTCTTCTTATACTCACCCGGCTTCTATCATCCGGCTCTGTGAGGAGGACGGCGGCGCGGCTCCGGGACGAACGGCGAGGATGAGACCTGCGTTCCGACCCTCTGGAGCTAATGGTGTCCAGTAGCCTAAGAAGCGCGCCTATCATTTAAGTAGGTCTGCTTCTCTCTCCTCAGTCCCACGATGCAGGGAGCCTGTTGCCAGCAGTGCTCCCTGAAAATAAAAAACCCAACAAAATTATTTTTCAGAGAAACTCAGGAGCTCCCCTGTAGTGCACCCAGTCTCCTCTGGGCACAGGATCTAACGGAGGTCTGGAGGAGGGGCATAGAGGGAGGAGCCAGTGCACACCCATCTAAAGTTCTTTATAGTGCCCATGTCTCCTGCGGAGCCCGTCTATACCCCATGGTCCTTACGGAGTCCCCAGCAGCCTCTAGGACGTAAGAGAAAATGGCGCTGAACGCTGCTGGGTCCGCTCTGAGAAGATCCGCCCCCTTAATGGCGCTGTCTTCCCGCTCTATATCAGATTATACTGGCCTGAGGATTTAGTGCTGGCTGAGATCCGGGGCCCCCGACAGGCTTCTGGACCAGTGTAGGGTGTCGCCCTGGCTCAGGGCGCCCCTCATAGCGTCGCACAATGTACCTCAGAGCCATCCCCGGAGCGCACAAATACGTCTCTAGGCGCTAATATTAATCATTAAATAAAATAAAAAGAGAATACCCCTCAAAAATCTTAATTACTAATCAGCTGCAAACAGTGATAATATGCCTGTGTACGCATAGAAGGAATCACTCCCTGTTGCCACAGGTAATACCAAACAGAATACAAAAGTTCACTTTGCGCTATTATAAATAATTTAACGGCTGAAATGAGATGCGTGCAAACATATGTCTCTATATAGATTAATTTAATATATAATTTGCACCATGCAGTGCTAATTGCTCCACAAATTTGGGGGGTAATTCCAAGTTGATCGCAGCAGGATTTTTGATAGCAATTGGGCAAAACCATGTGCACTGCAGGGGGGGCAGATATAACACGTGCAGAAAGAGTTAGATTTGGGTGGGTTATATTGTTTCTGTGCAGGGTAAATACTGGCTGCTTTATTTTTACACTGCAAATTAGATTGCAGATTGAACACACCCCACCCAAATCTAACTCTCTCTGCACATGTTATATCTGCCTCCCCTGCACTGCACATGGTTTTGCCCAGTTGCTATCAAAAATCCTGCTGCGATCAACTTGGAATTACCCCCTTAATACACTATTAAAACGTAAACAATACTAGGTCAGTTATACATCCTACTCTACTGCATACATTCCCCCAAATATTTAAAATACATATATATATATATATTCCATAAATGTTAGCCGCTAATAGAGGTGGATCAATTTTCTAAAAACATAACAGTGCACTGTTAGATAAAAAACCACATATTGTCTTGTGGATGAACAAAAAGTATTTTAAGTATTTGGGGGAATGTATGCAGTAGAATAGGATGCGTAAATGACTTAGTATTGTTTACGTTTTAATAGTGTATTAAATTTGTGGGGCAATTAGCACTGCATGGTGCAAATTATATATTAAATAATAAAGACATATGTTTGCATGCATCTCATTTCAGCCGTTAAAATAAGAATTTACTTACCGATAATTCTATTTCTCGGAGTCCGTAGTGGATGCTGGGGTTCCTGAAAGGACCATGGGGAATAGCGGCTCCGCAGGAGACAGGGCACAAAAGTAAAGCTTTCCGATCAGGTGGTGTGCACTGGCTCCTCCCCCTATGACCCTCCTCCAAGCCAGTTAGGTACTGTGCCCGGACGAGCGTACACAATAAGGGAGGAATTTTGAATCCCGGGTAAGACTCATACCAGCCACACCAATCACACCGTACAACTTGTGATCAAAACCAGTTAACAGTATGATAACAGAGGAGCCTCTGAAAGATGGCTTCTTAACAATAACCCGAATTAGTTAACAATAACTATGTACAATTATTGCAGATAATCCGCACTTGGGATGGGCGCCCAGCATCCACTACGGACTCCGAGAAATAGAATTATCGGTAAGTAAATTCTTATTTTCTCTATCGTCCTAGTGGATGCTGGGGTTCCTGAAAGGACCATGGGGATTATACCAAAGCTCCCAAACGGGCGGGAGAGTGCGGATGACTCTGCAGCACCGAATGAGAGAACTCCAGGTCCTCCTTAGCCAGAGTATCAAATTTGTAAAATTTTACAAACGTGTTCTCCCCTGACCACGTAGCTGCTCGGCAAAGTTGTAATGCCGAGACCCCTCGGGCAGCCGCCCAAGATGAGCCCACCTTCCTTGTGGAGTGGGCCTTTACAGAATTAGGCTGTGGCAGGCCTGCCACAGAATGTGCAAGTTGGATTGTGCTACAGATCCAACGAGCAATCGTCTGCTTAGACGCAGGAGCACCCATCTTGTTGGGTGCATACAATATAAACAACGAGTCAGATTTTCTGACTCCAGCTGTCCTTGCAATATATATTTTTAATGCTCTGACAACGTCCAGTAACTTGGAGTCCTCCAAGTCACTTGTAGCCGCAGGCACTACAATAGGCTGGTTCAGATGAAATGCTGACACCACCTTAGGGAGAAAATGCGGACGAGTCCGCAGTTCTGCCCTGTCCGAATGGAAAATCAGATATGGGCTTTTGTAAGATAAAGCTGCCAGTTCTGACACTCTCCTGGCCGAAGCCAGGGCTAGTAACATGGTCACTTTCCATGTGAGATATTTTAAATCCACCTTTTTTAGTGGTTCAAACCAATGAGATTTTAGAAATTCCAAAACCACATTGAGATCCCACGGTGCCACTGGAGGCACCACAGGAGGCTGTATATGCAGCACTCCCTTAACAAAAGTCTGGACTTCAGGAACTGAAGCCAATTCTTTTTGAAAGAAAATCGACAGGGCCGAAATTTGAACCTTAATAGATCCCAATTTGAGACCCATAGACAATCCTGATTGCAGGAAATGTAGGAATCGACCCAGTTGAAATTCCTCCATCGGAGCACTCCGATCCTCGCACCACGCAACATATCTTCGCCAAATGCGGTGATAGTGTTGCACGGTTACTTCCTTCCTTGCTTTAATCAAAGTAGGAATGACTTCTTCCGGCATGCCTTTTTCCTTTAGGATCCGGCGTTCAACCGCCATGCCGTCAAACGCAGCCGCGGTAAGTCTTGAAACAGACAGGGACCCTGCTGAAGCAAGTCTCTCCTTAGAGGTAGAGGCCACGGATCTTCCGTGATCATCTCTTGAAGTTCCGGGTACCAAGTCCTTCTTGGCCAATCCGGAACCACTAGTATCGTTCTTACGCCTCTTTGCCGTATAATTCTCAATACTTTTGGTATGAGAGGCAGAGGAGGAAACACATACACCGACTGGTACACCCAAGGCGTTACCAGCGCGTCCACAGCTATTGCCTGCGGATCTCTTGACCTGGCGCAATACCTGTCCAGTTTTTTGTTGAGGCGAGACGCCATCATGTCCACCATTGGTCTTTCCCAACGGGTTACCAGCATGTGGAAGACTTCCGGATGAAGTCCCCACTCTCCCGGGTGAAGGTCGTGTCTGCTGAGGAAGTCTGCTTCCCAGTTGTCCACTCCCGGGATGAACACTGCTGACAGTGCTATCACATGATTCTCTGCCCAGCGAAGAATCCTTGCAGCTTCTGCCATTGCACTCCTGCTTCTTGTGCCGCCCTGTCTGTTCACATGGGCGACTGCCGTGATGTTGTCCGACTGGATCAACACCGGTTTTCCTTGAAGCAGAGGTTCTGCCTGGCTTAGAGCATTGTAGATTGCTCTTAGTTCCAGAATGTTTATGTGAAGAGACGTTTCCAGGCTCGTCCACACTCCCTGGAAGTTTCTTCCTTGTGTGACTGCTCCCCAGCCTCTCAGGCTGGCGTCCGTGGTCACCAGGATCCAATCCTGTATGCCGAATCTGCGGCCCTCCAATAGATGAGCACTCTGCAACCACCACAGAAGAGATACCCTTGTCCTTGGAGACAGGGTTATCCGCTGGTGCATCTGAAGATGCGACCCTGACCATTTGTCTAACAGATCCCTCTGGAAAATTCGTGCATGGAATCTGCCGAATGGAAATGCTTCGTAAGAAGCCACCATTTTTCCCAGGACTCTTGTGCATTGATGTACAGACACCTTTCCTGGTTTTAGGAGGTTCCTGACAAGCTCGGACAACTCCTTGGCTTTTTCCTCCGGGAGAAAAACCTTTTTCTGAACCGTGTCCAGAATCATCCCTAGGAACAGCAGACGAGTTGTCGGCATTAACTGGGATTTTGGAATATTCAGAATCCAGCCGTGTTGTTTTAGCACTTCTTGAGACAGTGCTAATCCCCTCTCTAGCTGTTCTCTGGACCTTGCCCTTATTAGGAGATCGTCCAAGTATGGGATAATTAATACGCCTTTTCTTCGAAGAAGAATCATCATCTCGGCCATTACCTTTGTAAAGACCCGAGGTGCCGTGGACAATCCAAACGGCAGCGTCTGAAACTGATAGTGACAGTTTTGTACAACGAACCTGAGGTACCCCTGGTGTGAGGGGTAAATTGGAACGTGGAGGTACGCATCCTTGATGTCCAAGGACACCATAAAGTCCCCTTCTTCCAGGTTCGCTATCACTGCTCTGAGTGACTCCATTTTGAACTTGAACTTCTTTATGTACAGGTTCAAGGACTTCAGATTTAGAATAGGTCTTACCGAGCCGTCCGGCTTCGGTACCACAAATAGAGTGGAATAATACCCCTTTCCCTGTTGTAGAAGAGGTACCTTGACTATCACCTGCTGAGAGTACAGCTTGTGAATGGCTTCCAAAACCGTCTCCCTTTCGGAGGGGGACGTTGGTAAAGCAGACTTCAGGAAACGGCGAGGCGGATCTGTCTCTAGTTCCAACCTGTACCCCTGAGATATTATCTGCAGGATCCAGGGATCTACCTGCGAGTGAGCCCACTGCGCGCTGAAATGCTTGAGACGACCGCCCACCGCCCCCGAGTCCGCTTGAGAAGCCCCAGCGTCATGCTGAGGCTTTTGTAGAAGCGGGGGAGGGCTTCTGTTCCTGGGAAGGAGCTGCCTGTTGGTGTCTCTTCCCCCTTCCTCTGCCTCGTGGCAGATATGAATATCCCTTTGCTCTCTTGTTTTTAAAGGAACGAAAGGACTGCGGTTGAAAAGTCGGTGTCTTTTTCTGTTGGGGAGTAGCTTGAGGTAAAAAGGTGGATTTCCCGGCTGTAGCCGTGGCCACCAAATCTGATAGACCGACTCCAAATAACTCCTCCCCTTTATACGGCAAAACTTCCATATGCCGTTTTGAGTCCGCATCGCCTGACCACTGTCGCGTCCATAAACTTCTTCTGGCCGAAATGGACATAGCACTTACCCGTGATGCCAGTGTGCAGATATCCCTCTGTGCATCACGCATATAAAGAAATGCATCCTTTATTTGCTCTAAAGACAGTAAAACATTGTCCCTATCCAGGGTATCAATATTTTCAATCAGGGACTCTGACCAAACTACTCCAGCACTGCACATCCAGGCTGACGCTATAGCTGGTCGTAGTATAACACCTGTATGTGTGTATATACTTTTTTGGATATTTTCCATCCTCCTATCTGTTGGATCTTTAAGTGCGGCCGTCTCAGGAGAGGGTAACGCCACTTGTTTAGATAAGCGTGTGAGCGCCTTATCCACCCTAGGAGGTGTTTCCCAGCGCGCCCTAACCTCTGACAGGAAAGGGTATAAAGCTAATAACTTCTTTGAAATTAGCATCTTTTTATCGGGGGCAACCCACGCTTCATCACATACATCATTTAGTTCTTCTGATTCAGGAAAAACTATAGGTAGTTTTTTCACACCCCACATAATACCCTGTTTAGTGGTACCAGTAGTATCAGCTAAATGTAACGCCTCCTTCATTGCCAAAATCATATAACGTGTGGCCCTACTGGAAAATACGGTTGATTCGTCACCGTCGCCACTGGAATCAGTGCCTGTGTCTGGGTCTGTGTCGACCGACTGAGGCAAAGGGCGTTTTACAGCCCCTGACGGTGTTTGAGGCGCCTGGACAGGCACTAACTGATTGTCCGGCCGTCTCATGTCGACAAACGACTGCTTTAGCGTGTTGACACTATCCCGTAATTCCATAAATAAAGGCATCCATTCTGGTGTCGACCCCCTAGGAGGTGACATCCCCATATTTGGCAATTGCTCCGCCTCCACACCAATATCGTCCTCATACATGTCGACACACACGTACCGACACACAGCAGACACACAGGGAATGCTCTTAACGAAGACAGGACCCCAATAGCCCTTTGGGGAGACAGAGGGAGAGTTTGCCAGCACACACCAAAAGCGCTATATATGACAGGGATAGCCTTATAATAAGTGCTCCCTGTATAGCTGCTTTTATAATATCAGGATTTTGGTACTTACCGATAAATCCCTTTCTCCGATTCCACAGGGGCCACTGGAGTGTAGTTACAATGGGGAGATAGTAGGTGGTATTGGTAGCTGGCACTTTAAAAATTCTCACACTGTGGCTAGCTCCTCCCCTACTATCTCCCCTCCAAGCCAGTCTACGTTAAACTGTGCCCGAGGAGAGCTGTAATAAACAAACCGTAAGGTAGAGGAGGTTAACGACGCCCTGTAAACCAGGCGAACACAAACTAAACCTGGAACAGAACCTGACAAAAAACCAGGCTAGCCTGAACCCAACAAGCAGTCATATGGTGATCTGCAATCGTTAATCAAACAAAAATCAGGAGAAACAGCGCTGGGCGGGCGTCCAGTGGCCCCTGTGGAATCGGAGAAAGGGATTTATCGGTAAGTACCAAAATCCTGATTTCTCCTTCATCCACTAGGGGCCACTGGAGTGTAGTTACAATGGGGACGTCCCAGAGCTCCCAAAAAACGGGTGGGAAAGCGCTGAGAGTCCTGTAAAAACTGCTCGGCCAAACAGTGATGCAGAGGCCGTAAAAGTGTCAAACTTGTAGAATTTGACAAAACGAATGTCGGTTTGACCAAGTAGCCGCCCGACAAAATATTCATGGAGACCCCGCGGGCGGCTGCCCACGAAGGTCTTACAATGCGCGTAAAGCGCGCTGAATTGGAAAACGGAGGTTCCCTAGTAACCGCCAAGAAGACTGTCTGATGATCAGATGTATCCAACTGTCCAGCATATGCTGGGGCCCCGGCTATTTAGTACGGGAGCATCGTCCAGAGCAAAGAAGAAAAAACACTTCATCGAATAGCCTGAGACCTCTGTAGAGAGAGTTGACGAGCCCTGACAACATTCAGAGAGGATTGAAAACCACTAGTGTCAGATTTATATGAAAAATGGACCTCCCCTCTGGAAGAAACGACCGCTGAGGCCGAAGCCGAGCCCGGGGAGTTGCCAATAGAGTACTCCCTGAACAAGAGGCCGAACTTACGGCCGCTAGGCTAATCTCATTTGGAAGAAAAGCGAAAAAGGCAGAGACCTAAAATTCCGGTCAGTGTGGTTTGAAGCGCAGCGGAGCAAAAAACCTCCCAGAGAAACCAAAGATGAATGGTAACTGGAAGAAGGGGGAAAAACCCCCTTTTATCTTCATTATGTTCCATAAAGTTTTCCCAAAGTGGCAAAAGCGAGAAGAGGTAATAGACTTCTGAAATCGGAGCCCAGTAGGCCTAACCGAACTAGGGAACTCCTCCCTTCTGAGGTCTCGTGAACAGTCACACGGGTAACCGAAACCAGTGTAAAATTGAACAAGGAGAAAAAAAAAGGAGCCTGTTGAAGTAGACAGTCCCGTCGAGGTAGGAGCCAAGGCTCCTCTACTGACAACAGGCGTATCTGTATCTTCAAGTCATGCGTGGCCCAACCAGCGCCACCGAGAGGACTAGCACGCATAATCCCCTCCTGTGTTACTGAACATGAAGTAGAAATAGAAAAGGAGGCAGGATAGAATAACCAGAAAACTCCCCGGAGCCCTGAGGGCCTCCACGGCTACTGCCGTCCGAGAGTAATAAAGGGTTAAAGAGTCAGTCAGAACGCCCTGAGGTCGATCCGAAATCTCCGCCCACAGCGGACCAGCTGACAAAACTCCGGGGCATGTTCCCTCACCCAGGAGTCTGACCTGGTGGCTTGATCTGGAAACAAGATTGTTGTCCCCCGTTCCGAGAGGAATGGAGGCGACCACTCATTACGTCGCAACTTGACTGAAGAAATAGAGTCTCTGGTGCCGAGGAATGAAAAAAACCTCTGACGGACCGTGTTGAGAAACGTCTATGCGGAGCATAAATTGGATCTGTGTCGAATCAGAAGCTCGTGGATCCTCCGGATATTCAGAAGCCACCTAATGTACAGAGTGGGATAGTAGCAGTAAATTGTCCCATTAGGGAACCAACGTCACCCACTGCCCTTGAAAAAGAGTTATTCTGTTATCTTCCTAAACTCTGTGGGAGCGGAAGAGAGAAGAGTAAAGGACTTACAGTGAAAATGAGAATCCTGTTAAGGGGGAATCTGAGAAAAGCCTGTCCAACGGAAATCAGTAAACAGGCATCTCTGAAGACAAGGGACACGTAAAACTCCCTTTCTTGTTTAAACTAGCAATCACAGACTAAAAGGATTGTAAGGCCAGAATAGGCCTGTCCGAGCCACTTGGCTTCGGAACGTGAAAAGAAAACAAAGGCCTGAGAACTGTCCTAATTCAAATGATATGTGTAAAACAGGGATCAACACCCTTTGCGGTTAGAAACCTATGGAGCGCAGCCTGCAGTATGACTCTCTTGTCATCCTAAATCAGCCGACCCATGCCGAGGGACTCCTGAGACGGTTGTAACCGCCCAAGCCTTCTCCCATCGACCTGCGCCTACCCTGGGACCCTGCAGGTGTAATGGGTGTATAGGATGACATAAAATCAGACTGGACTGAGGATGTTGAACCTCTGCTTCAGCCTTTTTACCCTGAGAACCCCTGGCGACGAAGATATCACCCGTGTGGAGTCAAAAACCTGAAAGGGCACGAAACAATCTAAAGGGAAGACCAGTAAAGGTCTGTCTTGGAGCTGGGGCAGTAGTAGGAGAAATCAAAGTGGACCTACCTCCATTGGTTCAAGAAATCCTGCAGAAAGTTCCTTCCCCAGAACCATCTGCCCCGTAGGATTTCATGTTTACTTGTCACTGTCGCAGCCCCAGAGGTCGTCGGGTTAAGACAGCCCAAGCGAAGATGCAGGGTCCGAGTCTGTAGACATGGAGACCTCCAAGGAACATAAAGCAGAATCGTGATTCTGACCTGTATCAAAGTATCAATTGATCCTGATGCGAAGCATCCTGTAACCTAGAGGACAATTGTTCCCCAACCTACCTGCTCCGGATACGGTAGAACCATGCTGCCGCATATGTCGATGGATCCCTGAGCAAGGTTGCCTCAGGAAAACGGCGGCTTGATGGACCGGCGATACACCGAGGTGTATACCCTAGAGAGGTTCTGATACCATCTCCTGCCATCTGCGGGGAAAAGATAGGAAAACAAACCCCGTTTGATACCTGATATTGTGTATTCGGGTGTCTGTCGGCCGCCTACCGGAGCCTGCCCAGCTCATCCGAAACTGAACCAGTCGCTGTCATTTTCGTCAATGGCGTGGAACCCTGATGGACTTGACGTGTCCTCCTCCTTTACCTGCAGTATCAGATGAACTGCTGTATTATGTACCTGTATATTCTGAGACACTGGTTCAGATCCACAGAAAACAGACATCAGTAATGCATGGAATGTTAGCAAAGTTTCTTTTTGGAAAGGTGTGTTTGGTCCCGCTGTGATTTGATCCTGTGACCTTGGAAACCAAAGTCCAAGGGCTTACCTGATGAGCTATTGTCTGGTTAATAGTGACATTACCTGCATCATTGATCAAACAGGGGTGTGCAGGTGCGTGGAGGGCGAAGCAGATGGCTCCGCCTCATACTTCACACCTAAGAGGGAATTCTTCGACTATCCCAGGAGAGACAAACGAAAGGAGAAAAGGTGGGTTAAATAAACAGAGCCCTACGTAAGGTCTGCACTATAATGTGTAGTGACCGATACGATTAAAATAAACTTTCTGGAGCAGCGGAGACCTGAACCAGCAACGCTGCGCTGTGGGACAGGAGTCTTAGCCCTAGGCTATAGGAGTTCTCCTTAAAGTTTTGTTTGGATTCAAACCCCTGTTCAGATACCCGCTACTAGCGTACTGAGCCGCAGCGCTATTTGTCTGATGCCTTACACGCATTCCACAATTACAAATAGCATTAGTAACTAGTGACAACAAGGAATAATAAAGGGAAGGCAACACCCCGCCCTGTATTTAGTGTACCGCTAATTAAGGTGCACCAGATGTTTCTCTGAGGTTCCGCTGGCTTTTCAAAATGGTGACCAGCCTGTGAGAAAGATGGGGGAAAATGTTATGTGCAAGATGTTGTTATTAGAAAACATTGCGGAAGTAGCCTACAGCACCTGGTATTCCCAGGCGGTCTCCCATCCAAGTACTAACCGGGCCTGACCCTGCTTAGTTTCCGAGATCAGACGAGATCGGGCGTGTTCAGGGTGGTGTGGCCGTAGGCTTTTATCCCCTATATCTGGTATTTTATGGATTTATCTATATACATACCTACACGCACTTAAATATATATATCTATATATATGCATGCACAAACATAACTATATATGTATATATACACACGCACCGTAGGTAAATAAATACTGCACAGTAGATCCTTTTAATTATTATTGAGCTGAGTCCCAGCTACTGTAATAGAGCAGGTTCCCTGATTTGCAAGTAGGAAAATGCTGGGTAGAGGACTCTACTGCAGGAGGAATGTATCTATATTTCAGCAGCCTGAAGTATCGAAAAGTTACAAATCCCAGAGCTGTTGCCTAGCGACGGGGAGACCTGGGAGCCCGCTGAGTAAAGCGGGTTAACTGTTAATATACCTGGGACTTTATTTGTATTTGTCTCTGAGTATGCAAGATTAGCCCACTGGGCTATAGGAGACACTGCAAATATGAAGCCAGGTCTGTGCAGGGAGGAAATGGCCGCCAGAGTGAAACTCCTCTGGGCTATGCGATAAAATCTATATAGTGGATAACTGGATTAGTGCTGAGCCACTCTGACTATATCACATTCTCCTCAGCACCATGTGCATTAAACTCACATAAATGCCTATTACACTATAACAGTGGCCGGGGAGCGGAGAATGCTGAGCCCGCTGTACAGAGCAGGAGTTAGCTCCGCCCCCCGGCTATGGCGCCTTATTGCAAAACTAAGCGGGAAGCGAGCTGTACCCTCCGCTGGGCCTGCGAGTCACCGCCGGGGAGCGCTGAGCGCTGAGCCCGCTATACAGCGCTAGTAGAGCCCTGTATCTGCTAGCCGCCGCCGGGGAGTGTTGCGCTGAACAGAGCGCGAGTCGCCGCCTGGGAGCAGGGAGCGCTGAGCTCGCTCTACAGAGCGGGACTTAGCTCCGCCCCCTCCGTACAAGGCGCCAAATTTAAACATTGCTTTGCGCTCGAGCGGGATCCCTGTGCCGGCTCTGTGAGTCGCGCTGAGTGGGTGCGGGGGGTGCGGGGAGCTGGGGGAGCAGAGGGTTATCAGAATGACACACACCCGTTTTTCAGTCAGGGTTGTATAAACACATACTCAGCCTCCCCCAATCATCCTGTCTGTTTCTCCATGAGGAGGACAGGTAAGGATACAATAAAGTACATTACAGCCCCAGAGAGCCCTTCTGGAGTGGGTTGTACAACAATAAACAGATTGCTCTAAAAACATACATAGCCACCACAAATAAAGTATACTTCACTCACCACTGTGTTCTTGGTGGATCGGCCCCGACACACGCCGCACGCAGCGGCGTCCAGCCGGAATCTTCTGTGGTGGGGTGGTCCCGACACAAGCCGCACGCAGCGGTGTCCGACCATTTTTGATACTCACCGCTGCCATGCTGCCGGAATCTTCTGCTGGATGGAGTGGCCGCGACACGCGCCGCACGCAGCGGTGTCCGCCAACTCAGGAGAGCTCAGTGTCTCCCTCAGCCGGGGCCCATCCCTAGCCGCACGCAGCTGCGATGGGACCCCGCCGGCAGCTCCCACGGTGCAGACTGGCAGTGGCAGAGCTGCCAGTCTGTGAGTGTGTGTAAGAAAAATAAAATTCTTCAGCTAAACCCAAGTGAACCAGCTACCTCGGGCACTTAACTAAGACTGGCTTGGAGGGGAGATAGTAGGGGAGGAGCTAGCCACAGTGTGAGAATTTTTAAAGTGCCAGCTACCAATACCACCTACTATCTCCCCATTGTAACTACACTCCAGTGGCCCCTAGTGGATGAAGGAGAAATAATTTTTGCCACTATTTTGCCCCCCCTCTCTTGTTTTACCCTGTTTCTGTAGTGCAGTGCAGGGGAGAGACCTGGGAGCCGTCCTGACCAGCGGAGCTGTGTAAGGAAAATGGCGCTGTGTGCTGAGGAGATAGGCCCCGCCCCTTTTCCGGCGGGCTCGTCTCCCGCTCTTTAGTGTATTCTGGCAGGGGTTAAATATCTCCATATAGCCCCGGAGGCTATATGTGAGGTATTTTTTAGCCAAATAGGTTTTCATTTGCCTCCCAGGGCGCTCCCCTCCCAGCGCCCTGCACCCTCAGTGACTGCCGTGTGAAGTGTGCTGAGAGGAAAATGGCGCACAGCTGCAGTGCTGTGCGCTACCTTTAGAAGACTGAGGAGTCTTCTGCCGCCGATTCTGGACCTCTTCATGTTTCAGCATCTGCAAGGGGGCCGGCGGCGAGGCTCCGGTGACCATCCAGGCTGTACCTGTGATCGTCCCTCTGGAGCTGATGTCCAGTAGCCAAGAAGCCAATCCATCCTGCACGCAGGTGAGTTCACTTCTTCTCCCCTAAGTCCCTCGTTGCAGTGATCCTGTTGCCAGCAGGACTCACTGTAAAATAAAAAACCTAAGCTAAACTTTCTCTAAGCAGCTCTTTAGGAGAGCCACCTAGATTGCACCCTTCTCGGCCGGGCACAAAAATCTAACTGGCTTGGAGGAGGGTCATAGGGGGAGGAGCCAGTGCACACCACCTGATCGGAAAGCTTTACTTTTGTGCCCTGTCTCCTGCGGAGCCGCTATTCCCCATGGTCCTTTCAGGAACCCCAGCATCCACTAGGACGATAGAGAAATTATTTATAATAGCGCAAAGTGAACTTTTGTATCCCCAGCGCAGTTAATACTGCGCTCCTACCCTTATGCCGCCGTCTTCACACTGACCCCCCGCTTGTTAGGGGGGTCGGTGTCTCACTCGCCACCGATTCTTCAGCTCTGCAAGGGGGTGGCGGCATGCTGCTGGGGCGAGCGGACCTCTGTGGCGGAGAACGATCAGACTCCTCTGGAGCTCAGTGTTCAGTCAGCGGATACAGTGGCTCAGACCCCACAGGACGGACACTGCCCCCCCCCCCCCCCCCCCCTCAGTCCCTCGCTGCAGGGAGGCTGTTGCCAGCAGCCTCCCAGTAAAATAATAAACTCTACAAAAAACTTTTTCCCAGGAAAACTCAGGAGAGCTCCCCTAGCTGTGACCGGCTCCTCCGGGCACATTTTCTAAACTGAGTCTAGTAGGAGGGGCATAGAGGGAGGAGCCAGCCGACACTCTCAAACTCTTAAAGTGCCAATGGCTCCTGGTGGCCCTGTCTATACCCCATGGTACTAAAGTGGACCCCAGCATCCTTTAGGACGTAAGAAAAAATGAAAAACACAGAAACTGAAAGGAAATGGCAATACATGGCCAAAAAGAATAAATATATCTGATTCCCCTACTAAATTCGGCAAGCCCCCATTATTCATTCATACAGATGTGTTCCAATATGGGGCCTAATTCAGAGTTGACTGCAGCAGCAAATTTGTTAGCAGTTGGGCAAAACCATGGCCCTCATTCCGAGTTGTTCGCTCGGTATTTTTCATCGCATCGCAATGAAAATCCGCTTAGTACGCATGCGCAATGTTCGCACTGCGACTGCGCCAAGTAACTTTGCTATGTAGAAAGTAATTTTACTCACGGCTTTTTCATCGCTCCGGCGAACGTAATGTGATTGACAGGAAATGGGTGTTACTGGGCGGAAACACGGCGTTTCAGGGGCGTGTGGCTGAAAACGCTACCGTTTCCGGAAAAAACGCAGGAGTGGCCGGAGAAACGGTGGGAGTGCCTGGGCGAACGCTGGGTGTGTTTGTGACGTCAACCAGGAACGACAAGCACTGAACTGATCGCACAGGCAGAGTAAGTCTGAAGCTACTCTGAAACTGCTAAGTAGTTAGTAATCGCAATATTGCGAATACATCGGTCGCAATTTTAAGAAGCTAAGATTCACTCCCAGTAGGCGGCGGCTTAGCGTGTGTAACTCTGCTAAATTCGCCTTGCGACCGATCAACTCGGAATGAGGGCCTATGGGGGTAATTCTGAGTTGATCGCAGCAGCAAGTTTGTTAGTACTTGGGCAAAACCATGTGTACTGGAGGGGGGGCAGATATAACGTGCAGAGAGTTAGATTTGGGTGGGTTATTTTGTTTCTGTGCAGGGTAAATACTGGCTGCTTTATTTTTACACTGCAATTTAGATTTCAGATTGAATACACCCCACCCAAATTTAACTCTCTCTGCACATGTTACATCTGCCCCCGCTGCAGTGCACATGGTTTTGCCCAATTGCTAACAAAATTGCTGCTGCGATCAACTCAGAATTAGGCCCCATGTGTAGTGCAGGGGGGGCAGATATAACATGTGCAGAGAGAGTTAGATTTGGGTGGGGTGTATTCAAACTGAAATCTAAATTGCAGTGTAAAAATAAAAATCAAGTTGCCAGTATTTACCTTGCACAGAAACAATATAACCCACCCAAATCTAACTCTCTCTGCAAATGTTATATCTGCCACACCTGCAGTGCACATGGGGGGTCATTCCGAGTTGTTCGCTCGTTGCCGATTTTCGCAATGCAGCGATTTGTTGCAAACTGCGCATGCGCAAAGCTCGCAGGGCGCATGCGCTTAGTTATTTAACTAAAAACTTGGCAGATTTGCTGTGGATTCTGCGGCGCTTTTCAGTCGCTCTGCTGATCGGTAAATGACTGACAGGAAAGGGGCGTTTCTGGGAGGTAACTGAGCGTTTTCCGGGAGTGTGTTAAAAAACGCAGGCTTGTCAGGGAAAAACGCGGGAGTGTCTGGAGAAACGGGAGAGTGGCTGGCCGAACGCAGGGCGTGTTTGTGACGTCAAACCAGGAACTAAACGGACTGAGGTGATCGCAATCTAGGAGTAGGTCTGGAGCTACTCAGAAACTGCAAAGAATTATTTAGTAGCAGTTCTGCTAATCTTTCGTTCGCTATTCTGCTAAGCTAAGATACACTCCCAGAGGGCGGCAGCCTAGCGTGTGCAATGCTGCTAAAAGCAGCTAGCGAGCGAACAACTCAGAATGACCCCCATGGTTTTGCCCAACTGCTAACAAATTTGCTTCTGCGATCAAATCTGAATAAGGCCCCATGGTGCAAGTGCTGCATCTTGTGTCAATAGATGCTTCCTGCCGGCTCATGTGATATGCTGCTGCATTGAATCACTATGCGTAAATATCAGCCATATGAGCGAGTCTGAGGCTCTCACAGCAATTTGTGTCTGAAGATGTAAACCTTGACTTCAACAGCCACAGAAAGCAACCCAGTTTCCAGGAACTAGCCATCCCCACCCCTGGCTTGCCCCCCAAAAGGAAGCAGGGAACTGCAAGAGATCTCACAGTAGAAGACTGACGCATGCACCGATCTTCTAACATCAGAGTAGTAGGCAAATCATCGGCTTACTAAGATGAATCAGGCCCTTAAGATGGGTACACACTAGACAGTAAAGTGGACATGTGGCCGATACATCGTTAACGATGCATGCATGCCCAAAGGGTGATATCGCCCGCAAGGGCCATGCTGCCGAATGTAGCTCTCCGCCCGCCGTCGCTGGCAGCATCGGTTTGCAAATAGTGTAGTAAATACTTAGGGTTATTTTTTCGAACGATGCATGGCGAGGGTCATTCGTATCGGATCTGTTTTTTGCATGTTTAACCGTCTTATTTCGATTACATTGTACTAGGTACTTAGGATTACATTTTTGGCACGGCTAGGTAGTAAAATCTGTGTCGCAATAAACAGGGCCTTTGCCGAGATTTGAGAATTAGTTTATGTGGACACATCTGTACATACTAAGGGGGTTATTGAGTTAGTCGCAGATTTTACTACTCACATGCTGCGGGCCACCCAGCATGTGTGCCGCACCCCGTCATGTGATCGCAAATCAACTGCAATTGCACTGAATAAAGGTAGAACCCTGTCTATGCAGCATGGTCTCCACTTGCAGGAAATTCAGAAGACGTCATCGTCCGGCCCCAAAAACGACCATGACATGCCTGCCACCCCCCCCCCCCCCCCCTTCCACGCCACTCCCTCAACGTCACATCATGCCCACTGAAGACATCAGCAATAAGGGAAGCTGCCTGGGTGAGATGCACTATGGGCCCAATTCATATTTGTATGCAAACATATTGGTTTTCCTACAAATACAATGGTTTTAGGGTCTGAGCAGACGTAAGACCCATTTTGCAAATGTGCAGAACGGGTCTTGTGATATCACTCACAGCCCCCGTTAGCACTTGGGAGGCGGCACCAGGCACTGTTCTTCAAAATGGGGGGACGTGTCTTTTGATGGTTGGACAGGTCCATAGTCTGCGTCATCGGACGCGGACTTACTGGCAGGGGTGTTCTCAAAAAGGAGAGGGCCCGTGTGCAGCCTCCGTTGCAGGCCCCCTCCTCTCTGGCAGCGAGTAGATTCTGTATTATAATAAACAAGAATAAGCGCTGGGAAACTGGATTAGAAATTTCTGACAATTTTAATAAAATAATATAAATTGATTACTGTTGCAACAGATAATTAAAGAAAAATTAAGATCAGTTAAAATTAGGGCATAATATAGCACTGCAAGAGTTTAAAAAGTCCCATATGGTTTGTATGGTATGTATATAATTTGCTGGTACTCAAATGAAACAGTTCATCCCCAGAGATTTTTTGCCACAGTCCAGGAACAATAATAGCGAATGGAAAATAAGAATTTACTCACCGGTAATTCTATTTCTCGTAGTCCGTAGTGGATGCTGGGAACTCCGTAAGGACCATGGGGAATAGCGGGCTCCGAAGGAGGCTGGGCACTCTAGAAAGATTTAGGACTACCTGGTGTGCACTGGCTCCTCCCACTATGACCCTCCTCCAAGCCTCAGTTAGGACACTGTGCCCGGACGAGCTGACATAATAAGGAAGGATTTTGAATCCCGGGTAAGACTCATACCAGCCACACCAATCACACCGTACAACTCGTGATACTATATCCAGTTTGACAGTATGAAAACAACTGAGCCTCTTAACAGATGGCTCAACAATAACCCTTTAGTTAACAATAACTATTTACAAGTATTGCAGACAATCCGCACTTGGGATGGGCGCCCAGCATCCACTACGGACTACGAGAAATAGAATTACCGGTGAGTAAATTCTTATTTTCTCTGACGTCCTAGTGGATGCTGGGAACTCCGAAAGGACCATGGGGATTATACCAAAGCTCCCAAACGGGCGGGAGAGTGCGGATGACTCTGCAGCACCGAATGAGAGAACTCCAGGTCCTCCTCAGCCAGGGTATCAAACTTGTAGAATTTTGCAAACGTGTTTGATCCCGACCAGGTAGCAGCTCGGCAAAGTTGTAAAGCCGAGACCCCTCGGGCAGCCGCCCAAGATGAGCCCACCTTCCTTGTGGAATGGGCATTTACAGATTTTGGCTGTGGCAGGCCTGCCACAGAATGTGCAAGCTGAATTGTACTACAAATCCAGCGAGCAATAGTCTGCTTAGAAGCAGGAGCACCCAGCTTGTTGGGTGCATACAGGATAAACAGCGAGTCAGATTTTCTGACTCCAGCCGTCCTGGAAACATATATTTTCAGGGCCCTGACAACGTCTAGCAACTTGGAGTCCTCCAAATCCCTAGTAGCCGCAGGCACCACAATAGGCTGGTTCAGGTGAAACGCTGACACCACCTTAGGGAGAAACTGGGGACGAGTCCTCAATTCTGCCCTATCCATATGGAAAATCAGATAAGGGCTTTTACATGATAAAGCCGCCAATTCTGACACTCGCCTGGCTGAAGCCAAGGCCAATAACATGACCACTTTCCACGTGAGATATTTTAGATCCACGGTTTTTAGTGGCTCAAACCAATGTGATTTTAAGAAACTCAACACCACATTGAGATCCCAAGGTGCCACAGGAGGCACAAACGGGGGCTGAATATGCAGCACTCCTTTCACAAATGTCTGAACTTCAGGTACTGAAGCTAGTTCTTTTTGAAAGAAAATCGACAGAGCCGAGATCTGTACTTTAATGGAGCCTAGTTTTAGGCCCATATTCACTCCTGCTTGCAGGAAATGCAGAAATCGACCTAGTTGAAATTCCTCTGTTGGGGCCTTTTTGGCCTCGCACCATGCAACATATTTCCGCCATATGCGGTGATAATGATTTGCCGTAACATCTTTCCTGGCTTTAATAAGCGTAGGAATGACTTCTTCCGGAATCCCTTTTCCTTCAGGATCCGGCGTTCAACCGCCATGCCGTCAAACGCAGCCGCGGTAAGTCTTGGAACAGACAGGGCCCCTGCTGTAGCAGGTCCTGTCTGAGCGGCAGAGGCCACGGGTCCTCTGAGATCATCTCTTGAAGTTCCGGGTACCACGCTCGTCTTGGCCAATCCGGAACCACGAGAATTGTGGTTACTCCTCGCTTTCTTATTATTCCCAATACCTTTGGTATGAGAGGCAGAGGAGGGAACACATAAACCGACTGGTACACCCACGGTGTCACTAGAGCGTACACAGCTATCGCCTGAGGGTCCCTTGACCTGGCGCAATATCTTTTTAACTTGTTGTTGAGGTGGGACGCCATCATGTCCACCCGTGGTTTTTCCCAACGGTTTACCAGCATCTGGAAGACTTCTGGATGAAGTCCCCACTCTCCCGGGTGTAGGTCGTGTCTGCTGAGGAAGTCTGCTTCCCAGTTGTCCACTCCCGGAATGAACACTGCTGACAGTGCTAGTACATGATTCTCCGCCCATCGGAGAATTCTTGTGGCTTCTGCCATTGCCATCCTGCTTCTTGTGCCTCCCTGTCGATTTACATGGGCGACTGCCGTGATGTTGTCTGACTGGATCAGCACCGGCTGGTGTAGGAGCAGGGATTTTGCTTGACTTAGGGCATTGTAAATGGCCCTTAGTTCCAGAATATTTATGTGAAGGGAAGTCTCCTGACTCGACCATAGTCCTTGGAAGTTTCTTCCCCGTGTGACTGCCCCCCAGCCTCGAAGGCTGGCATCCGTGGTCACCAGGACCCAGTCCTGTATGCCGAACCTGCGGCCCTCTAGAAGATGGGCACTCTGCAGCCACCACAGTAGAGACACCCTGGTTCTTGGAGACAGGGTTATTAAGCGATGCATCTGAAGATGCGATCCGGACCATTTGTCCAATAGGTCCCACTGAAAGATTCTGGCATGGAACCTGCCGAAGGGAATTGCTTCGTAAGAAGCTACCATCTTTCCCAGGACCCGCGTGCAGTGATGCACCGATACCTGTTTCGGTTTCAGGAGGTCTCTGACTAGAGATGACAACTCCCTGGCTTTCTCCTCCGGGAGAAACACTTTTTTCTGGACTGTATCCAGAATCATACCCAGGAACAGTAGCCGTGTCGTCGGAACCAGCTGTGACTTTGGGATATTCAGAATCCAGCCGTGCTGGTGCAGCACTTCCTGAGATAGTGCTACTCCCACCAACAACTGTTCCTTGGATCTCGCCTTTATTAGGAGATCGTCCAAGTACGGGATAATTAAAACTCCCTTTTTTCGAAGGAGTATCATCATTTCCGCCATAACCTTGGTAAATACCCTCGGTGCCGTGGACAGTCCAAACGGCAGCGTCTGGAATTGGTAATGGCAATCCTGTACCACAAATCTGAGGTACTCCTGGTGAGGATAGTAAATGGGGACATGCAAGTAAGCATCCTTGATGTCCAGGGATACCATGTAATCCCCCTCGTCCAGGCTTGCAATAACCGCCCTGAGCGATTCCATCTTGAACTTGAATTTTTTTATGTATGTGTTCAAGGATTTCAAATTTAAAATGGGTCTCACCGAACCGTCCGGTTTCGGCACCACAAATAGTGTGGAATAGTAACCCCGGCCTTGTTGAATTAGGGGTACCGTGATTATCACCTGCTGGGAATACAGCTTGTGAATTGCCTCTAGCACCGCCTCCCTGTCTGAGGGAGCAATCGGCAAGGCAGATTTTAGGAACCGGTGGGGTGAAGACGCCTCGAATTCCAGTTTGTACCCCTGAGATACTATTTGAAGGATCCAGGGATCCACCTGTGAGCGAGCCCACTGACCGCTGAAATTCTTGAGGCGGCCCCCCACCGTACCTGGCTCCGCCTGTGGAGCCCCACCGTCATGCGGCGGACTTGGAAGAAGAAGCGGGGGAGGACTTTTGCTCCTGGGAACCTGCTGTTTGTTGCAGCCTTTTTCCCCTACCTCTGCCTCTGGACAGAAAAGACCCGCCTTTTCCCCGCTTGTTTTTCTGGGTCCGAAAGGACTGAACCTGATAAAACGGCGCCTTCTTAGGCTGTGAGGGGACATGGGGTAAAAATGCTGACTTCCCAGACGTTGCTGTGGAAACTAGGTCCGAGAGACCATCCCCAAATAATTCCTCACCCTTATAAGGCAAAACTTCCATGTGCCTTTTAGAATCTGCATCTCCTGTCCACTGGCGAGTCCATAAGCCTCTCCTAGCAGAAATGGACAATGCACTTACTTTAGATGCCAGCCGGCAGATTTCCCTCTGTGCATCTCTCATATATAAGACTGAGTCTTTGATATGGTCTATGGTTAGCAGGATCGTGTCTCTGTCTAGTGTGTCAATATTTTCTGACAGTTTATCTGACCACACGGCGGCAGCACTGCACATCCATGCTGACGCAATAGCTGGTCTAAGTATAATGCCTGAGTGTGTGTATACAGACTTCAGGATCGCCTCCTGCTTTCTATCAGCAGGTTCCTTGAGGGCGGCCGTATCCGGAGACGGTAGTGCCACCTTTTTAGACAAACGTGTGAGCGCTTTATCCACCCTAGGAGGTGTTTCCCAACGTGACCTATCCTCTGGCGGGAAAGGGAACGCCATTAGTACCTTCTTAGGAATTACCAATTTTTTATCAGGGAAAGCCCACGCTTCTTCACACACTTCATTTAATTCATCTGATGGGGGAAAAACTACGGGTAGTTTCTCCTCCCCAAACATAATACCCTTTTTAGTGGTACCTGTATTTATATCAGAAATGTGTAACACCTCTTTCATTGCCTCAATCATGCAGTGAATGGCCTTAGTGGGCATCAGGTTAGACTCATCGTCGTCGACACTGGTGTCAGTATCAGTGTCGACATCTGGGTCTGCGGTCTGAGGTAGCGGGAGTTTCAGAGCCCCTGATGACCTTTGAGACGCCTGGACAGGCACGAACTGAGAAGTCGGCTGTCCCACATTTGGCATGTCGTCAAATTTCTTATGTAAGGAGTCTATACGTGCACTCATTTCTTTCCATAAGCTCATCCACTCAGGTGTCTGCCCCGCAGGGGGTGACATCCCTTCTAAAGGCATCTGCTCCGTCTCCACATCATTATCCTCATCAAACATGTCGACACAGCCGTACCGACACACCGCACACACACAGGGAATGCTCCCACAGAGGACAGGACCCACAAAAGCCCTTTGGGGGGACAGAGTGAGAGTATGCCAGCACACACCAGAGCGCTATATAATGCAGGGACTAACTGAGTTATGTCCCCTATAGCTGCTTTTTCTATATAAATGTATACTGCGCCTAAATTTAGTGCCCCCCCTCTCTTTTTTACCCTTTTCTGTAGTGTAGACTGCAGGGGAGAGCCAGGGAGCTTCCTTCCAGCGGAGCTGTGAGGGAAAATGGCGCCAGTGTGCTGAAGGAGATAGCTCCGCCCCTTTTCCGCGGACTATTCTCCCGCTTTTTCCTATATTCTGGCAGGGGTATTTTCCACATATATAGCCTCTGGGGCTATATATTGTGGTATTTTTGCCAGCCAAGGTGTTATTATTGCTTCTCAGGGCGCCCCCCCCCAGCGCCCTGCACCCTCAGTGACCGGAGTGTGAAGTGTGTGTGAGGAGCAATGGCGCACAGCTGCAGTGCTGTGCGCTACCTTGGTGAAGACTGATGTCTTCTGCCGCCGATTTTCCGGACCTCTTCTTGCTTCTGGCTCTGTAAGGGGGACGGCGGCGCGGCTCCGGGACCGTACACCAAGGCTGGGCCTGCGGTCGATCCCTCTGGAGCTAATGGTGTCCAGTAGCCTAAGAAGCCCAAGCTGGCTGCAAGCAGGCAGGTTCGCTTCTTCTCCCCTTAGTCCCTCGCTGCAGTGAGCCTGTTGCCAGCAGGTCTCACTGAAAATAAAAAACCTAATTTCTATACTTTCTTTCTAAAGGCTCAGGAGAGCCCCTAGTGTGCATCCAACCTCGGCCGGGCACAAAATCTAACTAAGGCTTGGAGGAGGGTCATAGTGGGAGGAGCCAGTGCACACCAGGTAGTCATAAATCTTTCTAGAGTGCCCAGCCTCCTTCGGAGCCCGCTATTCCCCATGGTCCTTTCGGAGTTCCCAGCATCCACTAGGACGTCAGAGAAAAGTGAAAACTGCAGTTGGATTGACCTTACGTAGCTAGGTTCAAGACGCTGCTTGGTCCAGTTGGTTGCTCAGGTCCAATAGTGCAGATATCCAAATCGCTGATGCAAAGAGTTCCTATATCCGACTTCTAGGCGTTTGTATGGGGATGAGGAATCAGAGTCCAGCTGCTCCACCGACGCGTTACGCTGTTTTACACAGCTTTCTCAAGGTGATTGTATTGCAGTGACTGGGTGCCCTTTATATAGCAGTGCTAATAGCCCATTCAAAACAGGTGTAACAAATTAAAAACATTTGAATAATATTTAAAATGAAATTCTATCCAGTTTCCATAAATAGTGACAGACACTGAGGCTAAAATATCAATAATTAGTAAAGTTACTATTAGTGTAAAGCCTATTTTAATTGAATTAAATGATTATGAAAATCAGTTACCGATCACATGATCGCGGAGTCATTTCCTGTGTTTGGAACGCAAACTTGTTCCAGTTTCCTGTATGTGGAACACAAACTTACAATCATTGGTTAGCGTCTAGACACGCGACCGGAACTAGGCCAACCTCCGGCAGGCCCGGCGTACTGTTACCAGGCGGCAGACCGCACGAGGAGACCCGTTCCGGTCATGTGACCGGACACCCGACGTCACGCTGTTTGTCACACATGGTCTCTAAGATGGAGAATATTTAAATATCACGTGACCGTCCGGACCAATAATGTTTTGAGGATTGATCTAACTAATAGCAGAATGAACAAATGGCTATTATGCCCTGTAAAAGACGCTTCTATAGTATTCAAAACATATCATCAGTAGATATTTGTTTTATATAAAAGTAGCAACGAGTATGAATATTTGAAATACATTAAGTCAGTATACAGTACATGAATTGTTGAATTGGTGCCATCTTGTGGTGAAATAATAGTATAGCACTCTTCCCATACTTTTTAGTCAGTGGATTGCCAAATGTCTTTGTTCAAGACTTATATAATTTTCTATATGTATTTTTTATATATATAGTTATTATAGGATCCAAAAAGAAAACATTTAATTAACAAATATTGAAAAATGGGTTAGATCAATAAATTGATGTCAATTCATAAAGAATAGATGTTATTACACTCAATCTTTGATCTTAATCTATAATGTATAAAAAAAAAATATAAGAATTTACTTACCGATAATTCTATTTCTCGTAGTCCGTAGTGGATGCTGGGACTTCCGTAAGGACCATGGGGAATAGCGGCTCCGCAGGAGACTGGGCACAAAAGTAAAAGCTTTGAGACTACCTGGTGTGCACTGGCTCCTCCCCCTATAACCCTCCTCCAAGCCTCAGTTAGGATACTGTGCCCGGACGAGCGTACACAACAAGGAAGGATTTTGAATCCCGGGTAAGACTCATACCAGCCACACCAATCACACCGTACAACCTGTGATCTGAACCTAGTTAACAGTATGATAAACGAAGGAGCCTCTGAAAAGATGGCTCACAACAAAAATAACCCGATTTTTGCAACAATAACTATATACAAGTATTGCAGACAATCCGCACTTGGGATGAGCGCCCAGCATCCACTACGGACTACGACAAATAGAATTATCGGTAAGTAAATTCTTATTTTCTCTGACGTCCTAGTGGATGCTGGGACTTCCGTAAGGACCATGGGGATTATACCAAAGCTCCCAAACGGGCGGGAGAGTGCGGATGACTCTGCAGCACCGAATGAGAGAACTCCAGGTCCTCCTCGGCCAGGGTATCAAATTTGTAGAATTTAGCAAACGTGTTTGCCCCTGACCAAGTAGCTGCTCGGCAAAGTTGTAAAGCCGAGACCCCTCGGGCAGCCGCCCAAGATGAGCCCACCTTCCTTGTGGAATGGGCTTTAACAGATTTTGGCTGTGGCAGTCCTGCCACAGAATGCGCAAGCTGAATTGTACTACAAATCCAACGAGCAATCGTCTGCTTAGAAGCAGGAGCACCCAGCTTGTTGGGTGCATACAGGATAAACAGCGAGTCAGATTTTCTGACTCCAGCCGTCCTGGAAACGTATATTTTCAGGGCCCTGACTACGTCCAGTAACTTGGAGTCCTCCAAGTCCCTAGTAGCCGTAGGTATCACAATAGGTTGGTTCATGTGAAACGCTGAAACCACCTTAGGGAGAAATTGAGGACGAGTCCTCAATTCTGCCCTGTCCGAATGAAAAATTAGGTAAGGGCTTTTATATGATAAAGCCGCCAATTCTGAGACACGCCTGGCTGAAGCCAAGGCTAACAGCATTACCACTTTCCATGTGAGATATTTCAAGTCCACAGTGGTAAGTGGTTCAAACCAATGTGATTTTAGGAACCCTAAAACTACATTGAGATCCCAAGGTGCCACTGGTGGCACAAAAGGAGGCTGTATATGCAGTACCCCCTTGACAAACGTCTGAACTTCAGGCACTGAAGCCAGTTCTTTTTGGAAGAAGATCGACAGGGCCGAAATTTGAACCTTAATGGACCCTAATTTCAGGCCCATAGACAGTCCTGCTTGCAGGAAATGTAAGAAACGACCCAGTTGAAATTCCTCTGTGGGGGCCTTCTTGTCCTCACACCACGCAACATATTTTCGCCAAATGCGGTGATAATGTTTCGCGGTTACATCCTTCCTGGCTTTAATCAGGGTAGGAATGACTTCATCTGGAATGCCTTTTTCCATCAGGATCCGGCGTTCAACCGCCATGCCGTCAAACGCAGCCGCGGTAAGTCTTGGAACAGACAAGGTCCCTGCTGGAGCAGGTCTTTTCTTAGAGGTAGAGGCCACGGATCCTCCGTGAGCATCTCTTGCAGTTCCGGGTACCAAGTTCTTCTTGGCCAATCCGGAGCCACGAGTATCGTTCTTACTCCTCTCTTTCTTATGATTCTCAGTACTTTCGGTATGAGAGGCAGAGGAGGGAACACATACACCGACTGGTACACCCACGGTGTTACCAGAGCGTCCACCGCTATTGCCTGAGGGTCCCTTGACCTTGCGCAATATCTGTCCAGTTTTTTGTTGAGACGGGACGCCATCATGTCCACCTTTGGTTTTTCCCAATGGTTTACAATCAGTTGGAAGACTTCTGGGTGAAGTCCCTACTCCCCCGGGTGGAGGTCGTGTCTGCTGAGGAAATCTGCTTCCCAGTTGTCCACTCCCGGAATGAACACTGCTGACAGTGCTACCACATGATTTTCCGCCCAGCGGAGAATCCTTGCAGCTTCTGCCATTGCCCTCCTGCTTCTTGTGCCGCCCTGTCTGTTGACGTGGGCGACTGCCGTGATGTTGTCCGATTGGATCAACACTGACTGACCCTGAAGCAGAGGCCTTGCTTGACTTAGGGCATTGTAAATGGCCCTTAGTTCCAGGATATTTATGTGAAGAGACGTTTCCATGCTTGACCACAAGCCTTGGAAATTTCTTCCCTGTGTGACCGCTCCCCAGCCTCTCAGGCTGGCATCCGTGGTCACCAGCATCCAATCCTGAATGCCGAATCTGCGGCCCTCTAGAAGATGAGCACTCTGTAACCACCACAGGAGAGACACCCTTGTCCTTGGAGATAGGGTTATCCGCTGATGCATCTGAAGATGCGATCCGGACCATTTGTCCAGCAGATCCCATTGAAAAGTTCTTGCATGGAATCTTCCGAATGGAATCGCTTCGTAAGAAGCCACCATTTTTCCCAGGACTCTCGTACATTGATGCACTGACACTTGGCCTGGTTTTAGGAGGTTCCTGACTAGCTCGGATAACTCCCTGGCCTTCTCCTCCGGGAGAAACACCTTTTTCTGGACTGTGTCCAGAATCATCCCCAGGAACAGTAGACGTGTTGTTGGAATCAGCTGAGATTTTGGGATATTTAGAATCCACCCGTGCTGACGTACCACTACCTGAGATAGTGCTACTCCGACCTCTAACTGTTCCCTGGACCTTGCCCTTATCAGGAGATCGTCCAAGTAAGGGATAATTAAGACGCCTTTTCTTCGAAGAAGAATCATCATTTCGGCCATTACCTTGGTAAAGACCCGGGGTGCCGTGGACAATCCAAACGGCAGCGTCTGAAACTGATAATGACAGTTTTGTACCACAAACCTGAGTTACCCTTGGTGAGAAGGGTAAATTGGGACATGGAGATAAGCATCCTTGATATCTAGAGATACCATAAAGTCCCCTTCTTCCAGGTTCGCTATCACTGCTCTGAGTGACTCCATCTTGAATTTGAACCTTTTTATGTAAGTGTTCAAAGATTTTAGATTTAAAATTGGTCTCACCGAGCCATCCGGCTTCGGTACCACAAACAGCGTGGAATAATACCCCTTTCCCTGTTGTAGGAGGGGTACCTTGATTATCACCTGCTGGGAATACAGCTTGTGAATAGCTTCCAATACTGCCTCCCTGTCGGAGGGAGACGTTGGTAGAGCAGACTTCAGGAACCGGCGAGGGGGAGACGTCTCAAATTCCAATTTGTACCCCTGTGATACTACCTGCAGAATCCAGGGGTCCACTTGCGAGTGAGCCCACTGCGCGCTGAAATTTTTGAGACGGGCCCCCACCGTGCCTGAGTCCGCTTGTAAAGCCCCAGCGTCATGCTGAAGGCTTGGCAGAAGCAGGGGAGGGCTTCTGCTCCTGGGAGGAGGCTGCCTGGTGCAGTCTTTTTCCTCTTCCTCTGCCCCGGGGCAGAAAAGAGTGGCCTTTTGCTCGCTTGTTCTTATGGAAACGAAAGGACTGAGTTTGAAAAGACGGTGTCTTTTTCTGCTGAGAGGTGACCTGGGGTAAAAAGGTGGACTTTCCAGCCGTTGCTGTGGCCACCAGGTCCGATAGACCGACCCCAAATAATTCCTCCCCTTTATACGGCAATACTTCCATATGTCGTTTGGAATCCGCATCACCTGACCACTGTCGTGTCCATAAACTTCTTCTGGCAGAAATGGACATCGCACTCACTCTAGATGCCAGGGTGCAAATATCCCTCTGTGCATCTCGCATATATAGTAATGCATCTTTCAAATGCTCTATAGTTAATAATATACTGTCCCTATCCAGGGTATCAATATTTTCAGTCAGGGAATCCGACCACGCCACTCCAGCGCTGCACATCCAGGCTGAGGCGATTGCAGGTCGCAGTATAACACCAGTATGTGTGTATATACCTTTTAGGATATTTTCCAGCCTTCTATCAGCTGGTTCTTTGAGGGCGGCCGTATCAGGAGACGGTAACGCTACTTGTTTTGATAAACGTGTGAGTGCCTTATCTACCCTAGGGGGTGTTTCCCAACGCGCCCTAACTTCTGGCGGGAAAGGATATAGTGCCAATAATTTATTAGAAATTAGCAGTTTTTTATCGGGAGAAACCCACGCTTTATCACACACCTCATTTAATTCATCTGACTCAGGAAAAACTACTGGTAGTTTTTTCACACCCCACATAATACCCTTTTTTGTGGTACTTGTAGTGTCAGATGTCGACCAACTGAGGTAACGGGCGTTTTAGCGCCCCTGATGGTGTCTGAGACGCCTGGACAAGCACTAATTGATTTGCCGGCTGTCTCATGTCGTCAACAGTCTTTTGCAAAGTGCTGACATTGTCACGTAATTCTTTAAATACCACCATCCAGTCAGGTGTCGACTCCCTAGGGGGTGACATCATTAACACAGGCAATTGCTCTGCTTCCACATCATTTTCCTCCTCATACATGTCGACACAATCGTACCGACACCCAGCACACACACAGGGAATGCTCTGATAGAGGACAGGACCCCACGAGCCCTTTGGGGAGACAGAGGGAGAGTTTGCCAGCACACACCAGAGCGCTATATATACTCAGGGATAACCTTATATAAGTGTTACTCCCTTTATAGCTGCTGTATTATATATATTTAGCTGCCAATAGTGCCCCCCTCTCTTGTTTTACCCTGTTTCTGTAGTGCAGTCTGCAGGGGAGAGTCAGGGAGCCGTCCTTCCAGCGGAGCTGTGAGGGAAAATGGCGCTTGTGTGCTGAGGAGAAAAAAACTGGCAGGGGATAAATACATCCATATAGCCCAGGAGCTATATGTGATGTATTTCTTTTGCCATCCTAAGGTATTTATGTGTTTTATTGCGTCTCAGGGCGCTCCCCCCCCAGCGCCCTGCACCCTCAGTGACCGGAGTATGAAGTGTGCTGAGAGCAATGGCGCACAGCTGCAGTGCTGTGCGCTACCTTAGTTGAAGACAGGAACGTCTTCTGCCGCCGATTTCACCGGACCTCTTCGCTCTTCTGGCTCTATAAGGGGGCCGGCGGCGCGGCTCCGGGACCCATCCAGGCTGAACCTGTGATCGTCCCTCTGGAGCTAATGTCCAGTAGCCAAGAAGCCCAATCCACTCTGCAGTCAGGTGAGTTCGCTTCTTCTCCCCTTAGTCCCTCGATGCAGTGAGCCTGTTGCCAGCAGGACTCACTGAAAATAAAAAAAACCTAAGTCTAAACTTTTACTTTAAGCAGCTCAGGAGAGCCACCTAGATTGCACCCTTCTCGGCCGGGCACAAAAATCTAACTGAGGCTTGGAGGAGGGCCATAGGGGGAGGAGCCAGTGCACACCAGGTAGTCTCAAAGCTTTTACTTTTGTGCCCAGTCTCCTGCGGAGCCGCTATTCCCCATGGTCCTTACGGAAGTCCCAGCATCCACTAGGACGTCAGAGAAATAAGAATTTACTTACCGATAATTCTATTTCTCGTAGTCCGTAGTGGATGCTGGGAACTCCGTAAGGACCATGGGGAATAGCGGCTCCGCAGGAGACTGGGCACAAAAGTAAAAGCTTTAGGACTAGCTGGTGTGCACTGGCTCCTCCCCCTATGACCCTCCTCCAAGCCTCAGTTAGGATACTGTGCCCGGACGAGCGTACATAATAAGGAAGGATCTTGAATCCCGGGTAAGACTCATACCAGCCACACCAATCACACCGTACAACTTGTGATCTGAACCCAGTTAACAGTATGATAAACGTAGGAGCCTCTGAAAAGATGGCTCACAACAATAAACAACCCGATTTTTGTAACAATAACTATATACAAGTATTGCAGACAATCCGCACTTGGGATGGGCGCCCAGCATCCACTACGGACTACGAGAAATAGAATTATCGGTAAGTAAATTCTTATTTTCTCTGACATCCTAGTGGATGCTGGGAACTCCGTAAGGACCATGGGGATTATACCAAAGCTCCCAAACGGGCGGGAGAGTGCGGATGACTCTGCAGCACCGAATGAGAGTACTCCAGGTCCTCCTCAGCCAGGGTATCGAATTTGTAAAATTTAGCAAACGTGTTTGCCCCTGACCAAGTAGCTGCTCGGCAAAGTTGTAAAGCCGAGACCCCTCGGGCAGCCGCCCAAGATGAGCCCACTTTCCTTGTGGAATGGGCTTTTACAGATTTTGGCTGTGGCAGGCCTGCCACAGAATGTGCAAGCTGAATTGTACTACAAATCCAACGAGCAATCGTCTGCTTAGAAGCAGGAGCACCCAGCTTGTTGGGTGCATACAAGATAAACAGCGAGTCAGATTTTCTGACTCCAGCCGTCCTGGAAACATATATTTTCAGGGCCCTGACTACGTCCAGCAACTTGGAGTCCTCCAAGTCCCTAGTAGCCGCAGGTACCACAATAGGCTGGTTCATGTGAAACGCTGAAACCACCTTAGGGAGAAATTAAGGGCGAGTCCTCAGTTCTGCCCTATCTGATAAAGCCGCCAATTCTGAGACACGCCTGGCTGAAGCCAGGGCTAACAGCATGACCACCTTCCATGTGAGATATTTTAATTCCACAGTGGTGAGTGGTTCAAACCAATGTGATTTTAGGAGACTCAACACTACATTGAGATCCCAAGGTGCCACTGGAGGCACAAAAGGAGGCTGTATATGCAGTACCCCTTTGACAAACGTCTGAACTTCAGGCACTGAAGCCAGTTCTTTTTGGAAGAAGATCGACAGGGCCGAAATTTGAACCTTAATGGATCCCAATTTTAGGCCCATAGATAGTCCTGTTTGCAGGAAATGCAGGAAACGACCCAGTTGAAATTCCTCTGTAGGGGCCTTCTTGGCCTCACACCACGCAACATATTTTCGCCAAATGCGGTGATAATGTTTTGCGGTTACATCCTTCCTGGCCATGACCAGGGTAGGGATGACTTCATCTGGAATGCCTTTTTCCTTCAGGATCCGGCGTTCAACCTCCATGCCGTCACACGCAGCCGCGGTAAGTCTTGGAACAGACAAGGTCCCTGCTGGAGCAGGTCCTTTCTGAGAGGTAGAGGCCACGGGTCCTCCGTGAGCATCTCTTGAAGTTCCGGGTACCAAGTCCTTCTTGGCCAATCCGGAGCCACGAGTATAGTTCTTACTCCTCTCCTTCTTATGATTCTCAGTACTTTGGGTATGAGAGGCAGAGGAGGGAACACATACACTGACTGGTACACCCACGGTGTTACCAGAGCGTCCACCGCTATTGCCTGAGGGTCCCTTGACCTGGCGCAATATCTGTCTATTTCTTGTTGAGATGAGACGCCATCATGTCTACCTTTGGTTTTTCCCAACGGTTTACAATCACGTGGAAGACTTCTGGGTGAAGTCCCCACTCCCCCGGGTGGAGGTCGTGTCTGCTGAGGAAGTCTGCTTCCCAGTTGTCCACTCCCGGAATGAACACCGCTGACAGTGCTGTCACATGATTTTCCGCCCAGCGAAGAATTCTTGCAGCTTCTGCCATTGCCCTCCTGCTTCTTGTGCCGCCCTGTCTGTTTACGTGGGCGACTGCCGTGATGTTGTCCGATTGGATCAATACCGACTGACCCTGAAGCAGAGGCCTTGCTTGACTTAGGGCATTGTAAATTGCCCTTAGTTCCAGGATATTTATGTGAAGAGACGTTTCCATGCTTGACCACAAGCCCTGGAAATTTCTTCCCTGTGTGACTGCTCCCCAGCCTCTCAGGCTGGCATCCGTGGTCACCAGAATCCAGCCCTGAATGCCGAATCTGCGGCCCTCTAGAAGATGAGCACTCTGCAACCACCACAGGAGAGACACCCTTGTCCTTGGAGATAGGGTTATCCGCTGATGCATCTGAAGATGCGATCCGGACCATTTGTCCAGCAGATCCCACTGAAAAGTTCTTGCATGGAATCTTCCGAATGGAATCGCTTCGTAAGAAGCCACCATCTTTCCCAGGACCCTTGTGCATTGATGCACTGACACTTGTCCTGGTTTCAGGAGGTTCCTGACTAGCTCGGATAACTCCCTGGCCTTCTCCTCTGGGAGAAACACCTTTTTCTGGACTGTGTCTAGAATCATCCCTAGGAACAGTAGACGTGTTGTTGGAATCAGCTGCGATTTTGGAATATTTAGAATCCACCCGTGCTGACGTAGCACCACCTGAGATAGTGCTACTCCGACCTCTAACTGTTCCCTGGACCTTGCCCTTATCAGGAGATAGTCCAAGTAAGGGATAATTAAGACGCCTTTTCTTCGAAGAAGAATCATCATTTCGGCCATTACCTTGGTAAAGACCCGTGGTGCCGTGGACAATCCAAACGGCAGCGTCTGAAACTGATAATGACAGTTCTGTACCACAAACCTGAGGTACCCTTGGTGAGAAGGGTAGATTGGGACATGGAGATAAGCATCTTTGATGTCCAGAGACACCATACAGTCCCCTTCTTCCAGGTTCGCTATCACTGCTCTGAGTGATTCCATCTTGAATTTGAACCTTTTTATGTAGTAAGTGTTCAATGATTTCAGATTTAAAATCGGTCTCACCGAGCCGTCCGGCTTCGGTACCACAAACAGCGTGGAATAATACCCCTTTCCCTGTTGTAGGAGGGGTACCTTGATTATCACCTGCTGGGAGTACAGCTTGTGAATAGCTTCCAATACTGCCTCCCTGTCGGAGGGAGACGTTGGTAGAGCAGACTTCAGGAACCGGCGAGGGGGAGACGTCTCGAATTCCAATTTGTACCCCTGTGATACTACCTGCAGGATCCAGGGGTCCACTTGCGAGTGAGCCCACTGCGCGTTGAAATTTTTGAGACGGGCCCCCACCGTGCCTGAGTCCGCTTGTAAAGCCCCAGCGTCATGCTGAAGACTTGGCAGAAGCGGGGGAGGGCTTCTGATCCTGGGAAGAGGCTGCCTGCTGCAGTCTTTTTCCCCTTCCTCTGCCCCGGGGCAGAAATTAGTGGCCTTTTGCCCGCTTGCCCTTATGGGGACGAAAGGACTGAGTTTGAAAAGACGGTGTCTTTTTCTGCTGAGAGGTGACCTGGGGTAAAAAGGTGGATTTCCCAGCCGTCGCCGTGGCCACCAGGTCTGATAGACCGACCCCAAATAACTCCTCCCCTTTATACGGCAAAACTTCCATATGCCGTTTGGAATCCGCATCACCTGACCACTGTCGTGTCCATGAACTTCTTCTGGCAGAAATGGACAACGCACTTACTCTTGATGCCAGGGTGCAAATATCCCTCTGTGCATCTCGCATATATAGTAATGCATCCTTTAAATGCTCTATAGTCAATAATATACTGTCCCTATCCAGGGTATCAATATTTTCAGTCAGGGAATCCGACCAAGCCACTCCAGCGCTGCACATCCAGGCTGAGGCGATAGCTGGTCGTAGTATAACACCAGTATGTGTGTATATACCTTTTAGGATATTTTCCAGCTTTCTATCAGCTGGTTCCTTGAGGGCGGCCGTATCAGGAGACGGTAACGCCACTTGTTTTGATAAGCGTGTGAGCGCCTTATCTACCCTAGGGGGTGTTTCCCAACGCGCCCTAACCTCTGGCGGGAAAGGGTATAATGCCAATAATTTATTAGAAATCAGCAGTTTTTTATCGGGGGAAACCCACGCTTTGTCACACACCTCATTTAATTCATCTGATTCAGGAAAAACTATGGGTAGTTTTTTCACACCCCACATAATACCCCTTTTTGTGGTACTTGTAGTATCAGAAATGTTCAAAGCCTCCTTCATTGCCGTGATCATGTAACGTGTGGCCCTACTGGACATTACGTTTGTCTCGTCACCGTCGACACTGGAGTCAGTATCCGTGTCTGGGTCTGTGTCGACCATCTGAGGTAACGGGCGCTTTAGAGCCCCTGACGGTGTTTGAGACGCCTGGACAGGCACTAACTGATTTGCCGGCTGTCTCATGTCGTCAACAGTTTTTTGCAAAGTGCTGACACTGTCACGTAATTCCTTCCATACGACCATCCAGTCAGGTGTCGACTCCCTAGGGGGTGACATCACTATTACAGGCAATTGCTCCGCCTCCACATCATTTTCCTCCTCATACATGTCGACACAATCGTACCGACACACAGCACACACACAGGGAATGCTCTGATAGAGGACAGGACCCCACGAGCCCTTTGGGGAGACAGAGGGAGAGTTTGCCAGCACACACCAGAGCGCTATATATATGCAGGGATAACCTTATATAAGTGTTTCTCCCTTTTATAGCTGCTGTATATGTATTTTCTGCCAATTAGTGCCCCCCCTCTCTTGTTTTACCCTGATTCTGTAGCAGGACTGCAGGGGAGAGTCAGGGAGCCGTCCTTCCAGCGGAGCTGTGAGGGGAAATGGCGCTTGTGTGCTGAGGAGATAGGCTCCGCCCCCTTTTCGGCGGCCTTTTCTCCCGCTTTTTTTTTTTTTAGGAAAACTGGCAGGGGTTAAATGCATCCATATAGCCCAGGAGCTATATGTGATGCATTTCTTTAGCTATATAAGGTTTAAACCATGTTTTATTGCGTCTCAGGGCGCTCCCCCCCCAGCGCCCTGCACCCTCAGTGACCGGAGTGTGAAGTGTGCAGTGAGAGCAATGGCGCACAGCTGCAGTGCTGTGCGCTACCTTATTGAAGACAGGAACGTCTTCTGCCGCCGATTTTTCCGGACCTCTTCGCTCTTCTGGCTCTGTAAGGGGGCCGGCGGCGCGGCTCCGGGACCCATCCAGGCTGAACCTGTGATCGTCCCTCTGGAGCTAATGTCCAGTAGCCTAAGAAGCCCAATCCACTTAGGTGAGTTCGCTTCTTCTCCCCTTAGTCCCACGATGCAGTGAGTCTGTTGCCAGCAGGTCTCACTGAAAATAAAAAACCTATTTAAAACTTTTACTCTAAGCAGCTCTGGAGAGCTACCTAGCATGCACCCTTCTCAGCCGGGCACAAAAATCTAACCGAGGCTTGGAGGAGGGTCATAGGGGGAGGAGCCAGTGCACACCAGCTAGTCCTAAAGCTTTTACTTTTGTGCCCAGTCTCCTGCGGAACCGCTATTCCCCATGGTCCTTACGGAGTTCCCAGCATCCACTAGGACGTCAGAGAAACTCTTTTGTAAAAAGCCTAAAAAGTTATAGATAGAGAGGAACATGTCTTAATATATTTATCATGATGCCAAAAATGTATAGATCAATGTATATATTATATAAAGAAATCAACCTGAGAGTTAGGATATAATTAGAGGACAGCGTTTAGTTCTAAGGCCTCATTAAGGCCGCTGGGAAAAAGGGTATTAAGCTGAAAGGTCCAAAAGATTTCCTGTCTACATAATCTAGTGAACCTATCACCTCCTCTTGTTGTTTTAGGGATATATTCTAATCCCGTAATTTTTAGAGAAGATGGATCTTTATTATGGTGGAGAGCAAAATGTTTGGAGACACTATGTTTAGTGACCCCATTCACGATGTTCCTTCTATGTTCCATGAATCTCGTTTTTAACATCCTAGTCGTTCTGCCTATGTATTTAAGGTGACATTCGCATTGTAAGAGATACACTACCCACATGGTGTTACAATTAATGAAACTTTTAATAGAAATATTTTTCCCCTCTATAGCTAGGGGGATAGTTGTAGTTTTATCGCATGTATGGGTACTAATACCCTTTTTCCCAGGTTGATTTCTTTATATAATATATACATTGATCTATATATTTTTGGCATCATGATAAATATATTAAGACATGTTCCTCTCTATCTATAACTTTTTAGGCTTTTAACAAAAGAGATTTTTATACATTATAGATTAAGATCAAAGATTGAGTGTAATAACATCTATTCTTTATGAATTGACATCAATTAATTGATCTAACCCATTTTTCAATATTTGTTAATTAAATGTTTTCTTTTTGGATCCTATAATAACTATATATATATAAAAAAATACATATAGAAAATTATATAAGTCTTGAACAAAGACATTTGGCAATCCACTGACTAAAAAGTATGGGAAGAGTGCTATACTATTATTTCACCACAAGATGGCACCAATTCAACAATTCATGTACTGTATACTGACTTAATGTATTTCAAATATTCATACTCGTTGCTACTTTTATATAAAACAAATATCTACTGATGATATGTTTTGAATACTATAGAAGCGTCTTTTACAGGGCATAATAGCCATTTGTTCATTCTGCTATTAGTTAGATCAATCCTCAAAACATTATTGGTCCGGACGGTCACGTGATATTTAAATATTCTCCATCTTAGAGACCATGTGTGACAAACAGCGTGACGTCGGGTGTCCGGTCACGTGACCGTAATGGGTCTCCTCGTGCGGTCTGCCGCCTGGTAACAGTACGCCGGGCCTGCCGGAGGTTGGCCTAGTTCCGGTCGCGTGTCTAGACGCTAACCAATGATTGTAAGTTTGTGTTCCACATACAGGAAACTGGAACAAGTTTGCGTTCCAAACACAGGAAATGACTCCGCGATCATGTGATCGGGAACTGATTTTCATAATCATTTAATTCAATTAAAATAGGCTTTACACTAATAGTAACTTTACTAATTATTGATATTTTAGCCTTATGTCACTATTTATGGAAACTGGATAGAATTTCATTTTAAATATTATTCAAATGTTTTTAATTTGTTACACCTGTTTTGAATGGGCTATTAGCACTGCTATTTCTCTGACGTCCTAGTGGATGCTGGGAACTCCGTAAGGACCATGGGGAATAGCGGCTCCGCAGGAGACTGGGCACAAAAGTAAAAGCTTTAGGACTACCTGGTGTGCACTGGCTCCTCCCCCCATGACCCTCCTCCAAGCCTCAGTTAGATTTTTGTGCCCGGCCGAGAAGGGTGCACACTAGGGGCTCTCCTGAGCTTCTTAGTGAAAAGTTTAGTTTTAGGTTTTTTATTTTCAGTGAGACCTGCTGGCAACAGGCTCACTGCATCGAGGGACTAAGGGGAGAAGAAGCGAACTCACCTGCGTGCAGAGTGGATTGGGCTTCTTAGGCTACTGGACACCATTAGCTCCAGAGGGACCGAACACAGGCCCAGCCTCGGAGCTCGGTCCAGGAGCCGCGCCGCCGACCCCCTTACAGAGCCAGAAGCAAGAAAAGGTCCGGAAAAATCGGCGGCAGAAGACATCAGTCTTCAACAAGGTAGCGCACAGCACTGCAGCTGTGCGCCATTGTTACTCAGGCACACTTCACACTCCGGTCACTGAGGGTGCAGGGCGCTAGGGGGGGGCGCCCCGAGTAGCAATGTAAAACACCTTGGCTGGCATAAATACACCACATATAACCCTCAGGGCTATATGGGTGTATTTTAACCCCTGCCAGAACTTACAAAAAAGCGGGAGAGAAGGTAGCCGAGAAGGGGGCGGAGCCTATCTCCTCAGCACACGGGCGCCATTTTCCATCACAGCTCCGCTGGAAGGACGTCTCCCTGACTCTCCCCTGCAGTCCTGCACTACAGAAAAGGGTAAAAAAGAGAGGGGGGGCACTAATTTGGCGCAGTGTTATATTAACAGCAGCTATAAAGGGAAAAGCACACTTTTATAGTGGTATTCCTGTATATATATAGCGCTCTGGTGTGTGCTGGCATACTCTCCCTCTGTCCCCCCAAAGGGCTAGTGGGGTCCTGTCCTCTATCAGAGCATTCCCTGTGTGTGTGCGGTGTGTCGGTACGATTGTGTCGACATGTTTGAAGAGGAAAATGAGATGGAGGCGGAGCAATTGCCTATTATACAGTTGTCACCCCCTAGGGAGTCGACACCTGAGTGGATGAGCTTGTGGAAGGAATTGCGTGACAGTGTCAGCTCCTTGCGACAGACAGTTGACGACATGAGACAGCCGGCTAATCAGCTTGTGCCTGTCCAGGGGTCTCAAACGCCATCAGGGGCTTTAAAACGGCCGTTACCTCAAATGGCAGACACAGACACGGATACTGACTCCAGTGTCGATGATGAGGAGACAAACGTGACTTCCACTAGGGCCACACGTTACATGATTGAAGCAATGAAAAATGTATTGCATATATCTGATAATACAAGTACCACTAAGAAGGTATTATGTTTGGTGAGAAAAAACTGCCTGTAGTTTTTCCTGTATCCGAGGAATTAAATGAAGTGTGTGATGAGGCGTGGGTTTCCCCCGATAAAAAACTGATAATTCCTAAAAGGTTATTGGCATCGTACCCTTTCCCGCCAGAGGATAGGGCACGTTGGGAAACACCCCCTAGGGTGGATAAAGCGCTCACACGCTTGTCTAAACAGGTTGCACTACCCTCTCCTGATACGGCCGCCCTGAAGGAACCTGCCGATAGGAAGCTGGAGAATATCCTAAAATGTATATACTCTCACACGGGTGTTATACTGCGACCAGCTATAGCCTCAGCCTGGATGTGCAGTGCGGGCCTGGCGTGGTCGGATTCCCTGACTGAAAATATTGATACCCTTGATAGGGACAATATATTATTGACTATAGAGCATTTGAAGGATGCATTTCTATATATGCGTGATGCACAGAGGGATATTTGCCGACTGGCATCAAGAGTTAGCGCGCTGTCCATTTCTGCAAGAAGAGGTTTATGGACGCGGCAGTGGTCAGGTGATGCGGATTCTAAAATCAGGATTTTGGTACTTACCGATAAATCCCTTTCTCCGATTCCACAGGGGCCACTGGAGTGTAGTTACAATGGGGAGATAGTAGGTGGTATTGGTAGCTGGCACTTTAAAAATTCTCACACTGTGGCTAGGTCCTCCCCTACTATCTCCCCTCCAAGCCAGTCTACGTTAAACTGTGCCCGAGGAGAGCTGTAATAAACAAACCGTAAGGTAGAGGAGGTTAGCGACGCCCTGTAAACCAGGCGAACACAAACTAAACCTGGAACAGAACCTGACAAAAACCAGGCTAGCCTGAACCCAACAAGCAGTCATATGGTGATCTGCAATAGTTAATCAAACAAAAATCAGGAGAAACAGCGCTGGGCGGGCGTCCAGTGGCCCCTGTGGAATCGGAGAAAGGGATTTATCGGTAAGTACCAAAATCCTGATTTCTCCTTCATCCACTAGGGGCCACTGGAGTGTAGTTACAATGGGGACGTCCCAGAGCTCCCAAAAAACGGGTGGGAAAGCGCTGAGAGTCCTGTAAAAACTGCTCGGCCAAACAGTGATGCAGAGGCCGTAAAAGTGTCAAACTTGTAGAATTTGACAAAACGAATGTCGGTTTGACCAAGTAGCCGCCCGACAAAATATTCATGGAGACCCCGCGGGCGGCTGCCCACGAAGGTCTTACAATGCGCGTAAAGCGCGCTGAAATGGAAAACGGAGGCTCCCTAGTAACCGCCAAGAAGACTGTCTGATGATCAGATGTATCCAACTGTCCAGCATATGCTGGGACCCCGGCTATTTAGTACGGGAGCATCGTCCAGAGCAAAGAAGAAAAAAACACTTCATCGAATAGCCTGAGACCTCTGTAGAGAGAGTTGACGAGCCCTGACAACATTCAGAGAGGATTGAAAACCACTAGTGTCAGATTTATATGAAAAATGGACATCCCCTCTGGAAGAAACGACCGCTGAGGCCGAAGCATAGCCAGGGTAGTTGCCAGTAGAGTACTCCCTGAACAAGAGGCCGAACTTACGGCCGCTAGGCTAATATCATTTGGAAGAAAAGCGAAAAAGGCAGAGACCTAAAATTCCGGTCAGTGTGGTTTGAAGCGCAGCGGAGCAAAAAAAAACCTCCCAGAGAAACCAAAGATGAATGGTAACTGGAAGAAGGGGGAAAAACCCCTTTTATCTTCATTATGTCCCATAAAGTTTTCCCAAAGTGGCAAAAGCGAGAAGAGGTAACAGATTTCTGAAATCGGGGCCCAGTAGGCCTAACCGAACTAGGGAACTCCTCCCTTCTGAGGTCTCGTGAACAGTCACACGGGTAACCGAAACCAGTGTAAAATTGAACAAGGAGAAAAAAGGAGCCTGTTGAAGTAGACAGTCCAGTCGAGGTAGGAGCCAAGGCTCCTCTACTGACAACAGGCGTATCTGTATCTTCAAGTCATGCGTGGCCCAACCAGCGCCACCGAGAGGACTAGCACGCATAATCCCCTCCTGTGTTACTGAACATGAAGTAGAAATAGAAAAGGAGGCAGGATAGAATAACCAGAAAACTCCCCGGAGCCCTGAGGGCCTCCACGGCTACTGCCGTCCAAGAGTAATAAAGGGTTAAAGAGTCAGTCAGAACGCCCTGAGGTCGATCCGAAATCTCCGCCCACAGCGGACCAGCTGACAAAAACTCCGGGGCATGTTCCCTCACCCAGGAGTCTGACCTGGTGGCTTGATCTGGAAACAAGATTGTTGTCCCCCGCTCCGAGAGGAATGGAGGCGACCACTCATTGCGTCGCAACTTGACTGAAGAAATAGAGTCTCTGGTGCCGAGGAATGAAAAATCCTCTGACGGACCGTGTTGAGAAACGTCTATGCGGAGCATAAATTGGATCTGTGTCGAATCAGAAGCTCGTGGATCCTCCGGATATTCAGAAGCCACCTAATGTACAGAGTGGGATAGTAGCAGTAAATTGTCCCATTAGGGAACCAACGTCACCCACTGCCCTTGAAAAAGAGTTATTCTGTTATCTTCCTAAACTCTGTGGGAGCGGAAGAGAGAAGAGTAAAGGACTTACAGTGAAAATGAGAATCCTGTTAAGGGGGAATCTGAGAAAAGCCTGTCCAACGGAAATCAGTAAACAGGCATCTCTGAAGACAAGGGACACGTAAAACTCCCTTTCTTGTTTAAACTAGCAATCACAGACTAAAAGGATTGTAAGGCCAGAATAGGCCTGTCCGAGCCACTTGGCTTCGGAACGTGAAAAGAAAACAAAGGCCTGAGAACTGTCCTAATTCAAATGATATGTGAAAAACAGGGATCAACACCCTTTGCGGTTAGAAACCTATGGAGCGCAGCCTGCAGTATGACTCTCGTCATCGTAAATCAGCCGACCCATGCCGAGGGACTCCTGAGACGGTTGTAACCGCCCAAGCCTTCTCCCATCGACCTGCGCCTACCCTGGGACCCTGCAGGTGGTAGAAAAGTCTGTGTAATGGGTGTATAGGATGACATAAAATCAGACTGGACCGAGGATGTTGAACCTCTGCTTCAGCCTTTTTACCCTGAGAACCCCTGGGGACGAAGATATCACCCGTGTGGAGTCAAAAGCCTGAAAGGGCACGGAAAAATCTAAAGGGAAGACCAGTAAAGGTCTGTCTTGGAGCTGGGGCAGTAGTAGGAGAAATCAAAGTGGACCTACCTCCATTGGTTCAAGAAATCCTGCAGAAAGTTCCTTCCCCAGAACCATCTGCCCCGTAGGATTTCATGTTTACTTGTCACTGTCGCAGCCCCAGAGGTCGTCGGGTTAAGACAGCCCAAGCGAAGATGCAGGGTCCGAGTCTGTAGACATGGAGACCTCCAAGGAACATAAAGCAGAATCGTGATTCTGACCTGTATCAAAGTATCAATTGATCCTGATGCGAAGCATCCTGTAACCTAGAGGACAATTGTTCCCCAACCTACCTGCTCCGGACACGGTAGAACCATGCTGCCGCATATGTCGATGGATCCCTGAGCAAGGTTGCCTCAGGAAAACGGCGGCTTGATGGACCGGCGATACACCGAGGTGTATACCCTAGAGAGGTTCTGATACCATCTCCTGCCATCTGCGGGGAAAAGATAGGAAAACAAACCTTGTTTGATACCTGATATTGTGTATTCGAGTGTCTGTCGGCCGCCTACCGGAGCCCTCATCCGAAACTGAACCAGTCGCTGTCATTTTCGTCAATGGCGTGGAACCCTGATGGACTTGACGTGTCCTCCTCCTTTACCTGCAGTATCAGATGAACTGCTGTATTATGTACCTGTATATTCTGAGACACTGGTTCAGATCCACAGAAAACAGACATCAGTAATGCATGGAATGTTAGCAAAGTTTCTTTTTGGAAAGGTGTGTTTGGTCCCGCTGTGATTTGATCCTGTGACCTTGGAAACCAAAGTCCAAGGGCTTACCTGATGAGCTATTGTCTGGTTAATAGTTACATTACCTGCATCATTGATCAAACAGGGGTGTGCAGGTGCGTGGAGGGCGAAGCAGATGGCTCCGCCGCATACTTCACACCTCAGAGGGAATTCTTCGACTATCCCAGGAGAGACAAACGAAAGGAGAAAAGGTGGGTTAAATAAACAGAGCCCTACGTAAGGTCTGCACTATAATGTGTAGTGACCGATACGATTAAAATAAACTTTCTGGAGCAGCGGAGACCTGAACCAGTAACGCTGCGCTGTGGGACAGGAGTCTTAGCCCTAGGCTATAGGAGTTCTCCTTAAAGTTTTGTTTGGATTCAAACCCCTGTTCAGATACCCGCTACTAGCGTACTGAGCCGCAGCGCTATCTGTCTGATGCCTTACACGCATTCCACAATTACAAATAGCATTAGTAACTAGTGACACCAAGGAATAATAAAGGGAAGGCAACACCCCGCCCTGTATTTAGTGCACCGCTAATTAAGGTGCACCAGATGTTTCTCGGAGGTTCCGCTGGCTTTTCAAAATGGTGACCAGCCTGTGAGAAAAATGGGGGAAAATGTTATGTGCAAGATGTTATTAGAAAACATTGCGGAGGTTTTGTTTTATCCCCTATATCTGGTATTTTATGGATATATCTATATACATACCTACACGCACTTAAATATATATATCTATATATATACATGCACAAACATAACTATATATGTATATATACACACACACCGTAGGTAAATAAATACTGCACAGTAGATTCTTTTAATTATTATTGAGCTGAGTCCCAGCTACTGTAATAGAGCAGGTTCCCTGATTTGCAAGTAGGGAAATGCTGGGTAGAGGACTCTACTGCAGGAGGAATGTATCTATATTTCAGCAGCCTGAAGTATCGAAAAGTTACAAATCCCAGAGACAGGGTCTGTTGCCTAGCGACGGGGAGACCTGGGAGCCCGCTGAGTAAAGCGGGTTATCTGTTAATATACCTGGGACTTTATTTGTATTTGTCTCTGAGTATGCAAGATTAGCCCACTGGGCTATAGGAGACACTGCAAATATGAAGCCAGGTCTGTGCAGGGAGGAAATGGCCGCCAGAGTGAAACTCCTCTGGGCTATGCGATAAAATCTATATAGTGGATAACTGGATTAGTGCTGAGCCACTCTGACTATATCACATTCTCCCCAGCACCATGTGCATTAAACTCACATAAATGCCTATTACACTATAACAGTGGCCGGGGAGCGGAGAATGCTGAGCCCGCTGTACAGAGCGGGAGTTAGCTCCGCCCCCCGGCTATGGCGCCTTATTGCAAAACTAAGCGGGAAGCGAGCTGTACCCTCCGCTGGGCCTGCGAGTCACCGCCGGGGAGCGCTGAGCCCGCTATACAGCGCTAGTAGAGCCCTGTATCTGCTAGCCGCCGCCGGGGAGTGTTGCGCTGAGCCCGCTCTACAGAGCGGGACTTAGCTCCGCCCCCTCCGTACAAGGCGCCAAATTTAAACCTTGCTTTGCGCTCGAGCGGGATCCCTGTGCCGGCTCTGTGAGTCGCGCTGAGTGGGGATGCGGGGAGCTGGGGGAGCGGAGGGTTATCAGAATGACACACACCCGTTTTTCAGTCAGGGTTGTATAAACACATACTCAGCCTCCCCCAATCATCCTGTCTGTTTCTCCATAAGGAGGACAGGTAAGGATACAATAAAGTACATTACAGCCCCAGAGAGCCCTTCTGGAGTGGGTTGTACAACAATAAACAGTGCATTGCTCTAAAAACATACATAGCCACCACAAATAAAGTACACTTCACTCACCACTGTGTTCTTGGTGGATCGGCCCCGACACACGCCGCACGCAGCGGCGTCCGGCCGGAATCTTCTGTGGTGGAGTGGTCCCGACACACGCCGCACGCAGCGGTGTCCGACCATTTTTGATACTCACCGCTGCCATGCTGCCGGAATCTTCTGCTGGATGGAGTGGCCGCGACACGCGCCGCACGCAGCGGTGTCCGCCAACTCAGGAGAGCTCAGTGTCTCCCTCAGCCGGGGCCCATCCCTAGCCGCACGCAGCTGCGATGGGACCCCGCCGGCAGCTCCCACGGTGCAGACTGGCAGTGGCAGAGCTGCCAGTCTGTGAGTGTGTGTAAGAAAAATAAAATAATAAAGAAAAAAGAAGAAAATTCTTCAGCTAAACCCAAGTGAACCAGCTACCTCGGGCACTTAACTAAGACTGGCTTGGAGGGGAGATAGTAGGGGAGGAGCTAGCCACAGTGTGAGAATTTTTAAAGTGCCAGCTACCAATACCACCTACTATCTCCCCATTGTAACTACACTCCAGTGGCCCCTAGTGGATGAAGGAGAAAGGCACATGGAAGTATTGCCTTATAAGGGGGAGGAGTTATTTGGGGTAGGTCTAGCAGACCTGGTAGCCACGGCGACTGCTGGAAAATCAACATTTTTACCCCAGGTAGCTTCTCAACCTAAGAAGACGCCATATTATCAGGCGCAGTCCTTTCGGCCCCATAAGGGCAAGCGGGCAAAAGGCGCCTCATTTCTGCCCCGTGGCAGAGGGAGAGGAAAAAGGCTGCAACAAACAGCCAGTTCCCAGGAACAAAAGCCCTCTCCCGCCTCCGCAAAGTCCTCAGCATGACGCTGGGGCTTTACAAGCGGACTCAGGCACGGTGGGGGCCCATCTCAAGAAGTTCAGTGCGCAGTGGGCTCACTCGCAAGTGGACCCCTGGATCCTTCAGGTGGTATCTCAGGGGTACAAATTGGAATTCGAGACGTCTCCCCCTCGCCGGTTTCTAAAGTCTGCTTTACCGACGTCTCCCTCAGACAGGGAGGCAGTATTGGAAGCCATTCACAAGCTGTATTCCCAGCAGGTGATAATCAAGGTACCCCTCCTACAACAGGGAAAGGGGTACTATTCCACACTATTTGTGGTACCGAAGCCGGACGGCTCGGTGAGACCAATTTTAAACCTGAAATCCTTGAACACTTACATACAAAGGTTCAAATTCAAGATGGAGTCACTCAGAGCAGTGATTGCAAACCTGGAAGAAGGGGACTATATGGTGTCTCTGGACATCAAAGATGCTTACCTACATGTCCCAATTTACCCTTCTCACCAAGGGTACCTCAGGTTTGTGGTACGGAACTGCCACTATCAGTTTCAGACGCTGCCGTTTGGATTGTCCACGGCACCCCGGGTCTTTACCAAGGTAATGGCCGAAATGATGATACTCCTTCGACGGAAGGGAGTTTTAGTTATCCCTTACTTGGACGATCTCCTGATAAGGGCAAGATCCAGGGAACAGTTGGAAGTCGGGGTAGCACTATCTCAGATAGTGCTGCGCCAGCACGGTTGGATTCTCAATCTTCCAAAATCGCAGCTGATCCCGACGACACGACTTCTATTCCTAGGGATGATCCTGGACACAGTCCAGAAAAAGGTGTTTCTCCCGGAGGAGAAAGCCAGGGAGTTATCCGAACTAGTCAGAAAGCTCCTAAAACCAGGCCAAGTCTCAGTGCATCAATGCACAAGGGTTCTGGGAAAAATGGTGGCTTCTTACGAAGCAATCCCATTCGGCAGATTCCACGCAAGAACCTTCCAGTGGGATCTGCTAGACAAATGGTCCGGGTCGCATCTTCAGATGCATCAGCGGATAATCTTGTCTCCAAGGACAAGAGTGTCTCTCCTGTGGTGGTTGCAGAGTGTGCATCTTCTAGAGGGCCGCAGATTCGGCATTCAGGACTGGGTCCTGGTGACCACGGATGCCAGCCTGAGAGGCTGGGGAGCAGTCACACAGGGAAGAAATTTCCAGGGCTTGTGGTCAAGCCTGGAGACATCACTTCACATAAATATCCTGGAGCTAAGAGCCATCTACAATGCTCTGAGCCTAGCAAGACCTCTGCTTCAAGGTCAGCCGGTGCTGATCCAGTCGGACAACATCACGGCAGTCGCCCACGTAAACAGACAGGGCGGCACAAGAAGCAGGAGGGCAATGACAGAAGTTGCAAGGATTCTTCGCTGGGAGGAAAATCATGTGATAGCACTGTCAGCAGTGTTCATTCCGGGAGTGGACAACTGGGAAGCAGACTTCCTCAGCAGACACGACCTCCACCCGGGGGAGTGGGGACTTCACCCAGAAGTCTTCCACATGATTGTGAACCGTTGGGAAAAACCAAAGGTCGACATGATGGCGTCCCGCCTCAACAAAAAACTAGACAGGTATTGCGCCAGGTCAAGGGACCCTCAAGCAATAGCTGTGGACGCTATGGTAACACCATGGGTGTACCAGTCAGTGTATGTGTTCCCTCCTCTGCCTCTCATACCCAAGGTACTGAGGATCATAAGAAGGAGAGGAGTAAGGACTATACTCGTGGCTCCGGATTGGCCAAGAAGGACTTGGTACCCGGAACTTCAAGAGATGCTCACAGAGGACCCGTGGCCTCTACCTCTAAGAAAGGACCTGCTCCAGCAGGGACCCTGTCTGTTCCAAGACTTACCGCGGCTGCGTTTGACGGCATGGCGGTTGAACGCCGGATCCTGAAGGAAAAAGGCATTCCGGATGAAGTCATCCCTACCCTGATCAAAGCCAGGAAGGATGTAACCATACAACATTATCACCGTATTTGGCGTAAATATGTTGCGTGGTGCGAGGCCAGGAAGGCCCCTACAGAGGAATTTCCACTGGGTCGTTTCCTGCATTTCCTGCAAACGGGACTGTCTATGGGCCTAAAAATAAGAATTTACTTATCGATAATTCTATTTCTCGTAGTCCGTAGTGGATGCTGGGTACTCCGTAAGGACCATGGGGAATAGCGGCTCCGCAGGAGACTGGGCACATCTAAAGAAAGCTTTAGGACTATCTGGTGTGCACTGGCTCCTCCCCCTATGACCTTCCTCCAAGCCTCAGTTAGGATACTGTGCCCGGACGAGCGTACACAATAAGGAAGGATTTTGAATCCCGGGTAAGACTCATACCAGCCACACCAATCACACTGTACAACTTGTGATCTGAACCCAGTTAACAGCATGATAACAGAGGAGCCTCTAGAAAAGATGGCTCACTACAGCAATAACCCGATTTTTTTGGTAACAATAACTATGTACCAGTATTGCAGACAATCCGCACTTGGGATGGGCGCCCAGCATCCACTACGGACTATGAGAAATAGAATTATCGGTAAGTAAATTCTTATTTTCTCTAACGTCCTAAGTGGATGCTGGGGACTTCGTAAGGACCATGGGGATTATACCAAAGCTCCCAAACGGGCGGGAGAGTGCGGATGACTCTGCAGCACCAAATGAAAGAACTCCAGGTCCTCCTCAGCCAGGGTATCAATTTTGTAGAATTTTACAAACGTATTTGCTCCTGACCAAGTAGCTGCTCGGCAAAGTTGTAAAGCCGAGACCCCTCGGGCAGCCGCCCAAGATGAGCCCACCTTCCTTGTGAAGTGGGCATTTACAGATTTTTGGCTGTGGCAGGCCTGCCACAGAATGTGCAAGCTGAATTGTACTACAAATCCAACGAGCAATAGTCTGCTTAGAAGCAGGAGCACCCAGCTTGTTGGGTGCATACAGGATAACAGCGAGTCAGATTTCTTGACTCCAGCCGTCCTGGAAACATATATTTTCAGGGTCCTGACAACGTCTAGCAACTTGGAGTCCTCCAAGTCCCTAGTAGCCGCAGGCCCCACAATAGGTTGGTTCAGGTGAAACGCTGAAACCACCTTAGGGAGAAACTGAGGACGAGTCCTCAATTCCGCCCTGTCCGAATGGAAAATCAGATAAGGGCTTTTACAGGATAAAGCCCCCAATTCTGACACGCGCCTGGCCCAGGCCAGGGCCAACAGCATGACCACTTTCCCTGTGAGATATTTTAACTCCACAGATTTAAGTGGTTCAAACCAATGTGACTTTTGGAACCCAAAAACTACATTGAGATCCCAAGTGCCACTGGAGGCACAAAAGGAGGCTGTATATGCAGTACCCCTTTTACAAACGTCTGAACTTCAGGAACTGAAGATAGTTCTTTTTTGGAAGAAAACTGACAGGGCCGAAATTTGAACCTTAAAGGACCCCAATTTCAGGCCCATAGACACTCCTGTTTGCAGGAAATGTAGGAATCGACCCAGTTGAATTTCCTCCGTCGGGCCTTACTGGCCTCGCACCACGCAACATATTTTCGCCAAATGCGGTGATAATGTTTTGCGGTTACATCCTTCCTGGCTTTGATCAGGATAAGGATGACATCATCCGGAATGCCTTTTTTCCTTCAGGATCCGGCGTTCAACCGCCATGCTGTCAAATGCAGCCGCGGTAAGTCTTGGAACAGACAGGGTCCTTGCTGGAGCAGGTCCCTTCTTAGAGGTAGAGGCCACGGATACTCCGTGAGCATCTCTTGAAGTTCCGGTTACCAAGTCCTTCTTGGCCAATCCGGAGCCACGAATATAGTGCTTACTCCTCTCCATCTTATCAATCTCAGTACCTTGGGTATGAGAGGCAGAGGAGGGAACACATACACTGACTGGTACACCCACGGTGTTACCAGAGCGTCTACAGCTATTGCCTGAGGGTCCCTTGACCTGGCGCAATACTTGTCGTTTTATAAACATGTGGAAGACTTCTGGGTGAAGTCCCCACTCTCCCGGGTGGAGGTCGTGCTGAGGAAGTCTGCTTCCCAGTTGTCCACTCCCGGAATGAATACTGCTGACAGTGCTATCACATGATTTTCCGCCCAGCGAAGAATCCTTGCAGCTTCTGCCATTACCCTCCTGCTTCTTGTGCCACCCTGTCTGTTTACGTGGGTGACTGCCGTGATGTTGTCCGACTGGATCAACACCGGCTGACCTTGAAGCAGAGGTCTTGCTAAGCTTAGAGCATTGTAAATGGCCCTTAGCTTCAGGATATTTATGTGAAGTGATGTCTCCAGGCTTGACCCTAAGCCCTGGATATTCCTTCCCTGTGTGACTGCTCCCCAGCCTCGCAGGCTGGCCTCCGTGGTCACCAGGACCCAGTCCTGAATGCCGAATCTGCGGCCCTCTAGAAGATGAGCCCTCTGCAACCACCACAGGAGGGACACCCTTGTCCTTGGTGACAGGGTTATCCGCTGATGCATCTGAAGATGCGACCCGGACCATTTGTCCAGCAGGTCCCACTGGAAAGTTCTTGCGTGGAATCTGCCGAATGGGATTGCTTCGTAGGAAGCCACCATTTTACCCAGAACCCTTGTGCATTGATGCACTGAGACTTGGCTCGGTTTTAGGAGGTTCCTGACTAGCTCGGATAACTCCCTGGCTTTCTCCTCCGGGAGAAACACCTTTTTCTGGACTGTGTCCAGGATCATCCCTAGGAACAGAAGACAAGTCGTCGGAACCAGCTGCGATTTTGGAATATTGAGAATCCAATCGTGCTGCCGCAACACTACCTGAGATAGTGCTACACCGACCTCCAACTGTTCTCTGGATCTTACCCTTATCAGGGAATCGTCCAAGTAAGGGATAACTAAAATTCCCTTCCTTCGAAGGAATATCATCATTTCGGCCATTACCTTGGTAAAGACCCGGGGTGCCGTGGACCATCCATACGGCAGCGTCTGAACTGATAGTGACAGTTCTGTACCATAACCTGAGGTACCCTTGGTGAGAAGGGTAAATTTTGACATGAAGGTAAGCATCCTTGATGTCCCGAGACATCATGTAGTCCCCTTCTTCCAGGTTCGCAATCACTGCTCTGAGTGACTCAATCTTGAATTTGAACCTCTGTATGTAAGTGTTCAAAGATTTTAGATTTAGAATCGGTCTCACCGAGCCGTCCGGCTTCGGTACCACAACAGTGTGGAATAATACCCCGTTCCCTGTTGCAGGAGGGGTACCTTGATTATCACCTGCTGGGAATACAGCTTGTGAATGGCTTCCAAAACTGTCTCCCTGTCAGAAGGAGACATCGGTAAAGCCGACTTTAGGAAACGGCGAGGGGGAGACGTCTCGAATTCTAATTTGTACCCCTGAGATATCACCTGAAGGATCCAGGGGTCTACTTGCGAGTGAGCCCACTGCGCAATGAAATTCATTGAGACGGGCCCCCCACCGTGCCTGATTCTGCTTGTAAAGCCCCAGCGTCATACTGAGGGCTTGGCAGAGGCGGGAGAGGGTTTCTGTTCCTGGGAACTGGCTGATTTCTGCAGCCTTTTTCCTCTCCCTCTGTCACGGGTCAGAAATGAGGAACCTTTTGCCAGCTTGTCCACGAAAAGACTGCGCCTGATAATACAGCGTCTTCTCATGTTGAGAGGCGACCTGGGGTACAAACGTGGATTTCCCAGCTGTTGCCGTGGCCACCAGGTCTGAAAGACCGACCCCAAATAACTCCTCCCCTTAATAAGGCAATACTTCCAAATGCCGTTTGGAATACGCATCACCTGACCACTGACGTGTCCATAACCCTCTACTGGTAGAAATGGGCAACGCACTTAGACTTGATGCCAGTCGGCAAATATTCCGCTGTGCATCACGCATATATAGAAATGCATCTTTTAAATGCTCTATAGGCAAAAATATACTGTCCCTATCTAGGGTATCAATATTTTCAGTCAGGGAATCCGACCACGCCAACCCAGCACTGCACATCCAGGCTGAGGCGATTACTGGTCGCAGTATAACACCAGTATGTGTTAGTTAGATGCCGTTTTGAGAACCGAGTAAAACCGAGTAAAACCGAACCTCGCTCATCACTAGTATGTGTGTAAATACATTTTAGGATACCCTCCTGCTTTCTATCAGCAGGATCCTTAAGGGCGGCCATCTCAGGAGAGGGTAGAGCCCTTACAAGCGTGTGAGCGCTTTATCCACCCTAGGGGGTGTTTCCCAACGCACCCTAACCTCTGGCGGGAAAGGATATAATGCCAATAACATTTTTGAAATTATCAGTTGTTATCGGGGGAAAACCACGTCACACACCTCATTTAATTTCTCAGATTCAGGAAAACTACAGGTAGTTTTTCCTCACCGAACATAATACCCCTTTTTTGGTGGTACTCGTATTATCAGAAATGTGTAAAACATTTTTCATTGCCTCAATCATGTAACGTGTGGCCCTACTGGAAGTCACATTTGTCTCTTCACCGTCGACACTGGAGTCAGTATCCGTGTCGGCGTCTATATCTGCCATCTGAGGTAACGGGCGCTTTAGAGCCCCTGACGGCCTATGAGACGTCTGGACAGGCACAAGCTGAGTAGCCGGCTGTCTCATGTCAACCACTGTCTTTTATACATAGCTGACACTGTCACGTATTCCTTTCTCGTTCGGGCACAAAGATCTAACTGAGGCTTGGAGGAGGGTCATAGGGGGAGGAGCCAGTGCACACCAGATAGTCCTAAAGCTTTCTTTAGATGTGCCCAGTCTCCTGCGGAGCCGTTATTCCCCATGGTCCTTACGGAGTCCCCAGCATCCACTTAGGACGTTAGAGAAATTAGGGTCCATTAAGGTTCAAATTTCGGCCCTGTCGATTTTCTTCCAAAAAGAACTGGCTTCAGTTCCTGAAGTACAGACGTTTGTCAAGGGGGTACTGCATATACAACCTCCTTTTGTGCCTCCAGTGGCACCTTGGGATCTCAATGTAGTTTTGGGGTTCCTAAAATCACATTGGTTTGAACCACTTTCCACTGTGGACTTAAAATATCTCACATGAAAGGTGGTAATGCTGTTAGCCCTGGCTTCAGCCAGGCGTGTCTCAGAATTGGCGGCTTTATCCTATAAAAGCCCTTACCTAATTTTTCATACGGACAGGGCAGAATTGAAGACTCGTCCTCAATTTCTCCCTAAGGTGGTTTCAGCATTTCACTTGAACCAGCCTATTGTGGTGCCTGCGGCTACTAGGGACTTGGAGGATTCCAAGTTGCTGGACGTAGTCAGGGCCCTGAAAATATATGTTTCCAGGACGGCTGGAGTCAGAAAATCTGACTCGCTGTTTATCCTGTATGCACCCAACAAGCTGGGTGCTCCTGCTTCTAAGCAGACGATTGCTCGTTGGATTTGTAGTACAATTCAGCTTGCACATTCTGTGGCAGGCCTGCCACAGCCAAAATCTGTAAAAGCCCATTCCACAAGGAAGGTGGGCTCATCTTGGGCGGCTGCCCGAGGGGTCTCGGCTTTACAACTTTGCCGAGCAGCTACTTGGTCAGGGGCAAACACGTTTGCTAAATTCTACAAATTTGATACCCTGGCTGAGGAGGACCTGGAGTTCTCTCATTCGGTGCTGCAGAGTCATCCGCACTCTCCCGCCCGTTTGGGAGCTTTGGTATAATCCCCATGGTCCTTACGGAGTTCCCAGCATCCACTAGGACGTCAGAGAAAATAAGAATTTACTTACCGATAATTCTATTTCTCGTAGTCCGTAGTGGATGCTGGGCGCCCATCCCAAGTGCGGATTGTCTGCAATACTTGTACATAGTTATTGTTACAAAAATCGGGTTATTATTGTTGTGAGCCATCTTTCAGAGGCTCCTCTGTTATCATGCTGTTAACTGGGTTCAGATCACAGGTTGTACGGTGTGATTGGTGTGGCTGGTATGAGTCTTACCCGGGATTCAATATCCTTCCTTATTGTGTACGCTCGTCCGGGCACAGTATCCTAACTGAGGCTTGGAGGAGGGTCATAGGGGGAGGAGCCAGTGCACACCAGGTAGTCCTAAAGCTTTTACTTTTGTGCCCAGTCTCCTGCGGAGCCGCTATTCCCCATGGTCCTTACGGAGTTCCCAGCATCCACTACGGACTACGAGAAATAGAATTATCGGTAAGTAAATTCTTATTATAAAGGGCACCCAGTCACTGCAATACAATCACCTTGAGAAAGCTGTGTAAAACAGCGAAACGCGTCGGTGGAGCAGCTGGACTCTGATTCCTCATCCCCATACAAACGCCTAGAAGTCGGATATAGGAACTCTTTGCATCAGCGATTTGGATATCTGCACTATTGGACCTGAGCAACCAACTGGACCAAGCAGCGTCTTGAACCTAGCTACGTAAGGTCAATCCAACTGCAGTTTTCACTTTTCCATTCGCTATTATTGTTCCTGGACTGTGGCAAAAAATCTCTGGGGATGAACTGTTTCATTTGAGTACCAGCAAATTATATACATACCATACAAACCATATGGGACTTTTTAAACTCTTGCAGTGCTATATTATGCCCTAATTTTAACTGATCTTAATTTTTCTTTAGTTATCTGTTGCAACAGTAATCAATTTATATTATTTTATTAAAATTGTCAGAAATTTCTAATCCAGTTTCCCAGCGCTTATTCTTGTTTATTATTGTTGTTCTAGTTGGAGGGTCTAACTAACCCCGGTGTATTAGCTGCTCTAAGAAAAGCAACTCACTACAAGCGCCAAAGGTTTTACTTGTTAATTCCATTTTTTCACAGATTCTGTATTATACCACAGTCTACTGCGCATGCGCAGGACTCCGGGAACATGGCGCACAAGCCTTAGTCCCAGGGACATCTCCAGTGGGCATGAGCAATTTACTCTGAAATGGCTGCGGTGGCCATTTTCCAAGTGAATGTTTCTTTGAGGCTGTGCAATTAAATAAAAACATGAATTAGGCCCTAAGAACGGTTGAGGGAGGGGGGGATACATCATGAGGCTGCCATGAGTAAGAAGAGGATGTGGGATACACAGCAGAAAACGGACAGTATATGGGTCAGGTATAAGAAGGGGGCACAGTTCATATCTGCACATGGGGTATATATATGAACTGTGCCCCTCTCTCATATACCTGACCCATATCCTGTCTGTGTCCTCCATATCCCACCCATCCTGTGCAAGTATCCTGCTCAGTGCGGCCAGTGTGTGATCACGCATAGTGTAATGTATTCACACACAATGGGGCAAGCGAGACAACAACATGATATGTGGCAGTGTATAACTGTGTATTATCAGTGGGGAGCTGGGGCATTATGTGTGTCACAGGGAGTAATGCAGGTTATTGGGCAGCAGTGGGGGGGCGGAGCTGGGGCATTGTGTGTGTCACAGGGAGTGATACAGATTATTGGGAAGCATGGGGGGGGGCAGAGCTGGGGCATTGTGTGTGTCACAGGGAGTAATACAGGTTATTGGGAAGCAGTGGGGGGTAAAGCTGGGGCATTATGTGTGTCACAGGGAGTAATACAGGTTATTGGGAAGCAGTTCGGGGGGGGGCAGAGCTGGGGCATTATGTGTGTCACAGGGAGTAGTACAGGAAATTGGGAAGCAGTGGGGGGGGGGTAAAGCTGGGGCATTATGTGTGTCACAGGGAGTTATACAGGTTATTGGGAAGCAGTGGGGGGTAAAGCTGGGGCATTATGTGTGTCACAGGGAGTAATACAGGATATTGGGAAGCAGTGGGGGGGGGACAGAGCTGGGGCATTGTGTGTGTGTCACAGAGAGATATACGGGTTATTGGGCAGCAGTGGGGGGGGGGGGGGCAGAGCTGGGGCATTGTGTGTGTCACAGGGAGTAATACAGGTTATTGGGAAGCAGTGCTGGGGCATTATGTGTGTCACAGGGAGTAATGCAGGTTATTGGGAAGCAGTGGGGGGGAAAGCTGGGGCATTATGTGTGTCACAGGGAGTAGTACAGGTTATTGGGAAGCAGTGGGGGGGCGGGGAAGAGCTGGGGCATTATTTGTGTCACAGGGAGTAATACAGGTTATTGGGAAGCAGTGAGGGGTAAAGCTGGGGCATTATGTGTGTCACAGGGAGTAGTACAGGCTATTGGGAAGCAGTGGGGGGGGGGGCGGGGCAGAGCTGGGGCATTGTGAGTGTCACGGAGTAAAACAGGTTATTGGGAAGCAGTGGGGGGGGGGGGGGGTAGAGTTGGGGCATTATGCGTGTCACAGGGAGTAATGCAGGTAATTTGGGAAGCAGTGGGGGGGCAGAGCTGGGGCATTATGTGTGTCAAAGGGAGTAATACAGGTTATTGGGAAGCAGTGTGTGGGGGGGGGGGGGGAGCATTATGTGTGACACATGGAGTAATACAGGTTATTGGGAAGCAGTGTGTGTGTGTGTGCGCGTGTGTGGTGGGGGGGGGGCAGAGCTGGGGCATTGTGTGTGTCACAGGGAGTAATACAGGTTATTGGGAAGCAGTGGGGGGGAGAGCTGGGGCATTGTGTGTGTCACAGGGAGTAATACAGGTTATTGGGTAGCCGTGGGGGGGGGCAGAGCTGGGGCATTGTGTGTGTCACAGGGAGTAAACGAGATTTATGGTAAGAACTTAACAATGTATAATCTTTTTCTGCGAGGTACACTGGGCTCCACAAGGATTAACATCGGGGGTGTAGAGTAGGATCTTGATCCGAGGCACCGACAGGCTCAAAGCTTTTGACTGTTCCCAAGATGCACAGCGCCGCCTCCTCTATAACCCCGCCTCCATGCACAGAAGCTCAGTTTCGTTAACCAGCCCAATGCAGTAGCAGGTACCAGAGACGACAAGCGCTCGTAGCCAATTACACCACACACTCACCACAGGAGAGGGTGTCAGCGGCTATGCCATACCAACCCAAAGAAGCTAAGTGCGTCAGGGTGGGCGCCTTTTGGAGTCCAGTGTACCTCGCAGAAAGATTTAACAACGGTAAGTTCTTACCATAAATCTCGTTTTCTGCTGCGGGAAACACTGGGCTCCACAGTGATTCACATCGGGGATGTCCTAAACCAGTTTCTTATGGGAGGGGGACGCACTGTAGCGGGCACAAGAACCCGGCGTCCAAAGGAAGCATCCTGGGAGGCGGAAGTATTAAAGGCATAGAACCTAATGAACGTGTTCCTAGAGGACCAGGTGGCCACCCTGCACAATTGTTCAAGGGTGGCACCACGGTGGGCCGTCCAAGAAGGTCCAACCGACCGAGTAGAATGGGCTTTGATGGTAGCAGGAACCGGACGACTAGCCTGTACATAAGCATGTGCAATCACCATTCTAATCCATCTGGCCAGAGTCTCCTTGGAAGCAGGCCAGCCACGTTTGTGAAAACCAAACAACACGAAAAGAGAATCAGATTTCCTAATGGAGGATGTTCTCTTCACATAGATACGGAGAGCCCGTACTACATCCAAAGACCGCTCTTTGGTAGACAACTCAGGAGAATTAAAGGCCGGAACCACAATCTCCCGGCTAAGGTGGAAGGAAGACACCACCTTGGGTAAATAACCTGGCCGTGTTTGAAGAACCGCCCGGTCACGATGAAAAATCAAATAGGGAGACTTACATGATAAGGCACCCAGGTCCGAGACCCTTCTAGCTGAAGCAATAGCCAGAAGGAATAACACCTTAAGGGAAAGCCACTTAAGGTCAGCAGAGGTAAGAGGCTCAAACGGAGACTCTTGTAAGGCCTCCAAAACCACCGACAGATCCCAAGGGGCCACAGGTGGCACATAAGGAGGCTGAATCCGCAACACACCCTGAGTGAATGTATGGACATCAGGTAGGGTAGCAATTTTTCTCTGAAACCAAACCGACAAGGCAGAGATGTGAACCTTGAGGGAGGCCAGACGCAGGCCTAAGTCCAGGCCGTGTTGTAGGAAGGCCAATAGTTTGGCTGTACTAAACTTGAAAACGTCATGATTGTGAGACGCACACCAAGTAAAGTAAGCATTCCAGACCCTATGATAGATCCGAGCAGAAGCCGGCTTACGGGCCTTCAACATAGTTTGAACGACCGCCTCAGAAAAACCCTTGGCCCTCAGGACGGAAGCTTCAAGAGCCATGCCGTTAAAGCCAGACGGGCCAAATCCTGGTAAACACAAGGGCCCTGAACGAGGAGATCTAGTCGTTGTGGAAGTAGAAGGGGACAATCCAACGAGAGGGCCTGTAGATCGGAGAACCAGTGCCGCCTGGGCCACGCTGGAGCAACCAGAAGTAGGTTTCCTCCTTCTTGCTTGAACTTCCGTATTATTCTGGACAGGAGTGACACCAGAGGGAACACATACGGTAGCTGAAAGTTCCATGGAATTGCCAGAGCGTCCACGAACGCAGCTTGAGGATCCCTTGTCCTTGCTCCGGAACCTTGTGATTGTGTCGAGACGCCATCAGATCCACATCTGGGAGACCCCACTTGTCCACGAGAATTTGAAACACCTCCGGATGGAGGCTCCACTCTCCAGCGTGTACGTCGTGACGACTGAGATAATCTGCTTCCCAGTTCAGAACGCCCGGAATGAACACTGCGGATATGGCCGGCAGATGGCGTTCTGCCCACTGAAGAATCAGTGATACTTCCCTCATTGCCATGGGGCTTCGAGTGCCGCCCTGATGACTGATGTACCCCACTGTGGTGGCGTTGTGCGATTGCACTTTAACAGGTCTGTTCTGTATCAGATGCTGGGCCATTGTCAACGCATCGAACAGTAGAGACTCCTCCTTTGTCCACCGACCCTGGAGACAGTGTTGTTCCGACACCGCGCCCCAGCCTCTCAGACTGGCATCCGTCGTCAGCAGGACCCAGTTGGATATCCAGAAGGGACGGCCCCTGCTCAATCGTTGGTCCTGAACCCACCAGCTCAGTGACAGGCGGACCTCCGGAGATAGGGAGATCATGCGAGATCTGATCCAGTGAGGCAGGCCGTCCCACTTGGACAGAATCAACTTCTGCAGAGGGCGAGAATGGAATTGAGCATACTCCACCATGTCGAACACAGACACCATGAGACCTAGCACTTGCATCGCCGAATGAATAGACACTTGCAGACGGGATAGGAAGCATCGGATCTTGTCCTGAAGTTTCAGGACTTTCTCCGCTGGTTGCGAGTGTCCAATAACGCTCCCAGATGTACCATGCTGCGAGCAGGAACGGGAGGATTTCCTCCAGTTGATCAGCCACCCGTGGGCTTTCATGCACTGGACCATCAGATCGAGATGACACAGGAGAAGTTCTGGGGAATTTGCCAGGATCAACAAATCGTCTAGGTACGGTAGGATTCTGACCCCTTGACGGCGAAGTGAAGCCGTCATGACCGCCATTACTTTGGTGATAACTCGGGGAGCCGTTGTCAAACCAAAGGGTAATGCCTGAAATTGGTAATGAAGGTTGCCCACCGCGAACCTCAGGTACTGCTGATGAGACACTGTAATGGGAATATGCAGGTAGGCATCCTGTATGTCCAGGGAGACCATATAGACTCCAGGCTCCAAGGTCAGAACAATAGAGCACAGAGTTTCCATAGGAAACTTGGAGACCCGCACATACTTGTTCAAAGGCTTTTAGATTGAGAATGGGCGGCGAGGACCCGTACGGCTTCAGGACTAGAAACAGCGGTGAATAGTACCCCTTGCCTCTCTGAGCCAGAGGCACCTGTACTACCACTCCTGTGGTCAGGAGGGAATGTACCACCGAATGCAGAGTGTTTGCTTTTGCCAGGTCCAGAGGAACATCTGTCAGGCAAAATCGATGAGGGGGACGTTTCTTGAAGGGTATGGCATAACCTCGAGTGACTACTTCTCTTACTCAGGTATCTGAAGTGGTCTTTAACCATTCCTAGGCAAAACCTAGAAGTCAGACCCCCACCCTGGGATCCCCCAGAGGGAGGCCCACCCCGTCATGCGGCCGGCTTGTCAGATTTGGAAGCAGGCTGACGGGCAGCCCAGGCTCGCTTAGGTCTGGGCTTGGCAGGTCTGGAAGCACGAGTTTGCTTTGGGTACGCCTGACCTTTTGCTTTACCTGGAGGAAAAAAGGGCAGAGGGAAAGTACTTTTAGCCTTCTGTGCGGAAGGAGCCGTACTGGGTAGGCAAGCTGTTTTAGCAGTAGCCATATCAGCCACAATCTTATTGAGGTCTTCTCCAAAGAGAATGTCTCCCTTGAAAGGAAGCACCTCCAGGGTTTTCTTGGAATCCATATCCACCGACCAGGATCTCAACCAAAGGATACATCTGGCCAAGACGGACGTCGTAGCAGCCTTGGCCGCCAGCACCCTGGCATCGGAGGCCGCCTCCTTAAGGTACAGAGAAGCCGTGGTAATATATGAGAGACATTGCCGAGCATGCTCGGAAGCGTTGGAAGGCAGTTCCGCCTCAAGCTCCTGAGCCCACGCCTCAACAGCCCATGTCGCTGCAATGGTTAGTCTATGCACAGCCCCCGTTAGGGTGTAAATCGCTTTCAAACAACCCTCCACACGTCTATCCATCGGTTCCTTCAGAGAGGTGACGGTACTAACTGGCAGAGCAGAGGAAACTACCATGCGCGCCACATGAGAATCAACGGGCGGAGGAGTTTCCCAATCTTTACATACCTCCGCAGAGAGAGGATAGCGAGCCAACAGTCTCTTATTCGGTGTGAAGTTCGTCCACGGATTTTCCCAGGATTCCTGACGTATGTCAACCAGGTGTTCAGAATGAGGTAAAACTTGTTTAAACCACCTTCTTACGTTTAAACCAATCCGGTTTCTTAGAGACAGCCTCAGGCTCATCAGACACCTGAAGAATGAGCCTAATTGCCTCAATCAAATCTGGGACATCCACCATTGATTTCCCTTCCCCATCAGAAACATCTGAGTCAGTGTCTGTGGGATCAGTATATGCACCATCCTCCTCAGAGGACGTGTCTGGGATAGCAGTGGATTGGGAAAAGGTAATGGCCCGTTTAGAAGACGACTTAGTCGGGCGAGAGTGACACTTAGATTTGGACAATGACCGGTTCAAATGCTGTAACTGAGTGTAGATTTGATCTGCCCATGGCGGATTAATAGCAGGGACCATAAACTGCTGCATTGGCACAGGTGGTCCCATGGGGGGGGGGGGGGGGTGAGTCAATTTAGTTACAAGCGTGTTTAACAGCGTGGAAAAGGTAGCCCAAGGTGGGTCCTGTGACGCCCCAGGTGCTACAGACCCACTGGGGGGTAAAGAACCCCCGTAACCTGAACTCTCAGCTGCCATATTATCCTTATGAACTATTGTACATGAAAACAAATTATTTTATGATTCCATAAATATCCAGTAGGTGATATGAATGTACGAACTCCCTCACCTTAACAAGGTGTAAACTTGGTACAAGGGAGCGTTATCCTCAACTGGATGACTTATTTGTAGCTGATAAAGGGTTTATCAGCTACAAATCAGTAATCCAGTTGAGGATAACGCTCCCTTGTACCAAGTTTACATCCATATCACCTACTGGATATTTATGGAATCATAAAATAATTTGTTTTCATGTACACTAGTTCATAAGACCTTCTGTATAAGGCTTTTTATGAATTCATTTTGTTATTAAATAATTTTATTCTAATTGTTTGTTTGGGTGACTTTTTGGTGAGGGGTTATCCACTGTAGGAATCCAGAAAACCCCATCTTCTACAGTATAAGACATATCCATTTGGAAGGACTTCCGTTCAATCTATACAAGAACTTCAACGCACTCAGGAATTGTTTTTTCTGTTTATGTAAGTTTAAGATTTGGCAACGAAGATCTCACCTGTAGTGCTGCTCTTTTCCTTTAGGCGCAAAAATAAGAATTTACTCACCGGTAATTCTATTTCTCGTAGTCTGTAGTGGATGCTGGGAACTCCGTAAGGACCATGGGGAACAGACGGGCTCCGCAGGAGACTGGGCACTCTAAGAAAGAATTAGGACTACTGGTGTGCACTGGCTCCTCCCTCTATGCCCCTCCTCCAGACCTCAGTTAGGGAAACTGTGCCCGGAAGAGCTGACACAATAAGGAAAGGATTTGGAATCCCGGGTAAGACTCATACCAGCCACACCAATCACACCGTACAACTCGTGATACTATACCCAGTTAACAGTATGAATAACAACTGAGCCTCACGAACAGATGGCTCATAACAATAACCCTTTAGTTAGGCAATAACTATATACAAGTATTGCAGACAATCCGCACTTGGGATGGGCGCCCAGCATCCACTACGGACTACGAGAAATAGAATTACCGGTGAGTAAATTCTTATTTTCTCCGACGTCCTAGTGGATGCTGGGAACTCCGTAAGGACCATGGGGATTATACCAAAGCTCCCAAACGGGCGGGAGAGTGCGGATGACTCTGCAGCACCGAATGAGCAAACTCAAGGTCCTCCTCAGCCAGGGTATCAAACTTGTAGAATTTTGCAAACGTGTTTGATCCCGACCAGGTAGCAGCTCGGCAAAGTTGTAAAGCCGAGACCCCTCGGGCAGCCGCCCAAGAAGAACCCACCTTCCTCGTGGAATGGGCTTTGACTGATTTAGGATGCGGCAGTCCAGCCGCAGAATGTGCAAGTTGAATCGTGGAGCAGATCCAGCGAGCAATAGTCTGCTTAGAAGCAGGAGCACCCAACTTGTTGGTTGCATGCAGGATAAACAGCGAGTCAGTCTTTCTGACTCTAGCCGTCCTGGAAACATAGATTTTCAGGGCCCGGACTACGTCCAGCAACTTGGAAGCCTCCAAGTCCCGAGTAGCCGCAGGCACCACAATAGGTTGGTTCAAATGAAACGCTGATACCACCTTAGGGAGGAATTGGGGACGCGTCCTCAATTCTGCTCTGTCCATATGGAAGATCAGATAGGGGCTTTTACAGGACAAAGCCGCCAATTCTGACACCCGCCTAGCCGAAGCCAAGGCTAAAAGCATGACCACTTTCCACGTGAGATATTTTAATTCCACGGTCTGAAGTGGCTCAAACCAATGTGATTTTAGGAAATCCAACACAACGTTGAGATCCCAAGGTGCCACTGGGGGCACAAAAGGGGGATGAATATGCAGCACTCCGTTAACAAACGTCTGAACTTCAGGCAGTGAAGCCAGTTCTTTTTGAAAGAAAATAGACAGGGCTGAAATCTGGACTTTAATGGATCCCAATTTTAGGCCCATAGTCACTCCTGACTGTAGGAAGTGCAGAAATCGACCCAGCTGAAATTCTTCTGTGGGGGCCTTCATAGCCTCACACCAAGCAACATATTTTCGCCATATGCGGTGATAATGCTTTGCTGTCACATCTTTCCTAGCTTTTATCAGCGTAGGAATGACTTCAACCGGAATGCCCTTTTCCATCAGGATCCGGCGTTCAACCGCCATGCCGTCAAACGCAGCCGCGGTAAGTCTTGGAACAGACAGGGCCCCTGCTGTAGCAGGTCCAGTCTGAGAGGCAGAGGCCAAGGGTCCTCTGAGATCATTTATTGTAGTTCCGGGTACCAAGTTCTTCTTGGCCAATCCGGAACAATGAGTATTGTTCTCACTCCTCTTTTTCTTATGATTCCCAACACCTTGGGTATGAGAGGAAGAGGAGGAAATACATAGACCGACTGGAACACCCACGGTGTCACCAGTGCGTCCACAGCTATCGCCTGAGGGTCTCTTGACCTGGCGCAATATCTCTGTAGCTTTTTGTTGAGGCGGAATGCCATCATGTCCACCTGTGGCAGTTCCCACCGACTTGCAATCTGCGTGAAGACTTCTTGATGAAGTCCCCACTCTCCCGGGTGGAGGTCGTGCCTGCTGAGGAAGTCTGCTTCCCAGTTGTCCACTCCCGGAATGAACACTGCTGACAGTGCGCTTACGTGATTCTCCGCCCAGCGAAGAATTCTGGTGGCTTCCACCATCGCCACCCTGCTCCTTGTGCCGCCTTGGCGGTTTACATGAGCCACTGCGGTGATGTTGTCTGACTGAATCAGAACCGGTTGGTCGCGAAGCAGGGTCTCCGCTTGACGTAGGGCGTTGTATATGGCCCTTAGTTCCAGGATGTTGATGTGAAGGCGTCTCCTGACTTGACCACAGACCTTGGAAATTTCTTCCCTGTGTGACTGCCCCCCACCCTCGGAGGCTTGCATCCGTGGTCACCAGGAACCAGTCCTGAATGCCGAATCTGCGGCCCTCGAGAAGGTGAGCAGCCACCACAGGAGAGACACCCTGGCCCTGGGGGATAGGGTGATTAACCGATGCATCTGAAGATGTGATCCGGACCATTTGTCCAGTAAGTCCCATTGAAAGGTCCTCGTATGGAACCTGCCGAAGGGAATGGCCTCGTATGATGCCACCATCTTTCCCAGGACTCGCATGCACAGACACCTGTTTTGGTTTTAATAGGTTTCTGACCAGTGTCATGAGTTCCTGAGCTTTCTCCATGGGGAGATAAACCCTTTTCTGGTCTGTGTCCAGAATCATGCCCAGGAAAGGCAGACGAGTCGTAGGAATCAACTGCGACTTTGGAATATTTAGAATCCAGCCGTGTTGTCGTAACACTTCCAGAGAGCGTGCTACGCTGATCAGCAACTGCTCTCTTGGGCTCGCTTTTATGAGGAGATCGTCCAAGTATGGGATAATTGTGACCCCTTGCTTTCGCAGGAGCACCATCATTTCCGCCATTACCTTGGTAAATATTCTCGGTGCCGTGGAGAGACCAAACGGCAACGTCTGAAATTGGTAATGACAATCCTGTACCACAAATCTGAGGTACGCCTGATGAGGTGGATAAATGGGGACATGAAGGTATGCATCCTTTATGTCCAGAGACACCATAAAATCCCCCCCTTCCAGGCTTGCGATGACCGCTCTGAGCGATTCCATCTTGAACTTGAACCTTTTCAGGTATATGTTCATGGATTTTAAATTCAATATGGGTCTGACCGAACCGTCCGGTTTCGGTACTACAAACATGGTCGAATAATAACCCCTTCCTTGTTGAAGGAGGGGAACCTTGAACACCACCTGTTGAAGATACAACTTGTGAATTGCAGTTAACACTATTTCCCTCTCGAGGGGGGAAGCTGGGGCAGGGCCGATTTGAGGTATCGGTGAGGGGGCATCTCTTCGAATTCCAGCTTGTATCCCTGAGACACAATCTCTATTGCCCAGGGATCCAACTGGGAGTGAACCCACTTGTGGCTGAAATTTCGGAGACGCGCCCCCACCGGGCCTAGCTCCGCCTGTGGAGCCCCAGCGTCATGCGGTGGATTTTGCGGAAGCCAGGGAGGACTTCTGTTCCTGGGAACTAGCTGTGTTGTGCAGCTTCTTTCCTCTGCCCCTGCCCCTGGCAAGAGAGGGCGCACCTCGCACTTTCTTGCCTCTTTGTGCTCGAAAGGACTGCATTTGGTAATACGGTGCTTTCTTAGGTTGTGAGGAAACATATGGCAAAAAATTTGACTTTCCAGCAGTAGCTGTGGAGACCAGGTCTGAGAGACCCTCCCCATACAATTCCTCACCCTTGTAAAGCAAAACCTCCATGTGCCTTTTTGAGTCGGCATCACCTGTCCATTGCCGAGTCCACAGGACCCTTCTGGCAGAAATTGACATAGCATTTATTCTAGAACCCAGTAGACTAATGTCTCTTTGAGCATCTCTCATATATAGGACAGCGTCTTTTATATGCCCCAGGGTCATTAATATAGTATCCTTGTCTAAGGTATCAAGTTCCTCAGACAGGGTGTCTGTCCATGCTGCTACAGCACTACACACCCAGGCCGACGCGATCGCTGGCCTCAGTAAGGTACCTGAATGCGTATAAATGGACTTCAGGGTACCCGCTTGCTTTCTATCCGCAGCATCTTTGAGGGTGGCCGTATCCTGTGACGGCAGGGCTACCCTCTTGGATAAGCGTGTTAAAGCTTTGTCCACCCTAGGAGAGGATTCCCAGCGTAACCTGTCCGTTGGCGGGAAAGGGTACGCCATAAGCATCCGTTTGGAAATCTGCAGTTTTTTATCTGGAGATTCCCAAGCCTTTTCACATAACTCATTTAGCTCGTGTGAAGGGGGAAAGGTGTCCACCAGCCTTTTTTCCCCATACATATGAACCCTCTTGTCAGGGACTGGGGTTTCCTCTGTGATGTGCAACACATCCTTAATTGCTATAATCATATAATGGATGGATTTAGCCAATTTAGGCTGTAACTTTGCATCATCGTAATCGACACTGGAGTCAGAATCCATGTCGGTATCTGTGTCAACAATTTGGGATAGTGGGCGCTTCTGAGACCCTGACGGCCTCTGCGACATAGGATCAGGCATGGGCTGAGACCCTGACTGTCCTAAGGCTTCAGCTTTATCCAACCTTTTATGCAAGGAATTAACATTGTCATTTAAAACCTTCCACATATCCATCCAATCAGGTGTCGGCGCAGTCGGCAGAGACACCACATTCATTTGCTCCCGCTGTTTCCACATAGCCTTCCTCGTCAAACATGTCGACACAAGCGTACCGACACACCACACACACAGGGAATGCTCTTTTTGAAGACAGTTCCCCCACAAGGCCCTTTGGAGAGACAGAGAGAGAGTATGCCAGCACACACCCCAGCGCTATATAACCCAGGAATAACACAGTAACTTAATGTTAACCCAGTAGCCGCTGTTTATATTGATTTTTGCGCCTAATTATGTGCCCCCCCTCTCTTTTTACCCTCTTCTACCGTGTATCTGCAGGGGAGAGGCCTGGGGAGCTTCCTCTCAGCGGAGCTGTGGAGAAAAAATGGCGCTGGTGAGTGCTGAGGAAGAAGCCCCGCCCCCTCAGCGGCGGGCTTCTGTCCCGCTTCAATGTACAATTTTTGGCGGGGGCTCATACATATATACAGTGCCCAACTGTATATATGTGTACTTTTTGCCAAAGAGGTCCCAATTGCTGCCCAGGGCGCCCCCCCCCTGCGCCCTGCACCCTTACAGTGACCGGAGTATGTGAGGTGTGTGTGGGAGCAATGGCGCACAGCTGCAGTGCTGTGCGCTACCTCAGTGAAGACTGGAGTCTACTGCCGCCGATTTCGATGTCTTCTTGCTTCTTATGCTCACCCGGCTTCTGTCTTCCGGCTCTGCGAGGGGGACGGCGGCGCGGCTCTGGGATCGGACGACGAGGGTGAGATCCTGTGTACGATCCCTCTGGAGCTAATGGTGTCCAGTAGCCTAACAAGCAGGACCTATCTTCGGAGAGTAGGGCTGCTTCTCTCCCCTCTGTCCCACGATGCAGGGAGTCTGTTGCCAGCAGAGCTCCCTGAAAATAAAAAACCTAACAAAATACTTTCTTACAGCAAGCTCAGGAGAGCTCACTGAACAGCACCCAGCTCGTCCGGGCACAGATTCAAACTAAGGTCTGGAGGAGGGACATAGAGGGAGGAGCCAGAGCACACCAGAATATAAATTCTTTCTTAAAGTGCCCATGTCTCCTGTGGAGCCCGTCTATTCCCCATGGTCCTTACGGAGTCCCCAGCATCCACTAGGACATTAGAGAAAACAGGGTGATTTACATTAAAAAAGCCCCAGACCTGTGCCCTGTAATTGTCCCTGGTGCCTAGTGGAGCGACTGGCCAATAACAGTGTCCGCGGCCCTGCTGGATCGTGGTAAAGTGCGGCCAAAGAGACCCCTTACCTCCCCCTTCCTACGGCCCCACGATCCGGGAGGACAGCAGTGTGTATGTGACTGAAGTTTTGGAAGGAACCGGAGCCTCCGCTGCAGTGACCCGGCAACCAGGGAGTATACAGCGCCGCTGGGGGTGATAAAGCTGCAGTCAAAAAAGTCTATGAGACTTTGTCTGCTGCAGCCCTAAAGTCTTGTAAGTAGAATCTTCGGTTCTTTTCTTTCAAATAAAGCTATCAATAGGATGCCTAAGGCAGCCCTCCTGTTAAGTGCCTGCTTACTGCATGGTACCAACTTACAAACCGAGCTCCAATGCATGGAGGCGGGGTTATAGAGGAGGCGGCGCTGTGCATCTTGGGAACAGTTAGAAGCTTTGAGCCTGTTGGTGCCTCGGATCAAGATCCTACTCTACACCCCCAATGTTAATACTTGTGGAGCCCAGTGTACCCCGCAGCAGAAATACAGGTTATTGGGAAGAAGTGGGGGGGGGGGGGAAAGAGCTGTGGCATTATGTGTGTCACAGGGAGTAATACAGGTTTTTGTGAAGCAGTGGAGGGGGGGGGGGGGGGCAGAGCTGAGGCATTATGTGTGTAACAGGGAGTAATACAGGTTATTTGGAAACAGGGGGGGGGGGGCGGGGTCCAGTCTCGGGGAGTAATGCAGGTTATTGGGAAGCAGTGGGGGGCAGAGCTGGGGAATTTTGTGTGTCACATGGAGTAATACAGGTTATTGGGAAGCAGTGGGGGGGGGGGGGGTGAGAGGAGCTGTGGCATTATGTGTGTCACAGGGAGTAATACAGGTTTTTGGGAAGCAGTGTGGGGGGGGGGGGGCAGAGCTGAGGCATTATGTGTGTAACAGGGAGTAGTACAGGTTATTTGGAAACAGGGGGGGGGCGGGGTCCAGTCTCGGGGAGTAATACAGGTTATTGGGAAGCAGTGGGGGGCAGAGCTGGGGAATTTTGTGTGTCACAGGGAGTAACACAGGTTATTGGGAAGCAGTGGGGGGCAGAGCTGGGGCATTATGTGTGTCACAGGGAGTAATACAGGTTATTGGGAAGAGGTGGGGGGTAAAGCTGGGCCATTATATATGTACACTGCTCAAAAAAATAAAAGGGAACACTTAAACAACACAAAGTATCTCCAAGTCAATCACACTTCTGTGAAATCAAACTGTCCACTTAGGAAGCAACACTGATTGACAATCAATTTCACATGCTGTTATGCAAATGGAATAGACAACAGGTGGAAATTATAGGCAGTTAGCAAGACACCCCCAATAAAGGAGTTGTTCTGCATGTGGTGACCACAGACCACTTCTCAGCTCCTATGCTTTCTGGCTGATGTTCTGGTCACTTTTGAAAGCTGGCGGTGCTTTCACTCTAGTGGTAGCATGAGATGGAATCTACAACCCACACAAGTGGCTCAGGTAGTGCAGCTCATCCAGGATGGCACATCAATGCGAGCTGTGGCAAGAAGGTTTGCTGTGTCTGTCAGCGTAGTGTCCAGAGCATGGAGGCGCTATCAGGAGACAGGCCAGTACATCAGGAGACGTGGAGGAGGCCATAGGAGGGCAACAACCCAGCAGCAGGACCGCTACCTCCGCCTTTGTGCAAGAAACAGGAGGAGCACTGCCAGAGCCCTGCAAAATGACCTCCAGCAAGCCACAAATGTGCATGTGTCTACTCAAACGATTAGAAACAGACTCCATGAGGGCCCGACGTCCACAGGTGGGGGTTGTGCTTACAGCCCAACACCGTGCAGGACGTTTGGCATTTGGGAGAGAACACCAAGATTGGCAAATTCGCCACTGGCGCCCTGTGCTCTTCACAGATGAAAGCAGGTTCTCAATGAGCACATGTGACAGAGTCTGGAGACGCCAAGGAGAACGTTCTGCTGCCTGCAACATCCTCCAGCATGATCGGTTTGGCAGTGGGTCAGTAATGGTGTGGTGTGGCATTTCTTTGGGGGGCCGCACAGCCCTCCATGTGCTCGCCAGAGGTAGCCTGATTGCCATTAGGTACCGATATGAGATCCTCAGACCCCTTGTGAGACCATATGCTGGTGCGGTTGGCCCTGGGTTCCTCCTAATGCAAAACAATGCTAGACCTCATGTGGCTGGAGTGTGTCAGCAGTTCCTACAAGACGAAGGCATTGATGCTATGGACTGGCCCGCCCGTTCCCCAGACCTGAATCCAATTGAGCACATCTGGGACATCATGTCTCGCTCCATCCACCAACGCAACGTTGCACCACAGACTGTCCAGGAGTTGGCTGATGCTTTAGTCCAGGTCTGGGAGGAGAACCCTCAGGAGACCATTCACCACCTCATCAGGAGCATGCCCAGGCGTTGTAGGGAGGTCATACAGGCACGTGGAGGCCACACACACTACTGAGCCTCATTTTGACTTGTTTTAAGGACATTACATCAAAGTTGGATCAGCCTGTAGTGTGTTTTTCCACTTTTGAGTGTGACTCCAAATCCAGGCCTCCATGGGTTAATAAATTTGATTTCCATTGATAAGTTTTGTGTGATTTTGTTGTCAGCACATTCAACTATGTAAAGAACAATGGGGCAGATGTATTAACCTGTAGAAGGCATAAGGAAGTGATAAACCAGTGATATGGGCAAGGTGATAAAGGCACCAGCCAATCAGTTCCAATATGTAAATTAACAGTTAGGATCTAATTGGCTGGTGCCTTTATCACCTTGCACATATCACTGGTTTATCACTTCCTTATGCCTTCTCCAGGTTAATACATCTGCCCCAAAGTATTTAATAAGAATATTTCATTCATTCAGATCTAGGATGTGTTGTTTAAGTGTTGCCTTTATTTTTTTGAGCAGTATATATATATATATATATATATATATATATATATATTTTATGGCCACGGGTATAATTCACGCAACACATAACACGCTTTTGGGAGTAATGCATTCTGGGCTGAGGCAGGGAACCTGTGGCACTCCAGCTGCTGTGGAAATACACATCCTAGCTTGCTCTGCCACAGTTTTGCTGTTAGGGCCTACTAAAAACGTGGGTTATGTAGTTCCACAGCAGCTGAGTGTCGCAGGATGCCTACCACGATAATTATGTTATATTAATGTGGGTAATACCAATCACTGGGCGGCAGAAAAATATATTTTGGTACTTATCAGGTAAATCCTTTTCTTTGAATCCATAGGAGGCACTGGAGTACTCTAGGGATATGGACGGGCGTAGCCGGAAATGGCACATATTTAAATTAGTAACTGGCCATCCCCTCCATAGTCCCATAGAGCCTTCAGTATTTTTACTGAGCCGAACAGGAGCGATAGAGAGGATGAACCATAGAGAATTACATATAACATTATATGAACCATAGAGAATTACATATAACATTATAATATAACGGTCAACACTAAAGTTGACACATAACGGAACTGATAACAATCCGTTGATACCATAACATCGTATCCATCGGTGATAATGTTTTACCATAAGATCCACTGAACTTACCACAAACCAGGTAAACTGCTCTGGGTGGGCATCCAGTGCTCCCTATGGATTCAAAGAAAAGGATTTACCTGGTAAGTACCAAAATCCTATTTTCTTTTTCATCCACTAGGGGTCACTGGAGTACTCTTGGGACGTACCAAAGTTTCCCGTTGGGCGGGAGAGCTGTTTGGCACCTGTAACACTATACGGCCAAAGCTAAATGCTGATGCCGTAAACGTAGCCAACTTGTAAAAGCGCATTAAAATGCGTACTGATGGTCATGCACTGATGACCATGTCGCAGCTCGTCTAAGTTGCGTCGCAGACGCTCCATGACCTGCTGCCCCTGACGTTCCCAAAGAACGTGTGGAATGGTCTGACACTGATGTAGGCGGTTGTAGCCTGCCCAAGACGTTCTCAAGAACGTGTGGAATGGTCTGACACTGATGTAGGCGTAGTAGCCTATCATGAAGCTAAGCCTGACGTATGTCATAAGGTCTGGTTGGAAGCTGGCAAAGCCATCTTAACTACATTATAGAAACAATGTATTTGTTTTACGTACAATTGATGGTTGTACGTACAATTGAATGTTTGGCTACATAAACGCGTAGTGCGCGTATCATATCTAAAGTAGCTGCAGTTCCTGAACCTACCGATAACACAGGAACTACGATTGATTAATCGACGTGTAACCTAACTCTCTTTGGTAGGAAAACCGGAATTCGGTTGAAGTTCCGCTCCATGATCAGAAAACTCCAAGAAACGGTGGCTTGCATGACAAGTCACCCTATGTTAAGAGACGCATTACTAAGGCAAGGATAAGTGAAACGGTTCTCCAAGTGAGAAAGTTAACATCCACTTCGTGTAAGAGTTCAAAATATGAAGCCTGTAAAAAACCTAAAACCAGATTCAAGTCCCGTGGTGCTGTAGGTGGTATAAATGGAGGTTGTACTCTGAGGACACCTTGCAATAAGGTGTGTACAATCTGTAAAAGAGCCAAACGCCGTTGACGGTAAATTGGCAAGGCAAAGACCTGCACCGTGAGGGTAGAAACGTAGTATTTCACCTAACCCAGTCTGTAAAAACAAATATTAAAAAGACGGGATAACATGAAAAATTATGTCGGAAACCTTCGAGCTTCACACCAACCTATATAGGGCCGCTAAATCCTGTGATTACGAGCTGCTGTAACCGGCTTCCGAGCACGTAACATGGTTGGTAGAACAGATTCTGGAACGCCCTTCCTTCTTAAGAGGGCGATTTCAACAGCCACCCCGTGAAACGCAGCCTCGCTAAATCGGTAAAGGAACGAACCCTGTTGTAACAGGTCCGGGCGTGGCGTAATCGGTCAAGGATCGGCTGCGAGTAAGTCGCAGAGATCCGAGAACCATGCTCTCCGAGGCCAATGAGGCGCCACTAGGCAGCTCGTTGTGGACTCTTGTTCGGTCCGCATTAGCAACCAAGGAAGCAGCGAAACGGTGGAAACAGATAGCCAAAGCTGTACGGCCACGCGATCGTGAGAGCATCCACCGCCACTGCCTGTGCAGCTCGTGTTCTGCATACTGAGATGTTTGATGATTTTTGTCGAGATGCCATGAGATCACCCTGTGGGTAACTCCACCGCTGGACCAACGTCTGGAATGCTTCTGAATTCCAAGCCCAGTTTCCTGGATGAAAATCCTGTCAACTGGGATAATCTGCCTTCCAGTTGTCCACTCCCGGAATGAACACTGCCGACAATATCGCCTGGTGATGCTCGGCCCAATTCAGGATTCGAGCAACTACCCGCATGGGCATGCGACCTCGAATTCCTCCGTAATCGGTGATGTATGCGACCGCCGTCGCGTTGTCTGACTGCACCTGGACAGTCCGAGACCGGAGCCTGTGCACTGCTTGTTGCAGCACGCTGTAAATTGCCCTGAGATCCAGGACATTTATTTGACAGCCATCTTCCCTGATCTGAAGAGAGCCCCTGAAGTTGACAATTTTGGACCACAGCTCCCCAACCACCGAGACTGGCGTCCTTGTAAGAATTATCCAATTCCAGACGCAGAACATTCTCCCTGCGGTGAGATTGTGTACTTGGCGACACTAGAGTAGTGATACTCTGGCCAATTTGTAGATGCGTGCAATAACATCCATGTGAAAATGACCTGAGTGAACTCCTGCGAACTGGAGTACGTCGAAAGACGCCCCCCCGTTCTTCTTAATAGGTGAATGTCCAAATACACCTAAACAGTCCGTGGATTGCGTATTAACTGTACGCGATGACGAACACTTTGTGTTGTGTTCAGGCATGGAAATCCGTTTATCCACGGACTCATTCCTATGCATGAATCCTTTGTGACGGAATGTTTAGTGAGATTGACAATACAACCGTGCTGAACGACGCCATTGAACTTAGTAATGCCCGTTGCCGAAATAAGTGTGGAGACTGAGCTTGATGAGCAGATGTCCAAATTACGAAACTGTCATCACTCTCAGGAAACTGAGATGAGTTATCA